>NW_024542768.1:0-600000 GCF_018151105.1 Drosophila obscura | reverse complement strand
CGGGCCCTGTGCGTTTTCCTGTGGTTTCCTGCAGCAGTCTATCGTCCGTACACCTTCTCTATTGCAGGTCCAACAGTACAATACTGGTTCCCTAGTGCATCCTCTGGCTTCGTGTCCCATTTGTCTACATCGGTGGAATTTTGATTGTCTCCATTGTGGTCGTTGCCAGGGTGTCTGGTTATACAGCTGAGCATTTGTTGTTGCTTTTGACAGGCCTGCCTCTCTTTCTAGTTTCTCAAACTCTTCTGCTGTGATAATCGATTCCGCTGGCATTTGGAATTCTCTCCTTTTCACGTAGAGCTTTATCGGCAGCCTAAAATTTCGGTAAACCATGTTCAGTTTCTCGTTCTCGGTGTATGTCCCGAATCTCATTAACTTTCTCAGCTCCTGTACGAATTCTCGTATGGTCTCTGTTTCTGCTTGTTTTGACATTTTGACATGAAGTTTTCCATCAGCTGGCTTTTGACGTCCTCTCTTGTCATGATGGGGCCGGGTTTTGTGTGCCACCAGTCCAATGCACTTTTTCCAGTATTACTGGCATTGCGAATACCATGTGATCCGCTTCGGTTTCATATGTTTCTGCTAATTCCTCCATTCGGCTGAGGAATTCTAGCAGCTCTCCATTCCCTGTGAATGTGAGGTCCCATTTCCGTATCTTGTCGATTACGGTTACCGCCACTGGTGATCCTTTCCGAATCTGTTTCGGAAATAGTGTTTTTTTCTTCGCCGTTTTTGGCTCTCCTTGTGGTTCCTCCATCATTTGTTTGGTTTGTTGTCTTGGTGATTGCCTTGCGCTACTGCCTTTCGTTGGCGGTTTCTCCATCGCTGTCTTGGCTTGTGTTGTTCTCCTGGATGACGGTTTTGGACTCCTTCCTCTCGTCTGGGTTGACACGAGCTGTTTCAGCCTCTCCAAGGTTTCCTTACTTAGATCATTCCTTTCCGTAAATTGTAGTAATAAGTTCAAATTAATAAGTTGTTTTATCAAGTTAGAAGACATCCGTCTTCTTTGATATCAGTTTATTCAATGTTCTCGCGATATAGATCTTATGGTAGCTTAAGCTAAGGGCCGCGCAGCTGCGCTGCCAGGAACGCCGGCAGCGGAGCGGCCGCATTTATGTATTCGTTATATATATATATGCCCAGCGCTGCTGATAGCGGGGGGCGCGAGGGGAATCGGATGCGCGTGTACTTTATGTATCGTCGAGCTATGAGAATGTGCTGACGATACATTTATGTCGCTCGAGGCACAACTTGGGAGATCGTATTATGTTTCACCCGAGCTATGTCTGGAGCTTGTTTACGTAACTGCAACAAAGTGTTACAGTGTATATTCTTTAAGTATAGTTGGTACAGTGGGTACCAACTATGTGAGCATACTACATATCCCTCCTTTTGAAAAATAACGTAACTTAGTGAAGTTATTTTCTTATTAATATTTTTATACCTGTTGAGCTAGCGAGCTTTTTCACTAGTGTAGTTTTGCGATATGTTTATTAACGAGACGATGGTTGTTTAGATTAAATATGGTTTATTGTTGTAAACAGTATAAAGGCGATACAGAATCAAAGAGATAACGAAAGGTTCGAGTTAGATTGATGACGAGTCGGTTGGAGAGTTAGCTGGATTCAAGACGGGGTCAGATTGTAGACGCGGGGGTCGGTACAAGACGGTGTCGGATTGAATAGCCCGATTCCAAGACGATGTGCAGTGGTTGCTAGATCCAGACTGATTCAAAGGGCAGGCGGGCCGAATTGCCTGTGCCCTAATGCGAGCGAGAGAGCGACAGATCGAGAGAGTGATAGCGAAAGGCGATAGAAAGAAAGGTGTGGGATGAAGAGGCGAAAGAGAACGGCTGCATAGGCTGCTGCCGTGAGGGAGCATGAATGCGTGCATGAGTTTGTAGGTAAATGACAATTTAGTACAGTGGGCAGTGCAAACAACGAACAATAATAAGGATTTACTCTACTGCTGCACCACTGGCTATAATCTATGCATTTGGCCACTATTTGGCTGCGTAACCAAACATACTCCCCCCGTTGAAGATCACGGGTCTTTAACAAACTTCCTTCAACAGCATACAGGGTTCAGCAGACAAAGCTTGTTGTTGATGGGGCCGTTCTTCCTTCCGTCGATACCTGTAGATTCGCTGCAAGAAAGCAACGCATTGTCCGACATCTAATCGGTTGAAGTTGTAAGGATGTTTTCTCAGGCCGGGGTACAGCCTCTCAGTCTGCCCAGGGCCCGATCCTAATACAGCCTATTTGTATTTTTGGGACCTAGAGATTGGAATGCGTGGCGAGGGAAAAGTGCGGCGCTCCGCGCGTGGGATCGGACCGGGGCCCTTACAGCCAGGCACGGGAAGGAAATGCTCGGGGGGAATGGGGAATCCAGCTTCGGGGTGCCGTGCGTGCCGTGCGGGCCCGCGTACACACCTTTCAACTGGTCCTCCGGGGGGAAAAGGCGAGGTTTTCTACGGGGAAGGTGCTACGGGAAGGGGGAGGGGCGGACCACAGTCACCGTGCGTTGACCGCGTAACGATGCTATGGCCCGTCTCCCCAAGGATAGTGGTGTAGAGGTGGAAGGGTACAGTTTGGTGGCAGCCGATACAATAACCAAGAGCGTTTTTTCTATATTCTTTATTATATCTGGTGGTTGGGTCCCTACCTATCGCACCGTCTCTTTCTTTCCCCTATCCACCCACGTAAGTGAGCCGGCTTACCCGTCCTCTTCCGCCTGGTTTGGTGTTTGGTGTTCGGTGGCCTCCGTGTGGGGTAAATCTTCCGCGGGCAGGCTTCCGTCGGGGTCGTCAGTTGGGTTCCGGGCTGTGGTCGGGATTCTTAGGCGTGGGGGCGGGGGTCACGGCGCTCGCACTCGCGCTGGACTCTGCTCTAAAACTGGACCGTTTCCTTCTAGCACCATTTTTCGACTCCCGGCCCGCATCTTTTTTGACGCGTGCCAAGCCGCTTGATCCGGCCTCTGCCGGTAATTCTGCCCGGCCGTCGGCTACTTTGTAGCTTAGCTGCCGAACGCTGAGCCGATCGTCGAGTATCTCTCGCGTCGCGGCGCTGCTCCTCTCTCGGCTGCTGTGGGCTGGCTTGGGGTGGTTTTCGGCTTTGGGCTAGCATTGCGTCGTTGGCTCTGCTGCTCATTTTTCTGACGCGTGCCAGTTATGCTTGGGAAGGGCTCTCTTCTCCCGACGGTCCGCTATGTTCTCTTTGCTTAGGCCCGCCTATCGCTCTCTTAAGCGTATGCTCCCTTTCGTTCGCTCGGTTTTTCTCTTTTGTGTTCTTGTACGGTCTTTGTTCTTGCTGCTGTTTCCTGGCTCTGGGTGCAGGTTCTTGGTGCTGGTTCCTGGTTCCTAGTGATGGTACCTGACTGCTCCCAGTGACCATCGTTCCCACTAATCAATGCTTAGTTTAACTTCTTATTATATATATTTTCGTTAACTGCTTACGTCTAATATGAGTAATAATGATAATGAGTATTAATGAAAAATGAATAATAGTAATAGAAAAATAAGAAATAATTAAATCCAAATACTGGCAGTCCTGTTTGCCGGCCCGCCTCGATGGGCCCGTGTGGGTTTTACCACTCTTGTGGTAGGACGGTGTCCACTGCCCTGTTGTTGTGCAGGAGCCTGCTCCTTCACACTCCCTTCTTATTTCGGGGGGCGGGACGAAATAAAAATCTCCTTCCGCTGGTTGATGGAGATGCGGAAACGTTGTCCCGCAAAGTTTTCCAGCGTTCGGGACCGTGGCCCGACCCGGTCGTGTCGTTGGCTTACGCTGTCAATGAGGCTTTGTGGCAATCGACGCCCTGGGGTCTCCACTCGCCACCCCTCTGGTGCCACCGGCCAATCCTGCTCCGCTTGAACCGCGTCGAGTGTGGGAAGTTCCTCATACGCGGCCATGAGGCCGTCCGCTACTTCTTCATCCAACTCCAGTGACGTGTCTCCCTCGTCTGCCGACGCGCTAAGGCCTGGGGCGTCGGTCTTCTCGGTCTCATCGTCATCACTGATGATGATTGGCTCCGTTGACGGGGTTCTGGTGGGCTCTTCGGGGGCCTCAGGCTCCGGTGTCGGTGTGTCCCATCGTCGTCGATCTCCTCGAGGCTCGGGGGATGCTGTGCCTGACCGAGGCTCGATACTCAGCGGTTCTGGGGACTGCCCTCCCATTGGGGAGTAGGAAGGTGTCCGTGGCTCGTAGCTCACCTGGGACGACGAGTCACCCTCGCTGACTCCGGATTCCCGTTCCTCCGACAGGCTGCTCAAAACCTCCGACTCCTCGCTGTCGTCCTCCGACCCTTCTGCCTCGCTGCTCGGCACTTCTGGCTCCTCTTCGCTGTCGTCCTCCGACACTTCCGCCTCGCTGCTGATGTCCTGTTCGCCCGCTTCGGCCCGTTGCCTGTTTAGGGCGGCCACGTCATATAGTAGGGGGGCCCGATGGTTGGCCTTGCCGAACCGTCCGTCATAGAGGGCTTCTTCCTCACTCTCGGTGCTCTCCTCCACCGGGTCTCGCTCCCACCGCTGGACCGCGACACAGGCGTCTCCCTCCGTGAAGCCTTCGTCCACGTCGCTGAGGTCCTCGCCCATTCGACGTAGGAAATCGTGGAGTTCCATCCGCCGGACGTGTTCGGCGAAAGGCGGGGGTGATGCCAGGCGAGGTGGGCCGCCGTCTAGCCGCAGGCTCTCTACGGCATCGGGCCAGATACAGACCGAGGCCGCTAGTGACATGGCCGGGTCGTTGTCGTTCTCGGGTTGACGTTCTGGAAGCGTATCCCCGGCCGCGGTGTGCAGGCGCATTTTTGCCGCGTGGGAGGTCGAGGGTCCGTCGAAGTATCGGTCGGCGTAGCCCATATCGACCCGGGGCGTGAGCGGTATCCGCGAGACTCCCGCTGGACTCGTCAAGTGTTGTGGTGTGGACGGGGCATCCATGACGGCGGTCTCTGGTACCCAGGTCATGTCGGTGTCGTCGTCTACCAGTACTCGTGGCGTCATGGGACTGTCCAGGGTGTCTCCTTCGGAGGATCCGTCCTCGGATTGCGTATGCGGCGGACGTGGTACTGCCAGTGACGAAGCGCGGTTAGGATGTCCCGGGTTATCATCCTGTGTTTCTAGGATCGGCTCGTCGGCCGCCTCTTCTGCGTTCATGGTCGTATACCTATGGGGAGGAATCTGGGGTTTTAGAACCTGTCTGACTTAATTAATGTTCCCTGCCCTGCCTGACGGTGCGATTTACATTGTACGAATTTTGTTTAAAACTAATCCCATAAGGGGTTATATCTATCTTACTGCGTCGATGTTTGCGGTTGTCCCTGCCGGGACGAGGACGTTATGACAGCGCACTGCCATAAGTGGCCCTCATGAACCCGCGTTGCGCTGCCGCTCTTCGTCAGGGTCTTCCTCGTCGGTGTTGTTTTTGTCGTCATCACCGCTGTCGTGGAAGGCCTTGAGGTCGGCCAGTCCAGCGGTCCTTCGCTGTCGCCCTTGTTGTTGCTGAAGTCGCACTATCGTGGGGAGAGAAATTTAATTACCCTATACGGCCCTTCGTATTTGGGTGCCAGCTTTGCGGCGAAGTTGTCTGCTGCCTTAGACAGGTGGTGTTGGCGCAATAGGACCAAAGATCCTATTGTGGGTCGCCACTCGCGTCGTCGGAGATTGTATGTTTTCTTCTGCTCGTGGGAGGCCCGTTGCGTGTTCTGACGCACCACTTTAAAGATGTCCTTAAGTCGGTCGACTTTCTCTTGTGGTCCTTCGCCGGTTTCTCCTAACCCTGGGGTGGTTTCCTCGTAGAGAGCCCCGGGTAATCTTGGCTCTCGGCCGAGTACGATGAGCGCGGGGCTGAATCCTGTCGTGTCGGAGACGCTGCTGTTGATGGCCAGGCTGAGCTCTGGGAGGAGGTCGTCCCATGTCCGCTGGTCCCCGTCGATGTATTGGGCGATCATGGTTTTGATTGTCCTATTGGCCCGCTCGGTTGGGTTTCGCTGAGGTGTGTATGGAGCCGTATGCTCCAATTCCATGCCGGCGAGTTTACAGAAAGCCTTGAAGGAGCGGCTGGTGAATTGTGTCCCGTTATCGCAGACGAACCTTCTGGGGACTCCGAAGCGACTCAGGATTCGTTCCCGGAACGCCTTTTCCAACTGTGCCGTGGTAGCTTTGCGCAGGGGCACCAGTTCCACCCATTTGCTGAATGCGTCGAAGAATACTAGCAACATTGTGTTGCCGTGCTTCGAACGGGGAAGTGGGCCGACGAAGTCCGCGCACAAGATATCCAGTGGTCCCTGGGCCTGTCGAGTATGCATATGCCCGGCTGGTTTTTGTTGGCTCACCTTGAATTGCTGGCAGCTGGCACATCTTTGGACATATCGGGCTACATCTCGATAGAGTCCAGGCCAGTAATACCGTTGGGTCACTCGGTTCGCCGTCTTCCGAATTCCCAGGTGTCCTGCTGTCGGGTGGTCGTGGCACTCCTCTAACACGCGTCGGCGGTGATCCTTGGCGACGCATAGTTTCCACTAAATCGCGTCCTCCTCGATTGATCGGTTGCTCGCTTGTTTGTACAGTTGGTTATTTTCCATGATGAATTCGGGGTGCTTTTCGGGTTGTTCGTGGATCCGTTTGTATAGTCTTTGCAGCCAAGGGCAGGTGTTTCTTTCCTCTTCCGTGCGCTGCAAAGTTTCCAAGGGTTGTCGCGAGAGCGCATCGGCCACGATGTTCTGACTTCCACGACGGTAGTGTATGTCAAATCGGTATTGTTGGAGCTCCAATGCCCAGCGAGCGATCCTACCAGTCGGGTTGTCGATCGAGTTCAACCATTTCAGCGCGAGATGGTCTGTGATCACGTCGAAATGGTAGCCTTCCAAAAAGCACCGTAGCTTCCGAATTGCCCAAACGATAGCGAGACACTCTTTTTCGGTGGCCGAGTAGTTCTCTTCGGCCTTGAGTAGTCGGCGGCTGGCGTAGGCGATGACACGTTCCTCCCCTGCTATTTGCTGCGTCAGCACGGCTCCGAGGCCGTATGCACTGGCGTCGGTTTGGAGTACGAACCTCTCGGTGAAATCAGGGCACGCCAAAACTGGAGCCTGAGTTAATTTCTCCTTGAGTGCTTCGAACGCCTGTTGCTGGTCCTCTGTCCAGGCCCACTTTTGGTTCTTCTTGAGGAGGCTCGTCATCGGCTGGACCATCGTAGCGAAGTTGGGGACAAAGCGGCGATACCACGATGCCATCCCGATGCAACGTCGCAGCTCCTTTAGGTTGCTGGGTGGTGCCAGTTTCTTGACGGCGATGACCTTGTCTGGATCCGTGTGTATTCCTTGCTCACTGATGACGTGTCCGAAGTAGACCAGGCTTTTCTAAAGAAACTGCACTTGTTTCTATTCAGCCGTAGGTTGGCTTCTCGCAATCTCCGGAAGACTTCTCGAAGGTTCTCGACGTGTTCCTCTAGCGTGGCTCCGATGATGATGATGTCGTCCAAATACGCAAAA
Source organism: Drosophila obscura (assembly GCF_018151105.1). NCBI lineage: Eukaryota > Metazoa > Arthropoda > Insecta > Diptera > Drosophilidae > Drosophila > Drosophila obscura. Next base: position 592,518 of record NW_024542768.1, on the reverse strand, counting down.
GCATATGGCTCCATGTCGGGTCCAATGACGCTATCTAGTGCTCGTTGAAAAGTCGCCGGCGCTGAGTGCAGGCCGAACGGCATGACTTTCCAATGGAACAGTCCTCTGCCCGGGACGGTGAACGCTGTTGCCTCTCTGCTATCCTTGGCCACTGGGATTTGCCAATACCCATTCTTGAGATCCAGTGTTGATATGTAGTGGGCATTACGGAGTCTCTCGAGAATGTGATTGATCCGGGGGAGCGGATAGGCGTCGGGCACAGATCGTGCATTCAGTTGCCGATAATCCACGCACATCCGCATCTCTCCTGTCTTCTTCCCCACTAACACAATCGGTGCGCTGTGTGGGCTCTTGGATGGCTCGATTCGTCCGTCTTGTAACAGCTCGGTTACCTGTGCATCGATGATTCTTTGCATGGCAGGGTTTTTCGGGAAGTAACGCTGCTTCATAGGTTTGTCATCCCTCAGGGTGATGGTGTGCTCTGCGATGTGGGAGGTTCCGGTTAGTCCCTCAAATTTGGCCAATTCTTCCTCCAGAAATTTGGCTGCCCAGGGCGTAGGAGGTGGTTCCGGGTCTTGGGCTGGTTGCCAAGGAGAGAGGTCCTCCAATTCCATGGCGGTGGCGGCCGCTAATACCGCTCTGTCGTAGTCCTTGTCAGCTGTACGAAACGGGTTCCGTTCTCGAGCTGTTCTAGAGTCGGCCCGTGGTTCCAGCTGGTAGTCTGTCGTCCTTTTCTGGCTGGGGTCGTCCCGTGGTGTCGGGGTGCTGTATTCACTTCTTGGGTTGCTTGGTCTGATGACCTCTCGCTTGTTAGTTGCGGCTTTCAGACCTGGGGCCGCGTTCTTTCGTTGCAGGTGAGTTGTAGCTGTTGTTCCCGTCGTACTTGAAGGCGTGCTTCGGTTCGCCAGACTGGCCCTGGATTGATCCAGCGGAGCCACAGCCATCTGAGCCGAAGTCCCTTGGTCCTGGCGATGCTTTGAAGGCGACTCTCGGTTCATCTGGCTGGCCCTGGATTGATCCAGCGGAGCCACAGCCATCTGTGCCGAAGTCCCTTGGTCCTGGCGGTGATTTGAAGGCGACTCTCGGTTCATCTGGCTGGCCCTGGATTGATCCAGCGGAGCCACAGCCATCTGTGTCGAAGTCCCTTGGTCCTGGCGGTGCTTTGAAGGCGTGCTTCGGTTCGTCTGACTGGCCCTGGATTGATCCAGCGGAGCCACAGCCATCTGTGCCGAAGTCCCTTGGTCCTGGCGGTGCTTTGAAGGCGTGCTTCGGTTCGTCTGGCTGGCCCTGGATTGATCCAGCGGAGCCACAGCCATCTGTGCCGAAGTCCCTTGGTCCTGGCGGTGCTTTGAAGGCGTGCTTCGGTTCGTCTGGCTGGCCCTGGATTGATCCAGCGGAGCCACAGCCATCTGAGCCGAAGTCCCTTGGTCCTGGCGGTGCTTTGAAGGCGTGCTTCGGTTCGTCTGGCTGGCCCTGGATTGATCCAGCGGAGCCACAGCCATCTGTGCCGAAGTCCCTTGGTCCTGGCGGTGATTTGAAGGCGACTCTCGGTTCATCTGGCTGGCCCTGGATTGATCCAGCGGAGCCACAGCCATCTGTGCCGAAGTCCCTTGGTCCTGGCGGTGCTTTGAAGGCGTGCTTCGGTTCGTCTGGCTGGCCCTGGATTGATCCAGCGGAGCCTCAGCCATCTGAGCCGAAGTCCCTTGGTCCTGGCGGTGCTTTGAAGGCGTGCTTCGGTTCGTCTGGCTGGCCCTGGATTGATCCAGCGGAGCCACAGCCATCTGAGCCGAAGTCCCTTGGTCCTGGCGATGCTTTGAAGGCGTGCTTCGGTTCGTCTGGCTGGCCCTGGATTGATCCAGCGGAGCCACAGCCATCTGAGCCGAAGTCCCTTGGTCCTGGCGGTGCTTTGAAGGCGTGCTTCGGTTCGTCTGACTGGCCCTGGATTGATCCAGCGGAGCCACAGCCATCTGAGCCGAAGTCCCTTGGTCCTGGCGATGCTTTGAAGGCGTGCTTCGGTTCGTCTGGCTGGCCCTGGATTGATCCAGCGGAGCCACAGCCTACTGAGCCGAAGTCCCTTGGTCCTGGCGGTGCTTTGAAGGCGTGCTTCGGTTCGTCTGACTGGCCCTGGATTGATCCAGCGGAGCCACAGCCATCTGAGCCGAAGTCCCTTGGTCCTGGCGATGCTTTGAAGGCGTGCTACGAATGAGGGAACTGGCCATGGTTGGATTCATCGGTGTCGCAGCTTTCCTTGTCGTAATCGGGCTTGGGTCCGGTTTGGTGTCGAATCTGTTGTCCTGCTTTGGTCGTCGTGTCCTGCTTGGCTATGGCTGTTCATTTGGTTGGTGCCCAGTGTTGTGGGCAAGGGCGTTTGAGTGGGGGTCAGGCCGTCGTTCCTGACTATCGGGTCGGCAAACGTCACCGTTCTTGGACCCAGTGACGCCGTGATTTCTGGTGTGTTCTCAGGAGAGGGTTGGCGCCGCTTGAGTTGCAGATACGCTCGTCCACAGTGGATCCTTGCACGGATACCACACAGAAAGTCCAGCCCCAGAATGATGTCATCCAGTACCGTGGGTAAAACTAGAAAGATACCTGTGTTTCCTGCTGGTCGAGGCGCACCGTCGCTGCTACTGCCTGTGTGATCTCCTTCTTTGAGTGGTCGGCTAGGCTGATCCTGGTTCTCACTGCTCGTTGGTTTTCTGCCGTTCCTATCTCGTCCGCTATCCGCCGGCTAATGAAAGACCGGGTGGCCCCCTGTGTCAAGGGTGGCTGAGCAAGCCCTTCCATTGATGGTCACCAGAGCCACGATCCTCCCTCCTGCCATACTTAGTGGGTGGATGTCCCCGGATCTTGGGTGTGCGTCTCCGCCCGTGTCCCAGTGGGGCGGAGACCCGACTCGTTTCCCGACTCGAGCTTTCGGCAGCAATTGATAGTCCTGATTCCTCGGCGGCCGCACTCCCAACAGAATAGCTTCTGTTGATTGATGCAGTCGCTACGGAAATGTCCATCTTCTCCGCACTTCCGGCAGGCCCGTCGCACGTCGACCGGTTCATCCTCATCCGGCCGTTTCCCGAGATGTGCGGCCTCCGACCTTCTGGATGCCTCGTGGTTGGCACCCCGTTGGTTTGTGGCCCCTTGGCCTCCGTGTGAGGCCCGCTGTAGGTACGTCGGTGTAGATACGTTGGTGCGTGATGGGCCGCGGTCCCTGGCGGTCTCATATGCCGAGATGAGCTGAGTTAATTCCGTCAGCGAGCGGAAGTCTTGCCTGCGAGTATACATTTGATACTCTGGTCGAAGATTCTCGTAAATCCGGTCCAATTCCTGTTCTCGAGTGTACTGAGCCCGCTGCATCATCAGTCGTAGCTCGATCAGGTAGTCCCGGAAGGACTCCTTGGGCTTCTGTTCCCGGCTCCGGATGGTGTCCTCTAAGCGTTGGAAGTATCGGGGCGGCAAGAAAAACTCCAAGAATTCCTTCCGGAAATCTGTCCAGTTCTGACCTTGCATCTGAAAGGTTCGAAACCACCCCTCGGCCTTACCTGTCAAGAGACCGGATACGGCTCGTGGCAGTTGCTCCGGGCTTCCTCCGTACGACTCGACCCGCTCCTCTAGTCGTTCGATGAATGCCAGAGGGTCCGTATGGCCATTGAACGTGAGCCCCCATTTCCTGAGATTGTCTGCCAGCAGGGAAGACGAGATCTCGCCTCCTGAGTGTGGGGCCCGTTGTCCCTGAGACATACCCGGTTGGTAGTGGCTGTCGACGATTGATGGCTGACCCCCGGTGGGGCGTGGCCCGATGGTGCTAGGTCCTGGCCCTCGAGGCATACTGCATGGTTCAGCCACGGCCATTTGGGGTGGCTCCTGTCTGTTGGGCTGCTGGTGGTTACTCTGGCCAGCCTGTGGCTCAGCGGTCGTGTCACGGGGTCCAGCGGCACTGGTTCCCAATCCTTGGCTCGTGCTGGGCAACTCGGGGAGTACCCATGGTGGCAGTTCCAGAGTTGGGCCTTGCTGGAGGTTTCCGTCGGTGGGCGGTGGCTCGGAGGCCTCCGTTCCTTGTCCTGGAGGTGTCCTGAGGGTCATGGGGCGACCTGGAGATTTGGGATGAGTGGCTGGTTCAGGGATCACCAATAAGAGCTGCTTCCTATCTCTGCCTCCTTCCTCCTTTGCTCTCGTCTCTGGTCCTGGAGACGTTGCGGGGCTTCGTGGGTCCCTGGGACTGGGGATACTGCCGAAGTGGGTGTCCAACTCAGCTATCCTTGCCTGAATTTCCTCCGAGTGGCCGCCGCGTGAAATAAACCCGGCGATCCGGCTTCGGAGCTCATCCACCGTTCCGGCAGTCTCGAGTCCAAACTCTTGGGCCAATCCTTGTAGCTCGTCCTTCCGACGGTAGGATATCCAGCGTGAGCCCATGTTTCCCCTTTGAGGTCGTGGCGTGCAGGGCTAGGGGGCTTGGTGCGGGGGAATGAGTACTCCTTCTGGACACGGGTGCACGGCACAGTGTTAGGAATCGGTGGTCCTTGGCAAGGGCTATGGGCACAGCACTAGGGATCGGTGTACTTTGGCACGAGACGCGGCGCGTTATAAAACGGTTGGTACCAGGCGGGTGATCCTGCGGAAGGATGCTTGGTTTGGCACTAAGGACTTTTGATCCTTTGTCAGGATTAGCGGCGCGAATAGGTGATTGATCCTGCGGAAGGATTTATGATCAGGGCTTTTGTTAGTTAGAGTGTCTTTTTCGTTGGAAGCTAGAGCTTTTATTTTGTTCACTGTTCACGTCGAGGGCTAGAACTCCACTCTCCCTTCCTGGGCTTGGGCGCTGCCTTATATTGTTCTTGCGTAGTTACCGTCGCCGTGTAGTTTTGTCGCTGCTGCCCCTCTGGGCGTCGAAGCGCTGTTGCCGATTTTCACGTCGCGTGATCCGCGCGTGGCGATGCTGCGACCGCGTGGTTGCGTTGTTGCCGAACTTCTCGGCGTCACCTGCTGTCTCTTTCTCGCCTGTGCGCCAATATGTTTTCGGGCGTCGCTGCTGCTACGGCCGACCGCAAAACGTGGTCGCGCTGTTGCCGCACTTCTCGGCGTCACTTGCTGTCTCTTTCCCACACGTGCGCCAATGTGTTTTCGGGCGTCGCTGCCGCTACGGCCGACCGCGAAACGTGGTCGCGCGGTTGCCGATTTTCACGTCGCGTGATCTGCGCGTGGCGATGCTGCGACCGCGTGGCTGCGCTGTTGCCAAACTTCTCTTGGCGTCACTTGCTGTCTCTTTCCCACACGTGCGCCAATGTGTTTTCGGGCGTCGCTGCCGCTACGGCCGACCGCGAAACGTGGTCGCGCGGTAGCCGATTTTCACGTCGCGTGATCTGCGCGTGGCGATGCTGCGACCGCGTGGCTGCGCTGTTGCCAAACTTCTCTTGGCGTCACTTGCTGTCTCCTTCCCACACGTGTGCCAATGTGTTTTCGGGCGTCGCTGCCGCTACGGCCGACCGCGAAACGTGGTCGCGCGGTTGCCGATTTTCACGTCGCGTGATCTGCGCGTGGCGATGCTGCGACCGCGTGGCTGCGCTGTTGCCAAACTTCTCTTGGCGCGTGGCTGCGAGGAGCTAAGAAAAACCAGCCTCAGCTGTACATGGGTTGGAGGGTCGAAAAAAAAGATGTATGGTGCTGATTTCTGCGGCCTGCGTGTGTTGTTGCTCGGCTCCTTGTTCTTGGAGGATTCTGTGGTGTCCCTGTCGTCGTCCCACGAGGTATAAGGGGCTGGGTCTGTGGTCTTGGCTTTGGGTGTGGGTGATTCTCTGAGGCTGATCTACGCTGTACTGGTGTTCCTACCACTTATCGCTGGTTGCTCCTACAATTCCTTGCCCTATTTTTCGCAAATTTCTTCTCTAAAAGTCCGGGGTTCCGGGCTGTGGTCGGGATTCTTAGGCGTGGGGGGCGGGGGTCACGGCGCTCGCACTCGCGCTGGACTCTGCTCTAAAACCGGACCGTTTCCTTCTAGCACCATTTTTCGACTCCCGGCCCGCATCTTTTTTGACGCGTGCCAAGCCGCTTGATCCGGCCTCTGCCGGTAATTCTGCCGGTAATTCTGCCCGGCCCTCGGCTACTTTGTAGCTTAGCTGCCGAACGCTGAGCCGATCGTCGAGTATCTCTCGCGTCGCGGCGCTGCTCCTCTCTCGGCTGCTGTGGGCTGGCTTGGGGTGGTTTTCGGCTTTGGGCTAGCATTGCGTCGTTGGCTCTGCTGCTCATTTTTCTGACGCGTGCCAGTTATGCTTGGGAAGGACTCTCTTCTCCCGACGGTCCGCTATGTTCTCTTTGCTTAGGCCCGCCTATCGCTCTCTTAAGCGTATGCTCCCTTTCGTTCGCTCGGTTTTTCTCTTTTGTGTTCATGGTACCGGTTCTTTGTTCTTGCTGCTGGTTCCTGGCTCTGGGTGCTGGTTCTTCGTGCTGGTTCCTGGTTCCTAGTGATGGTACCTGACTGCTCCCAGTGACCATCGTTCCCACTAATCAATGCTTAGTTTAACTTCTTATTATATATTTTTTTCCGTTAACTGCTTACGTCTAATATGAGTAATAATATGGAGTAAATGAGTAGTAATGAAAAATGAATAATAGTAATAGAAAAATAAGAAATAATTAAATCAAAATACTGGCAGTCCTGTTTGCCGGCCGCCTCGATGGGCCCGTGTGGGTTTTACCACTCTTGTGGTAGGACGGTGTCCACTGCCCTGTTGTTGTGCAGGAGCCTGCTCCTTCACAAAGTTGAGCCATGTCATGTGATGCTCAGCGACAGAATAAGAAGAGGCGAAAAAGAATAGCGCATTCAAACCAAGCACTGGAAGTGATGTGTCCAGATCAGCATGATTTCCTGAAATGACTAAGGGATTAGCAATTTCTGCTTGAGGTCCAGCGCGATGCCCAGAATTACGTCCGCCAGCAGAGAGCGTGGGTTCGTTCGGATGAACATCGGCCGGAACGAAGCGTTTGCAGAGAACCCACAAGGCCTGAAGGTCCGTAAACGAGGTCGTAGGCTGAGCAGGAACCACATCCGACGCAAGTCCACCTGTGTTGATGCAATCGAGGCCGCCTTCTAACTTTGAATAGGATTCCTCGTCTCCTGCTCCACCATGAAGAGCCGGCACAAGAAACGGATGCTTCGATTGGTATTGGTTTCTGTCGGTCAGTCCGATTGGCTCCAAAATCGCGCACGAATCCACTTGAAATGGGGCCGGTGTGATTCCGTGACCATACGCAGGATGCGGAGTTACGGAAGTGGACCGCTTAGTGATCTCTCCGAGAATGATCCCATTGAGCGTCACAAACAGCTCCTCAAAGTCATCGGCGAGTTCACTCCCAATCTCGTCGAAGTCTAGCTCCTCGAGTTCACTGTGCACGGTTTTAAAAGTGCCGTGCAGCTCCTCGATTTGCTTCAGCCTGCCAACGAGCATGAAGTGGTCAAATAGGGAAGCGTTCTCCAAGACAACTTCTAGCTGCTTCATCCGTTGAAATAACGCTGGTGCCTTCCGCTTTAGGAATGCCACACTGTTTCCAGCAGCGGTCACTGCACCGTCGTTCCTCGCACCCATTTCGGCAGCAGGCGCTAGAAAACGTTTCTAGCGGGAAGATGACCGCAATGAAGAGCGAACGCTTGCAATAAATGCAGCAAGAACCGCAAGCAGATCGCAAAGCAGACGACGCGAGCACCGTTTTTGTTGCTTGTGCACAGCCGAATACCGAAAACCCGTGGCTTAATGCGAATTTAACGAACGACAAGTTTTATTGTTTTTGTGATTTAATTGTTTATATCACGTCGGGGTCACCAAATGTTGAGCTAGCGAGCTTTTTCACTAGCGTAGTTTTGCGATATGTTTATTAACGAGACGATGGTTGTTTAGATTAAATATGGTTTATTGTTGTAAACAGTATAAAGGCGATACAGAATCAAAGAGATAACGAAAGGTTCGAGTTAGATTGATGACGAGTCGGTTGGAGAGTTAGCTGGATTCAAGACGGGGTCAGATTGTAGACGCGGGGGTCGGTACAAGACGGTGTCGGATTGAATAGCCCGATTCCAAGACGATGTGCAGTGGTTGCTAGATCCAGACTGATTCAAAGGGCAGGCGGGCCGAATTGCCTGTGCCCTAATGCGAGCGAGAGAGCGACAGATCGAGAGAGTGATAGCGAAAGGCGATAGAAAGAAAGGTGTGGGATGAAGAGGCGAAAGAGAACGGCTGCAGTAGGCTGCTGCCGTGAGGGAGCATGAATGCGTGCATGAGTTTGTAGGTAAATGACAATTTAGTACAGTGGGCAGTGCAAACAACGAACAATAATAAGGATTTACTCTACTGCTGCACCACTGGCTATAATCTATGCATTTGGCCACTATTTGGCTGCGTAACCAAACAATACCTTTACTCAAAAAAGAGTTAAGGGGTATATTAGATTTGTGGTAAAAGTGGATGTGTGTAACGCAGAGAAGGAAAATTTTCCGACCCCATAAAGTATATATATTTTTGATCAGCATCAATAGCCGAGTCGATATAGCCATGTCTGTCTGTCCGTCCGTCTGTCCGTCCGTCTTGTTGAGCGCCTGGATCTCAGAGACTATAAGAGTTACGGTAACCAAATTCGGTTTCCAGACTCATGTGATATCACACTGCTACAAGTGTATTTCAAAATTTCGCCCCGCCCCCTTCCGCCCACACAAAGGACGAAAATCTGTGGCAGGCACAGTTTTAAAGATACGATAAAACTAAAAACGCAGTATCGTAGAGAATGCCCATATCTACCAGATTGCCGAATCTGAATCAGATCGGATCATAATTATAGCCAGAATGACGAAATTAATTTTCAGTAGCTTCCCCTGCCCGCTCCAGCAAACGACAACACAACTCATTTTCCTTCTCGCTCGAACACTCTGCCGCGTTCAATGCGCGAGCAACCCCTAGCGGAGGAGATGTAGAATCTAAATGGTACATGTATAATCTACATGTTAGATGTAGAATATACATAATATATGTAGATGTAGATACCAGATGTAGCAAAAAAATGTAAAATGTAAAATTTTTTTTTTAATGCTAAAATTCTAAAAAATCATATGCTCAAAAAATACTGACTGAGTAGGGGTATAAGTAGAGTCGCGTCTTTAGAAGCGACTCACACGTTCCTTCCCGTGTTAGGTTGTGTTTCCTACATACCTCAAAAATATCTTGTAAATTTTTGAGCATATGTTTTTCGGAACAACCAATGACTATAAGATCGTTTATATATAGGAATGCTTGCGAAGCTTCAAGTCCAGAGAATGCTAATCTCAATTTCTGTTTATAAAAATTATTTGTTGTTATTGATTCGGGGTCAAGTCCGAATATGTCACTATATTTGGAACATAATTTCGTTAATGGTTATTTGAATGCAACTGGATAGTTCTTTGTGAGCTGAGCTAGGAAAGTTTGTTCCCTGATTTTAGAAGTTGTTTGAACTACATTGTAATTCGAAAGTGGTTCATATTTAAAATTATTTATATTAATTAACTGATCGTTACTGGTTGTATTTAGTAATCGGACAAATGCGTTTCTAGTGGTTGCAACGGTGTTTGCAACATAAATACCAGTTTGAATTTCCTGGTTTGGGATTAGCACACTTCTTCACTTGATGTTAGTTCTATTTTTCGGACAACTTGTGATCTTGCTGGTAGAAGTATTGTATTGTTACCAGAGCTGTATGTTATTGGAACATAAATGTGAATGTCTATATTATCTGGTCGTATTATAAACCAGTCTTCTGAAGGTTTCAGATCAATTTGACAATTTAATGCTTTTATAAAATCAATCCCTATTATTCCATATCATGGGATTGCGAAGTTTTTATTTACTTAATGGAAATTGTGTGGAATTATGTATTTATCTGTCTGTAGCTCTATTGCGGCAAGACCTTGGGATTTTATAATACCTTCACCTATACCTTGAATATCTATTTTATTATTTATTTGGATGTCGTTAAAGACATCTGAAGTTTCTTTTAATAGTGATATATTTGCTCCTGTATCTACAAGGAATGTTAATTGTTTCCCTGTTTTAGCATTGAGAAATTGAACGAAGATATTGAGATTGAGGTTGATAGTATGAACCGTTGGAATTTTTAATTTTGAATATCTAAAGGTTCTTGGGAGTTTCCCGAAGTCGCTTGAGTAACACGGACGTTGTTGTTGTGTCTTGTGTTCCCGGTTCTGTCGTTATTTTGGTTGTTATAGAATGTGCCGTTTCCACGGTTATTTCCTCTATAACTACCACGACCTCTATAGTTGGTATTATTGTTTTGGTTGTAGTTATTGTAGCTACGGTTGTTGTTGTTGTTATAGTTAGCACGACCATTTCCTCTACCACGATAGTTACTTCTATAGTTACTACCGCGGTAGGCCTGTCCGCGTCTGGTATACAATATTGAACTAGGACTACCTGTCATCTCCGTGCCTCATTGTATGTATTTTGTTACTGCGTCATTTATTGTTGGGAATGTGCCTGCTTCTAGAATTTTTAGCCTGCCATGTTTGCAATTTTAACCATTGTTCCAATGGCTTCTTTGCAGCTGAATTTATCAGCGTGCTCTACTGGCAGACCCTCATCTATGTATGAAGCTTCTAGTTGCTTACGCAAATTGTCGATTTCTGTTGTAAATTGAGCGGCTTTTTTGCATTTTTGGCATACTTTTGCCATTTTAGCCTTTACAACATCGGAAGACTCACCGACAATTGTATCTTGTAATTTTTTTACAATTGCGTTTATGGTGGTTTCATCCTGGATTTTATACAAAGTAGTCCCTACAACTTTGGATTTAATTACCTCTACAGCTAGACTCTCGTATGGTCTTTTCGTTAGATTGACCAATTTGACTGCTGTAATAAAGCGTTGTAAGTGCAGTTTTTGCCCATTAAATTCTGGGATGGCGTGCGAGATATCTTTGATATATGTCCTTTGGGCAACAGTTTCGACTGCCATTGTGACGGGTTTTTGTTCCGCTATACTATTGAATGAGTCAGAATCGGACAATTCCTGTTCCTGTACCTCTGTTATTTTTTTACCGCAGGTATTGTCAGATCGTGCAGATCTTTTTCTTCAATTTCAGCTTCCTGATGTACAGCTGATTCCTCATCTGGATCGGCAAGTTCAGTATCTTTGTCTTGGCTCGATCCAGGGATTTCTATGTCTATTGGAGTGTTTAAAACTGTTGGAATTGAAATGTCCAAGTTAAATCTATTTTTAACCGATATCAAGTTTGATCAAAGTCTGATCAAGAGCTTTGATACCTGTGTCCAATGTGCTTCCTTTATATGCGCTTTGTTTTCATGAATATTGTCGCATGTTTTCTTATTGTTGCATTTTGAATATGCATGTTTTGCGTAATGGGCTTGTTTGATTTGTCAAACCTATTTTTTATATTTGTTTATGACTTATGGATTTCATTCCATTCCATTCTTAAAATTTAAGGTCAAAATGCAAATTGAACGCAGATTGTAAACCAGTTCATGTAAGTTGTTTATCGGCGTTGTCCCTATTGTCTTGATTGGCTATCCATTCTACTTAAAAGCTCAATAATCTGCCTAATTTTGGGACATTTACTTTTCTACCATAGATTTGGCAATTAGGAATTGTACCTAATATATTTGCTTTTTGCACTAATGAACAACTAAACATTGGGGAAAAATCTATATTATATCTTTCCATGTACTCTGCTTCTAAGTCGTAAATAATGATGGGTGTCATATGGGATTTTAAGATTTCTTGTACTTTTTGTACTAATTGGGGTTCTTTATTTAATATTTCCTCCATTGAGGCTTGTTCAAATTGCGTCATTATAAAAAAAAATTTTTTTAAATTTAAATTTGAATGTTATTCTCAAACCCTATCTAAATCATTTGCCCTACTCATGTATCTTTTTTTTATGATCTTATTATGCTTAACATATAATGTTAGCAATAACTGTAATGAACTGACTATGGTCAGTATTAGCAACAGTATAAGCAACAGAAACAGGGCTTGGATACCATCTCTGTGGTCGATTATTTTGACATTATTGACCACGTTGGCCGTATTGTCTTTGGTTTGGCTATCATCTGAATCAAACCAACGCATGTTTGTGGTTTTTTTTTTATTTGAAATTGAAATTTGGTTTGAAATTGGATATATGAAAAAATGGGAAAAAACCAGGAGAAAACAAATTCTCAATTTGAAAGTTTAAGACATACATGTATTCGGAATTTAGTGAAAATATGAAGATAGTGTTTTAGGGCATATGGCTGGTTTACATTGGTTTTTTGCTCTATATAATTACTATACCAGCCATATGTTTTTAGTATTAGCCTATGAGTAGTAGGTGCAAGAAGCGTTTGCACGCAGCGCCTTGTGGGTTTGGTTTGAAATTGGATATTGGTATTTTTTACGAAATTTTGACTTTAAAAACTCAGGAAAAATCGAAAAAAAATTATATAAAAATTTTTATAACTTAATTTTTATAATTTATAAAACCTTTTAGGTTTAGTTAACGAATTTTAGCTCCAAAGTCTCTCCATAGATTTTAATGAGCGATACCTTGAACGACGCCAAATTAATGCACCTATACACAAAAAAACGAGAAGGAACGTGTGAGTCGCTTCTGGGGACGCGACTCTACTTATACCCGTACTCAGTCAGTATATACATTTTTGAGCTTATGATTTTTAAGAATTTTAGAAAAAAAAAAAATTTTACATTTTACATTTTTTTGCTACATATGATATCTACATCTACATATACAATGTATATTCTACATCTAACATGTAGATTTTACATGTTCCAATTAGATTCTACATCTCCTCCGCTAGGGGTTGCTCGCGCACTGAACGCGGCAGAATGTGCGAGCGAGAAGGAAAATGAGATGCGTTGTCGTTGGTGGGAGGGGGAGGGGAAGCAACTGAAAATTAATTTCTTCATTCTGGCTATAATTATGATCCGATCTGATTCAGATTCGGCAATCTGGTAGATATGCCGTGATGTTAGTTCTATTTTTCGGACAACTTGTGATCTTGCTGGTAGAAGTATTGTATTGTTACCAGAGCTGTATGTTATTGGAACATAAATGTGAATGTCTATATTATCTGGTCGTATTATAAACCAGTCTTCTGAAGGTTTCAGATCAATTTGACAATTTAATGCTTTTATAAAATCAATCCCTATTATTCCATATCATGGGATTGCGAAGTTTTTATTTACTTAATGGAAATTGTGTGGAATTATGTATTTATCTGTCTGTAGCTCTATTGCGGCAAGACCTTGGGATTTTATAATACCTTCACCTATACCTTGAATATATATTTTATTATTTATTTGGATGTCGTTAAAGACATCTGAAGTTTCTTTTAATAGTGATATATTTGCTCCTGTATCTACAAGGAATGTTAATTGTTTCCCTGTTTTAGCATTGAGAAATTGAACGAAGATGTTCAGATTGAGGTTGATAGTATGAACCGTTGGAATTTTTAATTTTGAATATCTAAAGGTTCTTGGGAGTTTCTCGAAGTCGCTTGAGTAACACGGACGTTGTTGTTGTGTCTTGTGTTCCCGGTTCTGTCGTTATTTTGGTTGTTATAGAATGTGCCGTTTCCACGGTTATTTCCTCTATAACTACCACGACCTCTATAGTTGGTATTATTGTTTTGGTTGTAGTTATTGTAGCTACGGTTGTTGTTGTTGTTATAGTTAGCACGACCATTTCCTCTACCACGATAGTTACTTCTATAGTTACTACCGCGGTAGGCCTGTCCGCGTCTGGTATACAATATTGAACTAGGACTACCTGTCATCTCCGTGCTGCATTGTATGTATTTTGTTACTGCGTCATTTATTGTTGGGAATGTGCCTGCTTCTAGAATTGTTTTTAGCCTGCCATGTTAGCAATTTTTAACCATTGTTCCAATGGCTTCTTTGCAGCTGAATTTATCAGCGTGCTCTACTGGCAGACCCTCATCTATGTATGAAGCTTCTAGTTGCTTACGCAAATTGTCGATTTCTGTTGTAAATTGAGCGGCGGTTTTGCCTTTTTGGCATACTTTTGCCATTTTAGCCTTTACAACATCGGAAGACTCACCGACAATTGTATCTTTAGATTTAATTACCTCTACAGCTAGACTCTCGTATGGTCCTTTCGTTAGATTGACCAATTTGACTGCTGTAATAAAGCGTTGTAAGTGCAGTTTTTGCCCATTAAATTCTGGGATGGCGTGCGAAATATCTTTGATAAATGCCCTTTGGGCAACAGTTTCGTCTGCCATTGTGACGGGTTTTTGTTCCACTATACTATCGAATGAGTCAGAATCGGACAATTCCTGTTCTTGTACCTCTGATATTTTTATTACCGCAGGTATTGTCAGATCGTGCAGATCTTTTTCTTCAATTTCTGCTTCCTGATGTACAGCTGATTCGTCATCTGGATCGGCAAGTTCAGTATCTTTGTATTGGCTCGATCCAGGGATTTCTATGTCTATTGGAGTGTTTAAAACTGTTGGAATTGAAATGTCCAAGTTAAATCTATTTTTAACCGATATCAAGTTTGATCAAAGTCTGATCAAGAGCTTTGATACCTGTGTCCAATGTGCTTCCTTTATATGCGCTTTGTTTTCATGAATATTGTCGCATGTTTTGTTATTGTGGCATTTTGAATATGCCTGTTTTGCGTAATGGACTTGTTTGATTTGTCAAACCTATTTTTTATATTTGTTAATGACTTATGGATTTCATTCCATTCCATTCTTGGAATTTAAGGTCAAAATGCAAATTGAACGCAGATTGTAAACCAGTTCATGTAAGTTGTTTATCGGCGTTGAATTATCCCTATTGTCTTGATTGTCTATCCATTTTACTTTAAAGCTCAAGAATCTGCCTAATTTTGGGACATTTACTTTTCTACCATAGATTTGGCAATTAGGAATTGTACCTAATATATTTGCTTTTCGCACTAATGAACAACTAAACATTGGGGAAAATCTATATTATATCTTTCCATGTACTCTGCTTCTAAGTCGTAAATAATGATGGGTGTCATATGGGATTTTAAGATTTCTTGTACTTTTTGTACTAATTGGGGTTTTTTATTTAATATTTCCTCCATTGAGGCTTGTTCAAATTGCGTCATTATAAAAAAAAATTTTTTTAAATTTAAATTTGAATGTTATTCTCAAACCCTATCTAAATCATTTGCCCTACTCATGTATCTTTTTTTTATGATCTTATTATGCTTAACATATAATGTTAGCAATAACTGTAATGAACTGACTATGGTCAGTATTAGCAACAGTATAAGCAACAGAAACAGGGCTTGGATACCATCTCTGTGGTCGATTATTTTGACATTATTGACCACGTTGGCCGTATTGTCTTTGGTTTGGCTATCATCTGAATCAAACCAACGCATGTTTGTGGTTTTTTTTTTTATTTGAAATTGAAATTTGGTTTGAAATTGGATATATGAAAAAATGGGAAAAAACCAGGAGAAAACAAATTCTCAATTTGAAAGTTTAAGACATACATGTATTCGGAATTTAGTGAAAATATGAAGATAGTGTTTTAGGGCATATGGCTGGTTTACATTGGTTGTTTGCTCTATATAATTACTATACCAGCTATATGTTTTTAGTATTAGCCTATGAGTGATTAGTAGGTACAAGAAGCGTTTGCACGCAGCGCCTTGTGGGTTTGGTTTGAAATTGGATATTGGTATTTTTTACGAAATTTTGACTTTAAAAACTCAGGAAAAATCGAAAAAAAATTATATAAAAATTTTTATAACTTAATTTTTATAATTTATAAAACCTTTTAGGTTTAGTTAACGAATTTTAGCTCCAAAGTCTCTCCATAGATTTTAATGAGCGATACCTTGAACGACGCCAAATTAATGCACCTATACACAAAAAAACGAGAAGGAACGTGTGAGTCGCTTCTGGGGACGCGACTCTACTTATACCCGTACTCAGTCAGTATATACATTTTTGAGCTTATGTTTTTTAAGAATTTTAGAAAAAAAAAAAAATTTTACATTTTACATTTTTTTGCTACATATGATATCTACATCTACATATACAATGTATATTCTACATCTAACATGTAGATTTTACATGTTCCAATTAGATTCTACATCTCCTCCGCTAGGGGTTGCTCGCGCACTGAACGCGGCAGAATGTGCGAGCGAGAAGGAAAATGAGATGCGTTGTCGTTGGTGGGAGGGGGAGGGGAAGCAACTGAAAATTAATTTCTTCATTCTGGCTATAATTATGATCCGATCTGATTCAGATTCGGCAATCTGGTAGATATGCCGTGATGTTAGTTCTATTTTTTGGACAACTTGTGATCTTGCTGGTAGAAGTATTGTATTGTTACCAGAGCTGTATGTTATTGGAACATAAATGTGAATGTCTATATTATCTGGTCGTATTATAAACCAGTCTTCTGAAGGTTTCAGATCAATTTGACAATTTAATGCTTTTATAAAATCAATCCCTATTATTCCATACCATGGGATTGCGAAGTTTTTATTTACTTAATGGAAATTGTGTGGAATTATGTATTTATCTGTCTGTAGCTCTATTGCGGCAAGACCTTGGGATTTTATAATACCTTCACCTATACCTTGAATATCTATTTTATTATTTATTTGGATGTCGTTAAAGACATCTGAAGTTTCTTTTAATAGTGATATATTTGCTCCTGTATCTACAAGGAATGTTAATTGTTTCCCTGTTTTAGCATTGAGAAATTGAACGAAGATATTGAGATTGAGGTTGATAGTATGAACCGTTGGAATTTTTAATTTTGAATATCTAAAGGTTCTTGGGAGTTTCCCGAAGTCGCTTGAGTAACACGGACGTTGTTGTTGTGTCTTGTGTTCCCGGTTCTGTCGTTATTTTGGTTGTTATAGAATGTGCCGTTTCCACGGTTATTTCCTCTATAACTACCACGACCTCTATAGTTGGTATTATTGTTTTGGTTGTAGTTATTGTAGCTACGGTTGTTGTTGTTGTTATAGTTAGCACGACCATTTCCTCTACCACGATAGTTACTTCTATAGTTACTACCGCGGTAGGCCTGTCCGCGTCTGGTATACAATATTGAACTAGGACTACCTGTCATCTCCGTGCCTCATTGTATGTATTTTGTTACTGCGTCATTTATTGTTGGGAATGTGCCTGCTTCTAGAATTTTTAGCCTGCCATGTTTGCAATTTTTAACCATTGTTCCAATGGCTTCTTTGCAGCTGAATTTATCAGCGTGCTCTACTGGCAGACCCTCATCTATGTATGAAGCTTCTAGTTGCTTACGCAAATTGTCGATTTCTGTTGTAAATTGAGCGGCTTTTTTGCATTTTTGGCATACTTTTGCCATTTTAGCCTTTACAACATCGGAAGACTCACCGACAATTGTATCTTGTAATTTTTTTACAATTGCGTTTATGGTGGTTTCATCCTGGATTTTATACAAAGTAGTCCCTACAACTTTGGATTTAATTACCTCTACAGCTAGACTCTCGTATGGTCTTTTCGTTAGATTGACCAATTTGACTGCTGTAATAAAGCGTTGTAAGTGCAGTTTTTGCCCATTAAATTCTGGGATGGCGTGCGAGATATCTTTGATATATGTCCTTTGGGCAACAGTTTCGACTGCCATTGTGACGGGTTTTTGTTCCGCTATACTATTGAATGAGTCAGAATCGGACAATTCCTGTTCCTGTACCTCTGTTATTTTTTTACCGCAGGTATTGTCAGATCGTGCAGATCTTTTTCTTCAATTTCAGCTTCCTGATGTACAGCTGATTCCTCATCTGGATCGGCAAGTTCAGTATCTTTGTCTTGGCTCGATCCAGGGATTTCTATGTCTATTGGAGTGTTTAAAACTGTTGGAATTGAAATGTCCAAGTTAAATCTATTTTTAACCGATATCAAGTTTGATCAAAGTCTGATCAAGAGCTTTGATACCTGTGTCCAATGTGCTTCCTTTATATGCGCTTTGTTTTCATGAATATTGTCGCATGTTTTCTTATTGTTGCATTTTGAATATGCATGTTTTGCGTAATGGGCTTGTTTGATTTGTCAAACCTATTTTTTATATTTGTTTATGACTTATGGATTTCATTCCATTCCATTCTTAAAATTTAAGGTCAAAATGCAAATTGAACGCAGATTGTAAACCAGTTCATGTAAGTTGTTTATCGGCGTTGTCCCTATTGTCTTGATTGGCTATCCATTCTACTTAAAAGCTCAATAATCTGCCTAATTTTGGGACATTTACTTTTCTACCATAGATTTGGCAATTAGGAATTGTACCTAATATATTTGCTTTTTGCACTAATGAACAACTAAACATTGGGGAAAAATCTATATTATATCTTTCCATGTACTCTGCTTCTAAGTCGTAAATAATGATGGGTGTCATATGGGATTTTAAGATTTCTTGTACTTTTTGTACTAATTGGGGTTCTTTATTTAATATTTCCTCCATTGAGGCTTGTTCAAATTGCGTCATTATAAAAAAAAAATTTTTTAAATTTAAATTTGAATGTTATTCTCAAACCCTATCTAAATCATTTGCCCTACTCATGTATCTTTTTTTTATGATCTTATTATGCTTAACATATAATGTTAGCAATAACTGTAATGAACTGACTATGGTCAGTATTAGCAACAGTATAAGCAACAGAAACAGGGCTTGGATACCATCTCTGTGGTCGATTATTTTGACATTATTGACCACGTTGGCCGTATTGTCTTTGGTTTGGCTATCATCTGAATCAAACCAACGCATGTTTGTGGTTTTTTTTTTATTTGAAATTGAAATTTGGTTTGAAATTGGATATATGAAAAAATGGGAAAAAACCAGGAGAAAACAAATTCTCAATTTGAAAGTTTAAGACATACATGTATTCGGAATTTAGTGAAAATATGAAGATAGTGTTTTAGGGCATATGGCTGGTTTACATTGGTTGTTTGCTCTATATAATTACTATACCAGCTATATGTTTTTAGTATTAGCCTATGAGTGATTAGTAGTTTTAGTTTTATATAAAAATTTTTATAACTTAATTTTTATAATTTATAAAACCTTTTAGGTTTAGTTAACGAATTTTAGCTCCAAAGTCTCTCCATAGATTTTAATGAGCGATACCTTGAACGACGCCAAATTAATGCACCTATACACAAAAAAACGAGAAGGAACGTGTGAGTCGCTTCTGGGGACGCGACTCTACTTATACCCGTACTCAGTCAGTATATACATTTTTGAGCTTATGATTTTTAAGAATTTTAGAAAAAAAAAAAATTTTACATTTTACATTTTTTTGCTACATATGATATCTACATCTACATATACAATGTATATTCTACATCTAACATGTAGATTTTACATGTTCCAATTAGATTCTACATCTCCTCCGCTAGGGGTTGCTCGCGCACTGAACGCGGCAGAATGTGCGAGCGAGAAGGAAAATGAGATGCGTTGTCGTGGACGGGAGGGGAAGCAACTGAAAATTAATTTCTTCATTCTGGCTATAATTATGATCCGATCTGATTCAGATTCGGCAATCTGGTAGATATGCCGTGATGTTAGTTCTATTTTTCGGACAACTTGTGATCTTGCTGGTAGAAGTATTGTATTGTTACCAGAGCTGTATGTTATTGGAACATAAATGTGAATGTCTATATTATCTGGTCGTATTATAAACCAGTCTTCTGAAGGTTTCAGATCAATTTGACAATTTAATGCTTTTATAAAATCAATCCCTATTATTCCATATCATGGGATTGCGAAGTTTTTATTTACTTAATGGAAATTGTGTGGAATTATGTATTTATCTGTCTGTAGCTCTATTGCGGCAAGACCTTGGGATTTTATAATACCTTCACCTATACCTTGAATATATATTTTATTATTTATTTGGATGTCGTTAAAGACATCTGAAGTTTCTTTTAATAGTGATATATTTGCTCCTGTATCTACAAGGAATGTTAATTGTTTCCCTGTTTTAGCATTGAGAAATTGAACGAAGATATTGAGATTGAGGTTGATAGTATGAACCGTTGGAATTTTTAATTTTGAATATCTAAAGGTTCTTGGGAGTTTCTCGAAGTCGCTTGAGTAACACGGACGTTGTTGTTGTGTCTTGTGTTCCCGGTTCTGTCGTTATTTTGGTTGTTATAGAATGTGCCGTTTCCACGGTTATTTCCTCTATAACTACCACGACCTCTATAGTTGGTATTATTGTTTTGGTTGTAGTTATTGTAGCTACGGTTGTTGTTGTTGTTATAGTTAGCACGACCATTTCCTCTACCACGATAGTTACTTCTATAGTTACTACCGCGGTAGGCCTGTCCGCGTCTGGTATACAATATTGAACTAGGACTACCTGTCATCTCCGTGCCTCATTGTATGTATTTTGTTACTGCGTCATTTATTGTTGGGAATGTGCCTGCTTCTAGAATTTTTAGCCTGCCATGTTTGCAATTTTTAACCATTGTTCCAATGGCTTCTTTGCAGCTGAATTTATCAGCGTGCTCTACTGGCAGACCCTCATCTATGTATGAAGCTTCTAGTTGCTTACGCAAATTGTCGATTTCTGTTGTAAATTGAGCGGCTTTTTTGCATTTTTGGCATACTTTTGCCATTTTAGCCTTTACAACATCGGAAGACTCACCGACAATTGTATCTTGTAATTTTTTTACAATTGCGTTTATGGTGGTTTCATCCTGGATTTTATACAAAGTAGTCCCTACAACTTTGGATTTAATTACCTCTACAGCTAGACTCTCGTATGGTCCTTTCGTTAGATTGACCAATTTGACTGCTGTAATAAAGCGTTGTAAGTACAGTTTTTGCCCATTAAATTCTGGGATGGCGTGCGAGATATCTTTGATATATGTCCTTTGGGCAACAGTTTCGACTGCCATTGTGACGGGTTTTTGTTCCGCTATACTATTGAATGAGTCAGAATCGGACAATTCCTGTTCCTGTACCTCTGTTATTTTTTTACCGCAGGTATTGTCAGATCGTGCAGATCTTTTTCTTCAATTTCAGCTTCCTGATGTACAGCTGATTCCTCATCTGGATCGGCAAGTTCAGTATCTTTGTCTTGGCTCGATCCAGGGATTTCTATGTCTATTGGAGTGTTTAAAACTGTTGGAATTGAAATGTCCAAGTTAAATCTATTTTTAACCGATATCAAGTTTGATCAAAGTCTGATCAAGAGCTTTGATACCTGTGTCCAATGTGCTTCCTTTATATGCGCTTTGTTTTCATGAATATTGTCGCATGTTTTCTTATTGTTGCATTTTGAATATGCATGTTTTGCGTAATGGGCTTGTTTGATTTGTCAAACCTATTTTTTATATTTGTTTATGACTTATGGATTTCATTCCATTCCATTCTTAAAATTTAAGGTCAAAATGCAAATTGAACGCAGATTGTAAACCAGTTCATGTAAGTTGTTTATCGGCGTTGTCCCTATTGTCTTGATTGGCTATCCATTCTACTTAAAAGCTCAATAATCTGCCTAATTTTGGGACATTTACTTTTCTACCATAGATTTGGCAATTAGGAATTGTACCTAATATATTTGCTTTTTGCACTAATGAACAACTAAACATTGGGGAAAAATCTATATTATATCTTTCCATGTACTCTGCTTCTAAGTCGTAAATAATGATGGGTGTCATATGGGATTTTAAGATTTCTTGTACTTTTTGTACTAATTGGGGTTTTTTATTTAATATTTCCTCCATTGAGGCTTGTTCAAATTGCGTCATTATAAAAAAAAATTTTTTTAAATTTAAATTTGAATGTTATTCTCAAACCCTATCTAAATCATTTGCCCTACTCATGTATCTTTTTTTTATGATCTTATTATGCTTAACATATAATGTTAGCAATAACTGTAATGAACTGACTATGGTCAGTATTAGCAACAGTATAAGCAACAGAAACAGGGCTTGGATACCATCTCTGTGGTCGATTATTTTGACATTATTGACCACGTTGGCCGTATTGTCTTTGGTTTGGCTATCATCTGAATCAAACCAACGCATGTTTGTGGTTTTTTTTTTTATTTGAAATTGAAATTTGGTTTGAAATTGGATATATGAAAAAAATGGGGAAAAACCAGGAGAAAACAAATTCTCAATTTGAAAGTTTAAGACATACATGTATTCGGAATTTAGTGAAAATATGAAGATAGTGTTTTAGGGCATATGGCTGGTTTACATTGGTTGTTTGCTCTATATAATTACTATACCAGCTATATGTTTTTAGTATTAGCCTATGAGTGATTAGTAGGTACAAGAAGCGTTTGCACGCAGCGCCTTGTGGGTTTGGTTTGAAATTGGATATTGGTATTTTTTACGAAATTTTGACTTTAAAAACTCAGGAAAAATCGAAAAAAAATTATATAAAAATTTTTATAACTTAATTTTTATAATTTATAAAACCTTTTAGGTTTAGTTAACGAATTTTAGCTCCAAAGTCTCTCCATAGATTTTAATGAGCGATACCTTGAACGACGCCAAATTAATGCACCTATACACAAAAAAAACGAGAAGGAACGTATGAGTCGCTTCTGGGGACGCGACTCTCTTATACCCGTACTCAGTCAGTATATACATTTTTGAGCTTATGATTTTTAAGAATTTTAGAAAAAAAAAAAAATTTTACATTTTACATTTTTTTGCTACATATGATATCTACATCTACATATACAATGTATATTCTACATCTAACATGTAGATTTTACATGTTCCAATTAGATTCTACATCTCCTCCGCTAGGGGTTGCTCGCGCACTGAACGCGGCAGAATGTGCGAGCGAGAAGGAAAATGAGTTGCGTTGTCGTTGGTGGGAGGGGGAGGGGAAGCAACTGAAAATTAATTTCTTCATTCTGGCTATAATTATGATCCGATCTGATTCAGATTCGGCAATTTGGTAGATATGGGCATTTTCTACGATACTGCGTTTTTAGTTTTATCGTATCTTTAAAACTGTGCCTGCCACAGATTTTCGTCCTTTGTGTGGGCGGAAGGGGGCGGGGCGAAATTTTGAAACACACTTGTAGCAGTGTGATATCACATGAGTCTGGAAACCAAATTTGGTTTCTCTAGCTCTTATAGTCTCTGAGATCCAGGCGCTCATCAAGACGGACAGACGGACAGACGGACGGACAGACGGACATGGCTATATAGACTCGGCTATTGATGCTGATCAAGAATATATATACTTTATGGGGTCGGAAACGTTTCCTTCTCTGCGTTGCACACATCCACTTTTACCACAAATCTAATATACCCCTTAACTCTTTTTTGAGTACGGGTATAAATAGAGGACACAGGATATAATTTTTTTTTCGATTTTTCCTGAGTTTTTAAAGTCAAAATTTCGTAAAAAATACCGCACAAAAATCATAATTTTTGCATTTCAATGCTTTATATTTCCCAGACGGTAAGCTGTAATCACAAAGTGTTTGGGCTTAACTTCTAGCTGTTTTAATTATCTTTTCAAAATAGCAAAGTTCTTTACAACCAGACGTAAGATACTAGAGCTATGTGAAAAAAACAAGCGCTACCTCTGAAAAAAGCTTAAAAAAAAATACCAGACTTCAAAAATTCTTCAAAAAAAAGTTCTGCCATAGAAAAAAAACCATAATTCTTTAAAAAAATTTAAATCCCCATATCTATCAAAAAAAGGCGGTTTGGATCCTTGAGGAAAAAAAAAGTTCGATTTTGTCGAGTAGTGTTATTGGTGGTTTTTATACCCGTACTCAAAAAAGAGTTAAGGGGTATATTAGATTTGTGGTAAAAGTGGATGTGTGCAACGCAGAGAAGGAAACGTTTCCGACCCCATAAAGTATATATATTCTTGATCAGCATCAATAGCCGAGTCTATATAGCCATGTCCGTCTGTCCGTCCGTCTGTCCGTCTGTCCGACTGTCCGTCTGTCCGTCCGTCCGTCTTGATGAGCGCCTGGATCTCAGAGACTATAAGAGCTAGAGAAACCAAATTTTGTTTCCAGACTCATGTGATATCACACTGCTACAAGTGTATTTCAAAATTTCGCCCCGCCCCCTTCCGCCCACACAAAGGACGAAAATCTGTGGCAGGCACAGTTTTAAAGATACAATAAAACTAAAAACGCAGTATCGTAGAGAATGCCCATATCTACCAGATTGCCGAATCTGAATCAGATCGGATCATAATTATAGCCAGAATGAAGAAATTAATTTTCAGTTGCTTCCCCTCCCCCTCCCGAACAAAACAACGCAACTCATTTTCCTTCTCGCTCGCACACTCTGCCGCGTTCAGTGCGCGAGCAACCCCTAGCGGAGGAGATGTAGAATCTAAATTTTACATGTACAATCTACATGTTAGATGTAGAATACACATTGTAGATGAGATGTAGATAACAAATGTAGCAAAAAAATGTAAAATGTAAATTTTTTTTAATTCTAAAATTCTAAAAAATCATGCTCAAAAATGTATATACTGACTGAGTACGGGTATAAGTAGAGTCGCGTCCCCAGAAGCGACTCACACGTTCCTTCTCGTTTTTTCACATCACGGTGGGCGCTCTTGGTAGCGCTGTCGGTGCATTTATTAGAACCTTTTTGCCTTTTTTTCTTAGTTAATTATTGTTGGCCATATAGTTAGGTTTGTAACGAACCATGGTTTTAGCCATGGCTCGTCACAAACGGCGGAGGGTCAGCGCATCCACGCTGGCGAGAGACAATAACCAAACTGATATACACCGAGCTAACGAACCATGGCTCTAGCCACGGTTCTCCCCAAATAGCGGTGTGTCAGCACTCCGGAAAATAAAATAGTCTTAAGCAACGCACGTCGGGAAACGACATGCGTTCCCAACTGACACGGGATCAGCCGGAAACGACGCCTCCTCCAACCCGCGACTAAATAACTCGCTACACGTAAGCAACGGTCGGATAGTGGCAACGGTAACCATAGGAGGACACGTAACGGAGGCTACCATAGACATCGGGGCCTCCAAAAGCTTTAGCAACACCCACCTCGCCCGACAACTAGACAATCGCACCAACTTGCAAGATGCCAACACCCGCATACGCCTGGCCGACGGATCGGTCAGAGAGATCACTCAAGTTCTACGGGAGCCCATCAAGCTGGACCAATGAGAGGTACAAATACCGCTCCTAGTTTTGCCAAACATGTTGGAGCAAGTTATTGTCGGCATGGACTTCCTAGGTGCCACCGAAACGACGATCCAATGCGGCTCCACGCTGCAACAGCTACGAGACCGTCCCCCCATGCCCATACCATCCACGTACAAGACGCCGAACCCCGATGACAGAAACCCCAACAAATCGCAAAGAACCTACGTCCACGACCTACCACAACGCTCACTTCACCCAATAACGCAACGCAGCCCTTGACACCCAAACCAATCGCAACGAATACGAAGCAACGGCACACTACGGAAAACACGAATCCAAGGTCAACACCAGCAAACCGCAACCAAGCAATCAGGAAAACGAGTCCCACGGTTACTACGGAGCAACCGCGTCCTAGGCCAACAACAGGGAACACGCATCCCAAACACACCACGAGGATCTCACACACGAGACAAACACACTTGAACCCGGCGCTCGACACAGGAAGCCCAGGTCCAAGACAAGCAACAGAGCAAGCACGCACAGAATCCGCAACGGAAGAATTAAACACACGGACACCCTCAAAACCGACCACCAGTATCGAACAAGGACAACGGCAGCCACCATCCGACAGCCCAGCAAGACGGGAAACAGCCACGCTAACCCCACGCTGGTCGGGGCCCATAATTGAACTGATATCCACAGAGCCCCTCAACGCGGACCCGGAAACCAGGACGATACCCCCACGATGCACCGACCGCTGCCCAGTCGTACCCACGGCCGACGCCACCCCGATCCTCGCCAACACACTGGAGTACCTTCCGCGTACCGACATGATTCTTAGCGCCATGCAACGAGCCATGCCTAGAGCCATGTCCGAGATCTTCGTCGCCCACACAAGTCGTTGCTGCGATACCAGAGGCGTCATCGCGACTCACCTGTTCACGTACCAGTCTGGCTGTAGTATAACACGAGTACTACACCCGGCATACCAAAATCTCGTACCCATGGTCGACACCACACCCATCGTCGCCCACATAAGCGACTACCAACGGAGGACCGAAACGCACAGTGCCTTCGACACAACCCTCTTACCCGAAGACCCCAGCCATCCATTTGACTCCGAAGCAGCCGATCCAACCGAAAATGAGCCCGAACCAGTCCCGGAGCCGTGGCCGCCAGACTTGGCCCCGCAGATCCAAGAATTTACATTCGACAGACCCATCCTACCGAAAGACCCGATTCAAACCTTTGACCCCGGAGCCACCGAACCCACCGAAGACGATCCAGAACTACCCACGGATCCTTGGCCACCCGACATAGCACAGCCGATTCAAGAATGCCTGGACAAAGAACTACCAAAGAAAACTGGCGAGAAAACCATCGTGATATAGGATAAGCGACCCACCAAGCAGACACCAACTACAAAGCACTCAGAACAGCAGAAAGGCCACGATCACAGCTGCAGTAGAAAATATAACGTTACCGACGCCACGCTAAAGTGACGAGATTAACAGCGACGAATCCGGAGACTCGGCACCAGCCAAAGGACAGGAAAAAGGCGAACCCACCCGGTAGAAAGGGTGGGGGGGGGGTGTAACGAACCATGGTTCTAGCCATGGCTCGTCACAAACGGCGGAGGGTCAGCGCATCCACGCTGGCGAGAGACAATAATCTAACTGATATACACAGAGCTAACGAACCATGGCTCTAGCCACGGTTCTCCCCAAATAGCGGTGTGTCAGCACTCCGGAAAATAAAATAGTCTTAAGCAATGCACGCAAATACTAAAATTAAGAACTCTCGATCAGCGAAAAAAAACACAGCACGAAATTCTCGGTCACCCACTTCTTGGTGATATTTCGCAACCACTCGGCCTCGAATCACAGATATCACCTTCGCGATGCGGAGGTAGCAAAAACCCAATTCCCAACTGCAGCCCGCACCTACTGCGATGCAGCCTCAGCTAAAAACACTCTCATCAAAACACACTGACCCACTAAGCATTTGTCAACGAAGCACCCAGCTTCGACCCACTTACCACGCCCCACAATTATTGTCACCAATAATCATAAGTTAGCAATAAGCAATTATTTCCGGGTCTCAGGTGCGATCGCCAGCTGCATAAAAGCGCCAAGATCGGCCGAAAGAGGAGGCAGTCCATCAGCCCGAACACAAGACACTGCACTAGGCAGTCCATCAGCCCAAACACAAGACACTGCACAAGGCAGTCCCTCAGTCACACACCCAAGACACTGTACTACGCAGTCCCTCAGTCACACACCCAAGACACTGCACTAGGCAGTCCCTCAGTCACACACCCAAGACACTGCACTACGTAGTCCACCAGCGCACCATTCGACTACGAGTTGAAGTAGCAGAATTTAAGTGAATGAAGAAAACAGAATACTGAATAAAACCAAGAAACCAACAAACAAAACCGTCGCCTCATCATTTCTCGCTGCCTACTACATTCTTTTGCCAGCCAGCCCGACACCTGAAGTCACCTACAAACTACAAATTTTCTTGTAGCGGACCCTGGACAGACTGATGCTTACCTCAGCCTGAAATAGGACCTCACAGGTTTTTTGTTTTTAACTTTAATAATCCGCCATGCCTGGCGCACAATATGTCATTATTCTTTTCTTTTGTTTTTAGTCACATATTTGATATTTAAACTTTGCATCAGCTTTGCACTTTGGTCACGGTAGGCGGTTATTTTTCGTAGTGTTTTGACGTCGGCGTTTCAACTGGTCCTTTTGTTTCGATATTATTCCATTAATAATATTTCCGTGGGATTTTAGATTTAGACAGTTACTAACATGTCACGGTCGCCATGTAGTGATAAGTTCAAATTAATAAGTTGTTTTATCAAGTTAGAAGACATCCGTCTCCTTTGATATCAGTTTATTCAATGTTCTCGCGATATAGATCTTATGGTAGCTTAAGCTAAGGGCCGCGCAGCTGCGCTGCCAGGAACGCCGGCAGCGGAGCGGCCGCATTTATGTATTCGTTATATATATATATGCCCAGCGCTGCTGATAGCGGGGGGCGCGAGGGGAATCGGATGCGCGTGTACTTTATGTATCGTCGAGCTATGAGAATATGCTGACGATACATTTATGTCGCTCGAGGCACAACTTGGGCGATCGTATTATGTTTCACCCGAGCTATGTCTGGAGCTTGTTTACGTAACTGCAACAAAGTGTTACAGTGTATATTCTTTAAGTATAGGTGGTACAGTGGGTACCAACTATGTGAGCATACTACAAGTTGTTTCGTCAATACTTCCACTCCTTCAGTCTTATCTAGTCCGAATTCCTCGCAGTAACTGATCAATTCTGCCTTCGTTGCCTGGTTGATCCATACTTTTGCCATCTTGACCATAAATGAGATCTCAATTCTATGCTACCACAACCTGCTCGTGCGCCACTGTGACGGCACTTCGGCCGGGGTATGCTCGCCGCGCCGGAGTCCACAGAAATTTATTTGATCTCTGGATGTGGTAGCTGAAAGAAAAGGTCTTTTGGTTCAAGATTGAGGCGACACAAGTAAGGTGGCAAAAGTAGGTGGGTATGTTTATTAATATTAAGGGTCCGGAGGAAATTGAACTCCGACGAGGAATCAGAAGAAAACAGCAAAGATTACCGAGATGATTAATGCATTCCAAAGAAATGTATTGTGTTGTGTTCTAGAGGAATCGTGCGCTCTAAGAACCACAGCAATCAATGCTTAACAAAAGCCTTGGAGAGCGAATCAACCCTTGGCAGTCCAAGAATGGAATGGTGCTGATGGCTCTGGCGTCCCGTGGATTTGAATGTTGGAGTGTGGCCGTTTGTAAGGATCACTGGTCCCATTGTTGGCGCGTAGATTTAAAAGTCGGGGAATCTGTTATTTTTATTTATTTTATGTTTAATTAATTAAGTCTTCATTGATGCTCTCTTATATATCTAAGAAAATGGAATAACGGAAATACTGGACTATGAATGTAATAAATGTCATTTATTTGTGACGCTTTTGCTGGGCGTCACAACGTTATTTTGAACAATTGGAACACCAGATCCCAGCCGGAAAGCAAGTGGCGGGGGAACTATTCAAAGATTTCCTAATCGACATACGTCTACTCATGCACCATGCAGGGTGCGACGCAGCTAAGGAACTGAACAGGATCTACGAACACGCCCTGCCAGCATACCAGATGTACGTGCGCCGACACGCCCTACATCCACAGAGCCCCTCAGCCCGGGCCCGTAAAAGAGGACGATGACCCCACGATACAGCGACCGCCGCCCTGTTGTACCCACGGCCGACACCACACAGCTCTTCGCCAACCTTTTACTTTCTGCGTACCCACATGACCCTTAGCGCCACGCACCGAGCTATGCCTAGAGCGATTTTCGAGATCTTAGTCGCCCAAACAAGTCGTTGCTGCGATACCAGAGGCGTCATCGCGACTCACCTGTTCACGAACCAGTATAACACGAGTAGTTTAACACGAGTATTACACCCGGCATAACAAAATATCGTACCCATGGTCGATACCACAACACATCAGCGAATTCCCACGCAGAACCGAACCACCCAGCGCGTTCGACACCACCATCCTACCAGAAGACCCAAAACAACACTTTGTTCTCGAAATCGAAGAAGAGTCAGAACCAGCCCCGGATCCTTAGCCACCCGACATAGCACCGCAGATCCGAGAATGCCTGAAAAAAGAAAGTTTGCTAATCCCCACGGAACGTCAGACATTGCCGAGCCAACCATCGTCATAGTAGAGCCTAAAGCAGAATCCAACCACAAAACACCCATAACAGCAGAAAGAGTTCCACGATCACAGCAGCAGCATAAAATATAAGACTTACCGAAGCCACGCTAAAGTGACGAGCTCAACACCGACAAAACTGAAAACACGGCACCTCATCACCCGGCAAGCGACGCCGGCACGACTGAATAATAAGAGCTAAAAACACGCCCATCCGGAAGAAAGGGGGTGTAACAAACCATGGATCCCATGGTTCGTCACAAGCAGTCGAAGCAATCAACGCAACCCCCATGTTAAGATATCAACACCAACGAATTCGAAAACGCAGCACAGGTCGAAAGACAGGAAGACGTTGACCAAAGAAAGAAAGAAAAGCGAGAACTCAGCACACGCAAGGCCAATCCACGGAAAGGCGCTGGCCACCCACCACAGCAAAACCAAGTAACCAAAGCTCTCAAATGACGAGGTCAACACCCAACAAAATGAAAACTCAGCACACGCGCCACCAAACAGACAGACAGGAAAACCGAGGACTCAGCACACGGGCCATCGAAATTCGATCACCCCACGCAGCAAAATACAACCAATAGCATAGAAAAGTGCCGATCAACACGCTAAAGCGAAACCGGAGCCCGGCTCGGAGCAATGTCCCATACATAGCAGCACTGGCCCTATCAAGAAAGGGAAAAAGCTTTATATATCTACGTTCTACCTGTACTAAATCAGTTCGCTTTCAAGTCGGAAGTCGATCGGAGTCAATGGTCAGTCCAGCAGGAATCAAATTCGCTTTCAAATTCGCTTTCGAGTCGATGGGCAGTCCATCAGCTATAGCAGTCAATCGGCAGTCGATCGGTAGTCAATGGCAGTCCAGCAGTGTAAGGTTCCTATTTCAGGTTGGGATATGCATCAGTCTGTCCAGGGTCCGCTACAAGAAAATTTGAAGATTGTAGGTGACTTCAGGTGTCGGGCTGGCTTGCAATGCAGTAGGCAAGGGAGAAATGATAATGTTCTTTGTTTATTCAGTACTTTTCAATCACTTAGTTATTAACGTTGTTGCTCTGGCTTTTGGCTGTGTGGTGCGCAGGTGGACTGAGTTGTGTGTCGGCTTTGAGGGTGTCCGTGTGTTCAATTCTTCCGTTGTGGATTCTGTGCGTGCTTGCTCTGTTGCTTATCTTTGACATGGGCTTCCTGTGTCAAGCGCCGGGTTCAAGTGTGTTTGTCTCGTGTGTGAGATCCTCGTGGTTTGTTTGGGATGCTTGTTCCCTGTTGTTGGCCTAGGACGCGGTTGCTCCGTAGTGACCGTGTGACTCGTTTTCCCGATTGCTTCGTTGCGGTTTGCTGGTGTTGACTTTGGATTCGTGTTCTCCGTAGTGTGCCGTTGCTTCGTATTCGTTGCGATTGGTTTGGGTGTCAAGTGCTGCGTTGCGTTATTGGGTGCCGTGTGCGTTGTGGTAGGTCGTGGTAGTAAGCACGGGTTCAGTGGGCATGGGGCGACGGTCTCGTAGCTGTAGCAGCGTGGGGTCCGCATTGGATCGTCGTTTCGATGGCACCTAGGAAGTCCATGCCGACAATAACTTGTCCCAACATGTTTGGCAGGACCAGGAGCGGGATTCGAACCATACCGGCGACAGTCTGCGCGTGGGTTGGTGATTGGCACTGACTTACGTTTTGTTTGAGGTACTTCTGTACTGTAGCACTTTTGCTATCGACCGGATTGTCCGTGGGTGCGGGTTTTTGTGCTGGAAGGGTATTAGTCCTTGCCAGCCTAGTTTCTTTCAGTGGCCGTGGGTCTTTAATCCACAAAGCTCCGTATTAAGGTGTTAGTTTTCCTTATGTTATGTCGGTTATGTCGGCTTGTTGTACCTGTAGCGGTGCGTAGCTGGGAGTCGAGCTTCCGCGTAGTTTCGAGGTTGGGTTAAAGTGCTCGGCCGCTCAAATCTCTCCTGCCTCGAGCCCTGTTGTTTTTTTTCTTCCTTCTTGTCGATAGCCTCACCCCGTTTTTATACCCGTACTCAAAAAAGAGTTAAGGGGTATAATAGATTTGTGGTAAAAGTGGATGTGTGCAACGCGGAGAAGGAAACGTTTCCGACCCCATAAAGTATATATATTCTTGATCAGCATCAATAGCCGAGTCTGTCCGTCTGTCTGTCTGTCTGTCTGTCTGTCTGTCCGTCTCGATGAGCGCCTAGATCTCAGAGACTATAACAGCTAGAGAAACCAAATTTTGTTTCCAGACTTATGTGATATCACACTGCTACAAGTGTATTTCAGAATTTTGCCCAGCGCCCTTCTGCCCCCGCAGTATCGTAGAGAATGCCCATATCTACCAGACTGCTGAATCTGAATCAGATCGGATCATAATTATAGCCAGAATGAAGAAATTAATTTTCTGTTGGTTCCCTCTCCTTCTCCAGCGCTGCTGACGCTACTGATTCTCTTTCTCGCTCGCACACTCTGCCGCGTTCAGTGCGCGAGCAACCCCAAGCGGAGGAGATGTAGAATATAAATGGTACATGTACAATCTACTTGTTAGTTGTGGAATATACATTGTAGATGTAGATAACAGATGTAGCAAAAAAATGTAAAATGTAAAATTTTTTTTTTTATTTTTAAATTCTAAAAAATCATAAGTTTAAAAATGTATATACTGACTGAGTACGGGTATAAGTAGAGTCGCGTCTCCAGAAGCGACACACACGTTCCTTCTCGTTCATCGATAGTTTTAGGGGTTGCCACCTCGTCCACCATCGGTAATATTTTGGTATTGAAATGGTCTAACGCCTTCAGTGGCGGGTTTATTTGTTTACTTATAGTTACTTATAACTACTTATTAATAAAAAATGAAAGATGCGCTTTGCCTTTGGCCTTCAGTGGCGGGTAGCGTTGTAGGGGGCATAATAGAAAACAAAGGATGAAGATAAAAATACTGCCTCCAGTGGTAGTTCCATAGCCTGTCCTCGGTCGCATGGGGTATAGTCAGGAAGGTGAGGTCTGTAAAGATTTCTAGGATTTACACCTCTTTCGCGAGGTGGGAGGTGGACATCCTCGGTCGTCGGTTCGACGGCTGGTTCTGGGTCGGCTGGTTCGTGTGCCGGACTGTTTCGGATAGCTTCGGCGGGTTCCCGGTAGGTGTTGAAGAATTCCTGCACGTTGCGCCATGGTGGAATCGTTATGTCAACGGTCATCCGGCAGTTCTGCGTGACTCGCATGCCCCAAGGTGTGACGATGTGGTGGTAGGTTTCGGCACTCGAGACGAACTCCTGTGTGTAATTGTCGTCATCGTCGTTTTCCTGGTCGTACCAATTTCGTGGCGGTGGTTCGTATGGTTCCAGCCCTTGTTCGGGTGTTACCGGACGATACACCCCTTGGCCGAGCCGGGGGTCGCGTCTATGACGGGATACTCCTTCGGTTTCATCCGTAGTCTCCGCATAGCGGGGTGACCGGTAAGGGGTGTACGTCGGCGGGTCCGGGGTAGCATACGGTGCCGCTCGTGGGGCGTAAGAGGGTCACTCCGGGGTAGCGTGGTGAGTCGGGGGCGTTACGTGGATACGATGGATAGGTAGTACGCCGTGAGAACAGCGGTGGTGTGGCTGGGCGACCTATGGGTGGATCGTCTGTAGACATTGACTTCAAGTCAACCCAAGCGGTCGGGTCACCCGCCGTTCGTCGTGGTGGTGGTGTGGCACGATGGGTCCGAAAGTGCGATGACGTTGGGATGTCGTTCTCGGTGGAATCCTCATCGGAGGACTCTATTTCGTCATCATCCAGCTCCACGTCTCTTGGTGGAGTCTCGGAGGAGTTTTTCTCGCCCGAATCCATGTCGGCGGCTGCGGGAGCTTAGTTCTATATTAGGGAAATAGATGAATTAAGTGATTCCGTCCTACTTATTGTTATTGGTTTCTGTGGTGAAGCCTTACAATTTTCTCCTACCATGCTTACTAACTTACTAACGAGTGGTCACAATAGCGATATAAAGTAGGGATAATAAAGGATTATTCGGCTTACTACTCTAGTAGGGTCTGGTCGTGGTCGTTCGGGCTGGTCTGGTCTGCGATCGTGAAACTGATTGAGGTCCGCTATGTTCGCAACCCTTTGTTTCCGGTTCTTCTGGTGCTGGAGTCGGACGACATTCGGTGTGATGAAGCACTTCAGTCTGTACGGGCCGTCAAATTTAGGAGCCAGCTTTGCAGCGAATCCGTCGGCTGCGTTGGAGAGGTGATGTTGACGCACGAGGACCAAAGATCCGATTGTAGGGCGCCATTGTCTTCTACGTAGGTTATAGTAGCGTCCTTGTTCCTGGCTCGCTTGTTGGATATTGTAACGGACGATGAAAAAGGCATCAAAGAATACCAGTAGTGTGATGTTACCTTGTTTGGATCGCGGGAGCGGTCCCACGAAGTCGGCACACAGGGTTGCAAATGGTTCTTCGGGTCGGCGGGTGAGCATCTTCCCGGCGGGTTTTTGTTGCATGGCCTTAAACTTTTGACAACTGACGCATACTCGGACGTATCGTCTCACGTCTCGGTACATACCCGGCCAGAAGTATCTTTGTGTGAGCCTGGTGATCGTCTTCCACACGCCGAGATGTCCGGCGGTGGGTTGATCGTGGCCTTCTTGTAGTACTCTCGAGCGACGGTCGGTGGGTACACAAAGCTTCCAAGCCACGTAATCGTCATCGTCAGCTCCGTGCCCTATGTTGCGATAGAGTTGTCCGTTCTCTTGTGCGTAGTCCGGGTATTTCTGGGGTTCGTCTTGAACTTTTTGTGTCCTTCGTTTTTGACCAGTGCAAGGGTTTCCAAGGGTTGTCTGGAGAGTGCGTCCGCCACGACGTTTTGTTTTCCTGCCCGATAATGTACATCGTATTGGTACTGCTGGAGCTCGAGTGCCCGTCTCGCCACTCTGTCGTACGGGCTGTCAAGGGTATTTAACCATTTAAGGGCGAGATGGTCGGTAATTACGTCGAATCTGTAGCCTTCGAGGTAACAACATAGCTTTCTAATTGCCCATTGTAGAAAACATATTAAATAATTATAATTCTTTGGAAGAGAACATCCGTTCTCTATCGTTTTCTTTATTCGAATCCCGTTGGATCTTTTTCATAAAAGGTTCTTAGCTAGGGCCGCGTAGCTGCGCTGTCGGAGACGCCGGCAGCGGAGCGGCCGCTTATGTTTATTCGTATTATATGCCCAGCGCTTCTAAGAGCGGGGGGCGCGAGGGGAATATGCACATGCTTGTGTGGATCATATTCAAGTGCCGTCGGCTATGCTATACATGCCGACGCTGCACTAATGTAGTACCAGGCATATATGTGTGATCGTATTTCGTCGCACTGAATATGCCTGGGAATGTTTATTGCATAAACACTGCAACAAAGTGTTACAGTGTGTTCCCTTTTAAGTACTCTTGGTACAGTGGGTATTGGCTATATATATGCATACTACATCTCCCTCCTTTTGAAAAATAACGTAATATTTATGAAGTTATTTTGTAATTTTAATATGATAGATATTTAGAAAAATGTAAAAGAAAAAAAATTTTTTTTTTTTTAATTAAATGAAGTTAATACATATATATATATATCCCATAGTTCAAAATAAATTTTTTTTTTTTTTTGTATATGTTATAGTAAAAAATTTAAAAAGATTTGATATATTCCTATGGATATACTTATGTATGGCCATACTAATTCTATCTATGAGTTAAAAAGTTTTAGTCTATCCTTATGGACTGTTTGAGTTTTCTTTTTATTATCGGAGATTGTGACGTTATCTCTTTCTCCGATATTTTCTACTCTATATGGTCCTTTATATTTATAGTCTAACTTGTGACCAGTTTCATTTAATATTTTTTAATTTTTAATAAAACCTGGTCTCCTATTTTTAGTTCAAAATCTAAACTACTAGCGTCGTACCTAATTTTTTGTTTTTGTTTGCCATCTTCTAACATGATTCTGGCTCTTTTATATGCTACTTCTAATCTATATTTGCTTTCTTTAGCATAATCTTCTATATTATATATAGGTTCTATATTACCTATGCTATTAAAGTACTTTGGTAGATTACTAGTCTTGCCAAATACTAACTCGTATGGGCAATAGCTATGCGAAAGGGATGGTGTTGTATTGAAACAAAAGACAAAATATTTAAGCCATACGTCCCAATCAGTTTTATCAACTGATATATACGAACGTATATACTCATTAAAGGTTCTGTGACTTCTTTCTACAGTTCCTACGGTCTGGTGGTGATGTGCTGTGGAAGTTATGTTGTTTATTTCCATATATTTACACAAGTCGCTAATGATTGAATTTTTATATTCTGTTCCCATGTCCGTAATGAACGTCTTCATTGGACCGTACTTCAGAATAAATTCTTCAAATATAGCTTTTGCTATTGTACTAGCATTTTTGTTTTCTACTGGTATCGCAACTAAATATTTGGTTAAATCACATATTAAAGTAAGCGCATATTCGTTGCCGTTTTCTGATTTGGGTAGTGGACCAATTGTATCCACGATTACCCTGTCAAATACCGTTTTTGGGGTTTCTGTTGTTGTTAAAGGAGTTTTTGTATGTTTAGTCGTTTTCGACTTTTGGCATTTTTGTTGACATTTACGAATGTACTCTGTTATTTCTTTATTCATATTTTTCCAAAAGTAATGTCTTTTGACCTTGGCCAAGGTTTTTGTTATGCCTGTATGTCCTCCTTGTATTGGATCGTCATGTAATGTAGACATTATTGCTTCTTTTTCTTTTCTTTCTTTTACTAGGGTCACCGGGTTGAGTAGCGCTACACTTAATGTTTTTAATATTTTATTGCCCATTTGTTTAAAATTATCTATTGAAACTTGTTCAAAGATATTTTCCCACGGTGCCACTTTGAGTTGGCTGATTTTGAGTATACCGGCTTGCTTTTCAAGCCTTTGGAAGAATTGACCTAAGTCAAGAATTCCATTAGTATATAAATCGCTAACTTCATATCTTGCTGTAATTTTCTTTCCATGTTTGAAAAAACATAACTTATTGTTTACATGCAAGGTCACTACTTTTCGTACTTCGTCGTTATTAATGACGTTATATACGTTGGGCTTTGAAGCATTTTCTTTAGATTGCGTTTGCAATTCTATTTTCTGTTCTCCTGCGCAGGATTTTTGTCTACTTTGATATTTACATAAATTTGGATATTGATATTATTTGGTCGTATTATGAACCAATCGTCTGAAGGTTTAAGATCAATTTGACAATTTAAATCTTTTATGAAGTCAATCCCTATTATTCCATCACATGGGATTGCGAAATTTTTTGTTACTAAATGAAAATTGTGTGGAATTATATATTTGTCTGTCTGAAGCTCTAGTGGGGCAAGGCCTTGGGATTTTATAATACCATCGCCTATACCTTGAATATCTATTATTGTTTCTGATTTTATGTCATTAAAGACATCAGAATTTTCTTTTATTAGCGATATGTTCGCTCCTGTATCTACTAGGAATTTTAATTTTTTTCCTGTGTGTGCATTGTTAAATGACACGAAAATATTAAAATTGAGATTGATGGTATGAACCGTTGTTTTTATTGCTGAATATCTAAAGGTGCTTGAGAGTTTCCCGAAGCCGTTTGGGTAACACGGACGTTGTTTTGTCGTGTACCTCTATTATTGTCGTTTTGGTTGTTATAGGAGATTTCGTTTCCACGGTTATTTCCTCTATAACCACCACGACCTCTATAGTTATTTGAATTTGGGTAGCTACTGTTGTGGTTGTAGCCACGACCATTTCCTCTACCACGATAGTTACCTCTATAGGTACTACCGCGGTATGCCTGACCTCGTCTGGTATACAATATGGAACTTGCATTACCAGTCATGTCAGTAGAACATTGGATATATTTGGTTATGGCATCATTCATGGTAGGGAATGTGCCTGCTTCTAGAATGTTCTTAAGTCTGCCATGCTCACAATTTTTAACCATTGTGCTAATGGCTTCTTTGCTGCTGAATTTATCAGCGTGCTCAGCTGGCAGACCCTCATCGATAAATGATGCTTCTAGGAGTTTTCTCATCTCGTCGATTTCGTTCGTAAATTGGGTGGCAGTTTTGCCTTTTTGGCATATTTTTGCCATTTTGGCCTTAACTACGTCAGATGTTTCACCGACAATTGTAGTTTTCAATTTTTGAATGATCGACTGGATGGTCGTTTCATCCTGGACTTTGTATAGTGTAGAGCCGATGATTTTGGATTTTATCACTTCGACAGCTAGAGATTCATAAGGCCCTTTTGTCAAATTGACTAGGTTAATGGCAGTAATGAATCTCTGCATATGGATCTTTTGTCCATTGAATTCAGGGATAGCGTGTGAAATGTCTTTAATATATGCCCGTTGGGCAATCGTTTCATCGGCCATTGCAACGGGTTTTATTTCCGTTACACTATTAAAAGAATCTGAGTCCGAAAGGTTTAGCTCCTCTTCCTCTACTTCTGGTATTTTTAGTACCGCGAGGATTGTTAGATCGTGTAGATCTTTTTCTTCAATTTCCTGCTCTTCTACTGATTCCTCAGCTGGATCGGCAAGGTCAATTTCCTTGTCTTGGCTTGATCCTGGTTTTTCAATGTCTATACTTAGAGGAGTATTAAGTATTGTGGGGATTGAAATATCCAAGTTGAATTTATTTTGGATCGTTATCAAGTTCGATCGAAGTCTGATCAAGAGCTTTGATACTTTCGACCAATTTTTATCTACCTATATTATTGTCCTATTTATGTGGATTAGCTGGCGTGCTTCATTAAAGCATTCAACTAATATAAACGCATGTTTTTCGATTGTTGCCTTTTGTATCTGCCTGTTTTGCGTAATGGACTTATAAGATTTATCAAACCTATTTTTGATGTCTAATAGTGAATTAAGTATTTCATTCCATTCCATTATTGGGATTTAATTTCTAAATACTACAAAGTCAATGACTCTGCCCAGAATAGAATTCTCAGTAATGATTGACTTAACTATTATACCTGGAATGGTAGTTAATAGGATTGCTTTCTGCGTTCTCGAGCAATCGATTAAAGGGGAAAAATCTAATTGATATGTATCCATGTACATATATTCGAGCTCTAATATGCTCTTAGGGGTCGTTGAGACCAATTGTTGGATTCTAGCCGAAAACTGTGGGTCCCTAATGTGGAATTTCCTAATGGCCTCTAATGTTGGCATTATTTTGTTTTATAATTAATTATGTTTTAATTTAATTTTTTTTTTTCTTTGTTTTTCTGATTTCAAACCCTGTCGAAATCGTTTGCCCTGCTCATATATCGTTTCTTGATAATCTTGTTATGTTTAACATACAATGTTAAGATAAACTGCAGAACGTTTACGATCGTTAAGATCAGCAACAAAAGCCATAAAGCTTGAATACCATCTGTGTGATCAATAATTTTGACATTATTGACCACGTTGGCCGTATTGTCTTTGGTCTGACTATCGTCAGACCCGAACCAACCCATGGTTGTATATTTCTGCTAATAGGGTTTGAAAATTTAATTTGAAATTGAAAATTGAACTTGAATTGAAAATTGAAAATTTTATTTTGGAAATGCAAAACAAAATTTGAAAATTTAGGGTAAATATGTATTCGTTTTTTTTTTGATAAAAAATTTTTTTTTTTTTTTTGAAAATATTAAGATAGAAAATTTTAGGTCATATGGCTGATTTACATTAGTTTGCTCGATATAATTTCAATATCAGCCATATGTTGTTAGTTAAAGACTTTCGATAAAAAAATTGGTTAGTTTTTTCAAGCAGCGTTTTCACGCATCGGCTTGTGTTTTTTTTTTTTAATTACTGGCAATTCAGGCATTGGCATAAATGCAGCCTTTACTGCGTTACTTTGCATCGCAAAGATTCTTTTGTAGGTCATCCAGTTGGTTTTTTAATTTTTCCTGGTCCTCGCTGTTTGTTGCTGCCCGTAGTAGGTCTTGGACCAACCTACGTTGCCGGAGAAGTTTTATCCGTTTTCCACCCCGCTTCTTCTTTTGCTTGGGCTGTTGCGGCTTCTGGCGTGCCCGGTACTCAGCTATTGTGAGTGGGCGCGGTCCATCGGTTGGACAAGCCTCCAGAGCCTCCTCTAGGCTTGGCTTGTCCCTTTGCTCGATAGGAGCAGCGTTGAGGAGATCTGTCTCCAGTTTGTTTCCAACGGTGGCGTAAGTGGCGACAGGCCTCTCACGCGTAATTTTCGCCGCTGCAGTTGTCCGGGGCCTATGGGCTCAGGCGGGGCCGGTGCCGGTCATCGTACAGGTCATTGAAGTACGCTCTATGTAGCGTTGTCGGTGCCTTTTCAGGTCTTTATCTTCTTTTATTTTTCTTGTAATGTAATTGTAATTGAAAGGTTTTGGTTTTACATTAACATTCGTGTGTTTGAATGTATTTTTTTTCTCTTTGCACCGATTTCCTTTCTTCGAGAAAAGAATCAACACTCAAGAATCCACTTCTGCATTGTCTCGGTGGCCGTTGTTCTCCTTTTGTTGTTGTTATATTATTGTTATATTTTCGTTAGTTTGGTGTTTTTCACTTGATTTTCACATTTTTCACTGATTTCGAAATGTAGAAAACATATTCAATAATTATAATTCTTTGGAAGAGAACATCCGTTCTCTATCGTTTTCTTTATTCGAATCCCGTTGGATCTTTTTCATAAAAGGTTCTTAGCTAGGGCCGCGTAGCTGCGCTGTCGGAGACGCCGGCAGCGGAGCGGCCGCTTATGTTTATTCGTATTATATGCCCAGCGCTTCTAAGAGCGGGGGGCGCGAGGGGAATATGCACTGCTTGTGTGGATCATATTCAAGTGCCGTCGGCTATGCTATACATGCCGACGCTGCACTAATGTAGTACCAGGCATATATGTGTGATCGTATTTCGTCGCACTGAATATGCCTGGGAATGTTTATTGCATAAACACAGCAACAAAGTGTTACAGTGTGTTCCCTTTTAAGTACTCTTGGTACAGTGGGTATTGGCTATATATATGCATACTACACCATATGACTGCCAAACATTCTTTGTCCGTGGCCGAGTAGTTCTCATCTGCTTTTTTAAGGCGTCGACTCACATATGCTATGATCCTCTCCTTCCCTTCGATCTCCTGCGTGAGGACGGCACCTATTCCGAGGTTGCTTGCATCGGTTTGAAGTGAAAATTTGGCGTTGAAGTCAGGGCAAGCAAGTACTGGAGCGGTGGTTAGTAGTTCTTTTAGTTTGTCGAATGAGTCTTGTTGTTCCCGTGAGCATGTCCATGCTCGTCCCGTCTTGAGAAGTTGTGACATTGGTTGAACTACCGTAGCGAAATTTGGTACAAACCGGCGATACCACGACGCCATGCCTATACATTGCCGTAGGTCTTTGAGGGTGGCGGGTGGTCGAAGATCTTTAACCGCCGCTATTTTGTCCGGGTCGGTATGAATACCTTCCTCGCTAACCATGTGCCCTACGTATTTTATCCGGCAATGGAAAAACGTACATTTTTCCGCATTGATACGGAGATTAGAATGACGTAGGCGCGAGAAGACTTTCTGGACGTTGTGTAGGTGTTCCGCGAAATCCTTTCCGACGATGACA
This sequence comes from Drosophila obscura, assembly GCF_018151105.1. Lineage (NCBI taxonomy): Eukaryota > Metazoa > Arthropoda > Insecta > Diptera > Drosophilidae > Drosophila > Drosophila obscura. The sequence goes on along the minus strand of NW_024542768.1, from coordinate 550,993 downwards.
ATATCGTCCAGATAGGCGAACGCGAATGGTTCCATTACCGCCCCGATAACTGTGTCAAGGGTCCGTTGGAACGTGGCTGGGGCGGAGTGCAATCCAAAAGGCATTACCTTCCATTGATAAGGACCCCTTCCGGGTACCGTGAAAGCGGTGGTTTCCCGGCTATCGGCGTCCATTGGTACTTGCCAATATCCGTTTTTCAGGTCTAATGTCGTTATGAAGTGAGCATTCTGGAGTCGTTCTAGGATATAGTTTATCCTTGGCAACGGGTAGGACTACGAAACGCGGGCGCAGTACTCCAAAGGTTTACAGGCAAGATCTTCGCAGACATGGTAAAGGAAGACAAAGTCATAATATATATGGACGATATAATGATAGCCACACAAGATAGCGATAGTCACATGAAAATTTAGCAAGAAGTATTAAAACGGTTAGTAGCAAACAATTTGGAGTTAAGGATAGACAAATGCGAGTTCATGAAATCAGAGGTCAGGTATCCCGGCTATTGCATATCAGGAGACGGCATCAAGCCAGACACAAAAGGTATGCAAGCAGTAAAAGATTTTCCACTCCCAAAGAAAAAAAACGAAGTACGAAGTTTTTTAGGGTTATGTACATACTTCAGACGGTTCGTACAAGACTTTTCCACAAAAGCTAAACCTCTTTACGATTTGGTAAAGAAAGACAAAAAGTTCGAATTCGGAGCCAGAGAATTAGAGTGTTTTGAACAGTTGAAAAACAATTTATTAGAAGCACCGATATTAGCTCTATATAATCCTAACGATCCGACAGAATTACATTGCGACGCTAGTTCATTGGGTTTTGGATCAATTTTGATGCAAAAGAAAAGCGACGGCAAAATGCACCCTGTGTTCTTTTTCTCAAAACGAACGACAGAAACAGAATCTTAATACCACAGTTTTGAACTGGAAACACTTGCTATAATATATGCACTATAACGGTTTAGAATATACGTCCAAGGCATACCCTTCAAAATAGTAACAGACTGTAGCGCGCTAACCATGACACTAAATAAAAAATAATTAAACCCACGAATCGCCCGCTGGGCACTAGAATTGCAAAATTGCGACTACAAATTAGAACACAGATCAGGAAACAGAATGCAACATGTAGACGCATTAAGCAGAATCACACAGGTACTAACGATAGACACAAACACGTTCGAAGAAAATTTAATAATATGCCAAAACAGAGACGACAAATTGATAGATCTAAAAGAAGAATTACAGCATTCAGAACGTAAACATTATGAGATGAGAAATGGCTTAGTATACAGGAAGAGAGATAATGACACTATTCGGCTAAGCGCAGGCCCATGGCATCACAGAGAGTAGTTGATTATCTCTTAATCTAATGTCTCTCTTTATAACCGTTTATTTGCTTGTACTTATGCTCTTGCTGGTGCGTTGCTCTTTCTCGGCGTTAGTCAGCCGCTGTGGGGGAGGCTCTTCAGAAAAAGCAGACCACACTTAAAATTCGATCATCACCGTAGTAAAACGTTTGGCTGTCTGGCACAGTGACCTGCCTGCCACAGAGTTCTAAACTAAACCTAACATAAACATATCAACTTCAACAGTCTTGAACCGGCCCCCGCGTCTTCAATCGACCCATCATTAACTCTCATTATTAAATTCGCACACCTTTCGCTAGTTTTGGATAATACATATATATTAACTTAAGTAAAATAAATTGTGAATATATTAACTGAACAATCATCGCCTCTTAAATAATCTTGCAAAACAACGCTACTGAAGAAGCTCAGTAGCTCAACATTTGGTGACCCCGACGTGATATAAACTTTAAATTTTATCACAAAAAACATTTTCGTTGGATAAATTCGCTTTGAACCACGGTGTTTCGGTTCATCGTTTGTGTACAAGCAACAGAAACGGTTCTCGCGTCATCTGCTTTGCGGTCTGCTTGCTTGCTGTTGTTTCGTTTCGGTTTCGTGCTCTCAGTGTGCATGCCTTTGTTGTTGTCGGATGCACAAGTGCAGTGCGTTTCAAACTGTTAGCTCTCGCTGCTGATCTGTAAAACTGCAAGACTGTGTGTTTTTAAACGCTGCGATCGATTGTACAGTTCGTGTAAAACTGTTCGAGGTTATTCACCGGCTGTTAACCTCTACACTCTCTCAGTGACTCTAAGCCCAGCTTTTCTATTGAACATACACGATGGCTTCTAATAGCACCCCTTCGATCTTGCCCCCCTCACCATTGTTCGTCGATTCGGAAGCTGCATTCTACAAGCGCAAGGTGCAATCCATGCTAGGGGCGGCACGGAGAATCGAAACGGCCGTCGGCAAGGAGAGGATTGGCGAGCTCAGTGAGGAGGAGCTGAACGTGAGGCTGAAGCTGCTAGCGGATCTTGTAGCTTCATTCAACGAGCACCATAATGCCCTGGAGAAGATTGATCTCGATGAGATCGGTAGTCCCTTGAGGGATGAGTTTGACGAGTGCTTGGTCATGCTGGAGATTCGCATGAAGCGAGAGTTAAACAAGCGGCAGCCCACAATGCTACCATGTTCAACAATGCGGGCGGACCATGTAGGAGAGGCCCCAACTACGGTCGTCGTGCAAAGTCGGCCACGCCTGCAGGAGTTGAAGCTTCCTGAGTTCGGTGGGGGCTACGCTCAGTATTCCTCGTTTTGGGGCATGTTCTCCTCCATTATAGATAAGGACCCTGACCTTACGAATGTCGAGAAGCTGCAGCATTTACGATCATGCCTAAAGGGACCAGCGCTGGACACGATCTCGTCGCTGGAATTTAGCCACGCCAGCTATCCTATTGCTCTAGATGTACTCAGCAAACGATTTAATAACAAGCGTCTCATCTTTCAGGCACATGTCACAGACATTCTGAGCTTGCAGCGTGTCGAGGCCTCATCTGTTTCCCAACGACGGTCCCTTTCGGATACAGTTAATGCCAATCTGCGAGCTTTACAAAGTATGGGGACAAAGGAGCAGATTGCTGACTGCATCTTAATACACAGCCTGCTACAGAAGGTGGACAGCGCCACACAAACCAAGTGGGAGGAATGCTCGTCGTTGGATAGCATACCCTCCAGCCAGCAATTCGCCACGTTTCTGGAGCAGAGATGCCATAGGTTGGAAACCCAAGAGCACGCAAATGATATGTACACCCAGAGCAGTCGGAAACACTGTCTAATCGCAACCAGCTCCAAGGTCTGTACATTCTGCGGTGATCCAGGACTCTCCATTTATGCGTGTTCACAATTTGGGAATCTTTCCGCTCAACTTCGGCTTCAGGAAACTAAGAAGCTGTCACTGTGCACCAACTGTCTCCGAGCAGGCCACACGCAGGGTGCATGTCATTCTCGATCCTGCCGAATATGTGGTGCCAGACATCACACTCTACTTCACTTCACTTCGAGTCCCCGTCTTACGTTTCTCAATCCATTCTGCCATCACTGTCACATTCTACATCAGCTCCGCAATTGCCCGCGGGACCCTCTGGCGTTGTAGATACTGCAACAGCGTCAGCCACATCACTTTTGGCCCAGAGTCACAGGCAGGACATCGTACTTTTTGCCACTGCCATAATCAGCGTAAGGAATCGCTCTGGTACACTCATTCCATGCCGTGCCTAGCTTGATTCTGGATCGCAGGTGCATCTTTACTTCTCGCCTGGCTCAGCAGTTGCAGCTTCAAAGGAAAGAGTCGGATGTTTTGGTGTCTGGTCTCGGCGAGTCGCGTGGCACATCGGAAGGATGCTGAGTAGATATCAACCTGGAATCACGCACATCAAGTTATGCCACTACCATTTCGGCAGTAGTTGCTCCCACCATTACGTCCAGTCAACCTAACTGCAATATCGACCTAAACAGCTGGAACATTCCCTGCAACACACAGTTAGCGGATCCCAAGTTCTACAAGTCTCAACCTGTGGACATTCTTATTGGAGCGGGACTGTTCTTTGAGCTTCTCTGCATTGGCCAAATACAATTGGGAGCTGGTCTGCCACGTCTTCAGGAAACCAGGCTAGGATGGATAATTGCAGGAGAGGTGTCTCAGTCTCGCGCATCAGATCCACTTTCTCCTGTGTTATTTTCAGTTAACCAGTCTAAAGTGCCCCCTCGCACGAGTATTGGACCTCTTCGTCGAGTCAGGCATGGTTTCCGGAGTGGCTATACTAAAGACGTCACCTGGATCAACAAAGGAAATGTGGCTGCCAAAGAAGGATGTTAAAGACCCGTGCTCTTCAACGGGGGGAGTATGTTCGGCTAAGCGCCGGCCCATGGCAGCACAGAGATTATTTGATCATTTCTTAATCTAATGTCTCTCTTTATAACCGTTTGTTTGCTTGTACTTATGCTCTTGCTGGTGCGTTGCCCTTTCTCGGCGTTAGTCAGCCGCTGTGGGGGAGGCTCATCAGAAAAAGCAGACCACACTTAAAATTCGATCATCACCGTAGTAAAACGTTTGGCTGTCTGGCACAGTGACCTACCTGCCACAGAGTTCTAAACTAAACCTAACATAAACATATCAACTTCAACAGTCTTGAACCGGCCCCCGCGTCTTCAATCGACCCAGCATTAACTCTCGTTATTAAATTCGCAAACCTTTCGCTAGTTTTGGATAATACATATATATTAACTTAAGTAAAATAAATTGTGAATATATTAACTGAACAATCATCGCCTCTTAAATAATCTTGCAAAACAACGCTACTGAAGAAGCTCAGTAGCTCAACAGACACCTTATTATTCTGTGTACCCAACGAAATGGAAAACCACGTTCTGTACAAGTACCACGACGAGCTTGGACTTATCGGCATAGACTAAATAACCGACATAACGAAAAGCTACTGGTTCCCGAACATCAGGTCCAAAGCCAAGCAACACATAGAAAACTGTCTCAAGTGTATAGCGTACTCGGCAAAACATGGAAAAGAAGAGGGATTTTTACACAACGTTCCAAAAGGGTCAGTACCATTTGGAGTAGTACATATAGATCATTTCGGACCTGTCGACAAAGGCAGAGCGAACAAAGATATTTTAGTTGTCATAGACGCGTTTACAAAATTTGTAAGACTCTACACAGCAAAAACCACCAACACAAAAGAGGCAGTAAGTGTACTTAAGGATTATTTTCGCGCCTACAGCAGACCTAGGTGCATCATTTCAGACAGGGGAAGCTGTTTTACTTGAAAAGAGTTTATAGAATTTTTAGAGTATAACAAAATTTGTTTCGGGCTGGCTTGAAATGCAGCCGGCAAGTGAGAAATGATGACGCGAAAGTTTGTATTTTGGGTTGTTCATGGTTTATTCAGTATACTTTTAACGAACCATGGATCCCATGGCGATCAACACCCAGCAAAAATGCAAACTCAGCACACGCCAAAAGACAGGAGACCAGCACAAGGGGCTTACGCAATAAGTACCTAAAATAATATTAAATAAATAAATATTCCTAATGTAGCAATATAATAAGCATGTAGCTATATAATGTAGCAATATAATAAGCATGTAGCTATATAATGTAGCAATATAATAAGCATGTAGCAATATAATAAGTGTAATAAAAAGTACAAATTAGATAAATATATTTAATTAACTATTATAAGCGAGTTGGCATCTCTCCAACTATCGAGGCAATGCGTGAGAGATACCAATAGTAATAGCCTTTTTACACTGGGCGCGTCTGCTATCGATATCGGCATAGATGCAATGAAGCAGAAAAGGCGTTTACATTGGAAGACGTGCGTCTTGAATTTGGATTTGGGTGTTTGATGACAAGGAAAGATACACAAATTTTTGAAAATCAACAGAATTAAGCAAGACGTCAGGAAAATGGACGAAAAAGAATTGATTCTCATATTTAAATATTATTTTCAGACATTTCATTGTAGAGTTTGTGGGAGTTCTTCTTCAAATTATGAAAACCACCGAAGTTCGTCTCCAGCAGTGTCTTAATGGCATCAGGGGGTCAGAAAAATTTCATATGATAATAATACAATCAGTTTCAAGTATTTTTTTATTTAATGACTTTATGTATATTTTCACCTTTTTGCACAATCATACATTTTTAGCGCCAAAATTTGATTTTTGATCTACAATTTTTTATTGTTATTAGTGGTGATAGGGGCCTGGCAAAAATCCTCCAGCTGAACCCTCCCAGAGGGTGCCGGCCGGGCAATGGGCACTGCATTACCCCGGATCGGGTTAATGCATTGCCGTTTGCTCTGTCCGAGGTAATGCAGTGTCTAGCTAAGGCCGGGTCCAGGTCTTCCCGATATAAAATTGGGGGAACTGAACCATGGCCATGGCTGGAGGTGCCTGGCGGACAGGCATAAAACGCTAGGGGGTGGTCCCCCCGATAAATATTAACCACATGGACCGGAGCAAGGATCGAACAGGGACTGGGATGTCAGTCCAAACGTCGGTGGAAAGCGTGACTGCTACCACCGGCGGGCACGGGGAGGAGCAATCCTCTCTGCGTGTCGCCAGCGGTCACAACTCTGATATGGCGGGAGCAGGTCATATTAGTTTTAAAGCTACTGCCACCAAAACGCCTCTCTGCAAGCTGAGCCGCACGGGTGCCGTGGTCGAAACAGACTCGGACCTGGAGAGCGTGCTCAGCGTAAGCAGAACGGAGGAAGAGAGCCTTCTCCGCTCGCCTGAACCAGGTACCAGCTCCCTTCGTAGGGAAGGGCCGAAGCGTTCTAGAGAGGGGATGAAGGCCAAGGCTCAATACAAGGCGGCCCTTAAAATCCAAAGCCGGCTACAAGGCAAAGAGGACATCTCCCAAGAGGAGAAGTCCAAACTAGCATGGGCTGAGCAAAAGGTAGAAGAGGGGCGTCTCCACTACGCGCAGCTGCCTCAGATGAAGGCGACGAAGGGTGAATTCGCCAATAGGGTTGAGGAAATGATGGCCACCAAAAGGCAACGCTCGACCGAAAGTGCCAAGGACACTCCGGCGGGCAAGCGGCAACGCGGGCCCAAGGTGGTTATCCCTCAACCTTCTAAGACGAAGAAGCCCAAGCAGAAGGCCAAGGTGAGCGACGTGTCCAAGAGGCACCTCATCGTGGCCCTGATCGACCGCAGCGACGAGAATGGGAAGATGACGGCGGCGCAGTGGAAACAGGTCCACGCCCAGCTGGTAGACTGCCTTTTCGCGCGAATGGAGGAAGCGCCGGACGCTGCCATGCCCACCTTTGACGGTGCGGGATGGCTGAACGGGGTGAAGATCCTCAAATGCAATGATGACCCGACGAGAAAGTGGCTGTTGCAAGTGGTGCCCAAATTGGAAGCTCTGTGGGAGGGGGCCAAGCTGGAGGTAGTGGACAGGGAGATGATCCCTTCCATCCCAAAGGCGAAGGTGCTCTTCCCCATTGCAGTCCAGGGAGACCGAGCACTGAAACTTCTCCAGAGGCAGAATGCAGAGGTGCCCACGGCGGACTGGAAAATCCAGCACATGATCATCCAGATCAACAAGGAGGCAGAGGACATCCTCTACCCGAGATTCGGGAAGATGGCATGGGGCGTAGGCAGTGTCTACCTACGTCTCAAAAAGCGCCACCCCGAGGACAAGGACGTGCATACCCTGCAGGTAGGCGAGGTGGAAAAGGACTTAGGTCTGGAGTCCATCGTAGAGGCCGCCCAGGATCTTGCGCTGGACGACTCTGATGCCGCAGAGGATGAGGACGGTGACCTGACAATAATAGTCAACCCGTCGAGTGCAGTTGAGCCAGCCTCCCACATTGAGAGTGCTGCAGCTCAACTTGCATAAAAGCAAGCTCGCGTCGGCGGAGCTCCTCATTGCCTTGGAGCAAGGGCCCGTCGACATTGCTTTGGTCCAGGAGCCATGGCTTGCCTCCGGCAATGCTGTGGCCGGACTAAAGTCCTCAAATTACAATCTCTTCTACCCACCATCGGTAAGCAGGACTAGAACTGCCGTACTTGTACGAAAGGGCATCCATGCTTATCTTATGTCTCATTACAGCACTGAAGACCTGGCTGCGGTGATGCTTGAAAGCGAGGACAAGCGCCTTATGGTAGCATCCTGCTACATGGCACACGACAGGCCAGCTCCACCGGAAGAGCTAAGGAGTCTGGTGGCGGAAGCCAGTCCGAAAGACCAGCAACTCATAGTTGGTACGGACGCTAATGCCCACCATAGCGTGTGGGGAAGCCCCGATATCAACGAAAGAGGTGAGTCACTTCTAGACTTTATACTATCCTCTAACCTAGATGTAGCAAACGTGGGGGAGGAGCACACCTTCGTAGGCCCCACCTCGTCCAACGTACTAGATCTAACACTCGTAACGGGGAACTGTACTTTGGTATCTGGCTGGAGAGTCCTTGAAAGACCATCCTTCTCAGACCACAAGTACATTCAGTTTAAGTGCGAATTTAAACACTCTCCGAAGATAACTGTCTATAGAAACCCCCGGAACACAAACTGGGAAAAGTTTAAAAAGACAGTTACCTCGAAGCTCGCGAATCGTGCGGGCACAGTGACATCCCCGGAAGAGATAGAATCGTCCCTAGAGACCCTCTCTAAGGAGCTACTGGATGCATACCACGCAGCATGCCCACCCTCGAGAACGAAAAAGAGAACCAGACCACTATGGTGGAACCGGGACCTATCGCTTCAAAGAAATAACCTCAAAGAATTCTTCAAAATCGCCAAACTGGCGAACGAGGAGATAATCGATGAGGAATACAAAACCCTACTCAGGGAGTACAAGAAGGAAATACGCAGGGCACAAAGAAACTCGTGGAGGAACTTCTGCTCCAATATCGAGAAAGTCCCAGAAACGGCTAGACTCCGGAAGTTGCTATCAAAGCAACCTGCCATACAAAGTCAGCTGAAACGAAACGATGGACAATGGACTGAGGGCAGCGAAGATGCCCTAACAGCACTAATGGAAGCCCACTTCCCAGGATGCACCGAGGTTTCTGACGCTACAGAGCAACAGGACCTAGCAACTGAGGAACAGCACCCCCCAACAGATCTCATATCGTCTAGGAGAATCCACTGGGCTATAGACTCCTTTGTGGGTACGAAAGCACCTGGACTAGACGGTATATTCCCAGCCATGCTACAGGTGACCAAAGACGTGATCACCCCATGGCTCTCTGCAATATACTCAGCTTGCCTGAGCACGGGCTATATCCCTATTCAATGGAGGACCTCGAGGATTGTCTTCCTTCCAAAGGCAGGAAAGTGCAGCCATATGAGCCCCAATGACTACAGACCGATAAGCCTTACCTCTTTTCTACTCAAAACACTAGAAAAGCTGCTGGATCTACACATCAGAAATGATGTAGGTGGGCGGATGTCAACCAACCAGCATGCCTATACCAAAGGGAAATCGGTAGAGACGGCACTGCATTCGCTAGTAGCCAACATCGAAAATGCCCTCCAAAATAAGAAGTATGCACTAGGAGTGTTTGTAGACATATCCGGAGCATTCAACAACGTGAACATGAGCGCGATAATGGACCGCCTAGAAGCGATCAACACACATCCCGCAATCAACCTCTGGATAAAGAACCTTCTAAGTTGTAGACGGGTGTACTCAGAGTGGGGCACCGCTTCCATGGTGAAAGGGGCGCACAGAGGCACACCTCAGGGTGGGGTCCTCTCGCCCCTCCTATGGAATCTGGTGGTCGACGACCTGATAAAGAGATTCGAGAGGAGAGCCCCAAAAATAACAGCTTATGCGGACGACATAAGCATAATTATTACGGGAGTATGCCCATCGAGCCTCAGCTCTATAATGGAATCAACACTCAGGGAGATATGTGAGTGGGCGGGAAAAGTAGGACTCAGTATCAACGCGGACAAGACGGACCTCATCCTCTTCACCAAGAGGTACAAGGTACCGGCATGGATCCCCCCGAAAATCGACAGAACCAGGCTCACCCCAAAAACACAAGTCAAATACCTCGGCATAGTTTTGGACAGCAAGCTGACATGGAGACCCAATGTATTGGAAAGGGTGAAGAAGGCCACCATTGCGCTATATGCATCCAAGAAGATGCTTAGCAGCACATGGGGCCTATCACCTGCACTAATGCACTGGATCTACATCTCGGTAGTGCGACCGACTCTGCTGTATGGAGTCTTAGTGTGGTGGCAGGCTACAGAAAAGAAAACCTACAACAAGCTGATGGACAGAACTCAGCGGCAGGCACTGCTCTGCATTACTGGGGCGCTGAGGTCAACCCCAACAAAAGCACTCGAAACAATACTCGGAATCGACCCCCTAGACATCCACGCTAGACTGACTGCAGGTAAGGCAGCACAACGCCTAGTCGCATCAGGCAATATGTCGCTGCAAGGATTCGGGCACAGTTCAATAGGCCGAGACATGATCAGTATATCTGACTACATGATCCCCCGAACGTGCCTGGACGTCAAAACAGCGATACACATGGAACCCGACGACTGGAAAGAAAGTTGGGACCAGAACGAACACCTAAACATATACACGGATGGCTCCAAGATGGAGGGGGGAGTAGGTGCGGGCATATATTGTACAGACCCTGAAATAAGGCTGTCATATAAGCTACCGGACCAATGCAGCATATTCCAGGCAGAAGTCTTTGCCATACGGAAAGCGGCGGAGGTTGCTCGATGTACGGAACGCCCACATAATGTGGTCAACCTGTTCGTGGACAGCCAGGCGGCGATAAGATCCATGCAGTCGTCAGCGGTCAGTTCCAAAAATGTCCTGGCAAGCAGGGAGGCACTAGATTTCCTAAGCACGACAAAGTCAGTGCGGATCTATTGGGTTCCCAGCCACCAGGGCATCGAAGGCAACGAGACAGCAGACGTACTGGCTAAGGAAGGCGTCGGGCTGGCAAACGACAGGACTGAGAACGTGCCTGTCTCCCTCAGAGCGCTCCAAAGCGATCTCAGAAGGAGGGCACACATACAGGCCAGCAGCAGGTGGAGGAGAACCACCAACTGCAAGATCGCGAAAACCATGTGCAAGGAGAGCAATGGTAAACTCAGCCAATACCTACTACACCTACCACGGAAGGACTGTAGGATGCTAATAGGTATACTCACAGGTCATTGCCTGGCTGCAGCACATGCAGTCAAACTAGGTATCACCAACAGTGACAAGTGCAGGAAATGTGATGAATCCGGGGCTATCGAAACCCTGGAACATCTAATCTGCCAATGCCCGGCCCTCTCAAGGGCAAGAAACATACATCTTGGCAGCCCGGTACTGGCATCGCTGGAAGATGCATCCAAGAGGACGCCAGCGAAACTCCTTGCATTTGCAAAACTCTCCTCGATCCTCAGGGATTTCAAAACCGCGTAAAAACACTCAGAAGGTCCATACGCACCAATCCGGACAACTAAGGGCCATATTGGCCTATGCGTGGCCCCGTGAGGGCCGTCCGGGACAACCTAACCTAACCTAACCTAGTGGTGATAGTTGCGCTGATAGGCAGAAAATACCAAAAATGAGCAAAATCAATCGAATATACCGAATAGACGCACATGAATCAGACACTGACGCAACTTTTTGCCACCACTAGGGCCCTATGCTTAACCTATGTAAAAAAAAACTGCGTCTTCGCCAAGACGCAAAGAAGCATGACGCAGCCCCAGTGTAAACGGCCTATAAGTATCGTACCAGGAGTTTCGATAAAGAGGGAGATCGTGGCGACATTTCTAAGAAATAAGCGAGCGAGCGAGATTGAATAAAAAGAGCGGAAGAATAAAAAGTATTTAAAAGCATTCTAAAGTGTGTCATCAATTCGTAAATCAAGTAACGATTGGTTATAATTAAGTCATCCTACAAACTCAGAAGTGGGATAGATCAAACGCCAAGAAAACAAAAAGTTTTTTTTCTCCATATCTCAATACAACGCGAATGCTGAAAAAAAACCGAAACAAAAAAAGTCTGGATTAGTGGGAGCAGACGAGTTCTCAGCAGCACAACTACGCGGATGGCTGGAGTTCCTTAATCTACCTAAAAACGGAACCAAAGCCGCCATGGCAGCCAGGCTAAACGAAGTCCCAATTGAGGTGCGTGGAGAGGAACCGCCCGTAGACGAGATGAGCGAGAACGAGACAGAAAATGAGTTGACCCTGAAACCAGACGAACAGAAGAACAAGACTAGCGAAAAATCGAATGACGAAGATAAAGAAGAAAGCGATAAAGCATCAACGGCGCACGAGTCCAACAACGCGCAGCTGAAAGAGGACGACGAAAAAGAGACTCAAGCAGACGTCGAAATATTAAAATTGCAGATCGAGCTGCTGAAACTGCAAAACGAGAGAGAAGGGAAGGAAGACAGAGAGCACAATATCAGCCGGCATTATGTTCCTGAATGTTGCCAAAGACATGTTGCCAACATACCATGGCAACATTTCTCGATCAAATGACGACGTCTCAGCTTGGATAGCACAGTTCAAAGCCGCCGCCAAAGTAAACAAACTGGAACACGAAAAGATGTTAATGCTACTCATGTCAAAATTGAAAGACAATGCACTGGTATGGCTGAATTCGGAGCCGGAGCACATGTCGATGCCAATCGACCATCTATTAAATATAATGGAAGACACGTTCCATCCCAAAGAGAGCAAGCTATTGCTTCGTCGCAAATTTGAGGCACGATCCTGGATACACGGCGAGGAATTCTCCAAGTATTTCAGCAACAAAACGATGCTGGCTGCACGCATAGCCATCGACGATGAGGAACTGATCGACGGTATCATCGAAGGCATACCAGATGACAGCTTGCGCAGACAAGCCCACATGCAGTGCTTTATGGCCCCGTACCAACTACTCAGGGCATTCGAGAAGGTAATGTTGCCCAAAAAGCAAGCCCAAGCGCGAAAGAGGAGCATGCTACGGATGCGGCAGCATGAGTCACCAGGTGTCACACTGTGAGGAAAGGAAGGTCAAGGTAAACAACGATTACATATACAAATTTAACATATACATAAAGTCATTTAACAACCAACACTTATCCTTAGATTGCCTCATCGACTCAGGGAGCCCAATAAGTTTCATAAAAATATCGTGCTTGAAGCGCCAACCAGAAAATAAGTTCAGCGAAGCGATAGAACGCCCATTGTTATATTCAAATAATTTCAAAAAAACAAAACTCAATGTAAACGAGAAGGAACGTGTGAGTCACTTCTGGGGACGCGACTCTACTTATACCCGTACTCAGTCAGTATATACATTTTTGAGCATATGATTCTTTTAGAATTTTGGAATAAAAAAAAAAAAATTTTACATTTTACATTTTTTTGCTACATCTGTTATCTACATATACATATGCAATGTATATTTTACATCTAACATGTAGATTGTACATGTATGTTCTACATATCCTTCGCTAGGGGTTGCTCGCGCACTGAACGCGGCAGAGTGTGCGAGCGAATGAGTTGAATGAGCTTGGTGTTGGCAGGAGGGGGCGGAAGAACCAACAGAAAATTAATTTCTTCATTCTGGCTTAAATTATTATCCGATCTGATTCAGATTCGGTAACCTGGTAGATTTGGACATTATCTACGATACTGCATTTTTAGTTTTATCGTATCTTTAAAAATGTGCCTGCCACAGATTTTCGTTCCTTATGGAGGCGGAAGGGGGCGGGACGAAATTTTGAAATACACTTGTAGCAGTGTGATATCACATGAGTCTGGAAACTAAATTTGGTTGACCTAGCTCTTATAGTCTCTGAGATCTAGGCGCTCAACAAGACGGACAGACAGACAGACAGACAGACGGACAGACAGACAGACAGACGGACAGACAGACTTGGCTATATCGACTCGGCTATTGATGCTGATCAAGATTATATATACTTTATGGGGTCGGAAACGTTTCCTTCTCTGCGTTACACACATCCACTTTTACCACAAATCTAATATACCCCTTAACTCTTTTTTAGTACGGGTATAAAAATCTCGAAAAAGAAAATTTAAGTTTATATAATTCTAACCAAAGCTATGAAAGCAAAGAAACCCAATTTATATTAAATGAAGATGCGAATTACGCATATGTTGGATTAAACAATAGCTAACTTAATATTTTTGGAAAGTAGACAGCTTTGTAATGGCTGATAATAAGCAAATTAATTTTGAATTACTAGTAGTGGCAGACGAGTCGATGGGCTATGAGGCTGTGTTAGGTAGAGATTTTATAAATCTATGTACGTTTAAAATTGTAAGTGACATTTGTATGCAAAACGAGGATCTACAGGAAAACCAAGAGAAGGAAGGAGAAACAAAAAATGAGTGTATAGAAGATCACGAACATGAATCAAAAGATAAAGGAGAAATAGCAGCCGAAAATGGAATAGAAGATGAGTATGAGTAAGAAGAAAATGAGTGTGTTGCAGAAAATGAGTGTAGGGCAGAAAATGAGTGTGTTGCAAAAAATGAGTGTAAGGCAGAAAATGATTGTAGTGCAGAAAATGAGTGTGTTGCAGAAAATGAGTGTGTTGCAGAAAATGAATGTAGTGCAGAAAACGAATATAAAACTGAAAATAAATGTACAGCGGTTGTAGAGAAATGGAAAAGAAGTGACAGATGCGAAAACATTAAGGCCAATTTTAGCGAATTACCAAGTGAATATCCAAACAGAGAAGATGATAGTGAACTGAAGATAGGAATAGAGAGCGATCAGAGATTAGTGGAAAGATTAAACACATGTTTAGAACATGTTTATTTAGAAGTAAAAAGGCAAAAATTACCAGAAACTAAATGGGAAATGAAGTTAATGAAGTTGAACATGAAAAACCATTCCACTGCCCACCTAGAAGACTATCGTACAACGAAAAATCCGAAGTACAAAAAATGATCGATGATTACATAGAAAAAGGTTACATAAGAACTAGCGAATCAGAATACGTGTCACCAAAGACAATATAAGTATAAGATGCGTAACGCCATACGAAATTTCTGCACACGAATTTTCGGGGCTGGCTCTAGAGCTGGCTCCAGGCTCTCTTGAAATTTTTTAGAGAGAGAGAGCGCTCTAGAGCCAGCCGCTCTCTTGTATGCATACAGCATACGAAGGCACACGAAGTTGGTTCTTTGCCGATGCGACAGCCGAGCCGAGTCGTCGCGACGACTGTATGTGTGCACATGCATACGTTTTTTACAGCGCTGTCGAAATATACCCTTTTTTTTTTTTTTATTTATAGTAGTATTAACCTAAGGATATATACAAATAATTATAAGAATATACGTTAAGGAATAAGGATATAATTTAAATGTATATATTGACCAGACTTGCGGGACTGCCGTGAAGCATTGCTTCACAAGGCTGGCTAGCCTGTTATGGCCGCTCGTTTCTGATACGTTCCTGACGTCGTAGCTCTGTCGCGATCTCCGTCGCAAGGCTGCAAATCGCCGTCCAGTTTTGTTCGCTTTCCAGCATAGCTGTAACCAGGCCGTCTACTGTGATAGGCACCCCTAGGGTGCCCTCTGCTCGTCTGCGGGCTTCTAGGAATCTGACGCATGTGGTGAGCACATGCTCAGCGTTCTCTTCCACACCACAGCTGGTGCATAGGTCGTCCTCCTCATGGCCAAAGCGATATAGGTACGACTTAAAACACCCATGTCCGCTCAGAACCTGCGTCAATGGAAACGTGAGTTCCCCATGCCGCCTATCTATCCACGCTTTTATGTCGGGGATTAGTCGGTGTGTCCAGCGGCCATTCTCCGCGCTATCCCATCTAGCCTGCCATCTATCCAGGCATATGGACCGCGCTCTGCTCCTGGCTGCTCTGTCGTCTTCTTGCGTGGTGGCGACCCTCCTCTCCATGTAGTTTGTCCGGGCTTCCATCGCTGCCAGTTCGACGGGTGGTATGCCGCTTATCACCAGAATAGCCTCTGTGGAAACTGTGCGAAAAGCCGCACTGATCCGCAGGGCTCCAAGCCTAAAGTTTGATTCTATCCCCTTGATGTAGCTTCTGGTGTTTGTTGCCTGAGCCCATATCGGCGCGGCGTACATTATTGACGACTTCGCTACGTTGAAGAGAAGTCTCCTGCTCGTCGACTTCGGCCCTCTATTATGCAGCATCATGCGGGATACGGCCATAATGACGCCGTGTGCCTTCCGGTGTGTCTCCTGCAGGTGCTCTCTGAATGATAGCCGGGTGTCCAGCATGACTCCGAGGTACCTGATGGCTCTTTTTGAGACGATGCAGGCTCCTCCTACTGTTAACATCGCCGTCTCAACCTGTTTTCTGCTGCTGATAAGGACCGCTTCCGTTTTGTGTTCGGCCAGTTCGAGTCCTGCCAGGTTTAGCCAACCGCCTATGGTTCTGATGGCCTCGTTCATTGCGGTTTCCGTCTCCTCCAGAGTCTTCTTGACGACCGTGACCGCGACGTCATCGGCAAAGCCCACAATCTCTACGCCGGCTTGGAAGTCCAGGCGCAAGACTCAATCATACATGGTATTCCACAGTAAGGGTCCCAGTACGGATCCTTGTGGGACCCCTCCCGTGATGGAGTATGTCCGTGGGCCATCGTCGGTACCGTATTGGAGCCGTCGAAATATACCCTTCACTTTATATGTAAGTGTAAGTTAATTTTGCAGGACGCTTACCACCCCAATATTAAAAAACTCATATATGTATTATATGTATATATCCCTCCAATGATAATTTCTTTTCAGATGGTATATTCGATAATAATGATCGGATATACATATATAAAAATACATAATATATTTAATACATGAAATTCCATGAATCACATTGGAATAATTGCCATTAGGGTATTCAGGATGCGACGTATTTAACGCCGGTATATAATTTCGTTTCTCAACTCGTAAAAAGGTTTCCGTCTCGAAAATCGTCCGCTAGCACAAGTACGCACACATACGTACTTGCTGTTCTGTGTGTACTTACACATGCAAGCGGATTCTATTTTTAGATTCGCACGCTCTCAAATTTGTGCGAGCGAGATGGCGCGAATTTCGTCGCTGGCCGCAAAATTGTCTTGCATATGGCAATTGAAATGTATGAGCGTTACGCATCTTATACTTATATTGTCTTTGGTGTCACCCATAGTATTAGTAAAAAAGAAAACTGGGGAGCTAAGATTGTGCGTCGATTATCGCACACTTAATAAAGGAATGATAAAAGAAAGTTTTCCGACACCACTGATAGACGACTTATTAGACAAACTATCAGAGAAAAAACTGTTTACGAAATAAGACTTGAAGAATGGGTACTTTCACGTGTTTATGCCCAAAGACTCAATTAAGTACACTTCGTTCACGACTCCTATGGGACAGTACGAGTGGTTAAGGATGCCGTTTGGACTACGAAACGCGGGCGCAGTATTCCAAAGGTTTACAGGCAAGATCTTCGCAGACATGGTAAAGGAATACAAAGTCATAATATATATGGACGATATAATGATAGCCACAAAAGATAGCGATAGTCACATGCAAATTTTGCAAGAAGTATTAAGACGGTTAGTAGCAAACAATTTGGAGTTAAGGATAGACAAATGCGTGTTCATGAAATCAGAGGTCAGGTATCTCGGCTTTTGCATAGCAGGAGACGGCATCAAGCCAGACACAAAAGGTATGCAAGCAGTAAAAGATTTTCCACTCCCAAAGAAATCAAACGAAGTACGAAGTTTTTTAGGGTTATGTTCATACTTCAGACGGTTCGTACAAGACTTTTCCACAAAAGCTAAACCTCTTTACGAATTGGTAAAGAAAGACAAAAAGTTCGAATTCGGAGCCAGAGAATTAGAGTGTTTTGAACAGTTGAAAAACAATTTATTAGAAGCACCGATATTAGCTCTATATAATCCTAACGATCCGACAGAATTACATTGCGACGCTAGTTCATTGGGTTTTGGATCAATTTTGATGCAAAAGAAAAGCGACGGCAAAATGCACCCTGTGTTCTTTTTCTCAAAACGAACGATAGAATCAGAATCTAAATACCACAGTTTCGAACTAAAAACACTTGCTATAATATATGCACTACAACGGTTTAGAATATACGTCCAAGGCATACCCTTCAAAATAGTAACAGATTGTAGCGCTATCGATAAAGAGGGAGAGCGTGGCGACACTTCTAAGAAATAAGCGAGCGAGCGAGATTGAATAAAAAGAGCGGACGAATAAAAATTATTTAAAAGCATTCGAAAGTGTGTTATCAATTCGTAAATCAAGTAACGATTGGTTACAATAAAGTCATCCTACACTAACAATATATATTCCCGAAGTGCCAACGAAATTCCTTTCCCACGGTACTGGTGCACACCGATCACCTTACCTGGGACATTGGACACTTTTTGGGAGGCGATTGCTTAGGTAACCCTCGATTACCGGGCAAAACCCCCACATGCGCAAGCCAGTCAGCAGTTTCCGACTCTCCTTACCGGCGATATTGGACACTGACTGCAGGGCTAATGATTAGGTAACCTTCTGTTACCGATCAGCCCGTCTGCACGCGCAGACTATAATTCGGCAATATATATTTATGTAAGAACCCTTCCCACATTCTGGAGTAGAAATAAGATATCTGTAAGACATTCATGGGAAAATCGAAGGCCGGCCGATCTATAAAAAGCACTGCCTTGCATGAAGAAAAGGGAGTCCACCAGCCATCGTAGGAGGCGAAGTATAAAATAAATCCCTATTATTCCATCACAAAGGATTGCGAAGTTTTTATTTACTAAATGGAAATTGTTTGGAATTATGTATTTATTTGTCTGTAGCTCTATTGGGGCAAGGCCTTGGGATTTTGTATTATTGAAGGGGCACGCAGGCTTCTGAGGAGTCCAGAGGGCGACGAGGGCTGTGTGGGCGATTTCGTGGGAAATCGGAAGAAAAAAAATACAAGACCGTAATTCGTTTCAAGGTGTATGTATATTCAGAATGACTTTTCACATTTTTTCCACCCGGTAAATCTTTTACAACTCCCCCGCAAGGTTGATAAAGCCAGGTGAGGCCGTGGCTTGATAATTGGTTAGGGACGCTGGGAGTCGAACGCGAACATCCCACCGCCCTTGCAATGTATTGCAACTTATGGGGAGTCCAATGCTGCAGAAATTTTTAAGGCCGGCACCCGCCCGTTAGCGTCCACCCGAAGACGGTGTGCTGGGCAACGGAAGCCCCTCGGCACTCGGCAGCATTCCATCGCGGATGATGTCACCATACACGTCCGCTCCCAGAATGAAGCCACAGTGGCCGGGCGATGAAAATTGTCGTCTGCCAACGTGAGGTGATCAAATTTGCTCCGTATGCGATCACCGATGGACGCGGAAGGAGTGCGCAGATGCAGTTTCGGGTCCACTTGGAACACGACCTCCAACAGGAAGTCCGGGGACATCGGTGACCGGAGCACTGCTGCACAGGCTTCTTCATCACCGATCATGGACGTGCTCAAATGAAAAGCCTTGGCAAGCGACGCGTTGATCACTGACATGGGGTGGCAGGGGTCGATCAACGCCCCTGGTGTCATAGGTGGTGGTCCCGTTATCGACGGTGACGCTTGCGGTCGGTAGTACCTGCGGGTTGCGGTGCTGCAGCAGTGTGGTCAGAGTTGGAGGTCGGCTGGAGGAGGATGCCGACGTCCTCGGATGAGTAGGCCGTCGATCAGTCGGTGTGTCCCGCGTTCGAGGTCGGCGGGAGGCAGAGGACGCCGTCGTCGGAGCTCGAGGTCCAGCTGGTGAGGACGGTGTGACTGGTGTGGGGCGACGACGAGCTGTGTCCGGAATATGCAGTAGGGTGTGGTGATGCTTGTGGCACGGCCGGCAACGGTCTCCGCTTCTGCTCGTGGGCTAAGCAGTTGGGGCAGTACTGATTGATGAGTGCCGCCCGCAACCGCTTTCAGCGCTTAGCCACAGGAACCGCCCGCACTTCCTAAGAGGATGGACGCCTCGGCAGACTCGGCAGCGGTAGGACATGGTACCTCGGGTACGTCTGCTATCGTGGGCTTGATCCTCGGTGCTTCTGCGTTGGGTGCGTGTGGGCTGATGGGGTGCCATGATGAGACCGTGGCTGCGGAAATCGGAAGTGAGGATTAATAAATATGTGCAGGAGAGTTGTACTTAAGCCTAAGGAGAAGAAGGCGGATACTTATGGATCGGATCCTACGCGGGAGTAGGTGGACTGGATCTCTGACTCCATAGGCAGCAGGTCGACCTTGGTATTCTGTCTTTTGATAAGGCCTCGGACCGTGGTAAGGTCTATCACACGGACCTTATCATCGGGCCCAGGGTACGTTTTTTGTACCCGTCCGAGACGCCATTCATGAGTGGGGATGTTATCCTCCTTGATAACAACGAGGTCTCCCACCTCTAGGTCTCTTGTTGGATGCTGCCATTTGGTTCGCTTGTGCAACTCTCGTAGGTACTCCGTCTTCCAGCGCGAACAGAATTGCTGGTTTAGATCCTGGAGATGTTGCCAGCGGTTCAGGATGGAGGAGGAGCTCTCTTTGATTTCAGGCTCCGCCACGGAGAGTAGCGGCCCGCCGATCAGGAAGTGACCTGGGCTTAGAGCCAGCGGGTCATTTGGGTCCTCGGACATAGGAGAGATCGGTCGAGAGTTAAGGCAGGCCTCAATTTTGGAGAGTAAGGTGGCGAACTCCTACAATGTATATTTGGCCGTACACATCGACCGTTGGAACAGAGTCTTGAAACTCTTCACGCCTGCTCCCAAAGCCCACCCATGTGTGGGGCTCCCGGAGGGATGAACCGCCACGATAAGCCCTGCTGACTGTACACCGCAGAAGTCCGAGTTCGGATGGCCTCGAGAAGGTCTACAGCCAGAGCACGAGATGCGCCGACGAAATTCCTGCCGTTGTCGGATTGGACCTCGTGAGGACACCCTCGTCTCGCGACAAAACGAGCGAAAGCGGCTAGGAAGGTGTCAGTGGATTAGTCGGACGTGGTCTCTAGGTGGCCACATAACCTTTGGTTATGCGGCATGCGCGCCCGGTGAAGCTCTTGACGTCGAAGGGACCGGCAAAGTCGACTCCGGTGTATGTGAATGGTCTGGAGAATGTGACTCTTGTGGACGGAAGGTCACCCACTAATTGGGTTTGGAGTCGCTTGCGGAGGATTACGCATACCTTACAGGATTGGATCACCGCACCAGCAGGCGAACGAGGAGGGATGCGGGTGGCAGTAGGATTGGATGTTTCTCGTTATAGGACATAGAAGCGGAGGCTTGGACTCGGCCACATTCTCGCATGACACCGTTCTGGTCAATGAATGGATTGAGTTTCCGTAGGGAGCTCGAGGCAGGGAGAGGATGTTTGGTGGCAAGGCACCGATGTTCGTCCGCATAGTGCATGCCCTGCGTAGCGGTGGTAACGGCTTGCAGTGCGGCCGCTATCTCTGCCCCGCTTGGTTCCTTGGAAATGTGGACTGACCCTCCTCTGCATCGTTGGATGAATCGCTGCACATAGGTAAGCACGCGCAAAGCTCGCCCGAGATCCGAAACCCGCTGAGGATGTCAGAGTATGTGCTAGTTGCATACAGCACCTTGACTGCTCGCTTCTCCAAGTCAGTCTCCGGGAATTTTCAGGGGACACGGCCACTGTGACTGCGGGCGGCGCAGCCAGGCAGGACCATGCCACCACATGTTGTACCCCGCGAAGTTGATGGCTAGGTCGGCAGGATTGTCTTCCGATCGAACATGACTCCATCACTCGCCGGAGTTGCAGCGCGACATCTTGGCAACTCGATTGCCACCTGAAGGACTGGTCCTAAATGCAATATGTCATTAAGTCTTCTTCCGTTCGAAGACGGGCTGGACGCGTTGAAGACCACGCGCACCTTGGTTGTTGTACTTTCTGGCTTGAAAACAGCATGGTGTGGAAGATAGAAGTGGCCGGAGTCGTGACTATATGTCCTCTTTCCTGTGGCCTAGCTCTAAATACTCGTGAATGACGGCGTCGTACTGCTCCTTGAGAGGCAAGTTTTGCTGCAGACACTGCTCGTTTTTCAGAAACAGGGCGTGAGCCGAAGGCCTGGAGTAGCCCAAGTCTATATTCTCTGGACAATTGAATGGAAGAGTGACGATGTATCTCCCGTCGGGACCTCGCTGCGTGGTCTGGAGAAAATTGTCATCGCAAATGGAGTCTGACTCGCTCGTATTTCTCCCTGGAAGGTCCTCCACCTCCCAAAACTTTATGAGAAGTTTCTCGAGTCGGACGTCAGAGCGGACCGAGATCTTTGTGGTGAAAGAAGAGATCATTCGAGACGAGTCAGCTGCGACAGGACCGGATAGGACCCATCCGAAGATAGTCTCTTGGCCCAAGAGCGAGCCACAAATGTTGGACCGGAAGCCGCTTAAAAGGATGGATGGAAGGATATCAGCGCCTATAAGCACGTCTATCTGCGAGCTGCGATGAAAGGAGGGGTCCGCTAAATGGAGTTTAGGAAGGACTGTCATGTAGTTCTGCGGTACAGGGTATGACGGGAGGTTACCTGCCAATTGCGGAAGAACATACGACTTGGTCTCGACCTGGAGGCCGGGCCTTAAGGCGGAGCCGATCATGAAGTGGCAGAGTTTCTGGGCCTTGGCCGCTACCGTTTGACTCAAACCGGAGGGTTGAGCCTGGATGGCTTGAAAGGGTGGCCGAATGATTTTGAACATCCGCTCAGTAATTAATGTGGCCTCAGATCCGGAGTCGATCAGTGCTCTAGCCTTGTATCTTGTGCCGGCATGACAAATGTCCACTATTGCTGTGCCCAGTAGCATCTGGTGGACCTTTGTAGAACAATAGCTCTGGACATAGGCCGAGTCGTTGGACGAAGGAAGAGAAGAGGAAGTGAGCTGTATGATGGTAGAGCCTAACGTGCTGTGACAGTTGGACACACTCGGAGTCTGCTCGCCCCAATGAAGGAGGGGGTGGTGTCGCCCATTGCACGTACGGCAGTTGGACGCACTGGTGCAGTCCCGGAGTTGGTGTCCTCGCGCGAAGCAGTTTAAGCAGAGTTGTTTCTGCTGGATGTAGGTTGACCGCTCCTGTACGGTGAGGCGAAGCTATTTTGATCGCACCGGACGATAACTCCTGGAACAGACGTCGCAGTTGCGCACCTTGTTGGAGATTCTCCCTTCAAAGGAGTTGACTCGTCGAGGTGCAGGAGTGGAAAGGCCCGTACGGGGATTGGAGTATCTCTCGATGCCTGAATGACCGTCCTCGGTCGCCTCGAGAGAGAGGTATCCCTCCCCTAAGAACTTGACCATGGCGCGCCATGTCGGAACCTCGAACTTGTTCGGAACCGATTGTTCCCAAAGCTCCACGGTTGCCTTTGGCAACTTCGCGGTAATGAGGTTTACTAACACGCCATCTTCAAAGCAGCTGTCTGTGGAGACCTCGGAGTGCTGAAAGGTCGCGAGTCACTTGTGGACAGACCTCTGGAGCTTCTTTAAGGCAGCTCCAGGCTCAGATCGGATGGAAGGCAAGCTGAAAAGGATCTTCAGCTGGGCTTTGAGTATCAGCCTTTTATTTTGGAAACGCTCACGAAGGTTGTTCCAGGCGGAATCAAACCCATCATTCGTGAGCGGAGCCTGTGCTACTATGTCGTGGGCTTCACCGCTCGTTTTCTGGTTGAGGTGGTATAATTTCTCCACCGGAGCCAACCTGGCGTTGTTAATGTAGATGGCGGTGAACCGGTCTCGGAACATAGGCCACTGCTGGTAGTTCACACTGAAAACCTCCGTGTCACATGGAGGAAGGCGGCAACCGTTGGACATTGGCACCTGGACGACTGGTTGCGCAGTCGGAGTGACAGTTGCGGTCTGGAGGTGTTCACTAAGTTCAGCTAAACTTTGCTCGTACACCGCGTAGCAGTCATCGTACGTATCATGGACTTCAACTTGACCATCTGGATCAGCTGCTGCTAGAAGGGCGGAACTGCCTCGGATTTGTTCCCGGCGGACTTGAGAAAGAGATATGGATGGGGTGCGGCATCAGGAGCATTCAGCATTTCTGGTCAAAGTGAGTGTGCCAAAGCAAACCTTGACCGTGCAGAGCTGACGGCAGATTGGGCCATTATGCCTGGAACCGTGTACGTGGATGGTAAGGGACACAACGGGGTGTCGAATATGGACTGGCAAAACTTGGATGGACCTTGCGAGCGTGAGGGCGAACAAGAAGAAGTGGGTGTAGTAATTGCTGCGGAAGAGCTGGGCGGCTTTGCGTCACTCTGCGAGCTTACACGCTTTAGTTTTTTGCCGACTTTCTATCTACTAGAAGGCATACTCAGCTGATGGATCTGTTATGGGTAGAACTCGCAATTCCTGGGGTACACGGAGAGCAGAGTGCACAGGCGGAAGTTGAAATCGGAATGATACTCGACGCACACGTAAGTCAGAGGACTTTAAATATTATAATATTTATTTGCTCACTCGTTGGATGATTTTGTTGTCAGAAGGAAATTTATTAATTACCAATAATAGAATTATTAATAATAACTTAATAGTTCTCAACAATCACCACTTCTTAATAACAACAGTTATCAATGATAATTATTATTTACATGTGAAATATTAGAATAGTTTTTCTAACAACGAAAACCGAAAGACTGTGGGTGGCGTAAAGTTTATTAAAAAGCGGAGACGAAATATTCTATGTGCGTTCGATCGAATTCCAATTTTTATTGCGCTCCCGCCTTGCCCTAACCTACTTACACTAGACTTCAAACAATTCAAAATAATCTCAACATACAACATTGACTACGACGATGACATGACGAAACACCGGCCCCGTTGAAGGCCTGCGCGGCTTCAACACATTGGTAGCGGCGCCAACTTGTGGATGGCCCGCCGAAAAATGCCTCCATCGCTCCTCCTAAGGTCGACGACCCTGACCATGCCGTCCTCCCCGGCGTGCGTGGCGATCACTCTCCCGAGGAGCCACTCCTGTGGAGGCATGTTGTCCTCGGCTACGAGGACGAGGTCTCCCTCCTTGACGTCGGGCTTTTGTTGGTGCCAGTTGCCCCGAATTTGAAGTCCCTTGGACCATCGCCGCCAGAACGCTTGCCTGACTGACGAGGCAAGTTGCCATCGCCGCAAGCAGCTGAGACCCTCCTGGTCCGGAGTCCGCAGTGCTGGGGGGGCGATGAGCGACCCGCCTGTCAGCAGGTGCCCGGTCGTGAGTGCCTCGCCGTCGCTGGGTCCTGGCTGAGGGCTCCCAGCGGCCTGGAGTTCAGGACGGCCTCGATCCCGACGAGGACTGTGGCGAGCTCTTAGGCGGTCAATAGCGCGCTGCCTACCGCCCGTAGGAGTAGGCTCTTCGCAGACTTGACACCTGCCTCCCAGAGTCCTCCCATGTGCGGCGCTCGAGGCGGTATGAACGCAAATTCGCATCCTTTTCTTGACGCGAATTCTCGAACTGCGTCCGCCCCGTCCTCGAGCGCCTTCTGCAGAGCGCTGAGGTGGCGGCTCGCTCCGACGAAATTCGTCCCGTTGTCGCAATGGACGATCTAGGGATATCCTCGGCGCCCAACGAACCTTTGGAAAGCCAATAAAAAAGAGTCAGTGGTCAAGTCGGATACAAGTTCTAAGTGAACCGCTTTGGACGCAAAACAAACAAAAAGCGCGATATAGGACTTGTATATGGGGGCCTTCCTCGAATTTTCAATGTCGTCGAGACGGGTCCACAAAAATCAACGCCGCAAATTGAAAATGGGCGCAGAGCACGGAGCCGGTCTGCGGATAAATTTCCCATAAGTTGCGTCAGCAGTCGAGGCTTGCATTTAAAGCAGCGAATACACGATCGAACTGTCTGACTGCAGACCTCCTGATCGTTTACGATCCAAACACTCTGTCGAAGGATGCTCACAAGTGCTCGTGGGCCGACATGAAAATTGATATGGTGCAGATGACGAACATAGCTCCGTACGAATTGCGAACGCTTCGTCAAAAGCAACGGAAACTTGGTATCGTAGGATATAGTAGCTTTAGCTAGTCGCCCCCCTACTCTCAACAACGAAAAAGTACACCAAGTACCAGTGTCTTCATGGATGAATGGGTTCAACCGCTGAAGACTAGGACCAACTCTAGATCCTTTCCGAACTTTCTCGATTTCCTCACGATACTCGTTATGTTGGATAATTTCAACAATTTTGCGAAAAGCTTCATCATACTCGGTCGGTGAAACCGTTTTTTCAAACGTTATGCTCGGGTTCTTACATTTTTTTATAAAGCGGAACATATAATGTAAGGTCCTATTTCAGGCTGAGGTAAGCATCAGTCTGTCCAGGGTCCGCTACAAGAAAATTTGTAGTTTGTAGGTGACTTCAGGTGTCGGGCTGGCTGGCAAAAGAATGTAGTAGGCAGCGAGAAATGATAAGGCGACGGTTCTGTTTGTTGGTTTCTTAGTTTTTATTCAGTATTCTTTTTTCTTCATTCACTTAAATTCTGCTACTTTAACTCGTATCGAATGGTGCGCTGATGGACTGCGTAGTGCAGTGTCTTGGGTGTGTGACTGACGGACTGCCTAGTGCAGTGTCTTGGGTGTGTGACGGAGGGACTGCGTAGTACAGTGTCTTAGGTGTGTGACTGAGGGACTGCCTTGTGCAGTGTCTTGTGTTTGGGCTGATGGACTGCCTGCTCCTTCGGCCGATCTTTGCCCTTTTATGCAGCTGGCGATCGCACCTGAGACCCGGAAATAATTAATTCTTGCTGATTTAAGGTTATTGGATAACAATAATTGTGGAAGCTTGGTGCTTCGTTGACAATTGTTAGTGGGTCAGGGTGGTTTTGCTGAGGCTGCACCCCGGAAGGTGCGGGCTGCGGTTGGGAAAGGTGATATCTGAATTTGGGTCGGTAGGTCGATAATTTTATGCTAGCTTGACTTATTGTGAAATAACGCCAATGATATTTCCTATGTAGGCCGTCGATTGCGAAATGTCCCAAGAGGTGGGGTGTTTTAAATTATTGTGTGGACAAGAATGTGTAGAGTTGTTGGTCGAGAGTTCTTAATTAATTGTGTGCTTAAGACTATTTTATTTCCGGGGTGCTGACACACCGCTATTTGTGGAGAACCGTGGCTAGAGCCATGGTTCGCTAGCTCTGTGTATATCAGTTAGATTATTGTCTCCAGCCTGCGTGGATGCGCTGACCCTTCGCCGTTTGTGACGAGCCATGACTAGAACCATGGTTCGTTACACCCCCCCCCCCCACCACTTTCTTCCGGGTGGGTGATGGAGAGATTAGTGGCGTCGCTTGGCGGGTGCTGAGGTTCGCCTTTTTCCTGTCCTTTGGCTTGTGCCGAGTCTCCGGATTCGTCGCTGTAAATCTCGTCCCTTTAACGTGGCGTCGGTAACGTTATATTTTCTACTGCTGCTCTGATCGTGATCTTTCTGCTGTTCTGGATTCTTTGTAGTTGGTCTCTGCTTGGTGGGTCACTTATCCCATATGACGATGGTTTTCTCGGCAGTTTTCTTTGGTAGTTCTTTGCCCAGGCATTCTTGGATCGGCGGTGCTATGTCGGGTGGCCAAGGATCCGTCGGTAGTTCTGGGTCGTCTTCGGTGGGTTGGGTGGCTCCGGGGTCAAACGTTTGATTCGGGTCTTCCGGTAGGATGGGACTGTCGAATGTAAATGCTTGGATCTGCGGGGCCAAGTCCGGCGGCCACGGCTCCGGGACTGGTTCGGGCTCATTTTCGGTTGGATCGGCTGCTTCGGAGTCAAATGGCTGGCTGGGGTCTTCGGGTAAGAGGGTTGTGTCGAAGGCACTGTGCGTTTCGATCCCCCGTTAGTAGTCGCTTATGTGGGCGACGATGGGTGTGGTGTCGACCATGGGTACGAGATTTTGGTATGCCGGGTGTAGTACTCGTGTTATACTACAGCCAGACTGGTACGTGAACAGGTGAGTCGCGATGACGCCTCTGGTATCGCAGCAACGACTTGTGTGGGCGACGAAGATCTCGGACATGGCTCTAGGCATGGCTCGTTGCATGGCGCTAAGAATCATGTCAGTACGCGGAAGGTACTTCACTGTGTTGGCGAGGATCGGTGTGGCGTCGGCCGTGGGTACGACAGGGCGGCGGTCTGTGCATCGTGGGGGTATCGTCGTGGTTTCCGGGCCCGCGTTGAGGGGCTCTGTGGATATCAGTTCTATTATGGGCCCCGACCAGCGTGGGGTTAGCGTGGCTGTTTCCCGTGTTGCTGGGCTGTCGGATGGTGGTTGCCGTTGTCTTTTTTCGATGCTGATGGTCGGTTTTGAGGGTGTCCGTGCGTTCAATTCTTCCGTTGTGGATTCTGTTCGTGCTTGCTCTGTTGCTTGTCTTGGACCTGGGCTTCCTGTGTCGAGCGCCGGGTTCAAGTGTGTTTGTCTCGTGTGTGAGATCCTCGTGGTTTGTTTGGGGTATGTGTCACCTGTGGTTGGGCTAGGACGCGGTTGCTCCGTAGTGACCGTGGGACTCATTCTCCCGATTGCTTGATTGCGGTTTGCTGGTGTTGACCTTGGATTCGTGTTTTCCGTAGTGTGCCGTTGCTTCGTATTCGTTGCGATTGGTTTGGGTGTCAAGGGCTGCGTAGGTTCGTTGCGCGTTGTTGGGGTTTCTGGTATCGGGGTTCGGCGTCTTGTACGTGGATGGTAGTAAGCACGGGTTCAATGGGCATGGGGTGACGGTCTCGTAGCTGTAGCAGCGCGGTGCCGCATTGGATCGTCGTTTCGATGGCACCTAGGAAGTCCATGCCGACAATAACTTTTCCCAACATGTTTGGCAGGACCAGGAGCGGGATTTGAACCTCTCGTTGATCCAGCTTGATGTGCGCCAGTAGAACTTGTGAGATCTCTCTGACCGAGCCATCGGCCAGGCGTATGCGGATGCATGCATCTTGCAGGTTGGTGTTGTTGTTTAGTTTTCGGGCGAGGTTTGCGCTGATAAAGCTTCTGGATGCCCCGGTGTCGATTGTGGCTTCCGTTGCGTGTCCTCCTATGGTCACCATCGCCACTATCCGGCCGTTGCTTACGTGTAGAGAGTTATTTAGTCGCGGGTTGGAGGAGGCGTCGTTCCCGGCTGATCCCGTGTCAGTTGGGGACGCATGTCGTTTCCCGACGTGTTTTGGCGGCAGCAATTTACGGTCCGAGTGCCGCGTTTGCCACATTCCCAGCAGAATAGGATGGAGGGATTATGGCAGTCGTATGCCACATGCCCCGCTTCACCACACCGGCGACAGGCTGCGCGTGGGTTGATGATGGGGGTCGTGATCATGTGATGGGCTACTTCGGGATTCGCCGTACTGTTTGGATGAGCTGGTGGTCTCCCTGATGTGTCTGTCGATTCCCAATGGGGACTCAGAAATGGCGTCTGGTGCGAGTCGCAATTCCTCTGCTCTGAAGCCGGCCTTGCGTATCTTGGAGTGTTACGCGGGGGTGCGAAAGTGGTCGGGATGGTCCGCTCTTGGATGCTCTCGAACTCGGTGGCTAACATTGTGAGCTGTGGTAAGCTTTGTAGTTCGTGTCGCCACACGTACATCTGGTATGCTGGCAGGGCGTTATCGTAGATCCTTGGCTGCGTCGTACCTGGCGTGGTGCATCAACGCCAAAAATCAACGCCGCAAATTGAAAATGGGCGCAGAGCACGGACCCGAATCAAACGTTTGATTCGGGTCTTCCGGTAGGATGGGACTGTCGAATGTAAATGCTTGGATCTGCGGGGCTCCGGCGGCCACGGCTCCGGGACTGGTTCGGGCTCATTTTCAGTTGGATCGGCTGCTTCGGAGTCAAATGGCTGGCTGGGGTCTTCGGGTAAGAGGGGTTGTGTCGAAGGCACTGTGCGTTTCGATCCCCCGTTAGTAGTCGCTTATGTGGGCGACGATGGGTGTGGTGTCGACCATGGGTACGAGATTTTGGTATGCCGGGTGTAGTACTCGTGTTATACTACAGCCAGACTGGTACGTGAACAGGTGAGTCGCGATGACGCCTCTGGTATCGCAGCAACGACTTGTGTGGGCGACGAAGATCTCGGACATGGCTCTAGGCATGGCTCGTTGCATGGCGCTAAGAATCATGTCAGTACGCGGAAGGTACTTCACTGTGTTGGCGAGGATCGGTGTGGCGTCGGCCGTGGGTACGACAGGGCGGCGGTCTGTGCATCGTGGGGGTATCGTCGTGGTTTCCGGGCCCGCGTTGAGGGGCTCTGTGGATATCAGTTCTATTATGGGCCCCGACCAGCGTGGGGTTAGCGTGGCTGTTTCCCGTGTTGCTGGGCTGTCGGATGGTGGTTGCCGTTGTCTTTTTTCGATGCTGATGGTCGGTTTTGAGGGTGTCCGTGCGTTCAATTCTTCCGTTGTGGATTCTCTTCGTGCTTGCTCTGTTGCTTGTCTTGGACCTGGGCTTCCTGTGTCGAGCGCCGGGTTCAAGTGTGTTTGTCTCGTGTGTGAGATCCTCGTGGTTTGTTTGGGGTATGTGTCACCTGTGGTTGGGCTAGGACGCGGTTGCTCCGTAGTGACCGTGGGACTCATTCTCCCGATTGCTTGATTGCGGTTTGCTGGTGTTGACCTTGGATTCGTGTTTTCCGTAGTGTGCCGTTGCTTCGTATTCGTTGCGATTGGTTTGGGTGTCAAGGGCTGCGTAGGTTCGTTGCGCGTTGTTGGGGTTTCTGGTATCGGGGTTCGGCGTCTTGTACGTGGATGGTAGTAAGCACGGGTTCAATGGGCATGGGGTGACGGTCTCGTAGCTGTAGCAGCGCGGTGCCGCATTGGATCGTCGTTTCGATGGCACCTAGGAAGTCCATGCCGACAATAACTTTTCCCAACATGTTTGGCAGGACCAGGAGCGGGATTTGAACCTCTCGTTGATCCAGCTTGATGTGCGCCAGTAGAACTTGTGAGTTCTCTGACCGAGCCATCGGCCAGGCGTATGCGGATGCATGCATCTTGCAGGTTGGTGTTGTTGTTTAGTTTTCGGGCGAGGTTTGCGCTGATAAAGCTTCTGGATGCCCCGGTGTCGATTGTGGCTTCCGTTGCGTGTCCTCCTATGGTCACCATCGCCACTATCCGGCCGTTGCTTACGTGTAGAGAGTTATTTAGTCGCGGGTTGGAGGAGGCGTCGTTCCCGGCTGATCCCGTGTCAGTTGGGGACGCATGTCGTTTCCCGACGTGTTTTGGCGGCAGCAATTTACGGTCCGAGTGCCGCGTTTGCCACATTCCCAGCAGAATAGGATGGAGGGATTATGGCAGTCGTATGCCACATGCCCCGCTTCACCACACCGGCGACAGGCTGCGCGTGGGTTGGTGATGGGGGTCGTGATCATGTGATGGGCTACTTCGGGATTCGCCGTACTGTTTGGATGAGCTGGTGGTCTCCCTGATGTGTCTGTCGATTCCCAATGGGGACTCAGAAATGGCGTCTGGTGCGAGTCGCAATTCCTCTGCTCTGAAGCCGGCCTTGCGTATCTTGGAGTGTTACGCGGGGGTGCGAAAGTGGTCGGGATGGTCCGCTCTTGGATGCTCTCGAACTCGGTGGCTAACATTGTGAGCTGTGGTAAGCTTTGTAGTTCGTGTCGCCACACGTACATCTGGTATGCTGGCAGGGCGTTATCGTAGATCCTTGGCTGCGTCGTACCTGGCGTGGTGCATCAACGCCAAAAATCAACGCCGCAAATTGAAAATGGGCGCAGAGCACGGACCCGAATCAAACGTTTGATTCGGGTCTTCCGGTAGGATGGGACTGTCGAATGTAAATGCTTGGATCTGCGGGGCTCCGGCGGCCACGGCTCCGGGACTGGTTCGGGCTCATTTTCAGTTGGATCGGCTGCTTCGGAGTCAAATGGCTGGCTGGGGTCTTCGGGTAAGAGGGTTGTGTCGAAGGCACTGTGCGTTTCGATCCCCCGTTAGTAGTCGCTTATGTGGGCGACGATGGGTGTGGTGTCGACCATGGGTACGAGATTTTGGTATGCCGGGTGTAGTACTCGTGTTATACTACAGCCAGACTGGTACGTGAACAGGTGAGTCGCGATGACGCCTCTGGTATCGCAGCAACGACTTGTGTGGGCGACGAAGATCTCGGACATGGCTCTAGGCATGGCTCGTTGCATGGCGCTAAGAATCATGTCAGTACGCGGAAGGTACTTCACTGTGTTGGCGAGGATCGGTGTGGCGTCGGCCGTGGGTACGACAGGGCGGCGGTCTGTGCATCGTGGGGGTATCGTCGTGGTTTCCGGGCCCGCGTTGAGGGGCTCTGTGGATATCAGTTCTATTATGGGCCCCGACCAGCGTGGGGTTAGCGTGGCTGTTTCCCGTGTTGCTGGGCTGTCGGATGGTGGTTGCCGTTGTCTTTTTTCGATGCTGATGGTCGGTTTTGAGGGTGTCCGTGCGTTCAATTCTTCCGTTGTGGATTCTCTTCGTGCTTGCTCTGTTGCTTGTCTTGGACCTGGGCTTCCTGTGTCGAGCGCCGGGTTCAAGTGTGTTTGTCTCGTGTGTGAGATCCTCGTGGTTTGTTTGGGGTATGTGTCACCTGTGGTTGGGCTAGGACGCGGTTGCTCCGTAGTGACCGTGGGACTCATTCTCCCCGATTGCTTGATTGCGGTTTGCTGGTGTTGACCTTGGATTCGTGTTTTCCGTAGTGTGCCGTTGCTTCGTATTCGTTGCGATTGGTTTGGGTGTCAAGGGCTGCGTAGGTTCGTTGCGCGTTGTTGGGGTTTCTGGTATCGGGGTTCGGCGTCTTGTACGTGGATGGTAGTAAGCACGGGTTCAATGGGCATGGGGTGACGGTCTCGTAGCTGTAGCAGCGCGGTGCCGCATTGGATCGTCGTTTCGATGGCACCTAGGAAGTCCATGCCGACAATAACTTTTCCCAACATGTTTGGCAGGACCAGGAGCGGGATTTGAACCTCTCGTTGATCCAGCTTGATGTGCGCCAGTAGAACTTGTGAGATCTCTCTGACCGAGCCATCGGCCAGGCGTATGCGGATGCATGCATCTTGCAGGTTGGTGTTGTTGTTTAGTTTTCGGGCGAGGTTTGCGCTGATAAAGCTTCTGGATGCCCCGGTGTCGATTGTGGCTTCCGTTGCGTGTCCTCCTATGGTCACCATCGCCACTATCCGGCCGTTGCTTACGTGTAGAGAGTTATTTAGTCGCGGGTTGGAGGAGGCGTCGTTCCCGGCTGATCCCGTGTCAGTTGGGGACGCATGTCGTTTCCCGACGTGTTTTGGCGGCAGCAATTTACGGTCCGAGTGCCGCGTTTGCCACATTCCCAGCAGAATAGGATGGAGGGATTATGGCAGTCGTATGCCGCATGCCCCGCTTCACCACACCGGCGACAGGCTGCGCGTGGGTTGATGATGGGGGTCGTGATCATGTGATGGGCTACTTCGGGATTCGCCGTACTGTTTGGATGAGCTGGTGGTCTCCCTGATGTGTCTGTCGATTCCCAATGGGGACTCAGAAATGGCGTCTGGTGCGAGTCGCAATTCCTCTGCTCTGAAGCCGGCCTTGCGTATCTTGGAGTGTTACGCGGGGTGCGAAAGTGGTCGGGATGGTCCGCTCTTGGATGCTCTCGAACTCGGTGGCTAACATTGTGAGCTGTGGTAAGCTTTGTAGTTCGTGTCGCCACACGTACATCTGGTATGCTGGCAGGGCGTTATCGTAGATCCTTGGCTGCGTCGTACCTGGCGTGGTGCATGAGTAAACGTATCTCGAGGTAATCCTTGAACAATTCTCCTACCGCTTGCTTGCGGGCCCGGATTCGGTCTTCCAATTGTTCAAAATACCGTGGCGACAAGAAGAAAGTCAAGAATTCTTGGCGGAAATATGCCCATGAGCTGCCTTGTTGGCAGGTGCGGTACCAGCGGCTGGCCCGATCGGTGAGAAGCTCTGTCATGGCCCGAGGTAGCTGATTTGTGTCCACCCCATATGAGAGAGCTCGTTCTTCGAGTAGTTCCAGAAATACAAGTGGATCGTCCTGTCCGTCGAACCTAATTCCCCATTTCCGAATCTGTTCCGCGACGTGGGCGTTGGAAGCGTCCATGGCTGGCACGATCCTCTGTGTGGGCGAGCGACTGGTCTCCGTAACTGGAGGTCTGGGCAAATCGGCGGGCGTTACGATGCGTGGTGGGCAGGGTGTGCTGTATTCGGCCGCGGTGGGGACTTGTAACCCGGCTTTTGGGTCGGTTTTCCGCTGGTCAGATGGCCCAGGATTGGTGAGCATGGGCGACTTGGAGCGTCCTGCTGGTCTGGCGTATTGTCGTTCGAGGTCTGCCAGTCGAACCCAGGCATCCTGCGAGAGAGTTCCAGCGA
This sequence comes from Drosophila obscura, assembly GCF_018151105.1. Lineage (NCBI taxonomy): Eukaryota > Metazoa > Arthropoda > Insecta > Diptera > Drosophilidae > Drosophila > Drosophila obscura. Next base: position 516,789 of record NW_024542768.1, on the reverse strand, counting down.
CTAGTGCGGGGAAACTCTTTCGTCGTTCCTCGACTGTTCCGTCGTTTCCAAATCCGAATTCCTCGGCCAGGACTTCCAGCTCATCCCGCCGGAGTTTGTAGATCCAGCCGGTGGTGATTCCTGGACTGGTATGGAGTCCCTCCGGGTAAAATTCGTCGGGTTGACCGGCTTCGTGGGCTTCCATGGTGTGTTTCTGTGGTTAGTAGCACTGACTTACGTGTTGTTTGTGGTATTTCTGCTTGCGACCGGATGTTGCGAGGGTGCCGGTTTTTAGTGTTGGACGAGTATTGGTCCTTGCTAGCCTAGTTTTCTTTCAGTGGACGTGTTTCTTTACTCCACAAAGCTCCGTATTAAGGTGTTAGTCTCCTTAAGGTCACCAAAAAGTCCCTGCTCGGGCGCCACTTGCGAGGTCCTATTTCAGGCTGAGGTAAGCATCAGTCTGTCCAGGGTCCGCTACAAGAAAATTTGTAGTTTGTAGGTGACTTCAGGTGTCGGGCTGGCTGGCAAAAGAATGTAGTAGGCAGCGAGAAATGATAAGGCGACGGTTTTGTTTGTTGTTTCTTAGGTTTTATTCTGTATTCTGTTTTCTTCATTCACTTAAATTCTGCTACTTCAACTCGTATCGAATGGTGCGCTGATGGACTGCGTAGTGCAGTGTCTTGGGTGTGTGACTGAGGTACTGCCTAGTGCAGTGTCTTGGGTGTGTGACGGAGGGACTGCGTAGTACAGTGTCTTGGGTGTGTGACTGAGGGACTGCCTTGTGCAGTGTCTTGTGTTTGGGCTGATGGACTGCCTGCTCCTTCGGCCGATCTTTGCCCTTTTATGCAGCTGGCGATCGCACCTGAGACCCGGAAATAATTAATTCTTGCTGACTTAAGGTTATTGGATAACAATAATTGTGGAAGCTTGGTGCTTCGTTGACAATTGTTAGTGGGTCAGGGTGGTTTTGCTGAGGCTGCACCCCGGAAGGTGCGGGCTGCAGTTGGGAAAAGTGATATCTGAATTTGGGTCGGTAGGTCGATAATTTTATGCTAGCTTGACTTATTGTGAAATAACGCCAATGATATTTCCTATGTAGGCCGTCGATTGCGAAATGTCCCAAGAGGTGGGGTGTTTTAAATTATTGTGTGGACAAGAATGTGTAGAGTTGTTGGTCGAGAGTTCTTAATTAATTGTGTGCTTAAGACTATTTTATTTCCGGGGTGCTGACACACCGCTATTTGTGGAGAACCGTGGCTAGAGCCATGGTTCGCTAGCTCTGTGTATATCAGTTAGATTATTGTCTCCAGCCAGCGTGGATGCGCTGACCCTTCGCCGTTTGTGACGAGCCATGGCTAGAACCATGGTTCGTTACAATAACCAAATAATCTAAGCAGCTTGAGGTGTGACGAGAATCCCTCGATGACATCTACCAAATCCGAAATTTCCACCGCAGCGGTCAGCCCGACCGCATTCGTCCTCTTCTCCAGCTCGACATCTTCTGTAGGCTCGAAATGAGGGTTTTTTGGCCAGGTCTCTTCTTCATCCTTCAAAAATGATGGTCCTTCAAACCAGATTGACTGGACGATTTCTTTGACGTCACAACCTCTTGACACAATATCTGTAGGGTTTTGTTTTGCAGGGACATGCCGCCACGTAGCTTCATCTGACCACTCCTGAATCTCAGCCACCCTATTCGAAACGAACGTCGACAACGAAGATGGATGCGACCGAATCCAGTGAAGAGTTACTTCAGAGTCTGACCAATAAACAGCTCGTTCGATAGGGACCTTTAATAGGGGCTTGATTCTGTGACAGAGATCCGCGAGAAGGTGAGCGGCACATAACTCAAGCCGTGGGAGCGTTTTGGTTTTGAGCGGCGCTACTTTGGACTTTGAAGTCAACAATGATATTTTTAAACCTTCTGCAGTTCTGCTACGGACATAGACGCACGCTCCATAAGCTCTCATGGAGGCGTCAGCGAAGGCATGTATCTGGATCGGTAACATCGGATCGGAATACACAAACCGAGGTATGGATATCTGTTCCAATTGAGACAGTGTATTTTTCAACATATTCCATGCTGTTTCCAAATGCATCGGAATCGACTCATCCCAATCTAGTTTGTTAAGCCAAAGTTCCTGCAATAGGATCTTGCCCTTTATGACGATAGGACTTAACAATCCAAGGGGGTCGAACAGCTTCGATGTCACCGACAGTATGTTCCGTTTTGCCGCTCGGAGACCCATGACTTCATTGTCAATTTTAAACTGAAAGGCATCTTCCTTAGGCAACCATGAGATTCCTAACGGATTCTGAATCCGAGATCGTTATGGGTTTTGCTGTGCTCTCAGATGCGGTGATCTCAGTGAGTTCGAAAACCACTTCGCTAACTCAAACCCTGCGGTTTGAAGAACCTGAGATACATCGGACTTAATTGCCCTTAGCTCCTCTACGCATGCAGCACCAGTCAATATGTCATCAACATAAAAGTCGGACCCAATAACGTCAGCAGCTTTAGGGAATGATAGCTTCACAGACTCACTCAACCTTTTTAAACACCGGATAGCCAAAAAAGGGGCTGGTCCAGTCCCATAAGTCACGGTGTTAAGCTTGTATAATCTCAAGGACTCAGATGGGTCTCTTCTCCACACTATCATCTGAAACTGCCTATCCGCTTCATTCACCATCACTTGGCGATACATCTTTTTCACATCGGCAGTCAGGGCGAACCTGTGCAGACGAAAGCGGAGCAGTGTTAAGTATAATTCCTCTTGAATGGTCGGTCCGACCATCAGAATCTCATTCAAGGCCACCTGAGAGGACGTCTTCGACGACGCATCGAACACGACGCGAAGCTTGGTGGACGTACTTTGGGGCCGAAGGACACACTGATGTGGAATTACGTAGTGTGGAGTAGAAGGAACCGTATTGTCAGTCGGTGACATGTGACCTAAGGAGAGGTACTCTTTCATGAATTCCAAGTACATTTTCTTCAACTCAGGGTCATGAGACAATCTTCTTTCGAGCGACAAAAACCGCCGTTTATCCACCTCAAAGGAGTTGCCCAAACAATTTGGATCTGATTTAAACGGCAGCCTTACTTCAAACCGACCTGATGGCAATACGTGTGTAGTGAACCCATGCATGTACATATGTAACACTCTGTTATATATATAAATATGTCGTAGAGTCATTTTTACAATAATACTCTTCATTGTTTTCCTCATCCTCTCCTTCTGCCACCTCGTTGACAAAACGTTTCCTGGCGCGTGGCATGACTTCTCGCTTCACACTCCAAAAACTGACTCCCTACGCAGTTCTTTTCTAATTGCGATCTTCTCTTTTCCAGTCATCACTCACACATGCAAGAATTTTGCCAACACACACTCAAGCCTTGAGTGTACTTCTTTTTGCTCTCCTTCTTAATCTGCTTTACTGCAGATGTATTCTCTTTCATGCCCACGCCAGGCTACGTCAGACAAGAACTGCCAGTCCACGAAAGTAGCAGAGGAGCAAACAAACAGTACCGTGGTTAAAGACACACCAAACACGGAAGTTACATTTATAAACCATTTTCTTTATTTAAATTAAAAAGTTAATATGCGACACGGCCTTCCTGACCTACACACGTCCTCGTGTGTTTGCAAATACAAATTTCTTTTCTTTCCTTTAATCTTTGTTTTTCTTTCACATGTTTTCGAAATATAAATCATAAACAAATAATTACTCCTTTATACAGAAATGCTTTCCTCAAAGCTTACTTTCTTTTTAAATTGATTTAATTTTACCGCCCCAAGATACGGGTTACCACAAATTAATATAGCCAAAATTTATTGAACGTACAATAGCTCTCAGTTTATATCACAATAAACCGGCCAAACAGCATTATCTTCGTTACCATAGCTCACAGTTTACACCACATTAAACCGGCCAAACAGTCAAAGTTCACAGCTTAAATCAAATTTTACTGACCATCATACAACAATAGCACGCAGCTTAAATCACATTAAACTGGCCATCATACAACAATAGCACGCAGCTTAAATTACATTAAACTGGCCATCATATCTTCTTAACAACTCATTACTTTTACATCAGGTCAACATCATCACAGCCCTCAAAGGCCTCATTTTCATCATTTTGATCATCATACTCAGTAACATCCAAGCTCTCACCGGCTTTACCTTCGACATTTTCCTCATCACTTCCAATATCCAACTCTGTGGTAATCCCCTCCTTGGGCATACTTCGCAAAAATTCGTGCGAGTATTTATACGTTCGATTAGAATTTATCGACTTAAGCTTATACCGATCCCCATCCAAAACTTCGGTCACTAAAAACGGACCTCTATACTTAGGATCTAATTTGGTTTGGTGCCTTTCTTCATTCTTAAGCAGCACATAGTCTCCGACCTTGTGTTTTACAATTGCTGCCTTATTTTTATCAAATCTATTTTTTTCGTAATTGGCATTCTTTTCCATATTATACTTTGCCATTTCTCTAACTTTTTGAACTTCAACAGTATTTTCATTATCAGCAACAGGCGTTAGACCAAATGGCCTTGCTTCTTTTCCAATAAGTAATTCTAATGGACTAACTTTGGTCACTCTGTTGGACGTGCAATTCAGAGCCAATTGTACCTCTTGTAAAGCATCTTGCCAGGATCGCTGGCTCGTTTCAACAGCAGTTAGCATTGACTTTAGAGTACTCATTACTCGCTCCACCTGGCCGTTGGCTCGACTAGCCCCAGTTGCAATTAAATGCAAATCTATCTTTTGCGCAGAGCAGAAATCACGAAACACTGAACTAGAAAAACTACGACCCTGATCTGCGATCAAGCGAGAAGGGACACCAAACAACGATATTGATGCCTTCACAGCTTTAATACAGTTTTCACTATCCAGCCTTATCGTATCGCACAAGTGGACAAATTTGGTAAATCCGTCTATTTGGACAATAACATACTCCTTTTGGTCGTTTTTACCACTAAGCTTTCCAGTAATGTCGATATGGACAGTATGCCACGGAATATCAATCTTCTGGATGGGATGCAATTCGGCCTGTATTTTTCCAGATGGTGGTTTGGACAATCTGCAGGTAATGCAGTTATCTACAAATTTGCGGACATATTTAGACATTTTTTCAAACCAATAAAATTCATACATTTTCTCCAGTGTTTTCTCCAACCAAGATGCATAATTGCCTCGTGAACATTATTAACTACGGACCACCTAAACGGCTTTGGGATAACAGGCAGACAACGGGTTTTTCCATTTCTCTGAATTTTCCTATAGAGTGTTCCAGCTCGCAACTCATACGTCTTGGCCATATCCTCAGATAACTCATTGTCACGCAACTTGGTAACAATTGACGACGTTTCCTTATCTCTCTGCTGTTCAGCCAACAGCCAATTATCTGTGATCTCAGTTAAATTGATGTGATGTTCGACTGTACTAGGTAACACTACATGATTGTCTGGTAGTGGGTTTCGAGAAAGGAAATCTACATGAGCCATTCGCTCACCAGGTCTATATTCTATTTCGAATTCGAACGACTGCATATACGACCACCAACGATGTACTCTGGGAGTCAGTTCGATCTTGGTGCGGGAGGCCTTAAGCGAATTGCAATCTGTGAAAACTACAAATTTGCGGCCATGTATGTAATGGCGAAAATGTCTAATTGAATTGTAAACAGCGAGGGTCTCTAACTCATATGAATGGTATCGAGATTCAGCAGGTGATGTTCGTTTGCTGTAGTACTCGATTACCCCTAGGCTTATTGTCAATTTTGTGCAACAAAATTGCACCATAGCCATCTGCACTCGCATCAGTGTGCAGCTCTATGGGAAATTGCAGATCGAAGATAGTGAGAACAGGTTCATTGGTCAGAATAGAAATAACTTTCTGCCGTATTTGCTCGTGCTCTAGGTCCCAATGAAAAGAAACATTTTTCGAAGTCAAAGCATAAAGTGGTTTTAACATCTGCGAAAATTTAGGCACAAACTGCCGAAAATACGAAACCAATCCAATAAACTGCCTTAATTGGTGCACCGACTGCGGAGGAATCAAATTCACCAAGGCACGTATCTTTCGCGGATTTGGTCGGATTTCACCCTCTCTAACTTCGAATCCCAAATATTCAACGCTGGACTTAAGAAATGAACATTTTGCAACATTAAAAGAGAAGCCAGCTTTGGTAAGCGTTTGCAAAACTACTCGTAACCTATCCAGGGCTTCATTTTTATTGCCCGCGACTATCATAATGTCGTCCATATAAACAACGACATATGAATGAGTAAGTTCACCTAATGTCTTGTTAACGGCCCTTTGAAATACCGATGGGGCATTCTTAAGCCCCATAGGCATAGCCAAAAACTCGAATTGTCCTTCTGGTGTCACAAAAGCGGTGCGCTCGATTGAGTTGGGATGAATTGGAATTTGATGAAACCCACTTGCCATATCTATGCAGGTAAAATATTTAGCTCCACACAATCGGGAAATCTGATCAGAAATCAGTGGCAAAGGATATTTATCAGACACAGTGTTTGCGTTCAACTCTCTATAGTCTACACACAGGCGGTCCGAACCATTTTTCTTTCGGACAAGTATCATCGGGCTCGCAAACGGAGAACAACTAGGGCGTATAATATTTGCCTTTAACAATTCATCCACTATTCGTCTTACTTGTTCTTTTTCTTCAACACTCAACCTAAAGGGGCGTCTCTGTACTGTCTTGTTAGGATCAATCAGACGTATTTCCAATTGTCCAGTAGTCACGCGGCTCTGTGGAACTCCATTTATAAATGATTTAGAATAGTCTTTTAAAATTGTTATCAACTGATCTCTATCAGATCCTACCAAATCGGTATCAACGCTTGCCAGGTCAGGAGTGCTTTCGGGAACCAACACAGGATATATAGATTTTTCCTTAAATATAACAAGCGATTTAGAGGTAATTGTTACACCGATTCCCTGGCTCAAAATCTCTCGACCAATCATTACTTCGTAATTCATGTAGTTGTTTAGAACCACGTGAAACAGAATCTCAAAAGAATATTCGCTTATCATAACATTTGCAAGTATTTGTAAAGTGCTACATACTGTATTATTACCAATACCCCTTAGTACAACTACATTGTTTACTCTAGTTCCGGAAAGTCTCTGTGACGCAGCTTCCTTGATGAGCGAGCATTCGGCTCCGGAATCAAAACAAAATGGAAACGACTCACCAAATTGCATCAGCGTTCCCATGGGCTCGACGACAGTACACACGTTAACGTGCTTAACGTTAATGTTGTTGGAAGGTGTGCCACGCTCTGCGCAAACTGTAGATACATGCCCTACTTTTCCGCACTTGTAGCAGGTCAGAGCTGACCGATTTTCACCTCGCTCCGGAATTTTTTGCCTTTTTGCCAATTTAATTTCAATTGGTCCTTTTTTGTGCCAATTATATGTGTTTCGCTGTTTAACAATTGAGTTAATAATAACTTTATATTTCGAACTTTATATATTTCAGACGTGCGCAAGCAATTTGTTAGTGCTTTTATCCATTCCGCTTTGGATCATTGCTCTCTGCGCTCACTGTGCGTGCACTCCATCGCCTATCAACACACGCTCTGGAGAGCATAAGTGCAAGCTCTCTTGCTCTCACTCTCACTGGACTTCGCCTGAATCTGCATCTTCTTGAATTGCTCTCTCGGTGTCTCTGTTTCGTGAGCTTCACCGTTTGTTTTCGTCACTTCGCTGGATCGTCTGCCGCTGCTGCTGATCGTCGCTCGCTCTGCTGCCTGCACTCTTATATCGCTTGCGCTCCCACTTTGCGTTTTTCTTCGAGCACAGTGATTCAACTACTGTCAAAAATGGTTCTTGTCTGCAGTGCAAAGAAATGCGAATTTGGAGGCAACATAGTCGGCGATTCATTCCTCTGCTGTTGGCTGTGCGACAATGTTGCCCATATAAAATGTGCTGGTGGGGGTAATTTTGGACGTCTACACGATCTCATCTCAAAACGCATGGGTCTGACTTGGTCATGTTTGGCCTGCCGTGAGATTGAGGCCGAAATGCGCACTTTTATGAGACAGACTCGTACTGGTTTTCAGGATGTCCGGAAGCAATTTATCGCTCTCAACGACAAGTTCCTGTCCCTGGAAACACAATTCCTTGGCCTCAAACTCTTGAGTGAATCTCCTAGACGGAAAATCCCTCATACTGATAACAACAACCTCTTGCAACCTATTGGAGTTGGAACGCCTGCCTCTCATCTACATACATCGGAATTATTTGCTACTCCGAGCGGTCATGCCTCGCCGTTAGTCAATCCGCCTTCAGTCGCTCCGGTGTTTCTCACACCGAATAGCAATGAAGCAGTTACTACGTCCATCATTGTCGGCTCCGCTGTGATTGCTCCCAGTGTGGACGTGCTGACCGCTGATGATGTCCCCACCGTTCCTGTCACTGATCCTGTTCCTTCCGTTCCTACCGACGCTGCCATCGTTTCTGCCACGAGATCTCTTTTGGGAGTGGCTCCACCTTTTCTCTCTCGCTCGGGACTTCAACTAAGAGCAGTGGTACCTCGAAAGTCTATCTTTGTCTCCCGGCCCTGGTTGTTCAAAAAACTAAATAACCTTTTTATTATTCATTACCAGAACGTACGCAGTCTGTTAGGCAAATTGTGTCAAATACATACGACTAGTTCCTCTTTTGACTTTGACGCTGTCGCTTTAACTGAAACCTGGCTTAACTCCTCCGTCTATGATCATGAAATTTTCGTTCCAAAGTTTATCACATATAGATTGGACCGTCCATCTTTTGCTGGTGGGGTTCTGATTGCTGTGAAAACGGATTTCTCATCCGAGTTGTTCCCATTCAACAATATCTATGGCATTGAATTCATTGCAGTCAAAGTTTGTGTTGGATCGGTATCGATCTATTTGACTTGCTCTTACATTCCTCCCAAATCAGATGCTGAGGTTTACTCTTATCACCTTTCTGCAATTCAGACTATTGTATCTACTTTAGGTTGCAACGATCATATTATTGTCATGGGTGATTTTAACTTACCACTTCTTTCTTGGCTGCCTAGTGATGAGTCTAACCTGTTGCTACCAAATTACCACAACGATTTTATTGACGGGCTTACCGATGTCTCCCTTGTTCAAATTAATTCCATACGAAATAGTAGGGATAGACTACTTGACCTTATGTTTGTTTGTGATGCTGCTCTTGCTACGATCTCCAGAGTAAGTCCAGTATCACTTCCTGAAGACCCCTACCAACCAACTTTAGCCATATCCCTTGAGTGTGTCGGATCCAGTTGCGCTGCCAATCCCATGGCACCCAGCCGCATACAGTGTTTTCGGAAAACTAATTTTGATGAGCTAAATCTTCACCTCTCGCACATTGCTTAAGCCGGTCGTCTTTTCACCTCGCTCCTGCATTTTTTGCCTTTTTGCCAATTTAATTTCAATATTAATTTACAACAAATCGTGTACATCTTAAGCTCATCATAATTGGTCCTTTTTTGTGCCAATTATCTGTGTTTCGCTGTTTAACAATTGAGTTAATAATAATAATAATATCAGACGTGCGCAAGCAATTTGTTAGTGCTTTTATCCATTCCGCTTTGGATCATTGCTCTTTGCGCTCACTGTGCGTGCACTCCAACCGTTATATCGCCTATCAACACACGCTCTGGAGAGCTTAAGTGCAAGCTCTCTTGCTCTCACTCTCACTGGACTTCGCCTGAATCTGCATCTTCTTGAATTGCTCTCTCGGTGTCTCTGTTTCGTGAGCTTCACCGTTTGTTTTCGTCACTTCGCTGGATCGTCTGCCGCTGCTGCTGATCGTCGCTCGCTCTGCTGCCTGCACTCTTATATCGCTTGCGCTCCCACTTTGCGTTTTTCTTCGAGCACAGTGATTCAACTACTGTCAAAAATGGTTCTTGTCTGCAGTGCAAAGAAATGCGAATTTGGAGGCAACATAGTCGGCGATTCATTCCTCTGCTGTTGGCTGTGCGACAATGTTGCCCATATAAAATGTGCTGGTGGGGGTAATTTTGGACGTCTCCACGATCTCATCTCAAAACGCATAGGTCTGACTTGGTCATGTTTAGCCTGCCGTGAGATTCTTTAAGATTCTTCTTCCCGATTCTTTACTATCCAGATCACTCGACCCGTCTATTTGGCCTGAGCATACAATTATGCATGAGTTCCTACATAAAGACTCTATCCAGAGTCCCAATATTGCTGGCCCTGGTTGTTCAAAAAACTAAATAACCTTTTTATACCCGTACTCAAAAAAGAGTTAAGGGGTATATTAGATTTGTGGTAAAAGTGGATGTGTGTAACGCAGAGAAGGAAACGTTTCCGATATATATATATATATTATTATATATATATATTATATATATATATTATTATTATATATATATATATATATATATTCTTGATCAGCATCAATAGCCGAGTCGATATAGCCATGTCTGTCTGTCCGTCTGTATGTCTGTCTGTCCGTCTTGTTGAGCGCCTAGATCTCAGAGACTATAAGAGCTAGGGCAACCAAATTTGAGTTCTACACTCATGTGATATCACACTGCTACAAGTGTATTTCAAAATTTCGCCCCGCCCCCTTCCGCCCACACAAAAAACGAAAATCTGTGGCAGATTTTAAAGATACGATAAAACTAAAAACGCAGTATCGTAGAGAATGACCTTATCTACCAGACCGCCGAATCTGAATCAGATGGGATCATAATTATAGCCAGAATGAAGAAATTAATTTTCAGTTGCTTCCCTGCCCACTCCTGCCAACGACCAGCTATTTATTCTCTTTCTCTTTCGCACACTCTGCCGCGTTCAGTGCGCGAACAACCCCTAGCGGAGGAGATGTAGTGTAGTGTATTCATGCAGTGTGTTTGGCCTAACCAATTTAAGCACCACCCCGAGGCCAAGTTGCAATATGATGCAGTTTCGGCGGCGGTCATTGTCGCTGCCCAAAAGTGATGCGTCTGCATCTAAACCGTGAGAACCTTACGTAACGGGCATTGGGCAGGTACCACCGCTGACCGAAAGCTGACGCCTCATATTGCATATTGACTGGGGGAACCTTACGCAACAGGGCTTTGTTTCCCACGATAGAACACCTGCATGGAGGCAACTCGCCCCAACGATTTTGTATAAATATAAGCTTCATTTAAATAAAAATCAATTATAACTGAAAGACCTCCAAGCGTACTATATGGCGATCCTGCCATTATTATATATGTATCAGCGGCGTTATAGCGCCAGATATATAATATAATATAATAAACAAGAAAGCTTATCAGCCAAACCGTTTATACCAGAAATACCCAAAATCAGCCCAGAAATCACCAAAAACCAAATATTTTGGAGAAACCAATCTCAAGGGTGCCAATGCATCTGCCAGGGAGGTCGATAACAGCAGAAAAATCAATGTGGAGTCCTGTGTCGATGAGGTGCTGAACCATCGTCTACGGCGACAAGAAGTCGTAAACCCTCTACCTGAAGGATATTTTGTGCCGCTTCAAGGAGCTGCAGCTCTTCACAGACGAGTCCATGGACTGCGACTGCATAGTCTCCTTGGTGGAATTTCGTTACATTCTACATTTTGCTTAAAAAGACTCGAGGTCTAACCAATAAATAAAAATTCATGACATCGGAAGGAGAGATACAATTCTTGACAGGGGAGCCTTCTATCCAGAAGGACCCACCAAGAAAAGGAGGTACTGGAGCAGTACCCGGAGTCAGGACCAAAAAGACTCACCATCGAGGAATACAAAGCAAGGCAGAAGACAGCCAAGCAGCAAAGGAGCGAGGAAGCGACCCCGAGTAAAACAATTCCGAAGGCAAGGAGAGGAGGAAAACAGGCTCGCCTGATCCGCACTCGTCGCCTACTAATCGAGTGCGAAAAGGCCGCACGAGGATCACCGGATGACCAAAGGCGCTACAAAGAGCTGCTGGACGCCACCAAACTGGCGATTCGCGATGCGAAGAAACGGCTGCTGGCCAAACAAACCAGCACCCTAAATTAATTCTTAAATTTATATATATATATATAATATTTTTCCTTTTTATTATTTTATATGTATAATTATTAAATAAAATGATAAAATAAGAATATTTCCAAAAACAAACAAATTTTAATTAAGAACGAGAAGGAACGTGTGAGTCGCTTCTGGGGACGCGACTCTTCCTTATACCCGTACTCAGTCAGCATTTACATTTTTGAGCATATAATTATTTAGAATAAAAAAAAAAAAAATTTGACATTTTACATTTTTTTGCTACATCTGTTATCTACATATACTATGTATATTCTACATCTAACATGTATATTCTACATGTACCATTCATATTCTACATCTCCTCCGCTAGGGGTTGCTCGCGCACTGAACGCGGCAGAGTGTGCGAGCGAGAAGGAAAATGAGTTGCGTTGTCATTGGCAATTTCTTCATTCTGGCTATAATTATGATCAGATCTGATTCTGATTCGGCAGTCTGGTAGATATGGTCATTCTCTACGATACTGCGCTATTAGTTTTATCGTATCTTTAAAACTGTGCCTACCACAGATTTTTGTCTTTTGTGTGGGCGGAAAGGGGCGGGGCGAAATTTTGAAATACACTTGTAGCAGTGTGATATCACATGAGTCTGGAAACCAAATTTGGTTTCTCTACCTCTTATAGTCTCTGAGATCCAGGCGCTCATCAAGACGGACGGACAGACGGACGGACGGACGGACGGACAGACAGACATGGCTATATCGACTCGGCTATTGATGCTGATCAAGAATATATATACTTTATGGGGTCGGAAAGTTTTCCTTCTCTGCGTTACACACATCCACTTTTACCACAAATCTAATATACCCCTTAACTCTTTTTTGAGTACGGGTATAAAAAAAAAATTTTTTTTTAAATACTAAATATTAATAACTACAATGGGGAAAACGCAATCAAAAGTAGAAAACCCCAATGCCAATGTGGTGAACAAGATACAAATTGTTGATCACACAGATAGCATTAATGAATTGTGGTTTCTTCTGTTAATATTAGTAATCATGGCAGCAATAAATCTAATAATGAAAATTTACAACATGCATCATAGAAGCCTGAAAAAAAAAGGTATATGTCTCGCGCTGATGCACTAGATAAAATCTAGTTTAACTCTTGATAAAAATTCTACAACCCAGCTACCACTCGGAATGGAATGGGAAACATTAAGACAAAAATTAGAAACTTCAAGGTGGAATTTGATAAATCATATAAATGTCTAAATAAGACAAAGCGCATTAAGCGACAAACGCTAATTAAGCATACTGAGATCGTTGTTCACAATTACAACGAAATCAAATGCTTAATAAAAGCAGCCCACCATAACCTTTCTGAACTCCATAACGGCCAGGTCACAGATGTTCTCAGACGGCTAACAGAGTACCTTGAGAACATTAACAAAAGACACCATTTGCATTTAGTGATACCAATCGCGCTAAATAACCCAGCAGTTTTCACACGAGAACTGCTGCAAAATAGTTCAGATAGCGACGATAGTTCAGAAGGTGAAAAACCTTCAGGTTCAAATATGCCTCAAACAATAATAGAATTTCTTAATACAGCCAGCAATCTCATCCCAGAGTTTGACGGTAGGGCAGAAAACCTACAAAGTTTTCTGGATGCCTTATCTTTGGTTAACACCATCAAAGGTGAACATGACGCCACAGCAGTGTCATTGGTAAAAACCAAACTAAAAGGTGCTGTTAGGAATTTAATTAGTACAGAATGCACACTTGTATCCATTATAAATAGACTTAAAACAAACGTAAAAGGCGAATCAATTGAACTGCCAAAATAATGAACATCCGTCAGATGAGTAAGACCGCTTACCAGTACACAAAAGAAATTGAGCAATTAACAAAAACTCTGGAATGCGCTTTTATTTCTGACGGAATGACACATGAGCAGGCAGAAAAATATAGTACCCAGCAGGCGGTCAAGGCAATGATTCAAAACTGCACCAATGATAAGGTCAAACTTATCATGCAGGCTGGAACTTTCTCGACCATGAGCGAAGCGGTAGCAAAATTCGTTACCAGTTGCACCGAAGCAACTGGACGAGCAGATACCGTGATGTACTATTCAAATAGGGGGTATCGTGGAAACAGAGGCCGTTTCCAGGGTACCCGAGGTCGTGGTAATAACCAGTTCCGCGGAAACTACAACGGTCGGTACAATAACGGTGGCTATTACCGAAACGGAAATAATCAACAAAATAATAGACGAGGAGGCCACCAAAATGTCCGCGTTGTAGATAGTACAGAAAATGCGGAAAACGCATAAACTCCCCCACAAAAATAAATAGCGCTAAAAAATCCATATTCGTGTTCAATTTACATTTCAATAGTTTTATATCAACAAAAACTTCACTAAACAATGCGGTATCAACGTTTTTGGTAGACACAGGGGCTGATATTTCAATTTTCAAAATTGGCGAAATTACAAATAATATACAAATAAATAATTCAATTACAACGAACCTCAATGGTATAGGAAAGGAACAATTAATACGCTAGGAATAGTGGAGGCGGACTTGATATGCGGCAATATTTTAATAAAACATACTTTTCATCTTGTCAAAGATGACTTTCCAATCAATTGTACTGGATTGGTTTAGACTTCATTAAAAAATATAATTGCATTCTAGATTACCAAGATAATCAAGATTGGTTAACTTTGAGACCACACGACTTTCACGAAGACATAGCCATTCCTATGCGAAATTCACAAAATATAAATACAATAACAATTCCAGCTAGGTCCGAAGTTGTCCGTTTAATGAAAATATGCTCAGAACACAAAGAAGTTCTCATACCGAACCAGGAAATTCACAAAGGCATCTTCATTGCAAATATAATTACCACAAGCAAACAAGCTTTTGTCCGAATCATCAATACAACTGATAATAATTGCACAGTATCCGATGCAAATATTCAAACGGAACACCTTGAGGATTATGAACTAATTAACAATAAGAACATAAAAATAAACAAAAATAAAGAAATTATGAAAAAACTTAATACGAATTTTCCGAAATTAATAAAAAAGGAAATGAATACCCTCTGTTCTGAATACGTTGATATATTTGCATTGGAGAGTGAACCAATAATATTAGATTTGTGGTAAAAGTGGATGTGTGTAACGCAGAGAAGGAAACGTTTCCGATATATATATATATATATTATATATATATATATATATATATATATTATTATATATATATATATATATTCTTGATCAGCATCAATAGCCGAGTCGATATAGCCATGTCTGTCTGTCCGTCTGTCTGTCCGTCTGTCTGTCTGTCTGTCCGTCTTGTTGAGCGCCTAGATCTCAGAGACTATAAGAGCTAGGGCAACCAAATTTGAGTTCTACACTCATGTGATATCACACTGCTACAAGTGTATTTCAAAATTTCGCCCCGCCCCCTTCCGCGCACACAAAAAACGAAAATCTGTGGCAGCCACATTTTTAAAGATACGATAAAACTAAAAACGCAGTATCGTAGAGAATGACTTTATCTACCAGACCGCCGAATCTGAATCAGATGGGATCATAATTATAGCCAGAATGAAGAAATTTTCAGTTGCTTCCCTGCCCACTCCTGCCAACGACCAGCTATTTATTCTCTTTCTCTTTCGCACACTCTGCCGCGTTCAGTGCGCGAACAACCCCTAGCGGAGGAGATGTAGTGTAGTGTATTCATGCAGTGTGTTTGGCCTAACCAATTTAAGCACCACCCCGAGGCCAAGTTGCAATATGATGCAGTTTCGGCGGCGGTCATTGTCGCTGCCAAAAAGTGATGCGTCTGCATCTAAACCGTGAGAACCTTACGTAACGGGCATTGGGCAGGTACCACCGCTGACCGAAAGCTGACGCCTCATATTGCATATTGACTGGGGGAACCTTACGCAACAGGGCTTTGTTTCCCACGATAGAACACCTGCATGGAGGCAACTCGCCCCAACGATTTTGTATAAATATAAGCTTCATTTAAATAAAAATCAATTATAACTGAAAGACCTCCAAGCGTACTATATGGCGATCCTGCCATTATTATATATGTATCAGCGGCGTTATAGCGCCATATATATAATATAATATAATAAACAAGAAAGCTTATCAGCCAAACCGTTTATACCAGAAATACCCAAAATCAGCCCAGAAATCACCAAAAACCAAATATTTTGGAGAAACCAATCTCAAGGGTGCCAATGCATCTGCCGGGGAGGTCGATAACAGCAGAAAAATCAATGTGGAGTCCTGTGTCGATGAGGTGCTGAACCATCGTCTACGGCGACAAGAAGTCGTAAACCCTCTACCTGAAGGATATTTTGTGCCGCTTCAAGGAGCTGCAGCTCTTCACAGACGAGTCCATGGACTGCGACTGCATAGTCTCCTTGGTGGAATTTCGTTACATTCTACATTTTGCTTAAAAAGACTCGAGGTCTAACCAATAAATAAAAATTCATGACATCGGAAGGAGAGATACAATTCTTGACAGGGGAGCCTTCTATCCAGAAGGACCCACCAAGATGAAGAGGTACTGGAGCAGTACCCGGAGTCAGGACCAAAAAGACTCACCATCGAGGAATACAAAGCAAGGCAGAAGACAGCCAAGCAGCAAAGGAGCGAGGAAGCGACCCCGAGTAAAACAAATACGAAGGCAAGGAGAGGAGGAAAACAGGCTCGCCTGATCCGCACTCGTCGCCTACTAATCGAGTGCGAAAAGGCCGCACGAGGATCACCGGATGACCAAAGGCGCTACAAAGAGCTGCTGGACGCCACCAAACTGGCGATTCGCGATGCGAAGAAAACGGCTGCTGGCCAAACAAACCAGCACCCTAAATTAATTCTTAAATTTATATATATATATATAATATTTTTCCTTTTTATTATTTTATATGTATAATTATTAAATAAAATGATAAAATAAGAATATTTCCAAAAACAAACAAATTTTAATTAAGAACGAGAAGGAACGTGTGAGTCGCTTCTGGGGACGCGACTCTACTTATACCCGTACTCAGTCAGCATTTACATTTTTGAGCATATAATTATTTAGAATAAAAAAAAAAAAAAACATTTGACATTTTACATTTTTTTGCTACATCTGTTATCTACATATACTATGTATATTCTACATCTAACATGTATATTCTACATGTACCATTCATATTCTACATCTCCTCCGCTAGGGGTTGCTCGCGCACTGAACGCGGCAGAGTGTGCGAGCGAGAAGGAAAATGAGTTGCGTTGTCATTGGCAATTTCTTCATTCTGGCTATAATTATGATCAGATCTGATTCTGATTCGGCAGTCTGGTAGATATGGTCATTCTCTACGATACTGCGCTATTAGTTTTATCGTATCTTTAAAACTGTGCCTACCACAGATTTTTGTCTTTTGTGTGGGCGGAAAGGGGCGGGGCGAAATTTTGAAATACACTTGTAGCAGTGTGATATCACATGAGTCTGGAAACCAAATTTGGTTTCTCTACCTCTTATAGTCTCTGAGATCCAGGCGCTCATCAAGACGGACGGACAGACGGACGGACGGACGGACGGACAGACAGACATGGCTATATCGACTCGGCTATTGATGCTGATCAAGAATATATATACTTTATGGGGTCGGAAAGTTTTCCTTCTCTGCGTTACACACATCCACTTTTACCACAAATCTAATATACCCCTTAACTCTTTTTTGAGTACGGGTATAAAAAAAAAATTTTTTTTAAAATACTAAATATTAATAACTACAATGGGGAAAACGCAATCAAAAGTAGAAAACCCCAATGCCAATGTGGTGAACAAGATACAAATTGTTGAACACACAGATAGCATCAATGAATTGTGGTTTCTTCTGTTAATATTAGTAATCATGGCAGCAATAAATCTAATAATGAAAATTTACAACATGCATCATAGAAGCCTGAAAAAAAAGGTATATGTCTCGCGCTGATGCACTAGATAAAATCTAGTTTAACTCTTGATAAAAATTCTGCAACCCAGCTACCACTCGGAATGGAATGGGAAACATTAAGACAAAAATTAGAAACTTCAAGGTGGAATTTGATAAATCATATAAATGTCTAAATAAGACAAAGCGCATTAAGCGACAAACGCTAATTAAGCATACTGAGATCGTTGTTCACAATTACAACGAAATCAAATGCTTAATAAAAGCAGCCCACCATAACCTTTCTGAACTCCATAACGGCCAGGTCACAGATGTTCTCAGACGGCTAACAGAGTGCCTTGAGAACATTAACAAAAGACACCATTTGCATTTAGTGATACCAATCGCGCTAAATAACCCAGCAGTTTTCACACGAGAACTGCTGCAAAATAGTTCAGATAGCGACGATAGTTCAGAAGGTGAAAAACCTTCAGGTTCAAATATGCCTCAAACAATAATAGAATTTCTTAATACAGCCAGCAATCTCATCCCAGAGTTTGACGGTAGGGGAGAAAACCTACAAAGTTTTCTGGATGCCTTATGCATCCTTATGCGTTTTCCGCATTTTCTGTACTATCTACAACGCGAACATTTTGGTGGCCTCCTCGTCTATTATTTTGTTGATTATTTCCGTTTCGGTAATAGCCACCGTTATTGTACCGACCGTTGTAGTTTCCGCGGAACTGGTTATTACCACGACCTCGGGTACCCTGGAAACGGCCTCTGTTTCCACGATACCCCCTATTTGAATAGTACATCACGGTATCTGCTCGTCCAGTTGCTTCGGTGCAACTGGTAACGAATTTGCTACCGCTTCGCTCATGGTCGAGAAAGTTCCAGCCTGCATGATAAGTTTGACCTTATCATTGGTGCAGTTTTGAATCATTGCCTTGACCGCCTGCTGGGTACTATATTTTTCTGCCTGCTCATGTGTCATTCCGTCAGAAATAAAAGCGCATTCCAGAGTTTTTGTTAATTGCTCAATTTCTTTTGTGTACTGGTAAGCGGTCTTACTCATCTGACGGATGTTCATTATTTTGGCAGTTATTGAATCAATTGATTCGCCTTTTACGTTTGTTTTAAGTCTATTTATAATGGATACAAGTGTGCATTCTGTACTAATTAAATTCCTAACAGCACCTTTTAGTTTGGTTTTTACCAATGACACTGCTGCCCTCGAACGAATTTCGAGTTCTAATGACCTTGGAGTTCTTTTCGATCATAGACTGTGTTTTAATAGCCATATAGCTGCAACTGTAAATAAAGCTAAGGGTGTTCTAGCGTTTATAAAGCGTTGGTCCAAGGAGTTTGATGACCCGTATGTCACCAAAACACTGTACGTCTCCTTGGTTCGTCCGATTCTGAAATGTTGTTCTTGTGTGTGGAGTCCACAGTACAAGGAGCAACAGTCCATTCTCGAGTCGGTCCAAAAACAATTTTTATACCCGTACTCAAAAAAGAGTTAAGGGGTATATTAGATTTGTGGTAAAAGTGGATGTGTGCAACGCAGAGAAGGAAACGTTTCCGACCCCATAAAGTATATATATTCTTGATCAGCATCAATAGACGAGTCGATATAGCCATGTCCGTCTGTCCGTCCGTCTGTCCGTCTGTCCGTCTGTCCGTCTTGATGAGCGCCTGGATCTCAGAGACTATCAAAGCTAGAGCAACCAAATTTTGTTTCCAGACTCATGTGATATCACACTGCTACAAGTGTATTTCAAAATTTCGCCCCGCCCCCTTCCGCCCCCACAAAGGACGAAAATCTGTGGCAGGCACAGTTTTAAAGATACGATAAAACTAAAAACGCAGTATCGTAGAGAATGACCATATCTACCAGACTGCCGAATCTGAATCAGATCGGATCATAATTATAGCCAGAATGAAGAAATTAATTTTCAGTTGCTTCCCCTGTCCACCCTCCCGCAAACGACAACGCAAGTCATTTTCCTTCTCGCTCGCACACTCTGCCGCGTTCAGTGCGCGAGCAACCCCTAGCGGAGGAGATGTAGAATATGAATGGTACATCTAGAATCTACATGTTAGATGTAAAATATACATTGTATATGTAGATGTAGATAGCAGATGTAGCAAAAAAATGTAAAATGTAAAATTTTTTTTTTTCTAAAATTCTAAAAAATCATAAGCTCAATAATGTATATACTGACTGAGTACGGGTATAAGTAGAGTCGCGTCCCCAGAAGCGACTCGCACGTTCCTTCTCGTTTGATTTGGGCGACCTTTAAAAGTTGTAAAAATTTAATTATTAAGGCAAAAATATGCATTTTTTGTCTGAGTGGTTGACTTTGAAACTTGTTTGTAAAAATGTTTTTGATAAAGACTGATATTATTGAATTTCGAACAATATAAGGAAATGTAATCGAAATAGACAATTCTTGTTTTCTTTGGGAGACTTTAGAAAGTTGTTGTAAAATGTCTGAAATAAAGACTGATACTATTGAAATACGAACAATATAAGCAAAAATAATCGAAATAGGCAATTCTTGTCTGTTTTAGTTGACTTTAGAAAGTTGTTGTAAAAATGTCTGAAATAAAGACTAATATTATTGGAATTCGAACAATATAAGCAAATAAAAGCTAGATAAGCATTTATTTTCTGATTTGGGCGACCTTTAAAAGTTGTAAAAATTGTATTATTAAGCAAAAATACGCATTTTTTGTCTGAGTGGGTGACTTTGAAACTTGTTTGTAAAAATGTTTTTTATGAAGACTGATATTATTGAATTTCGAACAATATAAGGAAATATAATCGAAATAAGCAATGCTTGTCTTCTTTGGGAGACTTTAGAAAGTTGTTGTAAAAATGTCTGAAATAAAGACTGATATTATTGAAATTCGAACAATATAAGCAAATATAATCGAAATAGGCAATTCTTGTCTGTTGTAGGTGACTTTAGAAAGTTGTAAAAATGTCTGAAATAAAGACTGATAGTATGGAAATTCGAACAATATAAGCAAATATGAGCTAAATAAGCTACTATTTTTTGATTTGGGCGACCTTTAAAAGTTGTAAAAATTTAATTATTAAGGCAAAAATATGCATTTTTTGTCTGAGTGGGTGACTTTGAAACTTGTTTGTAAAAATGTTTTTGATAAAGACTGATATTATTGAAATTCGAACAATATTAGCAAAAATAATCGAATAAGCAATGCGTGTCTTCTTTGGGAGACTTTAGAAAGTTGTTGTAAAATGTCTGAAATAAAGACTGATACTATTGAAATACGAACAATATAAGCAAAAATAATCGAAATAGGCAATTCTTGTCTGTTTTAGTTGACTTTAGAAAGTTGTTGTAAAAATGTCTGAAATAAAGACTAATATTATTGGAATTCGAACAATATAAGCAAATATAAGCTAGATAAGCATTTATTTTCTGATTTGGGCGACCTTTAAAAGTTTTAAAAACTGTATTATTAAGCAAAAATATGCATTTTTTGTCTGAGTGGGTGACTTTGAAACTTGTTTGTAAAAATGTTTTTGATAAAGACTGATATTATTGAATTTCGAACAATATAAGGAAATGTAATCGAAATAGACAATTCTTGTTTTCTTTGGGAGACTTTAGAAAGTTGTTGTAAAATGTCTGAAATAAAGACTGATACTATTGAAATACGAACAATATAAGCAAAAATAATCGAAATAGGCAATTCTTGTCTGTTTTAGTTGACTTTAGAAAGTTGTTGTAAAAATGTCTGAAATAAAGACTAATATTATTGGAATTCGAACAATATAAGCAAATAAAAGCTAGATAAGCATTTATTTTCTGATTTGGGCGACCTTTAAAAGTTGTAAAAATTTAATTATTAAGCAAAAATATGCATTTTTTGTCTGAGTGGGTGACTTTGAAACTTGTTTGTAAAAATGTTTTTGATAAAGACTGATATTATTGAAATTCGAACAATATAAGCAAAAGTAATAGAAATAAGCTATGCTTGTCTGCTTTGGGAGACTTTAGAAAGTTGTTGTAAAAATGTCTTAAATAAAGACTGATACTATTGAAATACGAACAATATAAGCAAAAATAATCGAAATAGGCAATTCTTGTCTGTTTTAGGTGACTTTAGAAAGTTGTTGTAAAAATGTATGAAATAAAGACTAATATTATTGGAAATCGAACAATATAAGCAAAAGTAATCGAAATGAGCTATGCTTGTCTGCTTTGGGAGACTTTAGAAAGTTGTTGTAAAAATGTCTGAAATAAAGAATGAGATTATTGAAATTCGAACAATATAAGCAAATATAATCGAAATAGGCAATTCTTGTCTGTTTCAGGGGACTTTAGAAAGTTGTTGTAAAAATGTCTGAAATAAAGACTGATAGTATGGAAATTCGAAAAATATAAGCAAATATGAGCTAAATAAGCTACTATTTTCTGATTTGGGCGACCTTTAAAAGTTGTTAAAATGTAATTATTAAGGCAAAAATATGCATTTTTTATCTGAGTGGGTGACTTTGAAACTTGTTTGTAAAAATGTTTTTTATAAAGACTGATATTATTGAATTTCAAACAATATAAGGAAATGTAATCGAAATAGACAATTCTTGTTTTCTTTTGGAGACTTTAGAAAGTTGTTGTAAAATGTCTGAAATAAAGACTGATACTATTGAAATACGAACAATATAAGCAAAAATAATCGAAATAGGCAATTCTTGTCTGTTTTATGTGACTTTAGAAAGTTGTTGTAAAAATGTCTGAAATAAAGACTAATATTATTGGAATTCGAACAATATAAGCAAATTAAAGCTAGATAAGCATTTATTTTCTGATTTGGGCGACCTTTAAAAGTTGTAAAAATTGTATTATTAAGCAAAAATATGCATTTTTTGTCTGAGTGGGTGACTTTGAAACTTGTTTGTAAAAATGTTTTTTATAAAGACTGATTCAGGGGACTTTAGAAAGTTGTTGTAAAAATGTCTGAAATAAAGACTGATAGTATGGAAATTCGAACAATATAAGCAAAAATAATCGAAATAAGCAATGCTTGTCTTCTTTGGGAGACTTTAGAATGTTGTTGTAAAAATGTCTGAAATAAAGACTGAGATTATTGAAATTCGAACAATATAAGTAAATATAATCGAAATAGGCAATTCTTGTCTGACTAGTATTCTTGACTAGTATTATTGGAAATCGAACAATATAAGCAAAAGTAATCGAAATGAGCTATGCTTGTCTGCTTTGGGAGACTTTAGAAAGGTGTTGTAAAAATGTCTGAAATAAAGACTGATAGTATGGAAATTCGAACAATATAAGCAAATATGAGCTAAATAAGCTACTATTTTTTGATTTGGGCGACCTTTAAAAGTTGTAAAAATTTAATCATTAAGGCAAAAATATGCATTTTTTGTCTGAGTGGGTGACTTTGAAACTTGTTTGTAAAAATGTTTTTGATAAAGACTGATATTATTGAAATTCGAACAATATTAGCAAAAATAATCGAAATAAGCAATGCGTGTCTTCTTTGGGAGACTTTAGAAAGTTGTTGTAAAAATGTCTGAAATAAAGACTGAGATTATTGAAATTCGAACAATATAAGCAAATATAATCGAAATAGGCAATTCTTGTCTGTTTCAGGGGACTTTAGAAAGTTTTTGTAAAAATGTCTGAAATAAAGACTGATACTATTGAAATACGAACAATATAAGCAAAAATAATCGAAATAGGCAATTCTTGTCTGTTTTAGGTGACTTTAGAAAGTTGTTGTAAAAATGTATGAAATAAAGACTAATGTTGGAAGCTGCCGAGCTTTTTCGGCAACTCTGACTCCACATTTACAATAATTTACTCAGTTGGTTAAGTTTACAAATGGGTTTTATTTTCACGACGGGTTACAAATGGTTTGAGGCCGTGGCCGTGAACTACGACTCGATGCGATGCGTTCGACGAATCTTTGGACTGAACCGAGAACAGGGCGAAGCAATGCACTATAAGCAGTACTAGCATATGTGCGTGTGTACGGGAGCGTACTGAGAGAGCGACAAGTATAAGCAGTATAAGAGATGATGTATGACTATATGATATTAAGAAGAACTATTATCGGCTGCTGCTCCGAACATACTCCCCCCGTTGAAAGACTAGGGCTTTTAACAGGATCCTCAACGGGTAGGACGCACAGCTTGTTGACAGCTCGACGAGTGGTTCCAGACGGTGTTCTCAGGACGGCAACTCGCACAGTGCCATCAGCTCCAGCGATGATGTCGATCACCCGTGCTAATGGCCACTTCAACGGCGGCAAGTTTTCGTCCTTTATACAGACGATGTCGTTGACTTGGATCGATGGCTGCGGTGTGCGCCATTAGGCACGTTGTTGTAGCAGAGTCAAATACTCCTCACTCCAACGCTTCCAAAAGATCTGCTGAGCACAGGCGACTCTTTGCCAGCAATCTAGTCTGTTAAAGTTCAGATTTGTAACATCTGGCTCGGGAAACTCCATCAGCGGACGACCAATTAGAAAATGTCCTGGTGTAAGGACGCCAAGATCTTCAGGGTTTTCTGAAATTGCGACAAGAGGACGAGAATTTATTACAGCCTGGATTTGGCAGACCAATGTCCGCAGCTCGTCAAAACCAAAGAGTGACGATCCCAGGGAGCGATATAAATGCTGCTTGGCCATCTTCACTGCTGCCTCCCACAAGCCCCCGAAGTGGGGTGAGCGAGGCGGGATAAACTTCCAATTGAAGCCATTGTTGATGCAATGATTATGAACTGCATCACGATGCTTCTCGCTCATAAACAGCCGCCGAAGGTCCTCCAACTCGTTCCTTGCGCCCACAAAATTGGTGGCATTGTCCGACCAAATGCATCGGGGTATGCCGCGCGTGGCAACGAAGCGTTTGAGGGCACTCAAAAATCCAGCAGTTGTGAGGTCCTTCACTAATTCCAACCAAACGGCCTTTGTTGCAAAACAGATGAAGACGCTGATGTAGCATTTTGTAGGCGTTCGAGTGCGGCCATCTGGCTTGTAATAGAAGGGACCACAGTAATCGATTCCAGTGACGCTGAATGCAGGCGAATCCTGCACTCGATCCTTCGGTAGGTCAGCCATTATGTGTTCCACAAGACGAGGTCTGGACCTGCAGCAGATGATGCATTTCCGCAACGCTCGAGCAACAGTTTTCATGCCGCCGATGGGCCAGAACTGCAAGCGAATAGATCCCAGTAGAGACTGCGGCCCAGCATGGTGATGCTTCCGATGAAAGTGCATGATGATGGCGAACGTCAATGGATGATCCCTGGGCAAAATTATTGGGTGGCGTGCATCGAAGCCAAGAGTTGAGTGCCGCAAGCGACCACCAACACGAATCAAACCAACGTCATCTATGAAAGGCGAGAGAGATATAATGCTGCTGGAGGACTCCACACAGTTCCCCTTCCGCAGAGCACGGTACTCGGGATGAAGGTGGGCGCGTTGAACGATGCGACACAACAAGTGCGATCCTTTGCGAAGGTCTTCAGACGAGAGATCAAGTGACCTTTTCTTGCTGACGAACTTATGAACATATCCGAAAATGCGCATCATGACTCCGAATGAGTTAATGTGCTTAAACGAAAGCGAGATGTCGACACGCTCAGACGACAGCAATACTCGATGCCTAATTTCCGGAAGACTGAGTTCGGGCGAACAACGTTCAGGCCAGTTACTTCTTTCGCCTTGCAAGAAAGAAGGTCCATTCATCCACAACCTAGACTGCAAGAGCTCCTGAGGCGCTGCTCCCTTTGAAAGAATGTCAGCCGGGTTCATTTCAGTTGGTACATAGCGCCAATCCATGCCCCTCGTAAGTTGCTGTATTGCGGAAATCTTGTTAGACACAAACACGTTGAATTTGGATGGTTCCTCTCGCAACCAAGACAGTACCACAGTTGAATCCGACCAGCAATGGATCGGGCAGTCGAAGGTATCGATTTTCCTAATTTCGCGAAGTAAATTGGCTAACAGGAACGCTGCACATAGCTCAAGCTTAGGCACCGTGAGGGTTTTCAATGGTGCAACTCTAGCCTTCGAGCAAAGCAAATGTACCTCATCGGCGGTATCCCTAAACGAACGAGCGTAGATACAAGCCCCATAGGCCTGGAGGCTGGCATCACAAAAGGCATGCAACTCAAACCTTGCCTTAGGTTGAAGTATATAACGCGGAAATGTAGCGTTACCCACAGTAGCGAAGTCCTTGCAAAACTCAGTCCAAGCCGATTCCAGTGGCTGAGGAAGACTTTCATCCCAATGCAGCTTGTCTCTCCACATGCGCTGCATGATGATTTTCGCTCTGGTCAATGTGGGTCCAATCAATCCCATAGGATCATAGCACCGTGCAATGGTTGACAACACCGAACGCTTAGTGTGCTTGCCAACACCGATTTGAGGTGCAAAAGTAAACAGGAACTTGTCCCTCTGGGGTTCCCAGATGAGTCCAAGCGCCTTGTTAATTTTTGCCTTACGTAATTTTAACTGGGACTCGGATAGAATCTTGCCACCTTATCAATCGAGGCTACATCTTTTAGACCTCCCTTCTTTGCGCCATCGAAGAATTTGTAACGGCGTTATATTTGTACACCAGCTCCTAGTTGGGCTTGTTGATTCAGAAGCACTTCTTGGCCTGCTTGACTTTTCTGTTCCCCTTAGACCTACCCGTACCTTTCGTCCGTTTCGTTTACCCTTCTGTAGGTCTAATTACGCTCAACACAACCCTTTTCGAATCTTATGCTCTAATTATAATAATCTTTATCACACCCTATCCCCTGAATTATCCCTTAAAATTATAGCCAGTAAGATATACCTTTTCTTACAATCCACTAATTTTTAATTATTTCCTATATCCACTTTTTTATACCCGTACTCAAAAAAGAGTTAAGGGGTATATTAGAATTGTGGTAAAAGTGGATGTGTGTAACGCAGAGAAGGAAACGTTTCCGACCCCATAAAGTATATATATTCTTGATCAGCATCAATAGCCGAGTCGATATAGCCATGTCTGTCTGTCCGTCTGTCTGTCTGTCTGTCTGTCTGTCTCGATGAGCGCCTAGATCTCAGAGACTATAAGAGCTAGGGCAACCAAATTTGGTTTCCAGACTCATGTGATATCCCACTGCTACAAGTGTATTTCAAAATTTCGCCCCGCCCCCTTCCGCCCCCACAAAGGACGAAAATCTGTGGCAAGCACATTTTTAAAGAGGCGATGAAACTAAAAACGCAGTATCGTAGAGAATGCCCATATCTACCAGACTGCCGAATCAGAATCAGATCTGATCATAATTATAGCCAGAATGAAGAAATTAATTTTCAGTTGCTTCCCGTGCCCCCTCCCGCAAACGACAATCCCAACTCATTTTCCTTCTCGCTCGCACACTCTGCCGCGTTCAGTGCGCGAGCAACCCCTAGCGGAGGAGATGTAGAATCAAAATGGTACATGTATAATCTACATGTTAGATGTAGAATATCCATAATATATGTAGATGTAGATAACAGAAGTAGCAAAAAAATGTTAAATGTAAAATTTTTTTTTAATTCTAAAATTCTAAAAAATCATATGCTCAAAAATTTATATGCTGACAGAGTACGTGTATAAGTAGAGTCGCGTCCCCAGAAGCGACTCGCACGTTCCTTCTCGTTTTTTTTCCTTTAATTTTAATCATAATGTATGTTAGCAGATAGTTGCTAGTCTTCAATAAATAAAAAAATATATCAAATTTTAAAAATAATTTTTGAGATAAAAGAAAAACCCAATAATTCAATCATGGGTAAAACATCAAAGATCGAAAATCCGACGGCAAATGTCGTCAATAAACTTGAAATAGTAGATCACACAGAAGACATAGGTTCACTGTGGACACTATTACTAATAATAATTATTTTGCTATCCACAATGCTTTTGCTAAAATTGTATGCAATGCACAATAAGATATTAAAGAAAAAGTACGCAACAACCACTTTATAAACACAAATATATATACATATATAAAAAAAAATTAATTAAATAAAATTATTTCAAAATATCCGATTATCTATGGACAATGGTTGGATACCGATAACAAGAGCAATTGTAAGAATTAGAGCAGAATTTGATAGATCTTTTAAATGTTTAAATAAAAATGTGCATATCACAATACAAACTATAACAAAGCATACAGAAATACTTATTGCACAATATAATAAAATAGTACTTATCTATCAAAATTGCTAAGAAAAACTTTCAGATTTACATGAAACCCAAATTATAGAAGTATTAGCAAACCTACAAGAAATACTTCTTAAAATCAGTATAATACATAGCTTGCAACTTTCCTTACCAAACAATTACACCAGTCTAGCCAGCTTTAACAAATCATTTATGCCCGATACAATACATATAGCAGAACAAGTAATACTAGAAACTGACCTAGAAACTGACCAAGAAATAGAATCAACAATGGCACAAACAAATATAGAATTTCTCAGCTCAGCCTCCAGGCTTATACCAGATTTCGATGGTAAACACGAAAATCTGAGAAGTTTCCTAGAAGCACTAGAAATAGTAGATTCCATTAAAGGAACTCATGAAGTTTTAGCTGTAACCGACCTTAAATCAAAACTTAAAGGACATGCCAGGAACTTAATATAATCAGAAACAACAATAGCAGACGTCATTCGTAAGCTTACAAATGACGTAAAAGGCGAGTCAGTTGAAGTACTAAACGCTAAAATGTTGAACGTCCAACAGAAAAATAAAACTGCAAACGTCTATACTCAAGAAATTCAACAATTGACAAAGGCTCTAGAAAGCGCCTATATTGCAGACGGAATTTCTCTTTCCCTTGCCACTAAATATTCAGCCCAACAAGCTGTAAAAGCTATGACAAAGAATTGCTCTATCGAAAAAGTTAAACTTATCATGGAAGCGGGACAGTTCTCCAAGTTCGTAAGCAGTTGCACAGATGCAACCGGTAAAACTGATACCGTACTGTACTATAATCGGCAGAGTAATAACTCATATAGAGGAAACGCATACCGAGGCGGAAGCCTAGGTGGATACCAAGGTAATTACCGAGGAAGTTACCAAAGTAGCCAAAGCCGAGGACGCGGAAAATTCAGAGGAAATTTTCGACGTTACAACAATAGTAATAACAACAATACAAACTATAGAGGAAAAAACCGTCGGAACGGTGAATTCTATAGTGGTAATAATGCCAACTCCAACAGGCAAAATAATAATGTCCGACAGGTGCAAACCACACCGGAAAACCAGTAAGCCCCCTTAAGAAAACAAAAACAGTAACGGTTCACACTATCAATCTTAATTTCAACCTTTTTGTTTCATTACAAAATGAAACGAGAAGGAACGTGTGAGTCGCTTCTGGGGACGCGACTCTACTTATACCCGTACTCAGTCAGTATATACATTTTTAAGTTTATAATTTTTTAGAATTAAAAAAAAAAAAATTTTTACATTTTACATTTTTTTGCTACATCTGTTATCTACATGTACATCCACAATGTATATTTTACATCTAAAATGTAGATTATAGATGTACCAGTCATATTCTACATCTCCTCCGCTAGGGGTTGCTCGCGCACTGAACGCGGCAGAGTGTGCGAGCGAGAAAGAGAATGAGTCTTTGGCAGGGGGAGGCGGAGTTAACAACTGAAAATTAATTTCTTCATTTTGGCTATAATTATGATCCGATCTGATTCAGATTCAGCAGTCTGGTAGATATGGTCATTCTCTACGATACTGCGTTTTTAGTTTCATCGCCTCTTTAAAAATGTGCTTGCCACAGATTTTCGTCCTTTGTGGCGGCGGAAGGGGGCGGGGTGAAATTTTGAAATACACTTGTAGCAGTGTGATATTACATGAGTCTGGAAACAAAATTTGGTTGCTCTAGCTCTTATAGTCTCTGAGATCTAGGCGCTTATCAAGACGGACAGACGGACAGACGGACGGACGGACGGACAGACAGACATGGCTATATTGACTCGGCTATTGCTGCTGATCAAGAATATATATACTTTATGGGGTCGGAAACGTTTCCTTCTCTGCGTTACACACATCCACTTTTACCACAAATCTAATATACCCCTTAACTCTTTTTTGAGTACGGGTATAAAATCACAAAACATGTATACATTATTGGTAGATTCAGGTGCGGACATATCTTTAATAAAAGACGAGAAGGAACGTGTGAGTCGCTTCTGGGGACGCGACTCTACTTATACCCGTACTCAGTCAGTATATACATTTTTGAGCTTATGATTTTTAAGAATTTTAGAAAAAAAAAAAAATTTTACATTTTACATTTTTTTGCTACATATGATATCTACATCTACATATACAATGTATATTCTACATCTAATATGTAGATTTTACATGTACCATTTAGATTCTACATCTCCTCCGCTAGGGGTTGCTCGCGCACTGAACGCGGCAGAGTGTGCGAGCGAGAAGGAAAATGAGTTGTGTTGTCTGGAACGGGAGGGGGAGGGGAAGCAACTGTCTAAAACTAAAAACGCAGTATCGTAGAGAATGACCATATCTACCAGACTGCCGAATCTGAATCAGATCGGATCATAATTATAGCCAGAATGAAGAAATTAATTTTCAGTTGCTTCACCTCCCCCTCCCGCGCACGAAAACACATCTCATTTTCCTTCTCGCTCGCACACTCTGCCGCGTTCAGTACGCGAGCAACCCCTAGCGGAGGAGATGTAGAATATGAATGGAATATGTACAATCTACATGTTAGATGTAGAATAGACATTGTATATGTAGATGTAGATAGCAGATGTAGCAAAAAAAATGTAATATGTAAAATTTTTTCTACAATTCTAAAAAATTATAAGCTCAATAATGTATATACTGACTGAGTACGGGTATAAGTAGAGTCGTGTCCCCAGAAACGACTCACACGTTCCTTCTCGTTTTTTTTATTATTACGGGATTTTATTTATCGAATCTTCCCTATTAGAGACTTACGACAAGTATACAAATCTTAGCCTAATATATTTATTTAATTATTTACACTTAATTACTTAGAGTACGTCCCTAGCTAAGTATTATTGCTGGGTGGGAAGGTCTCTTCGCCGGAGTCGTGTATGGCTAGTGTGCCAAGTTAAAGACTGCGCAAGTCTATTAGGATGGGCTTGAAGCTTGGCCTGGTACTTTGCTTTCACTTTGGCAATTTCATCTTTAACTGATCCTACATTTAAGTCTTTATGGATATTTTCATTCCGTATGTACCATGGTGCCCCAGTGATAGTTCTTAGTATCTTCGATTGAGCTCTCTGGATTATTTCTAAATTACTAACGCAAGCATTTCCCCATAGCTCGGAACCGTATGTCCAGATGGGTTTGAGAACTGCATTGTACAAAAGTACTTTGTACTCCAGTTTTAGTGGTGAACGGGTGTTTATTAGCCAATGTAGATTACTAGCTTTAAATTTAAGTAGATTTCTCTTCGCTTCGATGTGCTTACGCCAAGTAAGCCTTCTATCCAGATGAACACCAAGGTATGTTACTTCGGTGGTTTGTGGAATGTTGATATTGTTCAAACATAATGGACAGCAAGTTTGTCTGTTTAACGTGAAGGTGACATGCTTGCACTTTTGCTCATTTACATGTATCCGCCAGTCTGCTAGCCATTTTTCTAAGACCACGAGATGAGATGATAAGTGATCCGTGGCCCTTCTTGGGCACTTGGAGCGACTTAATATGGCAGTATCATCAGCAAATGTCGAAGTTGTTGTTAGGCTGTTTGTCGGTAGATCTGCTGTGGATATGATATACAGTGTCGGTCCAAGCACGCTGCCTTGCGGTACACCAGCTTCAATTGGATGATATTCAGAGAGAAAATCTTTGCATCGTACTGCGAAACTTCTTTGCTGTAGGTATGACTCCATTATTCCATGGATGTTCTGTGGAAGTAATATTTTGATTTTGTGGATTAAGCCATCTAACCAAACGCGGTCGAAAGCCTGTGCGACATCCAGAAAAACAGCGGAGCAATACTCCCGTCTTTCAAATGCATTTCGTATCTCAGAGGTTATACGGTTTACTTGTTCAATGGTTCCGTGTTTTTCGCGAAATCCAAATTGGTGAGTCGGGATGGCACCGTTGATGTGTAGATGTTGTTTGATACGATTCAGGAGCAGCTTTTCAAATATCTTTGATAGGCAAGGCAGTAGGCTGATAGGTCTATATGATGATGGCTTGGACTTGTCTTTTCCGGCTTTATGAATCATTGTGATGACTGATTTCCTCCATTCTTGAGGATAATAGCCCCATTTCATCATGCTGTTGAATATCATAGTAAGGAAATACACTGCACAGCTCGGCAATTCTATGATCATTTTAGGAGAGATGAAATCGTGGCCTTTGGTCTTTAATGATCCTTGTGACTTCTCCTGATTGGAATATGATAGGCGGAGTAGCTTCGGGATTGTTGGTTGGTGGGAGCACAAAGTTATTCGTTGCTGGGTGCGGTTTGAAGACGTTTTCTAGATGGACGGCAAATGTATTTGCCTTCTCTTTGTTGCTGCGAGCCCACTCTCCTGTTTGTGTACGCAAAGGTGATTCACTCTCGATTGGTGGGCATACGCCTGATTTTGCTTTCCACAGTGGGAATCGTTTGCTAGTTGGGGAGAGTTGCTCCATATAGGATATTTGAGCTCGGTTTTTTTCATCTTCTAGGGCTCTGCGTAGTAGGTGGTTGGCTATTTTTAGCCGCTCTTTCGATGCAGGTGATCTGTGTGCTTGCCACTCTCGGCGAAGCCTTCTTTTATCGCGTAGCAGCACTTCAATGTGCCTAGAAATACGACTGCTGTTGGAAAGTTTATTAGATGCTAATATTGGTGTTGAGTGTTTTGCCGCCAGTGACATTGAGGAAACCAATGCTTCGACTGATCTATCAATGTCATCTTTACAATTAATGTTTGGGCAGCTATCAATATGAGAGCTTATGTACTTCCTGTATTTGAGCCAATCTGTTTTGCTAGAAGTTAGAAAGTGTGGGCGTTCCGAAAGCTGTGGATGGTCGTAAAGGTGAAGTAGAATGGGCGAGTGATCAGATGATAGATCTGTTAAGTGATCTACATTAATCTGAGCTTGCAGCACCCTTCGTGTAACTGCAAAATCAATCAAGTCGGGTTGCTTGTTTGGATCTGTGGGCCAATATGTGGGCTTGCCCGGAGAGATAAAGTCTAGCTTGTTTCGTGGGGTTATTATAGCGTTATATAGTTGTCTTCCTTTCGGGTTGGTAAGTCTAGATCCCCAATGGGTGTGCTTGGCATTGTAGTCACCAGCTGCTATAAATCGGTCACCTAGTAGGTCGAAGAATGTTACGAATTCTGTTTCGGAAATGCAGAAACGTGGTAGGCAGTATACTGCGGCTAGGTTTAGGTAGCCGCTCTGAATTTCAATATGGATTGCTGTTGCCTGTAGATAAGGTGTAGCAAATGAAGGCAATGGATAATGCCTAATACGATTCTTGATCAGAACGCCAGTACCTCCATGTGCCTTACCATCGGGATGATTTGTCGCATAGAAGTTATAGCCATCGAGGTGAAAATAGTTTTTATTTGTTAGGTGAGTCTCTGATATGAGCATGGCGTCAATGTCGTGTTGAGCGAGGAACTGTAAGAGCTCGCATTTGTGCTGAGAAATGCCATTTGCATTCCAGAAACATATATTTAGACAGGACATTTAAACAGATTTCTGTTTGATTAGGAGCTCCAGGAGGAGATTTTGGTTGCGCATAAGCTCCTGCATCGTTTGTTGTATTGCTACCAGTGTATTTGTTATAGTTACCAGCATTGACTCAATTCCACTAGGCAATTGGGATGGATTAGCAGGGGTATGTTGGGCAGAGATTTCTGGGATCTGATTTGATGCCTGATTCTGCATTATTCCAGCTGTGGTTGGTTGAAGTGTCGGCTTAGAGACTGAGGCGTACGACCCGTTGTTGTAACTTAACGCCTGAGCAAAAGAAACTCCTGGAGTCGTAGTTGATGGTATATATGTTAAGTTTTGTCGGACGACCGGGTTTCGAGCTGCAGTTATTTGTTGGTTTAGGCGATTTTTCAATTCTTTATAGACAGGACAACCTCTATAGTTGGCAGTATGGTTTCCCCCACAGTTGCTACATTTTTTGGCAGATGGGTCCTCCTTATTTACGGGGCAGGCCTCAGTGAGATGAACATCACCACAGGCAACGCAGACTGCCCTTAGAGTCCAATAGGTTTTCGTGTGTACATTTCCTGGCAATTTGTGCATTGGATCGGTCCATTTCGTTTGTGTGGTTCCTCAACGGTGATCCTACGGTGCAGTAGGTATTGAAGCTTGTATATTGGGTAAACTTCATTTTTACTTATATGCATACTTCCAGGTGTCAGTTCTACTTTGAACATTGGCTGGGGAATTTTATTTCTATTTATTATGTTCATTGCCATTTTGACTTCGAAGCCCTTATCGTTAAGTCCATCTATTATCTCATTGATTGGGACTGTTGGTTCGATTCCTTTGATAACCACTTGTAATCCTTTGCTACTTTGTTGGTAGGTGTAGTAATTCATTTTTTCATTTTCGAGGTATTTCGCAACTGATCGATAGTTTTGTTCGTCATTGACTTGTATTTTTGTTTCATTTATATTACCCCTTTTTATGTACGTGACATAGAATGTGTTTCCGCCAATTGTATCAGTTATTTTTTTGACCAGTTCAGCACAATTTGCCTGTCGAACATAAATAGGTGGCGGTCTTAATTTTTTGGCCTTGGGTGTTTGGGTGATCTCATCTTCATTTGGGACACTTAGTATCGCAAATCTATTGTTTGCTAGTGCCTTATGTGGCACAGTGTTCTCGGTTATTTTAGTTATTTTAGCTGCATTGTTGTTCTTCACATTTTGTGGGCTCAATTTTCTTTTGATTTGCACATAGCGATCGAGCCCAGTCTGAATTAACGCTCCGTTAGCATTTTTTGAACTTATTGGTTGGGAGAGTTGGGGCTTGTCGCAGTGGGTCGACAGTATCGGGCGCTGAGCAATTGCAGTGGTTGTTGTTGTGGTTGTTGTCGTTGTTGTGGTCGAAGAAACAGTTTTGAGCGAGGGCATTGTACTAGTTGTTGTCGATATTAGCAAATCGCTGGTTAGGCAGTACGAGTCGGGGGATGGGCACTGAGCACTCCATGACCCACTTTCCAATGCAGGGGAGAGAGAGCGTGCTCTCTCCTCGTTCACTTGCAGTGATGCAGTTTTTGTTGGTACTGCTGCCTTTGGCGAGCGTATAGAGAAGTACGCGTTGTTTTTTGCTTGCGAGAGCCGACGCTCGTCTTGTTGTTGTTGCCGGGCTTGGCTCATTTTGGCTTTGGTTACAGTGCTTGTGCTCTTTACCGAGCTGATGCTCTTAAACGTTGACATTTGTTCTTTTCTATTATTTCTATTAGTCTTTATTACTCGATTGGATGGTATTCATGGGCAGCACGATCACTAGTACCCATGCCTACCCCGAGCGCTTTTTCGCGAATTTAATTTATGATTAATCGCGATTAATTGATTTAATTGATTTTCACCGCGGAGCGATACAAAAATACGTCTGTAGTCGTTGACGGTTGACGCTAAAGTCAAATAGACTTAAAACCAGAAAATGATTGGCTCATCCTGAGACCAAATAATTTCAATTATCCCATCAATATTCCAATATATCATACACTAGAAAACAATTTAACAATTTTACCAGCACGATCCGAAGTTGTCCGAAAGATTGCTATAAATACAGCAACTGAATATATATTCATACCAAATCAAGAGATTCAAAATGGAGTATACATTGGAAACTCTATTTCAGACTCTCAAAACACCTTCGTCCGAATATTAAATACAACAAATACAAATGCAATCATTGAATTAAATACAATAAAATTCGAACCATTAGATGATTACGACATAGTAAATACCAATCCTAATAATAATCAGACCGAAATATTAGACAAGTTAGATAAATTTAAATTTAAAACCATTCTTACAGAATTATGCACCAAATACTGTGATATATTCCTACAGAATTCCCCACAGTCAAAAAGAGGAAGTAATAAAGCAAGTAGAAAAGCTAATAAAAGACAAAATAGTAGAACCCTCAGTCTCTGAATACAACAGTCCATTATTAGTTGTCCCGAAAAAATCATTACCGAATTCAGATAGTAAAAGAGGGCGCCTAGTGATTGACTACCGCCAAATAAACAAAAAAGTTTTATCAGACAAATTTCCACTTCCCAGAATAGATGGTATTCTTGATCAATTAGGTAGAGCTAAATACTTTTCGTGCCTAGATCTGATGTCAGGTTTTTATCAAATATAACTTGAAGAAAGTTCAAGAAATATAACGTCGTTTTCAACGAGCAATGGCTCCTATCGTTTCACGCGATTACCATATGGTTTAAAAATAGCGCCCAATTCTTTTCAAAGAATGATGACAATTGCATTTTCAGGTATCGAACCTTCTCAGGCATTCCTGTATATGGATATGGTTGTTCCGAACAACACATGATTAAAAACCTCACCAGCGTTTTTGATATGTGTAGAAAACACAACCTTAAATTGCAACCTGAAAAGTG
This sequence comes from Drosophila obscura, assembly GCF_018151105.1. Taxonomy (NCBI): domain Eukaryota; kingdom Metazoa; phylum Arthropoda; class Insecta; order Diptera; family Drosophilidae; genus Drosophila; species Drosophila obscura. The sequence continues at coordinate 480,185 of NW_024542768.1, read as the reverse complement.
CTCATTCTTCAGACACGAAGTAACCTTTCTAGGTCATAAGTGTACTGATAAAGGTATTTTACCAGACGACAAGATATATGACGTTATAGAGAAATACCCAGTCCCAACGGACGCAGATAGCGCTAGAAGATTCGTTGCATTTTGCAATTATTATAGACGTTTCATTAAAAATTTGTCCGATTATTCATGTCACATAACAAGATTATGTAAAAAGAATGTTAACTTCGAATGGACAGATAAATGTCAGAAAGCATTCCAATATTTAAAAGTACAATTGAGGAAACCAACCTTACTGCAATATCCAGATTTTTACAAAGAATTTTGTATAACAACGGATGCAAGTAAACAAGCATGTGGTGCTGTTCTAACACAAAATTATAATGGAACTCAGCTAGCAGTAGCGTATGCATCAAGATCATTTACAAAGGGAGAAAGTAATAAAAACACAACAGAACAATAATTAGTTTACAAAGGGAGAAAGTAATAAAAACACAACAGAACAAGAATTAGCTGCAATATATTGGGCAATAAATCATTTTCGATCATACATTTATGGCAAACATTTCACTGTCAAAACTGACCATAGGCCACTTACCTATTTATTTTCTATGATTAACCCCAGCTCAAAATTAACACGTATGAGACTAGATTTGGAGGAATATGATTTTACTGTGGAGTATCTTAAGGGAAAGGACAACCATATAGCAGATGCGTTATCAAGAATAACCATTACAGACTTAAAGAATATACAAACAACCAATACAGTATTAAAAGTCACTACAAGAAATCAAAGTAGACAAAAAACCTGCGCAGGTTCAAACACAGAATTGCAAAAGCAATCGATCTCTTCAAAGCCCAATATATACAACGTCATACAAAATGATGATGTTAAAAAAGTAGTGACCTACTTCATTTCGAGTCTTCGTCCTACACTTCTCAAGCCATTCTGCCTCAACTCTTCAAATCAACATCGACTCTACGAATTCCCGCGATACCCTCTGTCGCTGAACATGCCGTAACATCGTCAGCCACGTCGCTCTTGGCCCAGAGTCATCGACGGGACGCTGTGATTTTGCCCACTGCCATAATCAGCGTAAGGAGTCGCTCTGGGATGTTGATTCCTTGCCGTGCCCTGCTCGATTCTGGATCGCAGGTGCATTTCGTCAAGAAAGAGTGCAAGAAAGAGTCGGAAGTTTCCGTTTCTGGTCTAGGCGATTCGGTGGCCATATCCGAAGGATTCTGCGTCGATATCCAACTGGAATCACACGCGTCCAACTATGCCGCGACCATTACGGCACTTATTGCTCCAACCATTACGGGTAACCAACCCAACGGTATCCACGACATTAATCGCTGGAACATGCCCTCCAACATACCTCTGGCGGATCAGAAGTTTCACCAGCCCCAGCCAGTTGATATTCTGATTGGAGCGGCTCTGTTCTTCGAGCTTCTATGCGCTGGCAATATCAAGTTGGGAACTGGACTGCCACATCTTCAGGAGACCAGACTGGGATGGATAGTTGCAGGAGAGGTTTCTCCGTCTCTCAAGGCAGCTCCACTTTCTGCTTCTCTATTTTCAGGTAGCTCATCTGAAGTGGCCCCTCGCTCGACCCAGCATAGGGTTAGAAATAAAGTCCGGAGTAGCGGTACTGAAGACGGTGCTGAAGACAACAACAGTGCTGCAAAATAAGGATGTTAAAGACCCGTGCTCTTCAACGGGGGGAGTATGGGAGTATGTTCGGCTAAGCGCCGGCCCATGGCAGCACAATGAGCAATGAGACCATATGTAACATCTCTTAAATGTAACGTCTCTCTTTATTACCGTTTTGTTTGCTTTGCTTATGCTCTATCTGGTGCTTTGCTCTCTGTCGGCGTTCGACAGCCGCTGTGGGGGAGGCTCGTCAGAGAAAGCAGAAGACACTTCAGATTCGATCATCACCGTAGTTAAACGTTTTGCTGTCTGGCACAGTGACCTGCCTGCCACAGAGTTCTAAACTAAACCTTACATAAACCTAACAACTTCAACAGTCTTGAACCGGCCCCCGCGTCTTCAATCGACCCATCGTTAACTCTCGTTATCAAATCCGCACACCTTTCGCTAGTTTTGGATAAAACATATATATTAACTTAAGTACAATAAACTGTGAATATATTAACTGAACAATCGTCGTCTCTTAAATAATCTGGCAAAACAACGCTACTGAAGAAGCTCAGTAGCTCAACACATTCGAAAGTGTGTTATCAATTCGTAAATCAAGTAACGATTGGTTATAATTAAGTCATCCTACAAACTCAGAAGTGGGATAGATCAAACGCCAAGAAAACAAAAAGTTTTTTTTTCTCCATATCTCAATACAACGCGAATGCTGAAAAAAAACAGAAACAAAAAATGTCTGGATTAGTGGGAGCAGACGAGTTCTCAGCAGCACAACTACGCGGATGGCTGGAGTTCCTTAATCTACCTAAAAACGGAACCAAAGCCGCCATGGCAGCCAGGCTAAACGAAGTCCCAATTGAGGTGCGTGGAGAGGAACCGCCCGTAGACGAGATGAGCGAGAACGAGACAGAAAATGAGTTGACCCTGAAACCAGACGAACAGAAGAACAAGACTAGCGAAAAATCGAATGACGAAGATAAAGAGGAAAGCGATAAAGCATCAACGGCGCACGAGTCCAACAACGCGCAGCTGAAAGAGGACAACGAAAAAGAGACTCAAGCAGACGTCGAAATATTAAAATTGCAGATCGAGCTGCTGAAACTGCAAAACGAGAGAGAGAAGGGAAGGAAGACAGAGAGCACAATATCAGCCGGCATTATGTTCCTGAATGTTGCCAAAGACATGTTGCCAACATACCATGGCAACATTTCTGGATCAAATGACGACGTCTCAGCTTGGATAGCATGAGGAACTGATCGACGGTATCATCGAAGGCATACCAGATGACAGCTTGCGCAGACAAGCCCACATGCAGTGCTTTATGACCCCGTACCAACTACTCAGGGCATTCGAGAAGGTATTGTTGCCCAAAAAGCATACACCACCTATGGAAAGGAGCATTGGAGGACTGACTACACCCATTCGATGCTACAATTGTAACGCTGTGGGCCACATGGCAGGGGTATGCCGCAAGCCCAAGCGCGAAAGAGGAGCATGCTACGGATGCGGCAGCATGAGTCACCAGGTATCACACTGTGAGGAAATTAAGGACAAGGTAAACAACGATTACATATACAAATTTAACATATACATAAAGTCATTTAACAACAAACACTTATCCTTAGATTGCCTCATCGACTCAGGGAGTTTATATAATTCTAACCGAAGCTAGGAAAGCAAAGAAACCGAATTTATATTAAATGAAGATGCGAATTACGCATATGTTGGATTAAACAATAGCTAACTTAATATTTTTGGAAAAGTAGACAGCTTTGTAATGGCCGATAATAAGCAAATTAATTTTTAATTACTAGTAGTGGCAGACGAGTCGATGGGCTATGAGGCTGTGTTAGGTAGAGATTTTATGAATCTATGTAAGTTTAAAATTGTAAGTGACATTTGCATGCAAAACGAGGATCTACAGGAAAACCAAGAGAAGGAAGGAGAAACAAAAAATGAGTGTATAGAAGATCACGAACATGAATCAAAAGATAAAGGAGAAATAGCAGCCGAAAATGGAATAGAAGATGAGTATGAGGAAGAAGAAAATGAGTGTAGTGCAGAAAATGAGAGTGATGCAGAAAATGAGTGTAGTGCAGAAAATGAGTGTGTTGCAGAAAATGAGTGTAGGGCAGAAAATGAGTGTGTTGCAAAAAATGAGTGTAAGGCAGAAAATGATTGTAGTGCAGAAAATGAGTGTGTTGCAGAAAATGAGTGTGTTGCAGAAAATGAATGTAGTGCAGAAAACGAATATAAAGCTGAAAATAAATGTACAGCGGTTGTAGAGAAATGGAAAAGAAGTGACAGATGCGAAAACTTTAAGGCCAATTTTAGCGAATTACCAAGCGAATATCCAAACAGAGAAGATGATAGTGAACTGAAGATAGGAATAGAGAGCGATCAGAGATTAGTGGAAAGATTCAAACACATGTTTAGAACAGTTTATTTAGAAGCAAAAAGGTAAAAATTACCAGAAACTAAATGGGAAATGAAGTTAAACCTTGAAAACGAAAAACCATTCCACTGCCCACCTAGAAGACTATCGTACAACGAAAAACCCGAAGTACAAAAAATGATCGATGATTACATAGAAAAAGGTTACATAAGTACTAGCGAATCAGAATACGTGTCACCAATAGTATTAGTAAAAAAGAAAACTGGGGAGCCAAGATTGTGCGTCGATTATCGCACACTTAATAAAGAAACGATAAAAGACAGTTTTCCGACACCACTGATAGACGACTTATTAGACAAACTATCAGAGAAAAAACTGTTTACGAAATAAGACTTGAAGAATGGGTACTTTCACGTGTTTATGCACAAAGACTCAATTAAGTACACTTCGTTCACGACTCCTATGGGACAGTACGAGTGATTAAGGATGCCGTTTGGACTACGAAACGCGGGCGCAGTATTCCAAAGGTTTACAGGCAAGATCTTCGCAGACATGGTAAAGGAAGACAAAGTCATAATATATATGGACGATATAATGATAGCCACAAAAGATAGCGATAGTCAAATGAAAATTTTGCAAGAAGTATTAAGACGGTTAGTAGCAAACAATTTGGAGTTAAGGATAGACAAATGCGAGTTCATGAAATCAGAGGTCAGGTATCTCGGCTATTGCATAGCAGGAGACGGCATCAAGCCAGACACAAAAGGTATGCAAGCAGTAAAAGATTTTCCACTCCCAAAGAAAACAGACGAAGTACACAGTTTTTTAGGGTTATGCTCATACTTCAGACGGTTCGTACAAGACTTTTCCACAAAAGCTAAACCTCTTTACGATTTGGTAAAGAAAGACAAAAAGTTCGAATTTGGAGCCAGAGAATTAGATTGTTTTGAACAGTTGAAAAACAATTTATTAGAAGCCCCGATATTAGCTCTATATAATCCTAACGATCCGACAGAATTACATTGCGACGCTAGTTCATTGGGTTTTGGATCAATTTTGATGCAAAAGAAAAGCGACGGCAAAATGCACCCAGTGTTCTATTTCTCAAAACGAACGACAGAAACAGAATCTAAATACCACAGTTTCTAACTGGAAACGCTTGCTATAATAGAAACACTACAACGGTTTAGAATATACGTCCAAGGCATACCCTTCAAAATAGTAACAGACTGTAGCGCGCTAACCATGACACTAAATAAAAAACGAGAAGGAACGTGTGAGTCGCTTCTGGGGACGCGACTCTACTTATACCCGTACTCAGTCATTATATACATTTTTGAGCATGATTTTTTAGAATTAAAAAAAAAATTTTACATTTTACATTTTTTTGCTACATTTGTTATCTACATCTCATCTACAATGTCTATTCTACATCTAGCATGTAGTTTGTACAAGTACCATTTAGATTCTACATCTCCTCCGCTAGGGGTTGCTCGCGCACTGAACGCGGCAGAGTGTGCGAGCGAGAAGGAAAATGAGTTGCGTTGTCTTGGTCGGGTGGGGGAGGGGAAGCAACTGAAAATTAATTTCTTCATTCTGGCTATAATTATGACCCGATCTGATTCAGATTCGGCAATCTGGTAGATATGGGCGTTCTCTACGATACTGCGTTTTTAGTTTTATCGTATCTTTAAAACTGTGCCTGCCACAGATTTTCGTCCTTTGTGTGGGCGGAAGGGGGCGGGGCGAAATTTTGAAATACACTTGTAGCAGTGTGATATCACATGAGTCTGGAAACCAAATTTGGTTTCTCTAGCTCTTATAGTCTCTGAGATCCAGGCGCTCATCAAGACGGACGGACGGACAGACGGACAGTCGGACAGACGGACAGACGGACGGACAGACGGACATGGCTATATAGACTCGGCTATTGATGCTGATCAAGAATATATATACTTTATGGGGTCGGAAACGTTTCCTTCTCTGCGTTGCACACATCCACTTTTACCACAAATCTAATATACCCCTTAACTCTTTTTTGAGTACGGGTATAATAATTAAACCCACGAATCGCCCGCTGGGCACTAGAATTGCAAAATTGCGACTACAAATTAGAACACAGATCAGGAAACAGAATGCAACATGTAGACGCATTAAGCAGAATCACACAGGTACTAACGATAGACACAAACACGTTCGAAGAAAATTTAATAATATGCCAAAACAGAGACGACAAATTGATAGATCTAAAAGAAGAATTACAGCATTCAGAACGTAAACATTATGAGATGAGAAATGGCGTAGTATACAGGAAGAGAGATAATGACACCCTATTATTCTGTGTACCCAACGAAATGGAAAACCACGTACTGCACAAGTACCAGGACGAGCTTGGACATATCGCCCCACGTTTACAAAGACAATGATTTAGTTATGGTTAAGAACTTCGACAATCATATAGGAGTATCTAAAAAACTCATTCCAAAATTCAAAGGGCCTTACAGAATTACGAAAGTATTGAGAAACGATAGATACATATTAGAAGAAGTGGAAGGATTCAATCAAAAATACCTTACAAAGGAGTATGGGCAGTTACAAATATGAAACCATGGCTAGCGAAAAATAACGATGCAAATGTCACAAAAAAAAAAAAAAAGAGAAGGAACGTGAGTCGTTTCTGGGGACACGACTCTACTTATACCCGTACTCAGTCAGTATTTACATTTTTGAGCTAATGATTTTTTAAACTTTGAGAAAAATAAAAAATTGTTTGCTACATCTGTTATCTACATCTACATATACAATGTCTATTCTACATCTAACATGTAGATTGCACATGTTCCATTCATATTCTACATCTCCTCCGCTAGGGGTTGCTCGCGCATGAACGCGGCAGAGTGTGCGAGCGAGAAGGAAAATGAGTTGCGTTGTCTAGGTCGGGAGGGGGAGGGGAAGCAACTGAAAATTAATTTCTTCATTCTGGCTATAATTATGATCCGATTTGATTCAGATTCGGCAGTCTGGTAGATATGGTCATTTTCTACGATAACGCGTTTCGAGTTTTATCGTATCTTTAAATATAATATACCCCTTAACTCTTTTTTGAGTACGGGTATAAAAACAGATAGAACAAAATAAGGGTAAAGCACAAAATATTGAATGAAACTAAACAAAAACTACCCAGAATAAATAATTCAAACAATAAAGAAACTAAAACTAATGGAGTTCAGGAGCACTCCGGTCAGGATGGCCGAGTTGTAGCAATATAATAAGCATGTAGCTATATAATCTAGCAATGTAATAAGCATGTAGCAATATAATAAGTATAATAAAAAGTACAAATTAGATAAATATATTTAATTAACAATTATAAGCGAGTTAGCATCTCTCAAACTATCGAGGCAATGCGTGAGAGATACCAATAGTAAGTATCGTACCAGGAGTATCGATAAAGACGGAGATCGTGGCGACACTTCTAAGAAATAAGCGAGCGAGCGAGATTTAATAAAAAGAGCGGACGAATAAAAAGTATTTAAAAGCATTCGAAAGTGTGTTATCAATTCGTAAATCAAGTAACGATTGGTTACAATTAAGTCATCCTACACTAACAATATATATTCCCGAAGTGGCAACGAAATTCCTTTTCCACGGTACTGGTGCACACCGATCACCTTACCTGGGACATTGGACACTTCTTGAGAGGCGATTGCTTAGGTAACCCTCGCCACAGTGGGCGAAATGGCCATTCTAGCTCCATTTAATTCAAAATTTCATAGCAGAATCAATTAAATTTTTTGTGCGTTATCGATTCTCAATGCTTTAGTGAATATGAAAAAAAATTGCTGTTTTGTTTTGCTCTTATTAATCACGCAGCTGTGAGGTGTCAAGCAGAGCACATGGTGCATCAGCTGATGAAATCGACTTTTGGCGCGCTTTAGTGAAGCTGGCCAAAATTTTTACAAAAAGTAAACAAACAAAGTTTAACATAAATTTTTTGTGGATTATTTATTTATAAGCTTGAAGCTATTTATTAAAAATTAGTTTATGACGTTTGATAACATGTGTTAGTTTAAAATAGCTCTACAAATCGACCTTTGGGAAATTCTGCTTCAGAACACGCATTGCAGTTTTTGGTGGAGTGCACCTTGGTACTTGAAAGCGCTTAAGTTTCAATTCCTTTTAATATACATTCTTTAAGGTATTGTAAATGCGAAATATTCAATTTGATCTGCCTATAGCTGCCTATAACAACAAAATTTCATTTTTAGGAAATGTCTATCCCTAGAAGACACATTTTTTCTGTTTGGTACAGCGAAAAGGTCGCTACCAAAAAGTGTGCTGCTGTTGAGAAATACGTTTTTTCCAATGTATTTAATAATAATAATTATTCTCAACTAGAATATAAAGCAGTAAATCAGAGGATTTACTCATTTGTAGCACAGTTGCAGCAAAAATGGAAAAGAGCTCATAGGACATTGGAAATTTTCGAGAAATATAACAAGGAGTGGTTAGATGCTGACTCCATATTTTATGTAGAACCGGAAAAAGCTGTACGTTCAGTTGGAAGACCGTCAAAAGAGTTTGAAGATTGTTCATTGAAAACTAAATTGAACAAAGCTAAATCTCTTGCAAACGAAGCAACCAATGAAGAACTCATGTTGGCGGCACGTGTGAGCTTGTACAAAGCTGGGAAGAGAAATGCTTCTAGAGCTGTATCATTGCTTAGTTCAGATGAAGAGGTCGTGGCAAAAACAATAAAATGTGAAAGCAGTGATCCCAAACTTCCTATTAAGTTCAGCCCTGAGGAAGCTTTGGCGATTTATATTGATGGGCGCTTCACAAAACATTCATATAAGCTAGTACAAGCAAAAACTAGATCTAACAATGCAAATGTTTTTCCAAGCTACGATTTGTTGAGAACAGCAAAACTAATGTGCTATCCGAAAGACGTAAAAGTTACTGACTCTTCAGCAGAAGTGCCTTTACAGTGCCTAGTTGACCACACCGTTTCAAGAATCGTGCAATCAAGCAAAATTATTTTCGAAAAAATGAACGAAACGGATAATATAATTACTGCCGTGCACAAATGGGGCTGTGACGGAAGTAGTGGCCATTCCATGTATCGTCAAGGCTACAGCGAGTTTGAAGAAAATAAAACCGATGAATATATGTTCACGATTTGTATTGTGCCCCTACAAATAAACATGGGACCAATTGTAATATGGCAGAATTCACGTCCTTCCTCTACCAGATTTTGTAGACCAATAAAAATAGTGTGCGAAAAAGAAACATCTTCCTTGGTGAAATTGGAAGTTGATAAAATAAATAAACAAATATTAGAAATCCTTCCGACAACATTCCAAAATTTTCAAATCCAACATAAGTTTCACATGACAATGATTGATGGAAAAATATTTAGTGTCATTGCTGAGTCTTCCAACCAAACATGTGGTATTTGCGGTGCAACTCCCTCAGTAATGAACAACCTGAAAAGTCGAACACCTGATACAAATTTGTATCAGTATGGACTCTCTACATTGCATGCGTGGATAAGATGCCTTGAATGTATCCTTCACATAGCTTATAGGCTTCCTTTTGAAAAATGGCAGATTCGAAAATCCGATAAGGATGCAGCTGAGCAGCACAAAAAACATATACAAAATCGTGTAAAGAAAGAAATGTCTTTATTGGTAGATATACCAATGCCTGGAGCCGGAAATACTAATAATGGAAACACAGCAAGAAGATTTTTCCAACAGCCAACATTAGCAAGCGAAATAACTGGTGTCGACGAAAATCCAATTCAGATTTAGTGTGATACTCAGAACTATGGCATGTGGTTATAAAGTCAATACCGAGGTTTATCGGGTTTTTTGCTTTCAGACAGCTGAAATATTTGTTGAAAAATACCCATGGTTCTATATGCCATCCTCTGTTCACAAAATTTTATTGCATGGAGCGGATATAATTAATTGCGTTGGACTTCCTATTGGCATGATGTCTGAAGAAGCATTGGAGGCACGTAATAAAGATCTTCGGAACATAAGGCAGAATCACACCCGAAAGTCTTCACGAAAAAATACAATGGAAGATTTAGTGCATGCTCTCCTTTTTACATCTGACCCATTAATTTCGAACCTATCCAAATCATCGTCCAGGCTTTCCCGAAATGGGAGATCCGGAGGGAGGAGGAGGAGGAGGATGGAGGGATTATGGCAGTCGTATGCCGCATGCCCCGCTTCACCACATCGGCGACAGGCTGCGCGTGGGTTGATGATGTTGGTCGTGATCATGTGATGGGCCACCTCGGGCGTTGTCTGGCTGTTTGAGGGTGCTTGCTGTCTCCTTGGCGAGTCTGCTGCCTCCCTGTGGGGTTGCCGAAATGGTGGCCGGGGCGGGTCGCCGTTCCTTGGCTCGGTGGCCGGCCTTGGGTATCTTGGGGTGCTTCGCGGCGGTGCGAAAGTGGTCGGGATGGTCCGCTCTTGGATGCTCTCGAACTCGGTGGCCAACATTGTGAGCTGTGCTAAGCTTTGTAGTTCGTGTCGCCGCACGTACATCTGGTATGCTGGCAGGGCGTTATCGTAGATCCTGTTCAGCTCCTTGGCTGCGTCGTACCTGGCGTGGTGCCTGGTACGATGAGGTAATCCTTGAACAATTCTCCTACCGCTTGCTTGCGGGCTCGGATCTGGTCTTCCAATTGTTCAAAATACCGTGGCGGCAAGAAGAAAGTCAAGAATTCTTGGCGGAAATATGCCCATGAGCTGCCTTGTAGTTGGCTGGTACGGTACCAGCGACTGGCCCGATCGGTGAGAAGCTCTGTCATGGCCCGGGGCAGCTGATTCGTGTCCACCCCATATGAGAGAGCACGTTCTTCGAGTAGTTCCAGAAATGCGAGTGGATCGTCCTGTCCGTCGAACCTGATCCCCCATTTCCGAATCTGTACCGCGATGTGCGCGGTGGAAGAGTCCATGGCTGGCACGATCCTCTGTGTGGGCGAGCGACTGGTCTCCGTAACTGGAGGTCTGGGCAAATCGGCTGGCGTTACGATGCGTGGTGGGCAGGGTGTGCTGTATTCGGCCGCGGTGGGGACTTGTAACCCGGCTTTTGGGTCTGTTTTCCGCTGGTCAGATGGCCCAGGAGTGGTGGGCATGGGTGACTTGGAGCGTCCTGCTGGTATGGCGTATTGCCGTTCGAGGTCTGCCAGTCGAACCCAGGCATCCTGCGAGAGTGTCCCGGCGACTAGTGCGGCGAATCTCTTTCGTCGTTCCTCGACTGTTCCTTCGTTGCCGAATCCGAATTCCTCGGCCAGGGCTTCCAGCTCATCCCGCCGGAGTTTATAAATCCAGCCGGTGGTGACCCCTGGATTGGTATGGTGTCCCTCAGGGTAAAATTCGTAGGGTTGACCGTCCCCTTGGGCTGCCATGGTGTGTTTCTGCGGTTAGTAGCACTGACTTACGTTTTGTTTGGGGTACTTCTATACTGTAGCACTTTTGCTTGCGACCGGATTTTGCGAGGGTGCGGTTGCGGTTTTGTGCTGGACGGATATTAATCACCAAAAAAGTCCCTGCTCGGGCGCCACTTGTGAGCTCCTATCTCAGGCTGAGGTATGCATCAGTCTCTCCGGGGTCCCCCTACAAGAAAATTTGTAGATGGCAGGTGACTTCAGGTGTCGGGATGGCTTGAAATGCAGTAGGCAAGTGAGGAATGATGACGCGAAAGTTTGGGTTTTGGGTTGTTCTTGGTTTATTCAGTATATTTTGTAACGAACCATGGATCCCATGGCGATCAACACCCTGCAAAAATGCAAACTCAGCACACGCCAAAAGACAGGAGACCAGCACAAGGGGCTTACGCATTAAGTACCTAAAATAATATTAAATAAATAAATATTCCTAACAATATATATTCCCGAAGTGCCAACGAAATTTCTTTCCCACGGTACCGGTGCACACCGATCACCTTACCTGGGACATTGGACACTTCTTGAGAGGCAATTGCTTAGGTAACCCTCGGTTACCGGGCAAACCCCTCACATGCGCGAGCCAGTCAGCAATCTCCGACTTTCCTTACCGGGAATATTGGACACTGACTGCAGGGCTAATGATTAGGTAACCTTCTGTTACCGATCAGCCCGTCTGCACGCGCAGACTATAATTCGGCATTATATATATATATGTAAGAACCGTTCCCACATTCTGAAGTAGAAATAAGATATCTGTAAGACATTCATGGGAAAATCGAAGGCCGGCCGATCTATAAAAGGCACTGCCTTGCATGAAGAAAAGGCAGTCCACCAGCCATCGTAGGAGGCAGTCAATCAGCCATCGCAGGCAGGCAGTCCACCAGCCATCGTGGGCAGGAGTCCATCCGCCGTAGTAGTCAGGCAAATAACAAACACGCAAGTCAAACCACCATACGCGTCGTAGAACAAATAAAAATAACATAATACCTAACATAGCCCGGTAGCATAATAATACGGAAGAATAAAGATATCTTTTAAAAGTAAAGTAACCAAGAGTGTTGTGATTTCGCTAACACATTTTCAGTTGCTGGCAAAGTTCCTGGTTTTCCCAAACAAAGTCCTGCGAATTATAAATAACTTGTAATTCAGGACCCTGGACAGACTGAAGCATATCTCAGCCTGAGATAGGACATTACAAGTGGCGCCCGAACAGGGAATCTTCAAGAAAACCGAAATCAGGGACTTCGTGGATTAAAGACCCACTGCCATCAAAAAGAAAATTGAATCAATAACAAGTCCGCGCACTCACATAATCAGGGCGCGAAAACAAACGCGTTCGCTTAATTCTTTTACGTTGCTACTCTGGCTTGTAGTTGTATGGTGCGCTGGTGGACTGCGTAGTCAGTGTCTCGTGTTCGGGCTGATGGACTGCCTGTTCTTTCGGCCGATCTTGGACCCTTTTATGCATGTGGCGATCGTACCTGAGACCCGGAAATAATGGCTTATTGCTAACTTAAGGTTATTGGGTAACAATAATTGTGGGGTGTGGTAACTAGGTCGAAGCTTGGTGCTTCGTTGACAATTTTTAGTAGGCATTGCAGAATTGGCATTGGGTATTTGGTTTCAAAATGAGTTTTCGCTAACTCTGCATCGCGGAAGTTGAGTAGTAAGTTGATGACCTGAGGCCGAATGGTTGCAAAAGATCGCCAGGAGGTGAGTGACCGAGCATTTTGTGCTATCTTCGCTAATTGCGAAATAATGCAGAATGGGTATTTGATTTCAAAAATGAGTTTTTGCTAACTCTGCATCGCGGAAGTTGAGTGGTAAGTCGATAATTTTATGCTGGCTTGACTTATTGTGAAATAACGCAAATGATATTTCTTATGTAGGCCGTCGATGGCGAAATGTCCCAGGGGGTGTTTTAAATTGTTGTGTGGACAAGAATGTGTAGAGTTGTTAATTTTAATAATTGCGTGCGTTGCTTAAGACTATTGTATTTTCCGGGGTGCTGACGCACCGCTATTTGTGAGGAGAAACGTGGCCAGAGCCATGGTTCGGTGTCTCTGCGTTTATAAGTTTGACTGTTGTTCCTGAACTGTTTCTAACGAGATAATGGCTAGATCCATGGTTCGTTACACCAGAAACCCCAACAAATCGCAACGAACCCACGTCCACGACCTACCACGCAAAAACGCAACGCAGCACTTGAGACCCAAACCAATCGCAATGTTTTGGCACGCACAGCTTCCATGGTTGGTCGTCTTCATCCGTTTGGCTTGGTATGTGCCGGTATAATCGGTCGTATTTTATAGTGTAGTCTTCTGATAGTTTTGGAGTTGTTTTTACTTTCTTCCACTTTGTTTTGTACCAAGCGCATTCTACTAGTTCCGTGATTCTTACTTTTTCGCGTGATAAGCGGGAGAATCCGTCCGCCACTGCGTTTAGCTTCCCCTTTCGATAACGAATTTCGAATGTGAATGGTTGTAATCCCAACGCCCATCTTGCTACTCCGGGTGCTTCGCGGGATTGTCCCGGGCCCTGTGCGTTTTCCTGTGGTTTCCTGCAGCAGTCTATCGTCCGTACACCTTCTCTATTGCAGGTCCAACAGTACAATACTGGTTCCCTGGTGCATCCTCTGGCTTTGTGTCCTATTTGTCTACATCGGTGGAACTTTGATTGTCTGCTTTGTGGTCGTTGCCAGGGTGTCTGGTTATACAGCTGAGCATTTGTTGTTGCTTTTGACAGGCCTGCCTCTCTTTCTAGTTTCTCAAACTCTTCTGCTGTGATAATCAATTCCGCTATCATTTGGAATTCTCTCCTTTTCACGTAGAGCTTTATCGGCAGCTTAAAATTTCGGTAAACCATGTCCAGTTTCTCGTTCTCGGTATATGTCCCGAATCTAATTAACTTTCTCAGGTCCTGTACTCCATTCGGCTGAGGAATTCTAGCAGCTCTCCTGTAATGGGTCGTTTGTCGAGTGGGGTGATGCATCCTAAAAGTAGGCACTGTTCGTGCATCGCTATGACTAATGGTATAACAGTTCGACTGTGAAAGGGGAAGCGCAGCTGTAAGCTTTTAAATATATATTTATTATTATTTATTTATTTATTTAAATATATATTTATTTAAAGCTTACTGCGCTCGAATGCGCTCGCACCACATACTCGGCAGAATCGTGAACGACATTCACCTTGCTGATGGCCTGATCGGAGGCAGTTGGTGCATAGGGATAGCTTATTAGCTTCCTGGAGCCGAAGTCGAGCAGAAAGGTTGCTGAACTGAGAACATCGATATATCGAGCGCGCAGGCAATCGGCTTGAAGGTAGTTGCAACTAGTCAGTGTTTCCGATTGCTATTAGTGTACATGTCCTTAGCGTGCTTCTGAGTCTCCAACCTCTGGCATCTCTGCTCCAGAAAAGCGGTAAATTGCTGGCTTGTGGGTATGCTATCCATTGACGAGCATTCCTCCCACTTGGCTTGCGTGGCGCTGTCCACTTTCTGTAGCAGGATATGTATCAGAATGCAGTCAGCAATCTGGTCCTTTGTCCCCACACTCTGCAAGGCCCGCAGATTGGCATTTACAGTATCTGACGATGACCGGAGCTGGGACACAGACGAGGTCTCAATACGCTGCACACCCAAAATGTCGGTGACATGTGCCTGAAATATTAAACGCTTGTTATTGAATCGTTTATTAAGAAGGTCTAGGGCGATGGGAAAGCTGGCGTGGCTGAATTCTAGCGAAGAGATTGTGTCTAGAGCAGGTCCTTTCAGGCAGGATCGTAGGTGCTGCAGCTTCTCCACATTCGTTAGGTCAGAATCCTTGTCAATTATGGAGGCAAACATGCCCCAAAACGCAGCATATTGCGCGTAGCCCCCGCTGAATTCGGGAAGCTTTAATTCCGGCAGGCGAGGCGGACTTTGCACTATGACTGTAGCTGGGGCCTCTCCAACATGATCCGTCCGCATTGTTGAGCATGGGAGCATTGTGGGCTGCCGCTTGTTCAACTCACGCTTCATGCGGATTTCCAGCATGACCACGCATTCGTCAAACTCCTCCCTCAAGGGACTGCCAATCTCATCGAGATCAATCCTCTCCAGGGCATTATGGTGCTCGTTGAACGAAGCGACCAGATCCGCTAGCAACTTTAGTCGCACATTTAACTCCTCCTCACTGAGTTCGCCAATCCTCTCCTTGCCGATGGCAGTTTCCATTCTCCGTGCTACTCCTACCATGGATTGCACCTTGCGCTTGTTGAATGCAGCTTCCGAATCGACGAACAAAGGTGAGGGGGGAGAGATTGAAGGGGTGCTATTAGAAGCCATCGTGTATGCTCAGTAGAAAGCTGGGTTTAGAGTCACTGAGCGAGTGTAGAGGTTAACAGCCGGTGAATAACCTCGAGCAGTTTTACATGAACTGTACAATCGATCGCAGCGTTCAAAACACACGGTCTTGCAGTTTTACAGATCAGCAGCGTGAGCTAACAGTGTGAAACGCACTGCACTTGTGCATCCGACAACAACAAAGGCATGCACACTGAGAGCACGAAACCGAAACGAAACAGCAGCAAGCAAGCAGACCGCAAAGCAAATGACGCGAGAACCGTTTCTGTTGCTTGTGCACATACGACAAACCGAAAAACCGTGGTTCAAAGCAAATTTATCCAACGAAAATGTTATGTTTTTTGTGATAAAATTTAACGAGTTTATGTTTCTATCAAGTCGGTGTCACCAAATGTTGAGCTACAGAACTTCTTCAGTAGCGTTGTTTTGCCAGATTATTTAAGAGACGACGATTGTTCAGTTAATATATTCACAGTTTATTGTACTTAAGTTAATATATATGTTTTATCCGAAACTAGCGAAAGGTGTGCGGATTTGATAACGAGAGTTAACGATGGGTCGATTGAAGACGCGGGGGCCGGTTCAAGACTGTTGAAGTTGTTAGGTTTATGTAAGGTTTAGTTTAGAACTCTGTGGCAGGCAGGTCACTGTGCCAGACAGCAAAACGTTTAACTACGGTGATGATCGAATCTGAAGTGTCTTCTGCTTTCTCTGACGAGCCTCCCCCACAGCGGCTGTCGAACGCCGACAGAGAGCAAAGCACCAGATAGAGCATAAGCAAAGCAAACAAAACGGTAATAAAGAGAGACGTTACATTTAAGAGATGTTACATATGGTCTCATTGCTCATTGTGCTGCCATGGGCCGGCGCTTAGCCGAACAGAATGCTTTTAAATAAGTTTTATTCTTCCGCTCTTTTTATTCAATCTCGCTCGCTCGCTTATTTCTTAGAAGTGTCGCCACGATCTCCCTCTTTATCGATACTCCTGGTACGATACTTACTATTGGTATCTCTCACGCATTGCCTCGATAGTTTGAGAGATGCCAACTCGCTTATAATTGTTAATTAAATATATTTATCTAATTTGTACTTTTTATTACACTTATTATATTGCTACATGCTTATTATATTGCTACATTATATAGTTACATGCTTATTATATTGCTACATTAGGAATATTTATTTATTTAATATTATTTTAGGTACTTATTGCGTAAGCCCCTTGTGCTGGTCTCCTGTCTTTTGGCGTGTGCTGAGTTTGCATTTTTGCAGGGTGTTGATCGCCATGGGATCCATGGTTCGTTACAAAATATACTGAATAAACCAAGAACAACCCAAAACCCAAACTTTCGCGTCATCATTCCTCACTTGCCTACTGCATTTCAAGCCATCCCGACACCTGAAGTCACCTGCCATCTACAAATTTTCTTGTAGGGGACCCCGGAGAGACTGATGCATACCTCAGCCTGAGATAGGAGCTCACAAGTGGCGCCCGAGCAGGGACTTTTTTGGTGATTAATATCCGTCCAGCACAAAACCGCAACCGCACCCTCGCAAAATCCGGTCGCAAGCAAAAGTGCTACAGTATAGAAGTACCCCAAACAAAACGTAAGTCAGTGCTACTAACCGCAGAAACACACCATGGCAGCCCAAGGGGACGGTCAACCCTACGAATTTTACCCTGAGGGACACCATACCAATCCAGGGGTCACCACCGGCTGGATTTACAGACTCCGGCGGGACGAGCTGGAAGCCCTTGCCGAGGAATTCGGACTTGGCAACGAAGGAACAGTCGAGGAACGACGAAAGAGATTCGCCGCATTAGTCGCCGGGACACTCTCGCAGGACGCCTGGGTTCGACTAGCGGACCTCGATCGGCAATACGCCAAACCAGCAGGACGCTCCAAGTCACCCATGTCCACCACTCCTGGGCCATCTGACCAGCGGAAAACGGATCCAAAAGCCGGGTTACATGTCCCCACCGCGGCCGAATACAGCACACCCGGCCCACCACGCATCCTAACGCCAGCCGATTTGCCGAGACCTCCAGTTACGGAGACCAGCCGCTCGCCC
Source organism: Drosophila obscura (assembly GCF_018151105.1). Taxonomy (NCBI): domain Eukaryota; kingdom Metazoa; phylum Arthropoda; class Insecta; order Diptera; family Drosophilidae; genus Drosophila; species Drosophila obscura. The sequence continues at coordinate 462,254 of NW_024542768.1, read as the reverse complement.
ACACAGAGGATCGTGCCAGCCATGGACGCTTCCAACGCCCACGTCGCGGAACAGATTCGGAAATGGGGAATTAGGTTCGACGGACAGGACGATCCACTTGTATTTCTGGAACTACTCGAAGAACGTGGTCTCTCATATGGGGTGGACACGAATCAGCTGCCTCGAGCCATGACAGAGCTTCTTACCGATAGGGCCAGCCGCTGGTACCGCACCAGCCAACTACAAAGCAGCTCATGGGCCTATTTCCGCCAAGAATTCTTGACTTTCTTCTTGCCGCCACGGTATTTTGAACAATTGGAAGACCGAATCCGGGCCCGCAAGCAAGCGGTAGGGGAATTGTTCAAGGATTATCTAATCGAGATACGGCTACTCATGCACCATGCCGGGTACGACGCAGCCAAGGAGTTGAACAGGATCTACGACAACGCCCTGCCAGCATACCAGAAGAACTCCAAAGCTTAGCGCAGCTCACAATGCTGGCCACCGAGTTCGAGAGCATTAAGAGCGGACCATCCCGACCACTTTCGCACCCCCGCGAAGCACCCCAAGATACCCAAGGCCGGCCACAGAGCCAAGGAACGGCGACCCGCAGCGGCCACCATTTCGGCGACCCCAATGGTAGTCGGCAGACTCGCCAAGGAGGCAGCAAGCACCCTCAAACAGCCAGACAACGCCCGAGGTGGCGCACCGCATGATCACGACCCCTATCGCCAACCCACGCGCGGCCTGTCGCCGGTGTGGTGTTTTTGGCAGAACCGGCCACGCCAACTGCACCCAAAGATCCGACCAATCACATACCAGGCCCCGCGACCAGAAGCCAGAAACTTACGCCAACCACAACGCCACCACGTTCACGACCTACCGCAAAGCTCACGACACCCAATAACGCAACGCAGCGCTTGACACCCAAACCAATGGCAACGAAAACGAAACGCCGTCCCACAACGGAGAACACGAATCCAAGGCCAACACCAGCAAACCGCAAGCAAGCAATCGGGAGAACGAGTCCCACGGCACCTACGGAGCAATCGCGTCCTAGGCCAACAACAGGGAACACGCCTCCCAAACAAACCACGAGGTTCTGACACACAAGACAAACACACTTGGACCCGGCGCTCGACACAGGAAGCCCAGGTCCAAGACGAGCAACAGAGCAAGCACGCAGAGAATCCACATCGGAAGCAGTGAACGCACGGACACCCTCAAAACCGACCGCCAGCATCGAAAAAAGGGAACGGCAACCACCATTCAACAGCCCAGCAACACGGGAAACAGCCACGCTAACCCCACGCTGGACGGGGCCCATAATCGAACTGATATCCACAGAGCACCTCATCGAGGGCCCAGCACGATGTCCCCACGATGCCCATACAGCCGTCCTGTCCGCCCCACGGCCGATGCCACACCGATCCTCGCCAACACAATGGAGTACCTTAAGCGTACTGACATGATTCTTAGCGCCATGCAACGAGCCAGGCCGAGAGCCATGTCCGTGATCTTCGTCGCCCACACAAGTTGTTGCTGGGATACTAGAGGCGTCAGCGCGACTTACCTGTTCACGTACCAGTCTGGCTGTAGTATAACACGAGTACTACACCCGGCATACCAAAACATCGTACCCAGGGGCGACACCACACCCATCGTCACCCACATAAGCGAGTACCAACGGAGGATCGAACCGCCCAGCGCCTTCGATACAACCCTCTTACCCGAAGACCCCAGCCAGCCATTTGACTCCGAAGCCACCGATCCAACCGAACATGAGCCTGAACCAGTCCCGGAGCCGTGGCCGCCAGACTTGGCCCCGCAGATCCAAGCTTTTTTAGATGAGGAACTACCAAAATTTGATGGCCTCCACGGGATGTCGGACATCGCCAAGCGCACTATAGTCATGAGGGATAATCGGCCCATAAAGCAGCGGTACTATCCTAAGAATCCAGCAATGGTGCGAATAATTGATGAACAAGTGGACCAATTGATTTCGGAAGCCCCCAAAGCGCCCCAATTGTACTCGTCCGTAAAAAGAATGGGAAATAGCGCATGTGCGTGGATTACCGGCAACTCAACACGCATTCCATCCCCGACGCATACCCGCTGCTCAGGATCAACTATATTTTGGAACGGTTACAAAACGCGCGGTTCATCACAACCCTCGACCTGAAAAATGGATACTGTCAGATCTCCACGGCCGACGAAAGTACCGGGCAGAGGCCTCTACCAATGGAAAGTGATGCCCTTTTGACTACACTCGGCACTGGCAACATTTCAGCGGGCTTTCGACACCCTAATTGGTACAGATATGGAACCATATGCATTCGCGTACCTAGACGACATTGTCATCGTTGGGCGAGATTTCAATGAACATCTACACAACTTGAAAGTGGTTTTGTCTCGACTCCGGAAAGCGAACCTAAGGATAAATGCGGAAAAGTGCGCGTTCTTTCAAAACCAAATCAAGTATCCTGGCCATATGATCAGCGATGAGAGAATCCACACCGACCCCTACAAAATTGCCGCCGTCAAAGAACTCCGGCCGCCCAACAACCTAAAAGAGCTTCGTCAATGCATCGGGATGGCGTCCTGGTACCGACGATTTGTACCAAACTTCACGACGGTCGTCCAACCGATGTCTCGCCTACTCAAGAAAGACCAACCATGGGTATGGACCGAAGCCCAGCAAGCTGCTTTCGACCGACTAAAAGAACTCCTCACGACCGCGCCAGTTCTTGCTTGCCCCGATTTCAACGTCAAATTTTCGCTGCAAACAGATGCGAGTAACCTTGGCGTGGGTGCAGTCCTTACGCAGGAAATCGAAGGCAAGGAGCGAGTCATAGCGTACGTCAGCCGACGACTCAACGAGGCAGAAGAAAACTACTCCACGACCGACAAGGAATGCCTGGCAGTCATCTGGGCCATCCGGAAACTCCGGTGATACCTCGAGGGATATCGGTTCGACGTGATCCCCGACCATCTCGCACTCAAATGGTTGAACACACTGGAAAGCCCCTACGGTAGAGTAGCAAGGTGGGCACTCGAACTACAACAATACCAGTACGACGTACATTATCGGGCGGTTAAGCAGAACGTAGTGGCAGATGCACTATCCCGACAACCCCTGGAAAACCTCGCACGAGTCGAGGCAGTAAACGTAACCTGCCCCTGGCTCAAGCGCAGGATTCAACAAGTTCAGGACGAACCCGTGAAATACCCCGATTACACTCACGAGAATGGGGAATTATATCGACACCTGGGCCGCAGCACCGAGGACAATGAGGACATATCATGGAAACTTTGCATACCAAAGGATCGTCGCACCAGAGTCCTCCAAGAATGCCACGACCAACCCACGGCCGGCCATCTAGGAATCCGTAAGACCATAACCCGAGTCTGTCAACGGTACTATTGGCCAGGGCTTTACCGGGACGTAAGGAAATACGTCCGCAGCTGCACCAGCTGCCAGAAGTTTAAAGCCCAACAACGCAATCCGGTGGGTAAGATGCTCACTCGTAAAGCAGAAGAACAATTTGCAACGCTATGCGCCGACTTCGTTGGACCACTGCCGCGATCCAAATAAGGGAACACCATGCTGCTTGTATTCCACGACACCTTTACTAAATGGATAGAACTGGTGCCGCTTAGGAAAGCCACCGCCGCCACATTGGAGCTAGCCTTCCGTGAGCGGATACTCAGCCACTACGGAGTTCCGAAACAATTTGTGTGTGACAACGGCACACAATTTACGAGCCGGTCGTTCCAGACTTTTCTGCAAACGGCAGGGATAGAGTTGCAACACAGGAAAACCCTACGGAACGAGCAAACAGAACAGTCAAAACCATGATTGCTCAATTTGTGGGGGAGCACCAGAACACTTGGGACGAGCTAATTCGCCGTGAATTCCAGCGTCTCGGAAACAACTGGATTCAGTCCAGCCTTTCTACTGTACGGGAGAGAGCCACGCTTACCTGGAGCCCTATATGATGAAGTCACACCTGGCACAGGAAGCCCGCCAGACACTGCGCTCCGGAAGGCGACACGGCTCAAGGAAGTGTTCGCGATAGTGAAAAATAACATTCAGCGAGCCAGCCACGAGCAGGCAAGGCACTACAATCTCCGCCGACGGCAATGGCGCCCCACGGTGGGCCAATTGGTACTGATTCGACAACATCATTTGTTCAACGCCGCTGACGGCTTTGCCGCAAAACTGGCCCCAAAATATGATGGACCCTACAAAGTGAAAGGTTTACCTCAGCGAATATTTCGAAATTGCAACACAACGACAACCGTAAACAGAAAATCGCAAATGTCAATGACTTAAAGGAATACTACGAAAACGACACGAGCGGTTCTGCAGACGAGGCAAACACCGCAGCTGAACCATAAACAAAACTCAGCAATAAGAAGTCCGCTACCAGGCACGAGAATCTGGCTGACACAACTAAACGATCGTCCGACCCCCTTTTCCCCCCACCGAAGAACGCGAAGAGACATTCACCATGTAACCAATGTAACCTCCTACGAGGCATACCTGGCTCAAGCGGAGGAATCCGCCGCATTATTTCCGGGAATCCGAATCACCGAATCACATCCTTGCAGCCGACCTGGAGCACATCAGGACCTTCGTGGGAACACTGAGAACCCACCACCGAGGAGCAAGAAGCCTAAACATCCTCGGCGCCGCTCTAAAAGTCGTTTCCGGCACCCCGGACTTAGAACAAATTCGGTTCAAGCAAGGACAGCTGATCGAAACCGAGGCAGATCAACGGATTGTAAACTCGAAGGTATAGAACCGGCTCAACGAGCTGACCGCTTACGTAAACATCCTGGTGAAATCGGAGACAACAGGACGAACACAGCTGACGGAGACAATATTAGCGAAGAATCGCGTCATCATAAATGACCTACAAAACCTAATCTTAGGCCTCACGCTGGCCAAGATGAATATCATCAGCCCGACGCTACTGGACGTAGCCGACCTCCGAGAATTCGAGGAACAACAGCTAACAAATATCAGTCTGGTCGAACTACTGGGAGTTTCCAACATTAGCGTGTTCCAGAGCCCGGACCTGCTAACCTTCCTGATCAAATTTCCCCAACCGAAGCGGGTCTGCCGGAAAATGACGATCTTCCCCGTGCAACACAAGCTCAAGATCTTGGACTTCAGCGAAGGGAACGCCATAGCAGAATGCGGAAGCCAAACGATCCGCCTGGGGACGTGTGAGACCACCATCGGCGCCACGTTCTGTAGAGAACGGCAAGGACCCACCTGCGCTCAACAACTAGTGGCTGGGACCATCGCCCACTGCACCACCCTATCCGGCCACCTGGACGCGATCACCATTGTGGACCATGGCACGCTTATCCTCAATGACGCCGTCGTGACCGTGGGAGACGAAACAGGCACAATCCAGAACGTCTCCGGCACCTACCTCGTGGCTTACTCCAGCCGAGTCTCCCTCAACGGGACATGGTACGTGAACCCCCTGGGCGAATCCCGGAAGAAGGCAATGGTCGCCTCAATGACAACCACCGGGCACCACGACAAACTAAGTCTGCCTTTCTTGAGAGAATTACGCATGCAGAACCTGAAGCACATCGAAATGCAGACGGTCAAGAATTCAGCCTCACACCTCCTCACCTGGGTCATCGCCGCGATACTCTGCGTAAGCATATGGTGCTTACGCCGACGACTCCACAACCGGCCTACCAACAACAACGCAACGGATTGCGAAGCACCGGTATCAGAAAACCAACCAGCGTCCCAGCAACAACCACCATCGGCACCAAACAAACGCTGACGATTCACAAACAACCAGCAAAGTTTACGCATCCACTTCCAAGTCGAATCAACACTGGAAGTCATGCCAGCCTGGGCCCTCGCCTAATCTTCAATTATTGAATTTTTGTATGCGATATGTCGCAACCTCTCGAAATCGGCCCAAACTCGGCTTCCGCGATGCTGAGGTCGCACCCTGAAGAACACACGACACTGCACTAGGCAGTCACAAACGCACAACACCACACTACGCAGTCCACCAGCGCACCACACAGCCAAAAGCAAGGACAGCAACGTAAATAACTAAGTGAATGAAAAGTACTGAATAAACCAAGAACAACCAAAACCAAACTCTAGCTAGCGGACCCTGGACAGACTGATGCATACCTCAGCCTGAGATAGGACCTCACACTGGTAAAATACCTTTATCAGTACACTTATGACCTAGAAAGGTTACTTCGTGTCTGAAGAATGAGCACTTTTCAGGGTGCAATTTAAGGTTGTGTTTCCTACACATATCAAAAACGCTGGTGAGGTTTTTAATCATGTGTTTCTCGGAACAACCGATGACAATTAGGTCATCCATATACAAGAATGCCTGAGAAGGTTCGATACCTGAAAATGCAATTGTCATCATTCTTTGAAAAGAGTTGGGCGCTATTTTTAAACCATATGGTAATCGCGTGAAACGATAGGAGCCATTGCTCGTTGAAAACGACGTTATACGTTGAACTTTCTTCAAGTTATATTTGATGAAAACCTGACATCAGATCTAGGCATGAAAAGTATTTGGCTCTACCTAATTGATCAAGAATATCATCTATTCTGGGAAGTGGAAATTTGTCTGATAAAACTTTTTTGTTTATTTGGCGGTAGTCAATCACTAGGCGCCCTCTTTTACTATCTGAATTCGGTAATGATTTTTTCGGGACAAGTAATAATGGACTGTTGTATTCAGAGACTGAGGGTTCTACTATTTTGTCTTTTATTAGCTTTTCTACTTGCTTTATTACTTCCTCTTTTTGACTGTGAGGAATTCTGTAGTTTTTTATATATATCGGTTCATCATCTTTCATTCTTATTTTTTGTTTATAAAAATTATTAGTTGATATCGATTCGGTTTCTGTTCCGAATATATCACAGTATTTGGTGCATAATTCTGTAAGAATGGTTTTGAATTGAATGGGGAAGTTTTTATCTAACTTGTCTAATATTTCGGTCTGATTATTATTAGGATTGGTATTTACTGTTGAAGCAGCAGCAGCAAAATAGCATAACTTAGCATAGAATAGCATAGTATAAGAGTTAATGAATTGTTAAGCTCAGTCGCTGTTACGCCATCTCCGAGCATGTTCGATCGGCTCCCTTCTGTAGTGGGCGAACGTTAGCATCGCTGGCTGCGACCAGTGCATTAAATGAATTTAAATTGAACGGCTGCGTTTTGGTTGAATCTTCGCTGACATCGTATACCACCGTTGTAGGAAAAAACCATCTAGAGCTGCTGGACCGGCGTCATCCCACATCATCGTTCCGGGAAAACCATTCCGGATTTTCATTGGCTCCCGATCAGGGACATCAGTTATCAGCATTTCGTGGAAATTCGCAAGACAAAAACAGTTAACAGTGCACTTTCGTCGTCTCGGCACAAGTTACTGGTTTTTAGTCTTTGTGCGAATAAAGCTCTAGCTGGCTGGTCTGCGACATCTGGTGAAGCATCGCATTAAGGAAAGTTCTTCGGAAAATTCAATGCCGAATCTACAGGTATTCTAGTGTCAAAAATTGAGTGCAATCAATCCACAAATTTGTGAGTCGTGTGTGCCTATTATAGCACCATAGCCGGTGGCCTCATTTTCTGGCACTGCATGAATTGGAATACCAATTTAATATAACATAACCCAAATAAAATCAACCGAAGTGAACTAGCCAGAAATATCGAATAATTATTTATATGTGGAAACTCAATAAAAAAGTGTACATAATATTGAGGTCCGACTGTACTCGCTAATCAAAAGCAACGGAACGGTCATTGCCTCTATTGTCAATTCTCTTTTATCAAGTACCGCTTCTTGGTGGTCTGTTGGCTTCGGTAACGCTATAGTTGCGCCAAATTGTGCATAGTTTGGCGGCGTTTGGTTGTGTGCGCTGAGAGCATAATTTTTCTCGTCGCTCTTGCTGTCGCCGCATTAACCCATTAAAGCCGATACATAGTGAAAATTTAGAATAGTTTTTCTAATAACACAAAACCGAAATACTTGGGTGGCGTAAAGATTTATTAAAAGCGGGGACGAAATAATTTAGGTGCGCTCGATCGAATTCAATTTCAACGATTCTATTCTAAAAATTCATTACACTTCATTCTATGCCTAACTAACCTACGGTGGCAAAGCGGGGCGAATTCGCCTTGAGCGAAAGAGCGAGCTTTTATTGCGCTCCCGCCTTGCCCTAACCTACTTACACTAGACTTCAAAACAATTCAAAAATAATCTTAACATAAAACATTGACTAAGACGACGACATGACGAAACACATAGTCTTTAGACATTTCTGCTGTCGGTGTTTTTGTAATTAATTGTGGATAATAAACTCTGGCGGTTTCGGTTGTGTGCGTTGGCATCATAATTCTGCAAAGCGGTAACGTTGCTAGCGCTTTTTTAACCCGCCAATAGAGAGTTTTGGGGAACTTCTTGTTGTTTGTTTTGGTGTTTGGTTAAAAACAGTTCGTTGAATACAGCGTACTCACCCTCATATTAGCTTGTTTGAACCGTGCGAAAACCTGCGCATTAACCTTTGACGGTATTAATTTGAGTAATCGTGTCAAAAATGAGTGAAAAAGAGAAAGAATTCGCGGCCAAGGAAGTAGGGTCCAAGCTCAGCCAAAAGTTACTGACCGCAATGCAAAACACGACAAGGTGATGAACGACATTAGGCGACAGAAAACGGCTTTCGAGGAAAAAACAATTTCGTTTGATCCTCTTCAAATTAAGTGCAGGTTAGAACTGATCGAAAATTATTGCGACAAGTTAATGGACATTCAGGCAGATGTAGATTTGTTGAATCCCAGCAACGATTTAAGGTCAATGGTCGAGGATGTGTGTATTACTACGAGGGCTATGTATATGTCCGCAGTAAACGTACCTGAGAGTCAGCGAGCACATAGGAACGATCGCGGCGATCAGCGTCATTCGTCACACCTGCCAAAAATGAATTTGCCTAAGTTTATTGGAAAACATTCCGAATTTAAAAACTTCATAAGCCTGTTTGAGAGTTTGGTGCATAGCGACCCATCATTAACGAACGTAGAAAAGTTTAACCACTTGCTGGCTTGTCTCACTGATGCTGCATTGGGCACAGTGAAGGCGTTCCAAATCTCTGAGAGCAATTATGAAAAGGCTCTGGAGAGCTTAAAGAATGTTTACGATAACAAGTGTTTAATCTTTTTCGACACCATCTCGCAGTTGTTCGACATTCCCCAAATAACAAGACCCTCTGCTTCATGCCTGAGATCCCTCATTGACACGGTATCTGCCCTCTACTCCTCTCTGCAGTCGTTAGGAAGTGAGAAGGACATAAATAGTGCAATGCTGATTCACATAGCAATGTCCAAAGTAGATCATACTACAAAATCGCGCTTCGAAGAGCAATTGGATTACGACAAATTGCCGTCGTGGTCCGATTGCGCATCCCAGTTGAATCGGCGCTATCAGCATCTGTCAGCTGAAGAGTCAACAAGGAGTAAGGGAAAAGGCAAATCAGAGATAGGCAAAGGACACACGAAGTCTTCCTTTTCCTGTGCAAAGTCAGATCGGCGCGCCGAGTCGAAGTGTAGCTATTGTTCAGCGAGCAATCATAAGCAGTTGTCAAGCGTTCAGTGCTCTTCCTGTTCTTCAACGTTTTGATATCACCAAGCAACTTCGCTTGTGTATAAATTGTTTGAAGCCAGGTCATACAGTTACGAAGTGCAAGACAGCAAAATGTCGAGTGTGCTCCAAGTCCCATAATACGTTGCTTCACCGATACTGGGTAGAGTCACAGCAAAGTACGTCTGGTTCGGCTCCTGTAGAACAGCCCTCAGTTTCTGAAAACCCAACAGCATACTCGAGTCATGTGGCGAGTACTGACCAAGTGATTCTCGCGACGGCAGTAGTAAAGGTGAAAGATCGGTTCGGACAGTTCCAATATGCTAGGGCGCTGCTGGATTCCGGCTCCCAGATAAATTTTATTTCCGAGGATCTCGCACAGCGTCTAAGACTGCACCGTGACGAGTCATGCATTAGTATCACAACTGTTGGAAAAAGTTCGTCCGTCGTAAAGAACAAGGTTCACAAGTCCGTCCAATCTCGTGTCAACGCTCATCATTTTTCAACCGATTTTTGGGTATTACGTTCAATCTCCACATACCAACCCGACCATGTCGAAAATTTCGCCCAGTGGAATATTCCAGCAAACCTTGAGCTGGCAGACCCACATTTTTTCAAGCCTGCTAAGGTCGACTTACTGCTAGGGGCAGAAACCTTCTTCGAATTGATATGTGTGGGCCAAATAAAGCCAAGTTCCGAACATCCATCAATCCAGAAAACGTTGTTGGGCTGGATTGTTTCGGGAAAATATACTGCATCAAAACAGGATGTTGTATGCAATAACGCTGTTGGTAGCGATACGTGTTCTCTCGACTCTCTGGTGGAGCGCTTTTGGGAATTGGAACATGTCCCAGAGAAGTCGAAGGCTGTACATACAGCTGAACAGTTGGCTTGCGAACGCGTTTAAAATGAATCCCAAGGTTTTGGGTTCCTCTTTCGAGACGGCAAAACGCCGCTTTCTATCCCTGGAACGCAGAATCGCGAGTGATCAGTACCTGCATGACATGTATATGGAGTTTATGAAAGAGTATCTCAACCTTGGTCACATGTCATTGCTTCCAGGCACTCCTCCAGGACACCATTACTATATTCCGCATCAATGTGTCCTGAGACCTGATAGTAGCACCACCAAGCTCCGCGTAGTGTTTGATGCATCGAGTAAAACTTCAACTTCAATCTCTTTAAACGAGACTTTGATGGTGGGAGCCACTATTCAGAGGGAGCTTTTTGCAACTCTTGCACGGCTTCGATTAAACCGTTTTGCCCTTACAGCGGATAAGAAGCACTTGCGGCAAGTGCAGGTTGCTGAAGAAGATCGAAATTTCCAATTGATTCTTTGGAGGGAGAAAGCAAATATTGACGTGCAAAGTTATCGCCTGAATACGGCCACGTATGGGACAGCTTCAGCTCCATTTCTGGCCATCCGCTGTCTCGTTGAGCTAGCAAAAGTCTATCCAAAACCCCCCCCTGTGGGCCCCCCAACTCATAGCAAATGACTTTTACTTTGACAGGAGCAAACAGTCTTTAAGAACTGGGAAGAATTCGGCAGGAAGTGAGTGATGTCATGGAAGCTGGGGGTTTCATGTTGGCCAAATGGGCGTCAAATCATCCCCATCTTCTGTCCGATAGTGGCCAGGAAAAGTCTCTTCAGTTTGACCCTTCCGCTTCCATTAAAACACTCGGAATTCGTTGGAATCCGCAAACTGATTTGTTTCACTATCAGCTGGACGCCTCCTTTGATTCATTACCCCCTACGAAGCGCAACATATTGTCAGTTGCTTCGCGATTGTTCGACCCATTAGGGTTACTATGTCCCTTAATTACCAGGGCAAAGATCTTGCTGCAGCATCTGTGGAGGCAAAAGTTGGATTGGGACGAGTCAGTTCCCATGAGTCTGCATACGAGTAGGAACAGGTTCAAGCAGAATTTATTCGACTTGGACAAAATCTCTATACCTCGCTTTATCGGTCTTGCCAATAATTCCACTATCCAAATACACGGATTCGCTGACGCATCAGGTGATGCGTACGGATGTTGTATATACGTTCGTACCAAGGACGATAAAAATGTTTTATCCCGACTTCTTACAGCAAAGTCCCGAGTATCGCCTCTTAAAACGAAATCAATTCCACGACTCGAATTGTGTGCAGCGCTTCTTCTATCCACGCTATGGTCTCAAGTTCGACTGCTGTTAGACAAGTTTGTAATTGAAAGCGTGAACTTTTGGTCGGACTCCCAGGTCACCTTGTATTGGCTGGATAGGGACCCAGCCACCCTAGCAACGTTTGTGGCCAATTGGGTTGCTGAAATCCAGGAGTTGTCCAGTGGTGTGATTTGGCGTCACGTTCCCACCGATCAAAACCCAGCAGACTTAGTGTCCCGTGGAACAGATGTAGATGGTGTAATGTGCTCATTGTGGACTAATGGGCCGCATTTTCTTCTTCGTGGTCCTGAGAATTGGCCGCGTCTTCATCAGGTTGAGTTGTCCCCAGAAATGGAAAAGTCAGAAGACAAGAAAATTGTGGCAGCACATTCTGTGGCAAAGGGTCAGACTAATGAGGTCATCGAGCTGATTGGAAGATGCTCTTCGTTTCAGAAGTTGCTTCGGATCATGGCGTATGTGAATCGGTTCATTCAAGGTGGCAATCGCAGTCGAGATGTGGTTGTATCAGCTAAGGAGCTGAAGGTCTCATTTCTTAGGCTGGTACAGGTAGTCCAAAGATGTGAGCTTGGATCAGAATTCCTCAAACTGGATAGGTCGGAAATTTTGTCTCCACATCTTCAACGACTCAGCCCGTTCATACACACGAGCGAACGCGGCGGAGTCACCTTCCGACTGATTCGTGTTGGGGGAAGATTGCTGCACGCAGAAATTCCATACGATGCGAAGTTTCCTTTACTGCTGTCGCAAAAGTCGCAGTTCGTGACACTGTTTCTACGCCATTTGCATCGTGCTCATTATCATGCAGGTGCAAAAGTAATGGTTTCCCTTCTAAGGCAGCAGATTTGGCTATTGAACGCCCGAGAAGCATGCACAAGAATCGTGAGGAATTGTGTGCACTGTTTCCGATACAAGCCCATCCTTATGGGACAGATCATGGGAAACCTGCCAGCTGACCGAGTGCAAAGAGCTCGCCCCTTTCTGATTTGTGGGGTAGATTTCTGCGGTCCGTTTCAGGTGTCCCTCAAAATTCGAGGCAGGTCCCCCATTCAAAGGCTGTTCACCTCGAATTAGTAGTCGACCTATCAACTGATAGTTTTTTGTGTGTTTTCAAAAGGTTCGTCGGGAGGGGAGGCTTTCCGGTGAAGGTCTACAGCGACAACGCCACCAACTTCGTGGGCGCGAGCCGAGTGATGGAAGAGCTTCACGCAGCATTTCAGAGGGATCAGGATCGGCTCAGGACGTACGCAGGACGTACGCAGACGTACGGCGTCGAGTGGTGTTTCATACCACCGAGAGCACCGCACTTCGGAGGGCTTTGGGAGGCGGCAGTCAAGGCAGCCAAACAGCGGCTGATACGTGGAGTTGGCAACGCCAAGCTCACCGCGGACGAGCTCAGCACCCACCTGGTCGAGGTAGAGGCCATCCTCAACTCCCGGCCAATCGCTTCGCCAGGCAACGACCCCAGCGATGGAGAAGCCCTGACGCCAGGGCACCTGCTCATCGGGCAGCCGCTTCTTTCGCTGCCGTCCGAATCCGAGCAAGACGCCAAATGCAGCAAGGGCGGCTTCGACTATTTGAAGCGGTGGCGCATGCTGTCCGCGCTCAAAGAGCAGTTTTGGCAGGGCTGGTCCAAAGACTACCTGGCCAGCCTGCAGCAGCGGCAGCAATGGTGTACCGAAGGACCGAACCTCGAGGCAGGATGCCTAGTGCTCGTCCACGAGGACAACACACCGCCACAGAAGTGGACCACAGGGCGAGTGGTGGCAACGACGGCAGGAGAAGATGGGAGAGTGCGCGTGGCAGAGGTGCGAACTTCCGCAGGCGTTATTAAACGAGCAGTCCAAAAACTGGCAAAATTGCCAATGGATGGTTGAAGCGCCGGAGGCCTTCAACGGGGCCGGAATGTTGAAGCAGCAGCAGCAAAATAGCATAACTTAGCATAGAATAGCATAGTATAAGAGTTAATGAATTGTTACGCTCAGTCGCTGTTACGCCATCTCCCAGCATGTTCGATCGGCTCCCTTCTGGAGTGGGCGAACGTTAGCATCGCTGGCTGCGACCAGTGCATTAAATGAATTTAAATTGAACGGCTGCGTTTTGGTTGAATCTTCGCTGACATCGTATACCACCGTTGTAGGAAAAAACCATCTAGAGCTGCTGGACCGTCGTCATCCCACATCATCGTTCCGGGAAAACCATTCCGGATTTTCATTTACTATGTCGTAATCATCTAATGGTTCGAATTTTATTGTATTTAATTCAATGATTGCATTTGTATTTGTTGTATTTAATATTCGGACGAAGGTGTTTTGAGAGTCTGAAATGGAGTTTCCAATGTATACTCCATTTTGAATGTCTTGATTTGGTATGAATATATATTCAGTTGCTGTATTTATAGCAATCTTTCGGACAACTTCGGATCGTGCTGGTAAAATTGTTAAATTGTTTTCTAGTGTATGATATATTGGAATATTGGTGGGATAATGGAAATTATTTGGTCTCAGGATGAGCCAATCATTTTCTGGTTTTAAGTCTATTTGACAATTGAATTTTTTCATGAAATACCAATTATTCCATCGCAAGGAATGGGAAAGTTTGAATCTACTATATGAAAATTATGTGGAATAGCATATTTTCCTAAGAGAAGTTCTATGAATGTTAATCCTTTGGAATTGGTTGAACCTTCACCAATACCTGATATTTGTGCGATATTTTTGTAATCTATGTTACGAAATGTGTCTGAAAATATGTCCGCACCTGAATCTACCAATAATGTATATATGCTGTCGGGTCAAGCATGTGAATACGCCCGGCAGCGGCTGTTCTGGCAGCTGTCTCCCGCTGCCTTCGTGTTGCTGCTGCACCTGCTGCGTTTAAGCAGCTCTCTTGTTCTACTCGGCTCAGAAGCCGAGCCTAACTATGCCATTTGCCATTTCAACATAATAATTAACACTTAATTGCCCTTCGTTCGTCTGCTTTGCTCGCCGCTCTGATCCAGTGCCATCGATAACATAACCAGTGCCATAGACCACATACAAGCATATACACCGGCCGCCTGTGTATACACAAATTGCGCTTGAAGTTCCCGTTTGTTACGAGCGTTGCGCTTTGTGTTCCTCTTCCCGCTACGAACGTTTTTAGAACCGCTGCTGCTATGGATGCTGCCAACGACGCTCCAGTGCCCAGGGAGCAAAACAGGGTGTCTTTTCTGAGGATTAAGTCAACGGAACTATGTGAGAAAGTGAAAAGATTGGCTACCGCTTGGGAAGATGAGGCTGCTGTCTGTGACTATTACATGCTACGTGTAAAGCTGGAGCAGATCGAGAAGCTGAATGGGCAATTTGAAACATTGCACAATGAGCTTGAAGAATTGGACTGCAACGAAATTCATAGTGGACTGTGCGACAGCTTTGAAACAATTGCCAGTGCTCTCAAGGCTTCGATCATGCGTGAAACTTCTAGGATTAGCGGATACATTCCGCTGCATTCTACGTTTGCTGGAGCAAATGCAACTGCAGGTTTTCCCGGTGCTCAGCCGCCACCTCGTCGTAGGCCAGGATCATCCTTTTCTCCCATACAATTGCCAAGGTTTAGCGGAGGATATGCGGATTGGGCGGACTTTTACTCGATGTTCACGACCATCATCGACAATCATCCAGAGCTACCCAACATTGAGTATTTTCAGCATCTGCGATCTTGCCTGCGTGACTCGGCGTTGGAGACAGTTCGTTCGCTGGAAATCTCGGACAGCAACTATAATATAGCATTGGATTTATTGGAAAAGCGTTTTAATAATCGTCGTTTAGTTTTTCAGGCGCACATTACTGAGATTCTGGGGCTGCAGGCAGTTGAGAATGGGTCAGTGTCGATGCTGCGGGAGATTTCTGACAAGTTCAACGCTCATATTCGGGCGCTGCAGGCTTTGGGCACGCCTGAGCAGATCGCAGGATGCATCATAGTGAAGGTGATACTTCGTAAACTGGACCCGGCGACTCAAGCCAAGTGGGAGGAACGTTTAGAGGACTCAGCCTTCGTCAACTTGATTTCATCATGCGAGTCCATGGCCTCGTTTTTGGATCAGCGATGCAGGACGTTGGTAACAGTGGATTTCGCTATGGCAACATATGCGCCAAGCAGTCAGGTGGGCAGTAGTAGAAAACCTAACCATTCTAAATCCACACTTGTTGCCATTAACCAAAACACATCAAACTGCGTGCTGTGCAATGACAGCGCTCACGAAATCAATCATTGTCCCAATTTTATAGCACTGTCTCCCGCAAATCGCCATAAGGAAGCCAAAAGGCTTTCCCTGTGTGTAAATTGCCTCAAAACAGGGCATCGATTGAGTCAATTTAGCTCCAGCAAATGCCGTACCTGTGGACGTAGGCACCACACTCTATTGCATTTCGGTGGCCTTGATGCTACTGCAGCCCAAGGTGGATCTGTTCCACTTGGCACTTCGTCTCCGTCTGCGTCATCTCATCCCATCGCTGAGTCCTCTGCTTCATCGTCCACGGCGGCTACTCATACCACTTAACCATCTATCCCAGCATCTACCTCTTCTGCTCTTATTGCCCAGGGTCTCAGTGATGATGTCGTTCTGCTAGCCACGACAACAGTCTTGGTAAAAAATCGTTCCGGAGTTTTTGTTCCCTGTCGAGCGTTGCTTGATTCTGGCTCTCAACTACACTTACTTCTCGCTTCGCAAATCAGCTTCAGCTTCGAAAAATGAAATCATCAACGTCAGTATCAGGAATAGGCGATTCTACCTTTGTCACGGATGGAGTGAACGTCAGTCTGCACTCTCGCTCATCGGAATACTCAACTCTCATCACCGCTGTCGTAGCCTCTAGCATAACTGACCGGCAGCCGAGCTTCGGAATAGACACTTGCAACTGGAATATTCCAGCAAATCTGCCACTAGCTGATCCAGAGTTCTATAGACCGCAGCGTGTTAATCTTCTAATTGGCGCCAGCTTGTTTTACGAACTCCTCTGCGTTGCCCAGGTCACGCTATTGCCAGGATTGCCCTCAATTCAGAAGACTCGCTTGGGATGGGTCATATCTTGAGGTTGTTCCCGAGTAAGGAAGGGGTCCTCTTTAATGGTTTCGCGCGCCCCGGCCGTAGCTGCATAACCTAGACGAGAAACTTGAGGTCCTGCTGCGACGGCTTTGGGAGGTAGAGAATTGCATCGAACCCATAGTAAATTCTACCAAAGAAGAGCTAGATTGTGAAGCTCACTTTGTGCAGCATTTCCGCCGATTGCAAACCGGCGATTATTGTGTTAGGCTGCCCGCAAAATACAATCTGGATGTCTTGGGAGAATCGTATCATCAAGCTCTTTGAAGGTTCTTATCTCTTGAACGGAAGTTAGATCAGCGTCCTGATGTAAAATCTCTGTATGCTGCTTTTATAAAAGAGTACCTTGATCTAAGTCATATGTCCTCCTGCCGATATTTTTTGCCTCACCATTGCGTCACAAAGGAAGATAGTTCTACAACCAAGCTTCGGGTCGTTTTCGATGGATCTGCATCAACATCATCTGGTTATTCCCTGAACGACGTTTTAATGGCCGGTCCTGTAATCCAACCGAAGCTTTTCCATATTCTTACTCGATTTCGGTCACATGCAGTTGCGATTACGGGAGATATTTGCAAGATGTACCGATGTGTCAGGGTCTCATCTGAGGACAGTAACTTGCAGAGTATTCTATGGACGAATTCCATGCAAGAGGAGTTGCGTGTATTCAAGCTGGATACCGTAACTTATGGGACGAAGCCTGCCTCTTATTTATCTGTGCGGGCGATGCATCAGCTGGATGGATCAATGGATCAATGGAAGAACAGACAGCGTTTCCTATTGGGACTGAGATTCTTCGCCGTGACTTCTACGTTGATGACCTAATATCTGGAGCCAGCTCTCCGGAGGAGGCTATCCGCATTCGTGACCAAACTGCAGGATTTTTGAGTAGAGGCCAGTTCCGACTGAGGAAATGGTGTTCGAACGTCCCTGCTGTCCTCGATGGGGTTCCTAAGGAGGAGAAGGAAACTAATTTGAAGTTCGACGATGACAGTGATTTTACCAAAGCACTGGGAATTGCCTGGGATCCTGTGTCTGATCAACTTTTATTCTCCTTTTCTGCCCTACATTCGTCTTCGCATCCCTGCAGGCGTTCCGTCTTGTCTACAATAGCCCGGTTCTACGACCCCCTTGGACCAGCTGGAGCTGTCATTACAAAGGCAGAAATCTTTCTCCAGCAGTTGTGCAAGGAGAAGTTGTCCTGGGATGAAAGCTTGCCATCCGGACTGAACACCTCCTGGCAGGAATTATGTAACAGTTTTGGCCACATTCGACGCTATGAATTTCCTCGGTTCGTGCTTATTCCGAATTTTGAGCTAGAAATTCACGGATTTTGCGACGCCAGCATTGAGGCTTATGGTGCCTGCATTTATGTTGTGTCTAAGGGTCAGCGGTTCAGCAGCCACTTACTCTGTGCAAAATCTCGTGTTGCTCCATTGAAGCCGAGCCTAACTATGCCATAATGCTCTCACGCTCTCGTTATGCATAGGGCACAGGCAGTCGGCCCATTTTGCCCTGCGATCAGTCAATTATTGATATTCAGAACGTTCGGTCTATATACCTTAAGCAAACATATTAAATACGCATACTGCCGCTACTAAATACTAATAAAATAATATTGTAATAAATTTATCGGCTCTGTTCTTAAATTTAATTAAAATAGCTATTAAAAATGCTTAATAGCTCAAGCATATGTTGTGTGTTTTTTCATTTTGTAATGAAACAAAAAGGTTAAAATTAAGATTGATAGTGTGAACCGTTACTGATTTTGTTTTCTTAAGGGGGCTTACTGGTTTTCCGGCGTCGTTTGCACCTGTCGGACATTATTATTTTGCCTGTTAGAGTTGGCATTATTACCACTATATAATCCACCGTTTTGACAGTTGTTTCCTCGATAGTTTGTATTGTTGTTTTTACTATTGTTGTAACGTCGAAAATTTCATCTGAAATTCCCGCGTCCTCGGCTTTGGCTACTTTGGTAACTACCTCGGTAATTACCTTGGTATTCACCTAGGCTTCCGCCTCGGTATGAGTTTCCTCTATATGAGTTATTACTCTGCCGATTATAGTACAGTACGGTATCAGTTTTACCGGTTGCATCTGTGCAACTGTTTATGAACTTGGAGACAGCTTCGTTCATGTTATTGAACTGTCCCGCTTCCATGATAAGTTTAACTTTTTCGATGGAGCAATTCTTTGTCATAGCTTTTACGTTGGGTTGAATATTTAGTGGCAAGTGAAAGGGAAATTCCGTCTGCAATATAGGCGCTTTCTAGAGCCTTTGTCAATTGTTGAATTTCTTGAGTATAGACGTTTGCAGTTTTATTTTTCTGTTAGACGTTCAACATTTTAGCGTTCAGTACTTCAACTGACTCGCCTTTTACGTAATTTTTAAGCTTACGGATGACGTCTGCTATTGTTGTTTCTGATTCTATTAAGTTCCTGGCATTTCCTTTAAGTTTTGATTTAAGGAGGGATACAGCTAAAACTTCTTGAGTTCCTTTAATGGAATCTACTATTTCTAGTGCGTCTAGGAAACTTCTCAGATTTTCGTGTTTACCATCGATAGTACTTATCTATCAAAATTGCCAAGAAAGACTTTCAGATGTACATGAAACCCAAATCCAAACCCAAATAAGCCTGGAGGCTGAGTTGAGAAATTCTATATTTCTTTGTGCCAATGTTGTTTCTATTTCTTTGTCAGTTTCTAGGTCAGTTTCTAGTATTACTTGTTCTGCATGACTTGTATCGGGCAGAAATGATTTATTAAAGCTGGCTAGACTGGTGTAATTGTTTGGTAAGGAAAGTTGCAAGCTATGTATTGTACTGATTTTAATATGTTTTAAACCGGGCTATGTTATGTATTATGTTATTTTTATTTGTTCTACGACGCGTATGGTGGTTTGACTTGCGTGTTTGTTATTTGCCTGACTGCTACGGCTGATGGACTTTTTCTTCATGCAAGGCAGTGCCTTTTATAGATCGGCCGGCCTTCAATTTTCCCATGAATGTCTTACAGATATCTTATTTCTACTTCAGAATGTGGGAAGGGTTCTTACATAAATATATATTGCCGAATTATAGTCTGCGCGTGCAGACGGGCTGATCGGTAACAGAAGGTTACCTAATCATTAGCCCTGCAGTCAGTGTCCAATATTCCCGGTAAGGAAAGTCGTAGATTGCTGACTGGCTCGCGCATGTGAGGGGTTTGCCCGGTAACCGAGGGTTACCTAAGCAATTGCCTCTCAAGAAGTGTCCAATGTCCCAGGTAAGGTGATCGGTGTGCACCGGTACCGTGGGAAAGAAATTTCGTTGGCACTTCGGGAATATATATTGTTAGGAATATTTATTTATTTAATATTATTTTAGGTACTTAATGCGTAAGCCCCTTGTGCTGGTCTCCTGTCTTTTGGCGTGAGCTGAGTTTGCATTTTTGCTGGGTGTTCACCTCGCTTCACCTGGGAGTAGCGTTGGCTGCGTCTTCAGCTTGTGACGAACCATGGGATCCATGTTCACAATAAGTCAAGCTAGCATAAAAGTATCGAAACATCGACCCAAATTCAGATAATACCTCCGCGATGCAGAGTTAGCAAAAACTCATTTCTTTTGAAACCAAATACCCAATTCCCAACTGCACCTTCCGGGATGCAGCATCAGCAAAACCACCCTGACTCATTAAAAATTGTCAACGAAGCACCAAGCTTCGGCCTAGTTACCACACCCTACAATTATTATTACCCAATAACCTTAAGTCAGCAAGAATTAATTATTTCCGGGTCTCAGGTGCGATCGCCAGCTGCATAAAAGGGCCAAGATCGGCAGAAAGAGTAGGCAGTCCATCAGCCCAAACCCAAGACACTGCACAAGGCAGTCCCTCAGTCACACACCCAAGACACTGCACAAGGCAGTCCCTCAGTCACACACCCAAGACACTGTACTACGCAGTCCCTCAGTCACACACCCAAGACACTGCACTAGGCAGTCCCTCAGCCCAAACACAAGACACTGCACAACGCAGTCCACTAGCGCACCATACAACTACAAGCCAGAGTAGCAACGTAAAGGAATTAAGTGAATGAATAAATTCTGAATAATACAAGAACCACAAAAACTCCCGCATCATCACTTTTCGCTTGCCTACTGCATTTTTCAAGCCAGCCCGACATCTGAAGTCACCTACAAACTACAAATTGTCTTGTAGCGGACCCTGGACAGACTGATGCTTACCTCAGCCTGAAATAGGACCTCACAAGTGGCGCCCGAGCAGGGACTTTTTGATGACTTTAAAGAGACTAACACCTTAATACGGAGCTTTGTGGGGTAAAGACCCACGGCCACTGAAAGAGACTAGGCTAGCAAGGATCAATAACCGTCAAGCACAAAACGCAAAATCCGGTCCGAAGCAGAAGCCCCACCAACACAACGTGAGTCAGTGCTACTAACCGCAAAACACACCATGGAAGCCCACGAAGCCGGTCAACCCGACGAATTTTACCCGGAGGGACACCATGCCAATCCAGGAGTCACCACCGGCTGGATTTATAAACTCCGGCGGGATGAGCTGGAAGCCCTGGCCGAGGAATTCGGATTCGGCAACGAAGGAACAGTCGAGGAACGACGAAAGAGATTCGCCGCACTAGTCGCCGGGACACTCTCGCAGGATGCCTGGGTTCGACTGGCAGACCTCGAACGGCAATACGCCATACCAGCAGGACGCTCCAAGTCACCCATGCCCACCACTCCTGGGCCATCTGACCAGCGGAAAACAGACCCAAAAGCCGGGTTACAAGTCCCCACCGCGGCCGAATACAGCACACCCTGCCCACCACGCATCGTAACGCCAGCCGATTTGCCCAGACCTCCAGTTACGGAGACCAGTCGCTCGCCCACACAGAGGATCGTGCCAGCCATGGACTCTTCCACCGCGCACATCGCGGTACAGATTCGGAAATGGGGGATCAGGTTCGACGGACAGGACGATCCACTCGCATTTCTGGAACTACTCGAAGAACGTGCTCTCTCATATGGGGTGGACACGAATCAGCTGCCCCGGGCCATGACAGAGCTTCTCACCGATCGGGCCAGTCGCTGGTACCGTACCAGCCAACTACAAGGCAGCTCATGGGCATATTTCCGCCAAGAATTCTTGACTTTCTTCTTGCCGCCACGGTATTTTGAACAATTGGAAGACCAGATCCGAGCCCGCAAGCAAGCGGTAGGAGAATCGTTCAAGGATTACCTCATCGTACCAGGCACCACGCCAGGTACGACGCAGCCAAGGAGCTGAACAGGATCTACGATAACGCCCTGCCAGCATACCAGATGTACGTGCGGCGACACGAACTACAAAGCTTAGCACAGCTCACAATGTTGGCCACCGAGTTCGAGAGCATCCAAGAGCGGACCATCCCGACCACTTTCGCACCGCCGCGAAGCACCCCAAGATACCCAAGGCCGGCCACCGAGCCAAGGAACGGCGACCCGCCCCGGCCACCATTTCGGCAACCCCACAGGGAGGCAGCAGACTCGCCAAGGAGACAGCAAGCACCCTCAAACAGCCAGACAACGCCCGAGGTGGCCCATCACATGATCACGACCAACATCATCAACCCACGCGCAGCCTGTCGCCGATGTGGTGAAGCGGGGCATGCGGCATACGACTGCCATAATCCCTCCATCCTATTCTGCTGGGAATGTGGCAAACGCGGCACACGGACCGTAAATTGCTGCCGCCAAAACACGTCGGGAAACGACATGCGTTCCCAACTGACACGGGATCAGCCGGAAACGACGCCTCCTCCAACCCGCGACTAAATAACTCTCTACACGTAAGCAACGGCCGGATAGTGGCGATGGTCACCATAGGAGGACACGCAACGGAAGCCACAATCGACACCGGGGCATCCAGAAGCTTTATCAGCGCAAACCTCGCCCGAAAACTAAACAACAACACCAACCTGCAAGATGCATGCATCCGCATACGCCTGGCCGATGGCTCGGTCAGAGAGATCTCACAAGTTCTACTGGCGCACATCAAGCTGGATCAACGAGAGGTTCAAATCCCGCTCCTGGTCCTGCCAAACATGTTGGGACAAGTTATTGTCGGCATGGACTTCCTAGGTGCCATCGAAACGACGATCCAATGCGGCACCGCGCTGCTACAGCTACGAGACCGTCACCCCATGCCCATTGAACCCGTGCTTACTACCATCCACGTACAAGACGCCGAACCCCGATACCAGAAACCCCAACAACGCGCAACGAACCTACGTCCACGACCTACCACAACGCACACGGCACCCAATAACGCAACGCAGCACTAGACACCCAAACCAATCGCAACGAATACGAAGCAACGGCACACTACGGAGAACATGAATCCAAGGTCAGCACCAGCAAACCGCAATCAAGCAATCGGGAGAATGAGTCCCACGGTCACTACGGAGCAACCGCGTCCTAGCCCAACCACAGGTGACACATACCCCAAACAAACCACGAGGATCTCACACACGAGACAAACACACTTGAACACGGCGCTCGACACAGGAAGCCCAGGTCCAAGACAAGCAACAGAGCAAGCACGAACAGAATTCACAACGGAAGAATTCAACGCATGGACACCCTCAAAATCGATCATCAGCATCGAAAAAAGACAACGGCAACCACCATCCGACAGCCCAGCAACACGGGAAACAGCCACGCTAACCCCACGCTGGTCGGAGCCCATAATCGAACTGATATCCACAGAGCCCCTCAACGCGGGCCCGGAAACCACGACGATGCCACCACGATGCACAGACCGCCGCCCTGTCGTACCCACGGCCGACGCCACACCGATCCTCGCCAACACAATGGAGTACCTTCCGCGTACTGACATGATTCTTAGCGGCATGCAACGAGCCATGCCTAGAGCCATGTCCGAGATCTTCGTCGCCCACACAAGTCGTTGCTGCGATACCAGAGGCGTCATCGCGACTCACCTGTTCACGTACCAGTCTGGCTGTAGTATAACACGAGTACTACACCCGGCATACCAAAATCTCGTACCCATGGTCGACACCACACCCATCGTCGCCCACATAAGCGACTACCAACGGAGGATCGAAACGCACAGTGCCTTCGACACAACCCTCTTACCCGAAGGCCATGGATCCCATGGTTCGCCACCAGCAGATGACGCAGCCAACGCTACTCCCAGGTGAAGCGATCAACACCCAGCAAAAATGCAAACTCAGCACACGCCAAAAGACAGGAGACCAGCAGAAGGGGCTTACGCAATAAGTACCTAAAATAATATTAAATAAATAAATATTCCTAACAATATATATTCCCGAAGTGCCAACGAAATTCCTTTCCCACGGTACCGGTGCACACCGATCACCTTACCTGGGCCATTGGACACTTCTTGAGAGGCAATTGCTTAGGTAACCCTCGGTTACCGGGCAAACCCCTCACATGCGCAAGCCAGTCAGCAGTTTCCGACTCTCCTTACCGGGGATATTGGACACTGACTGCAGGGCTAATGATTAGGTAACCTTCTGTTACCGATCAGCCCGTCTGCACGCGCAGACTATAATTCGGCAATATATATTTATGTAAGAACCCTTCCCACATTCTGGAGTAGAAATAAGATATCTGTAAGACATTCATGGGAAAATCGAAGGCCGGCCGATCTATAAAAGGCACTGCCTTGCATGAAGAAAAGGGCAGTCCACCAGCCATCGTAGGGCGGCAGTCGAATAAAACTACCATACGCGTCGTAGCACAATTAAAACATAACATAACCGGGTAGAATAATCATACGGAAGAATACGGAAGAATAAAGAAAACCATTAAAATTAAAAGAACCAAAAAGTGTTGTGATTTCTATTTCAATTGCTGGCAAAGTCCCCGTTTTTCCCAATAAAGTCCTCGTGAATTATAAATAACTTGTAATTCAGGACCCTGGACAGGCTGATGCATACCTCAGCCTGAAATAGGACATTTCGCCCTGCTCCGGCGCCACTTGTAATGTCCTATTTCAGGCTGAGGTATGTGGGGGTTTTGCCCGGTAATCGAGGGTTACCTAAGCAATCGCCACCCAAAAAGTGTCCAATGTCCCAGGTAAGGTGATCGGTGTGCACGAGTACCGTGGGAAAGGAATTTCGTTGGCACTTCGGGAATATTTATTGTTAGGAATATTTATTTATTTAATATTATTTTAGGTACTTATTGCGTAAGCCCCTTCTGCTGGTCTCCTGTCTTTTGGCGTGTGCTGAGTTTGCATTTTTGCTGGGTGTTGATCGCTTCACCTGGGAGTAGCGTTGGCTGCGTCATCTGCTTGTGACGAACCATGGGATCCATGGTTCTCGGCAGTTTTCTTTGGTAGTTATTTGTCCAGGCATTCTCGAATCTGCGGTGCTATGTCGGGTGGCCAAGGATCCGTCGGTAGTTCTGGGTCGTCTTCGGTGGGTTCGGTGGCTCCGGGGTCAAAGGTTTGATTCGGGTTTTTCGGAAGGATGGGTTTGTCAAATGTGCTTGACGGATCGATGCTCCGGTGGTAATCGCTTATGTGGGCGATGATCGGGGTGGCGTTGGACGTGGGTAGAGTAGTTTTGTAGCTCTGGCGGAACACTTGGGTGGTATTGTCTCCAGACTGGTGCATGAACTGGCTAGTCTCGACGATGTCTCTTTTGTTGGACGAATGGCTTGTTTGCTTGGGTCTGTGGGGCCAAGTCCGGCGGCCACGGCTCCGGGACTGGTTCGGGCTCATGTTCGGTTCGATCGGCGGCTTCGGAGTAAAATGGTTGGCTGGGGTCTTCGGGTAAGAGGGTTGTGTCGAAGGAGCTGTGCGTTTCGATCCTCCGTTGGTAGTCGCTTATGTGGGCGACGATGGGTGTGGTGTCGACCATGGGTACTATATTTTGGTATGCCGGGTGTAGTACCCGTGTTATACTACAGCCAGACTGGTACGTGAACAGGTGAGTCGCGATGACGCCTCTGGTATCGCAGCAACGACTTGTGTGGGCGACGAAGATCTCGGACATTGCTCTAGGCATGGCTCGTTGCATGGCGCTAAGAATCATGTCGGTACGCGGAAGGTACTCCAGTGTGTTGGCGAGGATCGGGGTGGCGTCGGCCGTGGGTACGACAGGGCGGCGGTCGGTGCATCGTGGGGGTATCGTCCTGGTTGCCGGGCCCGCATTGAGGGGCTCTGTGGATATCAGTTCAATTATGGGCCCCGACCAGCGTGGGGTTAGCGTGGCTGTTTCCCGTGTTGCTGGGCTGTCGGATGGTGGCTGCCGTTGTCCTTGTTCGATGCTGGTGGTCGGCTTTGAGGGTGTCCGTGTGTTCAATTCTTCCGTTGCGGATTCTGTGCGTGCTTGTTCTGTTGCTTGTCTTCGATCTGGGCTTCCTGTGTCGAGCGCCGGGTTCAAGTGTGTTTGTCTCGTGTGTGAGATCCTCGTGGTTTGTTTGGGGTATGTGTCCCCTGTGGTTGGCCTAGGACGCGGTTGCTCCGTAGGTTCGTAGCGATTTGTTGGGGTTTCTGGTATCGGGGTTCGGCGTCTTGTACATGGATGGTAGTAAGCACGGGTTCAGTGGGCATGGGGCGATGGTCTCGTAGCTGTAGCAGCGTGGAGCCGCATTGGATCGTCGTTTCGATGGCACCTAGGAAGTCCATGCCGACAATAACTTGTCCCAACATGTTTGGCAGGACCAGGAGCGGGATTTGAAACTCTCGTTGATCCAGCTTGATGTGCGCCAGTAGAACTTGTGAGATCTCTCTGACCGAGCCATCGGCCAGGCGTATGCGGATGCATGCATCTTGCAGGTTGGTGTTGTTGTTTAGTTTTCGGGCGAGGTTTGCGCTGATAAAGCTTCTGGATGCCCCGGTGTCGATTGTGGCTTCCGTTGCGTGTCCTCCTATGGTCACCATCGCCACTATCCGGCCGTTGCTTACGTGTAGAGAGTTATTTAGTCGCGGGTTGGAGGAGGCGTCGTTTCCGGCTGATCCCGTGTCAGTTGGGAACGCATGTCGTTTCCCGACGTGTTTTGGCGGCAGCAATTTACGGTCCGTGTGCCGCGTTTGCCACATTCCCAGCAGAATAGGATGGAGGGATTATGGCAGTCGTATGCCGCATGCCCCGCTTCACCACATCGGCGACAGGCTGCGCGTGGGTTGATGATGTTGGTCGTGATCATGTGATGGGCCACCTCGGGCGTTGTCTGGCTGTTTGAGGGTGCTTGCTGTCTCCTTGGCGAGTCTGCTGCCTCCCTGTGGGGTTGCCGAAATGGTGGCCGGGGCGGGTCGCCGTTCCTTGGCTCGGTGGCCGGCCTTGGGTATCTTGGGGTGCTTCGCGGCGGTGCGAAAGTGGTCGGGATGGTCCGCTCTTGGATGCTCTCGAACTCTGTGGCCAAAAGTGTGAGCTGTGCTAAGCTTTGTAGTTCGTGTCGGCGCACGTACATCTGATATGCTGGCAGCGCGTTGTCGTAGATCCTGTTCAGTTCCTTGGCTGCGTCGTACCTGGCGTGGTGAATGAGTAGACGGATCTCGATGAGGAAATCTTTGAACATTTCCCCCGCCACTTGCTTGCGGGATCGGATCTGGTCTTCCAATTGTTCAAAATACCGTGGTGGCAAGAAGAACGTTAAAAATTCCTGGCGGAAATTTTCCCATAAGGAACTTTGTAGGCGGCTGGAGCGGAACCAACGACTGGCACGGTCTGTGAGAAGTTCAGCCATGGCCCGCGGCAGATGGTTTGTGTCCACCCCATACGAGAGCGCGCGTTCTTCGAGCAGTTCGATGAATGATAGAGGGTCATCTTGGCCGTCAAACTGGATTCCCCACTTTCGGATGCGTTCCGCCATTGGTGCAGCGTGGTTGTAGTGGTGCCCTTCCATGGGTCGGTCGATCGCTAGCAAGACCCTCGGTACGGGTGCTGGGTGGGTCTCGGTAGCTAGGGGCCTTGGAAACGGGGCTGCAGGAGTGCGGTATTCGGTGGCTGCGGGGACTCGTAATCCGGTCTTAGGATCCATTTGGCGAGTGCCTCTCGAACTCTCCTAGGCGAACCCAGGCTTTTTGCGCGAGTGGCCCGGCGACTAGTGCGGCAAATTTTTTTCGGCGTTCATCGACCGTTCCTTCGCTGCCGAATCCGAATTCTTCGGCGAGGACTTCTAGTTCGTCCCGACGGAGTTTGTGGATCCAGCCGGTGCTGACACCTGGATTGGTAAAGTGTCCAGCAGGGTATTCCTCCTCTGGTTGTTCATCGTCGTGATGTTCCATGTTGATTTCTGTTGATTTTTGGCACTGAGTCACTGTTGAACGGCACTTTTAGGATCGGCACTGCGTATACTTTCGCGTTTTTTTTCGCGCCCGGATTATGTAAGTGCGCGGACTTGTTATTGATTCAATTTGCTTTTTGATGGCAGTGGGTCTTTAATCCACGAAGTCCCTGATTTCGGTTTTCTTGAAGTTTCCACGAAAAATCCTTTAAAGTCCCTGCTCGGGCGCCACTTGTAATGTCCTATTTCAGGCTGAGGTATGCATCAGCCTGTCCAGGATCCTGAATTACAAGTTATTTATAATTCACGAGGACTTTATTGGGAAAAACGGGGACTTTGCCAGCAATTGAAATAGAAATCACAACACTTTTTGGTTCTTTTAATTTTAATGGTTTTCTTTATTCTTCCGTATTCTTCCGTATGATTATTCTACCCGGTTATGTTATGTTTTAATTGTGCTACGACGCGTATGGTAGTTTGATTCGACTGCCGCCCTACGATGGCTGGTGGACTGCCTCCGACGATGGCTGGTGGACTGCCCTTTTCTTCATGCAAGGCAGTGCCTTTTAAAGATCGGCCGGCATTCGATTTTTCCATGAATGTCTTACAGATATCTTATTTCTACGAACCATGGTTCTAGCCATGGCTCGTCACAAACGGCGGAGGGTCAGCGCATCCACGCTGGCGGGAGGCAATAACCAAACTGATATACACAGAGCTAACGAACAATGGCTCTAGCCACGGTTCTCCACAAATAGCGGTGTGTCAGCACTCCGGAAAATAAAATAGTCTTAAGCATCGCACGCAATTAATAAATTAAGAACTCTCGATCAGCGAAAAACCAAACACGAAATTCTCGGTCACCCACTTCTTGGCGATATTTCGCAACCACTCGGCCTCGAATCACAGATATCACCTTCGCGATGTGGAGGTAGCAAAAACCCAATTCCCAACTGCAGCCCGCACCTACTGCGATGCAGCCTCAGCTAAAAACACTCTCATCAAAACACACTGACCCACTAAGCAATTGTCAACGAAGCACCCAGCTTCGACCCACTTACCACGCCCCACAATTATTGTCACCCAATAATCAAAAGTTGAAAACCAAATCAACCGTCAACGACTACAGACGTATTTTTTAATCGCTCCGCGGTGAAAATTCAATAAAGTCAATTAATCGCGATTAATCATAAATTAAATTCGCGAAAAAAGCGCTCGGGGTAGGCATGGGTACTAGTGATCGTGCTGCCCATGAATACCATCCGATCGAGTAATAAAGACTAATAGAAATAATAGAAAAGAACAAGTGTCAACGTTTAAGAGCACCAGCTCGGTAAAGAACACAAGCACTGTAAGCAAAGCCAAAATGAGCCAAGCCCGGCAACAACAACAAGACGAGCGTCGGCTCTCGCAAGCAAAAAGCAACGCGTACTTCTCTATACGCTCGCCAAAGGCAGCAGTACCAACAAAAACTGCATCATTGCAAGTGAACGAGGAGAGAGCACGCTCTCTCTCCCCTGCATTGCAAAGTGGGTCATGGAGTGCTCAGTGCCCATCCCCCGACTCGTACTGCCTAACCAGCGATTTGCTAATATCGACAACAACTAGTACAATGCCCTCGCTCAAAACTGTGTCTTCGACCACAACAACGACAACAACCACAACAACAACCACTGCAATTGCCCAGCGCCCGATACTGTCGACCCACTGCGACAAGCCCCAACTCTCCCAACCAATAAGTTCAAAAAATGCTAACGGAGCGTTAATTCAGACTGGGCTCGATCGCTATGTGCAAATCAAAAGAAAATTGAGCCCACAAAATGTGAAGAACAACAATGCAGCCAAAATAACTAAAATAACCGAGAACACTGTGCCACATAAGGCACTAGCAAACAATAGATTTGCGATACTAAGTGTCCCAAACGAAGATGAGATCACCCAAACACCCAAGGCCAAAAAATTAAGACCGCCACCTATTTATGTTCGACAGGCAAATTGTGCTGAACTGGTCAAAAAAATAACTGATACAATTGGCGCAAACACATTCCATGTCACGTACATAAAAAGGGGTAATATAAATGAAACAAAAATACAAGTCAATGACGAACAAAACTATCGATCAGTTGCGAAATATCTCGAAAATGAAAAAATGAATTACTACACCTACCAACTTAAAAGTAGCAAAGGATTACAAGTGGTTATCAAAGGAATCGAACCAACAGTCCCAATCAATGAGATAATAGATGGACTTAACGATAAGGGCTTCGAAGTCAAAATGGCAATGAACATAATAAATAGAAACAAAATTCCCCAGCCAATGTTCAAAGTAGAACTGACACCTGAAAGTATGCATATAAGGAAAAATGAAGTTCACCCAATATACAAGCTTCAATACCTACTGCACCGTAGGATCACCGTTGAGGAACCACACAAACGAAATGGACCGGTCCAATGCACAAATTGCCAGGAAT
This sequence comes from Drosophila obscura, assembly GCF_018151105.1. Lineage (NCBI taxonomy): Eukaryota > Metazoa > Arthropoda > Insecta > Diptera > Drosophilidae > Drosophila > Drosophila obscura. The sequence continues at coordinate 431,647 of NW_024542768.1, read as the reverse complement.
ATGGACACACGAAAACCTATTGCACTCTACGGGCAGTCTGCGTTGCCTGTGGTGATGTTCATCTCACTGAGGCCTGCCCCGTAAATAAGGAGGACCCATCTGCCAAAAAATGTAGCAACTGTGGGGGAAACCATACTGCCAACTATAGAGGTTGTCCTGTCTATAAAGAATTGAAAAATCGCCTAAACCAACAAATAACTGCAGCTCGTAACCCGGTCGTCCGACAAAACTTAACATATATACCATCAACTACGACTCCAGGAGTTTCTTTTGCTCAGGCGTTAAGTTACAACAACGGGTCGTACGCCTCAGTCTCTAAGCCGACACTTCAACCAACCACAGCTAGAATAATGCAGAATCAGGCATCAAATCAGATCCCAGAAATCTCTGCCCAACATACCCCTGCTAATCCATCCCAATTGCCTAGTGGAATTGAGTCAATGCTGGTAACTATAACAAATACAATGGTAGCAATACAACAAACGATGCAGGAGCTTATGCGCAACCAAAATCTCCTCCTGGAGCTCCTAATCAAACAGAAATCTGTTTAAATGTCCTGTCTAAATATATGTTTCTGGAATGCAAATGGCATTTCTCAGCACAAATGCGAGCTCTTACAGTTCCTCGCTCAACACGACATTGACGCCATGCTCATATCAGAGACTCACCTAACAAATAAAAACTATTTTCACCTCAATGGCTATAACTTCTATGCGACAAATCATCCCGATGGTAAGGCAAATGGAGGTACTGGCGTTCTGATCAAGAATCGCATTAGGCATTATCCATTGCCTTCATTTGCTACACCTTATCTACAGGCAACAGCAATTCATATTGAAATTCAGAGCGGCTACCTAAACCTAGCCGCAGTATACTGCCCACCACGTTTCTGCATTTCCCAAACAGAATTTGTAACATTCTTCGACCTACTAGGTTACCGATTTATAGCAGCTGGTGACTACAATGCCAAGCACACCCATTGGGGATCTAGACTTACCAACCCGAAAGGAAGACAACTATATAACGCTATAATAACCCCACGAAACAAGCTAGACTTTATCTCTCCGGGCAAGCCCACATATTGGCCCACAGATCCAAACAAGCAACCCGACTTGATTGATTTTGCAGTTACACGAAGGGTGCTGCAAGCTCAGATTAATGTAGATCACTTAACAGATCTATCATCGGATCACTCGCCCATTCTACTTCACCTTTACGACCATCCACAGCATTCGGAACGCCCACACTTTCTAACTTCTAGCAAAACAGATTGGCTCAAATACAGGAAGTACATAAGCTCTCATATTGATAGCTGCCCAAACATTAATTGTAAAGATGACATTGATAGGTCAGTCGAAGCATTGGTTTCCTCAATGTCACTGGCGGCAAAACACTCAACATCTAATAAACATTCCAACAGAAGTCGTATTTCTAGGCACATTGAAGTGCTGCTACGCGATAAAAGAAGGCTTCGCCGAGAGTGGCAAGCACACAGATCACCTGCATCGAAAGAGCGGCTAAAAATAGCCAACCACCTACTACGCAGAGCCCTAGAAGATGAAAAAAACCGAGCTCAAATATCCTATATGGAGCAACTCTCCCCAACTAGCAAACGATTCCCACTGTGGAAAGCAAAATCAGGCGTATGCCCACCAATCGAGAGTGAATCACCTTTGCGTACACAAACAGGAGAGTGGGCTCGCAGCAACAAAGAGAAGGCAAATACATTTGCCGTCCATCTAGAAAACGTCTTCAAACCGCACCCAGCAACGAATAGCTTAGTGCTCCCACCAACCAACAATCCCGAAGCTACTCCGCCTATCATATTCCAAACAGGAGAAGTCACAAGGGTCATTAAAGACCAAATCTCAAAGCAAAAGAAAGCTCCGGGCCACGATTTCATCTCTCCTAAAATGATCATAGAATTGCCGAGCTGTGCAGTGTATTTTCTTACTATGATATTCAACAGCATGATGAAATGGGGCTATTATCCTCAAGAATGGAGGAAATCAGTCATCACAATGATCCATAAAGCCGGAAAAGACAAGTCCAAGCCATCATCATATAGACCTATCAGCCTACTGCCTTGCCTATCAAAGATATTTGAAAAGCTGCTCCTGAATCGTATCAAACAACACCTACACATCAACGGTGCCATCCCGACTCACCAATTTGGATTTCGCGAAAAACACGGAACCATTGAACAAGTAAACCGTATAACCTCTGAGATACGAAATGCATTTGAAAGACGGGAGTATTGCTCCGCTGTTTTTCTGGATGTCGCACAGGCTTTCGACCGCGTTTGGTTAGATGGCTTAATCCATTTCTCAGTACGATGCAAAGATTTCCTCTCTGAATATCATCCAATTGAAGCTGGTGTACCGCAAGGCAGCGTGCTTGGACCGACACTGTATATCATATTCACAGCAGATCTACCGACAATTAGCCTAACAACAACTTCGACATTTGCTGATGATACTGCCATATTAAGTCGCTCCAAGTGCCCAAGAAGGGCCACGGATCACTTATCATCTTATCTCGTGGCCTTAGAAAAATGGCTAGCAGACTGGCGGATACATGTAAACGAGCAAAAGTGCAAGCATGTCACCTTCACGTTAAACAGACAAACTTGCCCTCCATTATGTCTGAACAATATCAACATTCCACAAACCACCGAAGTAACATACTTTGGTGTTCATCTGGATAGAAGGCTTACTTGGCGTAAGCACATCGAAGCGAAGAGAAATCTACTTAAATTTAAAGCTAGTAATCTACATTGGCTAATAAACACCCGTTCACCACTAAAACTGGAGTACAAAGTACTTTTGTACAATGCAGTTCTCAAACCTATCTGGACATACGGCTCCGAGCTATGGGGAAATGCTTGCGTTAGTAATTTAGAAATAATCCAGAGAGCTCAATCGAAGATACTAAGAACTATCACTGGGGCACCATGGTACATACGGAATGAAAATATCCATAAAGACTTAAATGTAGGATCAGTTAAAGATGAAATTGCCAAAGTGAAAGCAAAGTACCAGGCCAAGCTTCAAGCCCATCCTAATAGACTTGCGCAGTCTTTAACTTGGCACACTAGCCATACACGACTCCGGCGAAGAGACCTTCCCACCCAGCAATAATACTTAGCTAGGGACGTACTCTAAGTAATTAAGTGTAAATAATTAAATAAATATATTAGGCTAAGATTTGTATACTTGTCGTAAGTCTCTAATAGGGAAGATTCGATAAATAAAATCCCGTAATACAAAAAAAATAAAAAATAAATAAATAAAAAAATAATCAAAAGTTAGCAATAAGCAATTATTTCCGGATCTCAGGTGCGATCGCCAGCTGCATAAAAGCGCCAAGATCGGCCGAAAGAGTAGGCAGTCCATCAGCCCGAACACAAGACACTGCACTAGGCAGTCCCTCAGTCACACACCCAAGACACTGCACTAGGCAGTCACAAAAGCAAAACACACACTACGCAGTCCACCAGCGCACCATTCAACTACGAGTCAAAGTAGCAACTGTAGAAAAAGTATTAAATAATTATAATTCTTTGGAAGAGAACATCCGTTCTCTATCGTTTTCTTTATTCGAATGTTCTTATGAAATATATGTTGACGCTGCACTTGTGTCGCTCGAGACATTCTTGGGCGATCGTAATACGATAGCTCAAGTTATGTCTGGGACTTTTTAATTACATAAACACTGCAACAAAGTGTTACAGTGTGTTCCCCTTAAGTACACTTGGTACAGTGGGTATTGGCTATGTGTGCATACTACATCTCCCTCCTTTTGAAAAATAACGCAATATATTGGAGTTATTTTATACAAGTATAGGAATTTAAAAGACATTTTCTTTGCGCAAATACATATATATGATTAAAGATTTCCAAAATAAAGTTGTTCACCTTTTTCTTCCTTTTTTTTTTTAATTATTTTGTATTAAAATATGTTTTATGAAAATATTTTTTTTTTATACCCGTACTCAAAAAAGAGTTAAGGGGTATATTAGATTTGTGGTAAAAGTGAATGTGTGTAACGCAGAGAAGGAAAATTTTCCGACCCCATAAAGTATATATATTCTTGATCAGCATCAATAGCCGAGTCGATATAGCCATGTCTGTCTGTCCGTCCGTCCGTCCGTCCGTCCGTCTGTCCGTCTGTCCGTCTCGATGAGCGCCTGGATCTCAGAGACTATAAGAGCTATCGAAACCAAATTTGGTTTCCAGACTTATGTGATATCACACTGCTACAAGTGTATTTCAGAATTTCGCCCCGCCCCCTTCCGCCCCCACAAAGGACGAAAATCTGTGGCAGGCACAATTTTAAAGATACGATAAAACTAAAAACGCAGTATCGTAGAGAATGCCCATATCTACCAGATTGCCAAATCTGAACTAGATCGGATCATAATTATAGCCAGAATGAAGAAATTAATTTTCAGTTGCTTCAACTGTCCCTCCTCCCGCAAACGACAACGCAACTCATTTTCCTTCTCGCTCGCACACTCTGCCGCGTTCAGTGCGCAAGCAACCCCTAGCGGAGGAGATGTAGAATATGAATGGTACATCTATAATCTACATGTTAGATGTAAAATATACATTGTAGATGTAGATGTAGATAACAGATGTAGCAAAAAAATGTTAAATGTAAAATTTGTTTTTTTTCTAAAATTCTATAAAATCATAAGCTCAAAAATGTATATACTGACTGAGTACGGGTATAAGTAGAGTCGTGTCCCCAGAAACGACTCACACATTCCTTCTCGTTTTTTGTTTCTGTTTATTAGATTCTACCATTAATCTTCCTCTTTTAAAAGCTTGTCCTAGTCTAAATTTTGATTCTTTAGCGTAATCATCTATATATTTTAAAGAGGATCTATTCTATCTATGCTATTAAAATGTGTTGGTAATTCATTTCTTCATTTATTGAATTTTTATATTCCGTTCCCATGTCCGTAATGAACGTCTTCATTGGGCCGTACTTTAGAATAAAATCTTCAAATATAGCCTTAGCTACTGTTTTTGCACTTTTGTTCTTGATTGGCTACAATGTATTTTGTCAAGTCACAGATTAAAGTGACTGCATATTCGTTTCCTTGTTCTGATTTAGGAAGTGGACCGATCGTATCCACAATTACCCTATCAAACGCCATTTGTAGTGTTTCAGTTATAGTCAATGGGGTCTTGGTATGTTTAGTCGTTTTGGACTTTTGGCATTTGTAATTTGACGTGTCATGTTTTTCCAATAATAATGCCTTCTTATTTTCGCTATTGTTATACCCGTACTCAAAAAAGAGTTAAGGGGTATATTAGATTTGTGGTAAAAGTGGATGTGTGTAACGCAGAGAAGGAAACGTTTCCGACCCCATAAAGTATATATATTCTTGATCAGCATCAATAGCCGAGTCGATATAGCCATGTCTGTCTGTCCGTCTGTCCGTCTGTCTGTCTGTCTGTCTGTCTGTCTCGATGAGCGCCTAGATCTCAGAGACTATAAGAGTTACGGTAACCAAATTTGGTTTCCAGACTCATGTGATATCACACTGCTACAAGTGTATTTCAAAATTTCGCCCCGCCTCCTTCCGCCCCCACAAAAGACGAAAATCTGTGGCAGGCACAATTTTAAAGATACGATAAAACTAAAAACGCAGTATCGTAGAGAATGACCATATCTACCAGACTGCCGAATCTGAATCAGATCGGATCATAATTATAGCCAGAATGAAGAAATTAATTTTCAGTTGCTTCCCCTCCCCCTCCCGATCCAGACAACGCAACTCATTTTCCTTCTCGCTCGCACACTCTGCCGCGTTCAGTGCGCGAGCAACCCCTAGCGGAGGAGATGTAGAATCTAAATGGTACATGTAGAATATACATGTTAGATGTAGAATATACATAGTATATGTAGATGTAGATAACAGATGTAGCAAAAAAATGTAAAATGTAAAATTTTTTTTTTTTCTAAAATTCTAAAAAATCATAAGCTCAATAATGTATATACTGACGGATACGGGTATAAGTAGAGTCGTGTCCCCAGAAACGACTCACACGTTCCTTCTCGTTTTTTTATTTATTTGTCAATAATAAAAAAAATTTTCTTTGGTTGATCAGGCCATTTTTTTTTTCATGTTTCCCTAAATAGTTTTAGTCTATCCTTATTAACTTTTTGTCTTTTATTTTTATTTTCTATTATTATGTTGTTGTTATCTTCTATTTGAACTACTGTAAAAGGTCCTACATATCTACTATCTAGTTTATGTCCTACTTCGTTTCTTAAAAGAACTTTTGTCCCTATTGATACTTTAAAGTCATTTACGTTTTTATCGTATTCTAATTTCCTTTTTTGCTTTTTGCTTTCCAACATTGTTCTGGCTCTTTTATATGCTGTTTCTAGCCTAAACTTAGATTCTTTAGCGTAGTCTTCTATATTGTATAGAGGTTCTATTCTATCTATGGTATTAAAATGTTGTAGTAAATTGGATTTTTTACTAAAAACTAGTTCGTAAGGACAGTAATTATGTGTCATTGATGGTGTAGTGTTGTAACAATATACGAAGTATTGAAGCCATACGTCCCAATCAGTTTTATCTTGATATATATGATCGTATGTATTCGTTGAATGTTCTGTGGCTTCGCTCAACCGTTCCTAGAGTCTGGTGATGGTGTGCTGTTGGTGTACGCCGGAACGGCGTACGGACGCGCATACGGTGCTCGATTTTGAAGACGGCCTCCACTTTGAACTCTCCTGTCTTCGCCCGGATCATGACGGTGCATATCTTCTCGTCCCAGATGCAGGTGGTGGGCAACTTCAACTCCGATGGAGGGCGCCGAGTCCCGGGCAGGTGGAGCAGCGTGTGGTGGTTGCGGGAGCACACCTTACAGAGGTCTCCACTACGGCAGTCCTTGCCCGAGTGCTCATGAGCCAGGCAGTTAGAACAATATTTATGCAGGAGGACGGCTCGGAGTCTCTTCTCGACGCTCAAACGGATGAATTTCCCGCAGTTCCTCAGTGGGTGTACACCTGGACACACTGGACATTGGAAGGAGATCTTACCTCGTGCCCGTGTGCGATCCGACCTGCGGCTGGATCGGGACCGTGAGGAAGTTTGAGGGGCCATATCTGCCTTCTGGAAAGAAAGGAGTCAACGAAGCATTAATAAAGAGCTGGCACGGGTTGGCATACGGATACTGATACGGGTACGGATACGGATAATTAAGCTGGATTTAAGCATAACAAAAGGACGGAGGCTTATGAATCGGAGCCTACGCGAGTGTAGGTGGAAAGGACCTCCGATTCCATAGGCTGCAGAACCACCTTCGTGATCGGTCTCTTGATAAGGCCGCGGGCTGTGAGTAGGTCTACCACACGGACCTTATCATCGGCTCCAGGATACGCGTTCTGCACGCGGCCGAGACGCCATTCCTGAGCGGGGATGTTCTCCTCCTTGATCACCACGAGGTCTCCAATCTCGAGGTCTCTTGTCGGATGCTGCCATTTGTTACGCTTGTGCAACTCTCGCAGGTACTCTGTCTTCCAGCGCGAACTGGTTAAGAGCCTTGAGATGTTTCCAGCGGTTTAGGATGGAGGAGGCGCTCGCTTGTATTTCTGGCTCTGCCACGGATAATAGCGGACCACCAATCAGGAAATGGCCTGGACTCAAAGCCAATGGATCTGTTCGATCCTCAGACATAGGAGAGATTGGTCGCGAGCTAAGACATGCCTCAATTTTCGAAAGTAAGGTCGCGAACTCCTCTAATGTGTATTTGGACGTACACATCGACCGTTGGAACAGAGCCTTGAAGCTCTTCACACCTGCTTCCCACAAGCCCCCCATATGTGGGGCTCCGGGAGGGATAAACCGCCACGATAGCCCCTGCTGGCTGTACACCGCAGAAGTCCGAGTGCGAATGGCCTCGAGAAGATCCACAGCCAGAGAGCGGGACGCGCCGAAAAAATTCCTGCCGTTGTCGGATTGAACTTCATGAGGACACCCTCGTCTCGCTACGAAACGAGCGAAGGCGCCTAGGAAGGTGTCGGTGGATAAGTCGGACGCGGAATCTAAGTGGATGGCCTTCGTGGAAAAGCAGACGAACACGCACACATACCCCTTTGAGATGCGACAGGCGCGACCTGTGAAGCTTTTAACGTCGAAGGGGCCGGCGAAGTCGACTCCGGTGTATGTGAACGGTCTGGAGAATGTGACTCGTGAGGCAGGAAGGTCGCCCATTAGTTGGGTTTGGAGTCGCTTACGATGGAGGACGAAAACCTTACAAGAATGGATCACTGCCCTCACTACGTGACGTAGTCGAGGGATCCAGTATGTTGCCCGGATAAGGCGTATGGCCAGCTGGTTCCCACCATGTAGCGATATATGATGGGTGAATCGAACCAGCAGGCGGACCAGAAGACATGCGGGTGGCAACAGGATTGGATGCCGTTCGTTGTAGGACATGGACGCCGAGGCTTGGACTCGGCCACATGCCCGCATGACTCCGTTCTGGTCAAGGAACGGATTAAGATTCTGAAGAGAACTCGTAGTAGGGAGTGGCTGCTTGTTTAGCAGGCACCGATGTTCCCCAGCATAATGGAAGCGTTGGGTTGTCAGTGTGACCGCTTGGAGAGCGGCAGCGACCTCCTTTCCGTTCAGCTCTTCGGAGGGTCGTCTGCCCTTTAGCTCGCTGGGTGAACCGCCGAACGGCTGAGGATATCGGAGGCGCTGCTGGTGCACCCTGACGACTCGTTTCTCCAGGTCAGTCTTAAGGACTGAGTCCCGCGGACATGGCCACTCCGATTTTGGACCTCGCAACCAAGCAGGGCCATGCCACCACATATCACTTCCCACCAGGTCAGTGGGTCCTAGCCCTCGACTGGCCAGGTCGGCCGGATTGTCCTCGGATCGGACGTGGCTCCATCGCTCGCAAGCCATCCCGCTGGATCGAACAGCTGCGCAATCTACGATAGCACATTGCGCTTCGTACAGGACTCCCGATGAAGTACTTCGGGAGGAGCAAAGAAGAATTCATCGGCACTGGCTTGCCATCGGATCCCCAATGTCTTAGCGATGCTACTTTCTTCAAGCTCTAGGAAGTCAGCTCGAAGTAGGTGGTCAACCGGAATGTCGCGCAGTACGCCCTTGTGCTTCGCTGTCCACTTTCGGAGTGGAAACCCCGCGGAGTCGAGTGCTTTGCGTAATTCTAAAATGGGGGAGATTGCTTGCGACTGAGTGTGAGCACCAGCCAGCACGTCGTCCACGTACATGTAGATCTCCAATGGCTCGCTTGCCATTGGCAACTGTGGGCGCAGGTACGGTGCGCAATTGACTCCGAAGGTGACAGTGGCAAGCTCGTAGTCACACACGTCCCCATTACGGTCGCGAAAGAGTATTCGCTGATAGGGCGTGTGTTGGGAAGACACTTGGATCTGGCGGTACATCTTGCTGATGTCGGCATTGAAGACATAGCGGAAGACTCGCCACCTCAGGATTTGCATGGTCAAGTCAGACTGAAGGACTGGCCCCGAATTCAATGTGTCGTTGAGATGGGCTGGAGGCGTTGAAGTCCACGCGCAGTTTGGTTGTGGTGCTGTCGGGTTTAAACACGGCGTGATGTGGAAGGTAGTAATGGCCGGAGTCATGACTGGGTGTAACCGCTGTCATGTGGCCTAGCTCTAAATATTCCTGGATAACGGCGTCGTACTGCTCTTTGAGCGGCAAATTCCGCTGCAGACGCTGCTCGTTTTTAAGGAACTGGGCCTGTGCCGCGCACCTGGAGTGTCCTAGATCGACATTCTCTGGACACTTGAAAAGGAGAGTAACAATATACCTCCCATCGGGGGCTCGTTTAGTGGTCTTGTGGAAGTTTTCCTCGCACACAGAATCTGACTCACTCGTAGGTCTCCCCGGAAGGTCCTCCACCACCCAGAATTTGGTGAGAAGCTTCTCGAGTCGGACATCCGAATCTAACGAGAGCTTCGTGGTGAAGGCGGAAACCGTCCGAGTCGAGTCAGCTGATACCGGACCGGATAGGACCCATCCGAAGATGGTCTCTTGTCCTAGCAGCGAGCCGCAAATGTCAGACCGGAAGCCGCTCAACAGGATAGAAGGAAGGATGTCAGCGCCTAAAAGCACATCAATCTGCGAGCTTCGGTGGAAGGAGGGGTCTGCCAGCGGGAGGTTTGGAAGCTTGTCCAAGAAGTGCTGCGGTATCGGATATGAGGGAAGGTTACCTGCTAACTGAGGCAGAACATATGCCATGGTCTCGATTTTGAGGCCCGGCTTGGAGGCGGCCCCGATCATGAAGTGACAGCGCCTTTGCGCCTTAGCCGCTACGGTTTGGTTTAAACCTGCGACTTGAGCCTGTATGGCTTCGAACGGTGGCTTAATAATGTTAAAGAGACGTTCAGTGATGAACGTCGCCTCGGAGCCTGAGTCAATCAGTACGCGGGCACGGAAATTGGTTGCCAGGTGGCAAATATTAATGAGTGCCGTGCCCAGAAGAACGGTACTTGTACTGGAGGCGAAATAGCACTGTACGTTGGGCTGAGGTTCGGATGAGCTGTGGGCTTGGGCGGATGTCGAAGCCGCCACGCTGGATAAAGGAGCGGCACGATGCAGAAGCGTGTGATGCCTGGCCCCACAAGTGGAACAATTGTGGCTGCTGGAGCAGTCGCGAAGCAGATGACCACCTGCGAAGCAATTTAGGCACAGCTGCGTTTTCTTAATGCAGCTGGAACGTGCATCAGCGGACATGTTGAGAAAGCGGGGACAAACTCGAATCGGGTGATTCTCTTTGGAGCAGAGGTCACACGTTCGCTTCTTCGGACTCACTTGGGTATTGAACGAGTGAACCTTGTTTGGCGTCGGGCTGCCTTGCGAACGGAATGGATTGGAGTGGTTTCGAGAGGTGGGTAGATTTCGACCCCGTGAGGTGGAAGGGTCGCTCTCAATAGCCTCGAGCGTCAGATAGCGCTTCGTGGAGAAGGAGTCGATTTCCTTCCAGGGCGGCACCTCTTTTTTGTCCGTTACGGACGCTTCCCACAACGCCCGGCTCAACTTCGGCAATTTGGAAGCGCAAATGGTGACAAGCAGACTATCCCAGTTTTCCGTGTAGACGTTGGAGACCGCTAGCGCATTTAGAACTCCTTGCATCGTACTTTGAAGATCCTTCAAGGCACGACTGCATTCGGATGTTACGCGGGGCAAAAAAAGGAGGATGCTGATTTGGTTGGTCACCACAAGCCGACTATTTTCGTATCGGCTGCGGAGAGCCAACCATGCGGACTCGAAACCGTCATTAGTGAGGGGGGATTTCTCTACGATGGCCTTCGGATCGCCCCGGGTCTTCTCGGTAAGGTAATACAGCCTCTCTACCGGAGACAATCTAGGATTGTTGATCACGACCGCAGTGAACAAATCCCTGAATGTGGGCCAGCGGACGTAGTCCCCGGAGAATGCCTCAATGTTGACGGGAGGCAGTCGACAGCCGCCCTGTCGGCTGTGAAGGAGGAAGGACTGTGGATGTAGCCAGTTGGGCATTGAGGTCACTGAGACACTGCTCAAATACCCCATAGCATTCGCCGTATGTGTCACGGATGTCCGCTTGGATTTCTGGCTCCTCCTCCGTCATCGCCGCGGAGCAGGCCTTATATTCGGCCTCGACGTCCGTCCACATGCTGAGGATTTGGCCTCGACGGACATCGGACAAAGATGCGGATGGGGCGGCGGTGATGCGCTCTGCCAGGTGCATCAATCTGCCAATAGCGGCGACCAATTTGGTCCGAGCGACTGAAGTGGCGGATTGAGCCATTGTGATGCAGTGGCGAGAGCTGAGGGGGCTGCTGACGAAGGAGCCTTTCGGATCTTGTTTGGTCACAATGGAACCTTAAGAGTGGCAGGAGACGGAAATAGAACCGATTGGTCCTTGCCGAAGGGCTGCTACTGGCTGCTCTCGGAGTGAGGGGTGCCTTGATTTTCTGAGTCGGCGCAGTTCCAGAGGCGGACGAGGTGCGTAGCCGGTTGGAAGAGGTCACAGGCAAAAGCTGGTTGCCGTCCTTGTGACCTGTTGGCATATTCCGAACTCACACACGTACAGATAATCGGACTTGGAAGTCTTGGAGAGACGGGAGACTGATCTGAGTCGCAGTGACCCTAAAAAAAAAACCGTCAGGCAACCAACTCCTTTCGAAATGATAACCCAGTTACGGACGGCTGGCAGAGAAAAGGGCCTCAAGCTAGCAGGAAAGCAATAATCAGACACGGACACCGCACAAAAAATAATTAATGATTTTCTTATCAAAAAATAAATTTTCAGATTATGGAAAAATAAATCACTCCATCAATCAACCAGTTCAATCAAAACGATCAATTAAATCAATCAATCAATGTGATTTATTCACTGTTGCACTCGTGTTGATGCCGATAGTTGGATCTTGGATTGGGCCACCTCTAATGCCCGGAACAAAAACAACAAAAACGAGAAGGAACGTGTGAGTCGTTTCTGCGGACACGACTCTACTTATACCCGTACTCAGTCAGTATATACATTTTTGAGCTTATGATTTTATAGAATTAACAAAAAAAAAAAAAATTTACATTTTACATTTTTATTGCTACATCTGATATCTACATCTACATATACAATGTCTATTCTACATCTAACATGTAGATTGTACATGTTCCATTCATATTCTACATCTCCTCCGCTAGGGGTTGCTCGCGCACTGAACGCGGCAGAATGTGCGAGCGAGAAGGAAAATGAGATGCGTTGTCGTTGGTGGGAGGGGGAGGGGAAGCAACTGAAAATTAATTTCTTCATTCTGGCTATAATTATGATCCGATCTGATTCAGATTCGGCAATCTGTTAGATATGGGCATTTTCTACGATACTGCGTTTTTAGTTTTATCGTATCTTTAAAACTGTGCCTGCCACAGATTTTCGTCCTTTGTGTGGGCGGAAGGGGGCGGGGCGAAATTTTGAAATACACTTGTAGCAGTGTGATATCACATGAGTCTGGAAACCAAATTTGGTTGCTCTAGCTCTTATAGTCTCTGAGATCCAGGCGCTCATCAAGACGGACAGACGGACAGACGGACATGGCTATATCGACTCGGCTATTGATGCTGATCAAGCATATATATACTTTTGATCTGTTTAAATACGATCTAAATATCTAAACGAAAAGGGCGAAAGCTTCTCTTTGATGCGCTGCACTGTACTGGCTCAAGCTTAGCGCAGCTATTCTAAGTGCAGAGCTTGCACGCACCCACCCCAAACTATGCTACAAACCTAATTTGTCTTAATAGGGAAATCAAGGTTATTGCATGCGAGAATTTGTGAGCAACATAGCAATAAGCTTTTATTTATTTTTATACCCGTACTCAAAAAAGAGTTAAGGGGTATATTAGATTTGTGGTAAAAGTGGATGTGTGCAACGCAGAGAAGGAAACGTTTCCGACCCCATAAAGTATATATATTCTTGATCAGCATCAATAGCCGAGTCGATATAGCCATGTCCGTCTGTCCGTCCGTCCGTCCGTCTGTCCGTCTGTCCGTCTTGATGAGCGCCTAGATCTGAGAGACTATAAGAGCTAGAGAAACCAAATTTGGTTTCCAGACTCATGTGATATCACCTAAAGGTTTTCAAATTTCGCCCCGCCCCCTTCCGCCCCCACAAAGGACGAAAATCTGTGGCAGGCACAATTTTAAAGATACGATAAAACTAAAAACGCAGTATCGTAGAGATGCCCATATCCAGATTGCCGAATCTGAACTAGATCGGATCATAATTATAGCCAGAATGAAGAAATTAATTTTCTGTTGGTTCCCTCTCCTTCTCCAGCGCTACTGACGCTACTGATTCTCTTTCTCGCTCGCACACTCTGCCGCGTTCAGTGCGCGAGCAACCCCTAGCGGAGGAGATGTAGAATATAAATGGTACATGTACAATCTACATGTTAGATGTGGAATATACATTGTAGATGTAGATGTAGATAACAGATGTAGCAAAAAAATGTAAAATGTAAAATGTTTTTTTTAATTTTTAAATTCTAAAAAATCATAAGCTCAAAAATGTATATACTGACTGTGTACGGGTATAAGTAGAGTCGCGTCTCCAGAAGCGACTCACACGTTCCTTCTCGTTTTTTTTGCTTCTCAACGGCGACCGTTACAACCTTCTCAGGTATTCTTGTATATGGATGACCTAATTGTCATCGGTTGTTCCGAGAAACACATGATTAAAAACCTCACCAGCGTTTTTGAAATGTGTAGGAAACACAACCTTAAATTGCACCCTGAAAAGTGCTCATTCTTCAGACACGAAGTAACCTTTCTAGGTCATAAGTGTACTGATAAAGGTATTTTACCAGACGACAAGAAATATGACGTAATAGAGAAATACCCAGTCCCAACGGACGTAGATAGCGCTAGAAGATTCGTTGCATTTTGCAATTATTATAGACGTTTCATTCAAAATTTTTCCAATTATTCATGTCACATAACAAGATTATGTAATAAGAATGTTAACTTTGAATCGACAGATAAATGTCAGAAAGCATTCGAATATTTAAAAGTACAATTGATGAAATCAACCTTACTGCAATATCCAAATTTTAGCAAAGAATTTTGTATAGCAACGGATGCAAGTAAACAAGCATGTGGTGCTGTTCTAACACAAAATTATAATGGAACTCAGCTAGCAGTAGCGTATGCATCAAGATCATTCACAAAGGGAGCAAGTAATAAAAACACAACAGAACAAGAATTAGCGGCAATACATTGGGCAATAAATCATTTTCGACCATACATTTATGGCAAGCATTTCACTGTCAAAACTGACCATAGGCCACTTACCTATTTATTTTCTATGATTAACCCCAGCTCAAAATTAACACGTATGAGACTAGATTTGGAGGAATATGATTTTACTGTGGAGTATCTTAAGGGAAAGGACAACCATATAGCAGATGCGTTATCAAGAATAACCATTACAGACTTAAAGAATATACAAACAACCAATACAGTATTAAAAGTCACTACAAGAAATCAAAGTAGACAAAAAACCTGCGCAGGTTCAAACACAGAATTGCAAAAGCAATCGATCTCATACAAAATGATGATGTTAAAAAAGTAGTGACCTTAAATTTATCTTCGACTAAATGTTTCTTTAAACATGGGAAAAAGATATCTGTGAGAATTAAAGTTAGCGACCTTTATACTAATGGAACCTTCGACTTAGGTCAATTTTTCCAAAGGCTTGAAAAAGAAGCCGGTATAAATAACATCAGCCAACTTAAAATGGCACCGAGCGAAGAAATCTTTAAGAACATTTCAATAGATTCTTTTAAGAACAAGGGCAATAAAATATTAAAGAATTTAAGAGTAGCGCTACTCAACCCGGTGACCTCAATAAAAGAAAATAAAGAAAAAGAAGAGACATTGTCTACATTCTATGATGATCCAATCCAAGGAGGTCACACAGGTATAGCTAAAACAATAGCGAAAATAAGAAGGCATTATTATTGGAAAAACATGACACCTCAAATTACAAATGCCAAAAGTCCAAAACGACTAAACATACCAAGACCCCATTGACTATAACTGAAACACTACAAATGGCGTTTGATAGGGTAATTGTGGATACGATCGGTCCACTTCCTAAATCAGAACAAGGAAACGAATATGCAGTCACTTTAATCTGTGACTTGACAAAATACATTGTAGCCAATCAAGAACAAAAGTGCAAAAACAGTAGCTAAGGCTATATTTGAAGATTTTATTCTAAAGTACGGCCCAATGAAGACGTTCATTACGGACATGGGAACGGAATATAAAAATTCAATAAATGAAGAAATGAATTACCAACACATTTTAATAGCATAGATAGAATAGATCCTCTTTAAAATATATAGATGATTACGCTAAAGAATCAAAATTTAGACTAGGACAAGCTTTTAAAAGAGCAAGATTAATGGTAGAATCTAATAAACAGAAACAAAAAACGAGAAGGAACGTGTGAGTCGTTTCTGGGGACACGACTCTACTTATACCCGTACTCAGTCAGTATATACATTTTTGAGCTTATGATTTTATAGAATTTTAGAAAAAAAACAAATTTTACATGTAACATTTTTTTGCTACATCTGTTATCTACATCTACATCTACAATGTATATTTTACATCTAACATGCCTTATTCATATTCTACATCTCCTCCGCTAGGGGTTGCTTGCGCACTGAACGCGGCAGAGTGTGCGAGCGAGAAGGAAAATGAGTTGCGTTGTCGTTTGTGGGAGGGGGGACAGGGGAAGCAACTGAAAATTAATTTCTTCATTCTGGCTATAATTATGATCCGATCTAGTTCAGATTTGGCAATCTGGTAGATATGGGCATTCTCTACGATACTGCGTTTTTAGTTTTATCGTATCTTTAAAATTGTGCCTGCCACAGATTTTCGTCCTTTGTGGGGGCGGAAGGGGGCGGGGCGAAATTCTGAAATACACTTGTAGCAGTGTGATATCACATAAGTCTGGAAACCAAATTTGGTTTCGCTAGCTCTTATAGTCTCTGAGATCCAGGCGCTCATCGAGACGGACAGACGGACAGACGGACGGACGGACGGACGGACGGACGGACAGACAGACATGGCTATATCGACTCGGCTATTGATGCTGATCAAGAATATATATACTTTATGGGGTCGGAAAATTTTCCTTCTCTGCGTTACACACATTCACTTTTACCACAAATCTAATATACCTCTTAACTCTTTTTTGAGTACGGGTATAAAAACACCGAAACACCAATTTGCAAATTGGCAGTGGAAATTGCCAAATAATTACTATTAGTGCGCCGTGCCTTGGTCGCGAGCAATTTATTTGGAAAGTGGAAAAGGTTGGAGTTGTGGTAGCGATCGATAAAAGTCGTTGGAATACACGAATTGCCCGAAATCACGAATTTTATATTAAATATGGCACTTGCGCGGAGTATGTGTGTAGTATGGAGTGCGGTATTTTTCTACGGGGAGTGGTATTTTTTTGTATGGAGTTCTGTTTTGTATATAGTTGGCGATATATTGCGGCCAACTATGGGAATAAATGTATGGACTGTATGGAAATAAATATATGTGTGTTTATAGGTATGGAAATAAAACACTTGATGTGATTGTAGTTGCACTCGGAGTGTGCCAAAGTATATTTTATTGGGGTGGGTCGTGCTGGAATGCACCTGTAGAGACACGGATGTAGATGTGTGTGTATGTACGCAAGCCGCTCTTATGGGCTGGAATGTGCGTTCATACATATGCTCGGAATGCACCTT
The DNA here is from genome assembly GCF_018151105.1 of Drosophila obscura. Classification (NCBI taxonomy): domain Eukaryota; kingdom Metazoa; phylum Arthropoda; class Insecta; order Diptera; family Drosophilidae; genus Drosophila; species Drosophila obscura. Next base: position 414,321 of record NW_024542768.1, on the reverse strand, counting down.
TTTTTTTTGGTTTAATTTTTATTTATTTAATTTGTCCGCAAATCATGGACAGACACAAGTAATCGAAAAAACTACCGTATCACTGGTAGTTGGAGGTGAATGACGGGAGAACGGCAGGAATCGCCGATAATATGGCGGTGTCGAAAAAAGAAGAGACACGGTTAACGAATGACACAGAATGAAGGAATAAGTACATATATAAGAATATATATATGTACTTATATCGCGGAACTCGGACTTTTCGGAATTTCGGAACACAAATCGCGAATGGAAGGGACTTGTGGCACACGAAAATCCTACTTATCTTGGGATCCTGGTGTGGTGAAGGCGATGCCGTGCTCGAAGGCTGGATATAGTTGGGGAAGGCGAAGTAGAATCCGGCTCGAAAGACCAATGTTTGAGCGTAGAGGCGTGCGAAGTTCCACAGATGTTTCCCACAGATAAATATGACAGGCAAATCCAAATTCTTCAAGTATATTTCGGTGTTTATTCTGGTGCTTAGGTTATATATATATATGTATGTTTCGCGTGCAAAAGCCGGCCGTTTGCTTGTGGGTGAAGAAGCGCATTAATTTAGCTCGGTGGTACTCAAGCTGCCGAGGGCTGTCGGACGCGAGAGCGGGAGCGTGAGCTTGAGCGTGGGCGTTAGCGCAAGCGTGGTGAGTATGCGCGCAAAAGCGCGTCGACGGGGGGAAAAATGCTCTTAAGTACGAGGGCGAGAGCGAGGGCGACCGCTTGTGTAGCTGGAACGCTAACAGCGATGTGTGGCTGGAATGCCCACAAAGCGGTTGCCCCGCCAGCGCCATCCTCACTCTAATCCAAACTAAATGTGAAGCTTACTGAACTCTCAACGATCAATCACCTATTAAGCTCGTTAATCAAATAAAAAAACTGTTTAAGCGGTGAGTCGTCTCAGGGGGGTTCCACCGATCCGATCCCAAGAAAAGACAGGGCAAGTCCAAGTTCTTCAAGTTCTTCTTTATTCAATATAGTACAAGTAGATCGCGTGCAAAAAGGCCGTTTTGCATAGAGTGTCGAAGCGAAGTTATTCGAGGGTTGCGGTCAGAAACTGCCGGATGCTGTCGGCAGCGAGAGCGGAAGCGTGTGCGTGGTGAGTCTGAGCGCGCGAGAACGCGTCACCGGGGGGAAAAACGCTCATAAGCGTGAGAGCGACAGCGAGGGCAACAGCTTGCGTAGCTGGAATGCTAACAGTGGTGTGGCTGCAATGCCCACGAAGCTGTTGCCCCGCCAGCGCCGTCCCCACTCTGAACACATACCATATATCAAATACATATACATAACATAACTTTAACTTTAACAAACTTTAATAATCAAATGTAAAAGCTCAATAGAATTTTTCGTTCTGCACAGCTCAGATCAAAGATCTTTAATTCAGTCTTGAAATAACCTATACTCAACTGAATACAATAAATAAATTAATTAAAAAATATTAAATTAGTGTTTTTTATAATGAACTAACAGACCCGCGCGCTTCGGTGCTTACTAATTTAATGTTTAGGAATTCATCGAAATTAAACAATGACAATTTTGATGTAATGACATACTTATTTTATTGCAATGCTTTGTGATAAACAATATTCTTTGTTTTGCCGTCGGTACAATGAATAACACTACTCAACACAATTGAACTTTTTATTTAGGCTGTGAACCAAAATGACTTTTTCTGATAAATTTCGGGATTTAAAAATTTTTGTAGTACTTTACGCAGAGAAGGAAACGTTTTCGACCCCATAAAGTATATATATTCTTGATCAGCATCAATTGCCAAGTCGATATAGCCATGTCCGTCTGTTCGTCAGTCCGTCCGTCCGTCCGTCTGTCCGTCTTGATAAGCGCCTAGATCTCCGTGACTATAAAGCTAGAGAAACCATATTTGGTTTCCAAACTTATGTGATATCACACTGCTACAAGTGTATTTCAAAATTTCGCCCCGCACCCTTCCGACCACACATAGGACGAAAATCTGTGGCAGGCACATTTTTAAAGATACTACCAGATTGCCGAATCTGAATCAGATCGGATCATAATTATAGCCAGAATGAAGAAATTGATTTTTAGTTGTTTTCCCCGCCCCCTCCTGCCAGTAGCGACCACGCTACTCATTCTCTTTCTCGCTCGCACACTCTGCCTCGTTCAGTGCGCGAGCAACCCCTAGCAGAGGAGAGGTAGAATATAAATGGTACATCTACCAGACATCTACCAGACTACCGGACAGACGGACATGGCTATATCGACTCGGCTATTGATGCTGATCAAGAATATATATACTTTGTGAGGTCCTATTTCAGGCTGAGAGAAGGCAGCGAGAAATGATGAGGCGACCGTTTTCTTTGTTGGATTGTTCTTGGGTTTTTATTTAGTATTCTGTTTCTCTTCATTCACTTAAATTCTGCTACTTCAACTCGTAGTTGAATTGTGCGCTGATGGACTGCCTATTGCTTTGGCGGGTCTTAGCCTTTTTAAGCAGCTGGCACCTGGGGTTTTGACCCGGAAATAATTGATTCTTGCTGACTTAAGGTTATTGGGTAATAATAATTGTAGGGTGTGGTAACTAGTGTAACAGTGTGTTTTGATGAGAGTGTTTTGCTGAGGCTGCATCCCGTAAGGTGCGGGCTGCAGTTGAGAAAGGTGATATCTAGTTCAAATAATTGCTTATTGTTAACTTATGATTTGGTGACAATAATTGTGAGACGTGGTTTTAATGCTAGTTTGACTTATTGCGAAATTGTGTCGGTTTGGCTTATTGCGAAATTGTGCTAATGATATCTCTTATTGCGAAATTGTGTCGGCTTGGCTTATTGCGACATTGTAGGCTGCCGATTTCACAATTGTCTCAAGAGGTGGGGTGTTGTTGATCGAGAGTTCTTAATTAATTGTGTGCTTAAGACTATTTTATTTCCGGGGTGCTGACACACCGCTATTTGTGGAGAACCGTGGCTAGAGCCATGGTTCGCTAGCTCTGTGTATATCAGTTAGATTATTGTCTCCCGCCAGCGTGGATGCGCTGACCCTTCGCCGTTTGGGACGAGCCATGACTAGAACCATGGTTCGTTACAACTTTATGGGGTCGGAAACGTTTCCTTCTCTGCGTTACACACATCCACTTTTACCACAAATCTAATGTACCCCTTAACTCTTTTTTGAGTACGGGTATAAAAACCTCATAAAATGATGAAATTTGAATTTGAAAGCTTAATATCTTCCAGTCGTTAAGCTGCAGATACAAATTGTCTGGATCCGGCTTATAGCTGCAATAGTAACCTTTTACAACTGCAAAGTTTTATGCAACCAGATATAAGATACTTGTGATGGTCCTATTTCAGGCTAAGGTAAGCACCAGTCTGTCCAGGGTCCGCTACAAGAAAATTTGTAGTTTGTAGGTGACTTCAGGTGTCGGGCTGGCTGGCAAAAGAATGTAGTAGGCAGCGAGAAATGATAATTCGACCGTTTTCTTTGTTGGTTGCTTGGTTTTATTCAATATTCTGTTTTCTTCATTCACTTAAATTCTGCTACTTTAACTCGTAGTTGAATGGTGCGCTGGTGAACTGCGTACTGCTTCGGCCGAGCTTGGCCTTTTTAAGCAGCTGGCACCTGGGGTTCTGACCCGGAAATAATTGCTTATCGCTAACTTATGATTATTGGTGACAATATTGTGGGGTGTGGTAAGTGGGTCGAAGCTTGGTGCTTCGTTGACGATTGTTAGTGGGTCAGGGTGGTTGTGCTGAGGCTGCATCCCGGAAGGTGCGGGCTGCAGTTGGGAAAGGTGATATCTGACTTTAGGTCAAATAATTGCTTATTGTTAACTTATGATTATTGGTGACAATAATTGTGGGACGTAATAATAATTTAATGCCGGTTTGACTTATTGCGAAATTGTGTCGGCTTGGCTTATTGCGAAATTGTTCCGGCTTGACTTATTGCGAAATTGTTTCGGCTTGGCTCTCTTATGTAGGCCGCTGATTTCACAATTGTCTCAAGAGGTGGGGTGTTTTTAGCTTTCCTTATTGTTCTTTCGGTGACTGCCGGGGTTAAGCCCTGGCTCTGTGACTCTGTACTTAATTTATTTTCTTTAGTATATTTTCCATTTCCCATCCGTGCGGGTGCACCGACACCTCGCCGTATGTAACGAGTTCGTTACATGGTTCGTTACACCCCCCCCCCCTTCCGGGTGGGTGTTGGCGAGGTGGTTAGTGGTGTCGGGACCTCTTGGGTGGGTCGCTCTAGTTGGCGGCCGGCGTATTGGCGGTTCTAACTGTGTCCACGACCAGCGTGTGGGTCGTGGTTGTCCTGACCCCCCATGGGGTCAGCACTTGGTCGGTGGTTACCGTGTCCTGTACCAGTCGGTGGGTGAAGTTTTCGGTTTCAGTAGGTTCTCCGCCCGAGTCCGTTGATGTGATGACCCGGTGCCGGTAGACTCCTCGGCCGTACCGGGGGTCCCGCTGATAAGGGTTAGGTGGGTTTTCCCACTCCGGAGATGGGGACCGTGGCCTGGGTGGAGGTGACCACAGGTTGTCCCGGGAGAAACGGGACGTCTCCGGGTTTGGCCACGTGAAAGGACTGTCGTCCTCCGTGTCGCTGTCCTTCGTGGTATTCAGTGGGGACGGGGGTAACTGTTGGTTACCCCATGCGGCCCCGTCGTCCTCGGTGACGGTGGGTGGTCTTTCGTCAGCATTCGTTGGCCTCGGGGAGTACGAGGGCTCTTAGGGGGATGGCGTCCGAGGTGGCGGAGGTCTGGGGTTGATCCGCCCGGCGTACGTCGTGGTGTTTTCCTCCTCGCTGTCTGAGTCCCGGGCGGACGCTGTCTCGGCGTCGCTCCAGGTCCTTTCCGCCGCGGTAGAGTCGCGCGACTCGTCGTCCGAAATGATGATGATTTTGGCTGGGTTCATTTTTGTTTTCTGGTCGTTGGTGCGCCCGGCGCCTACTGACGACACCTCGGATCCACGGCTGGGTATGTTGGCGCCGTGGACAGAGGTCGTTGTCAGCTTTTCTCCTTCCGCGTAGTCGGCGTTCCTCTAGTCTTCCCGGGCGGGGCGATGTGCTGATTCAGCACGGTCCCCGGTGCGGGTCGGGTTTGGCAGCGTGTGGCAAAACCTCACCGTTCGCTGGGGCCTCGTCAGCGTTATGCTGGTGCTGTTGGTGGTTGTCGCCGGGTTGATGATAGGTGGTGATGGAGCCGCTGCTTCGCAATCGGTTGCGCTGTTGTTGGCGGTCCGGTTGCGGAGTCGCCGGCGTAAGCACCATATGCTTCCGCAGAGTATCGCGGCGACGACCCAGGTGAGGAGGTGGGAGGCGGCGCTCTGGACCGTCAGCATTTCTATGTTCTTCAGGTTTTCCATGCTCAGATCCCTCAGGAAAGGCAGACCTAGCTTGTCATGGTGCCCCGTGACGTTTACTGTTGTCATCGAGGCGACCATTGCCTTCTTGTGAGATCCCCCCAAGGGGTTCACATACCACGTCCCGTTGATGGAGACTCGGCTGGTGTATGCCACGAGGTATGTGCCGGAGATGTTTTTGGTTTCGCCTGTGTTGTCCCCCACGGTCACGACAGCGTCATTGAGGGTCAGTGTGCCATGATCCACTATGGTGATTGCGTCCAGGTGGCCGGGTAGGGTAGTGCAGTGGGCGGTGGTCCCCGCCACTAGTTGCTGAGCGCAGGTGGGTTCTTGTCGTTCTTTACAGAACGTGGCGCCGATGGCGGTCTCGCACGTCCCCATGCTGATGGTTTGACTTTCACATTCCGCGACGGCGTTTCCCTCGCTGAAGTCCAGGATCTTGTTCTTGTGTTGCACGGGGAAGATCGTCACCTTCCGGCAGATCCGCTTCGGTTGGGGGAATTTGATCAGGAAGGTTAGTAAGTCCGGGCTCTGGAACACGCTGATGTTTGAAACCCCTAGTAGCTCGACCAGCCTGATATCGGTTGTGAGGTCCTATTTCAGGCTGAGGTAAGCATCAGCCTGTCCAGGGTCCACTACAAGACAATTTGTAGATCGCAGGTGACTTGGAACGGCCTTGTCTTGATTGGAGAAATCGTGGTTGGTTGTTTTTGTTGGTGTTCTTTGCGTTGTTCTTTTATTATTTAATTCTTGTTTGTTTACAATGACTTAACTCGCGGATCTAGTTACTTGGCCCTGGAGCCGGTGGACTGGGTAGTGCAGTGTCTTTGGTGTGCGACTGAGGGACTGCGTAGTACAGTGTCTTGGGTGTCTGACTGAGGGACTGTGTAGTACAGTGTCTTGGGTGTGTGACGAGGGACTGCGTAGTACCGTGTCTTGGGTGTGTGACTGAGGGACTGCCTTGTGCAGTGTCTTGTGTTTGGGCTGATGGACTGCCTGTATCTTGTATTCGGGCTGATGGACTGCCTAGTGCAGTGTCTTGTGTTCGGGCTGATGGACTGCCTAGTGCAGTGTCTTGGGTGTGTGACTGAGGGACTGCGTAGTACAGTGTCTTGGGTGTGTGACTGAGGGACTGCCTTGTGCAGTGTCTTGTGTTTGGGCTGATGGACTGCCTGTGTCTTGTATTCGTGTTTGGGGCTGATGGACTGCCTAGTGCAGTGTCTTGTGTTCGGGCTGATGGACTGCCTACTCTTTCAGCTGATCTTGGCCCTTTTATGCAGATGGCGATCGCACCTGAGACCCGGAAATAATTAATTCTTGCTGACTTAAGGTTATTGGAGAACAATAATTGAACGATGACAATAAGAACGATGACCCCTCTGGTATCGCAGCAACGACTTGTGTGGGCGACGAAGATCTCGGACAAGGCTCTAGGCATGGCTCGCTGCATGGCGCTAGGAATCATGTCAGTACGCGGAAGGTACTCCATTGTGTTGGCGAGGATCGGTGTGGCGTCGGCCGTGGGTCGGACCGGACGGCTGTCTGGGCATCGTGGGGGCATCGTGCTGGTTTCCGGGCCCTCGTTGAGGGGCTCTGTGGAGATCAGTTCGATTATGGGCCCCGTCCAGCGTGGGGTTAGCGTGGCTGTTTCCCGTGTGGCTGGGCTGTCGGATGGTGGTGGCCGTTGTCCTTTTTCGCTGCTTGCGGTCGGTTTTGAGGGTGTCCGTGCGTTCCGTGCTTCCGATGCGGTTTCTCTGCGTGCTTGCTCTGTTGCTTGTCTTGGACCTGGGCTTCCTGTGTCGAGCGCCGGGTTCAAGTGTGTTTGTCTCGTGTGTGAGATCCTCGTGGTTTGTTTGGGGTGTGTGTCCCCTGTGGTTGGCCTAGGACGCGATTGCTTCGTAGTGACCGTGGGACTCGTTTTCCCGATTGCTTGGTTGTGGTTGGCTTGTGTTGGCCTCGGATTCGTGTTCTCCGTTGTGGGCCGGCGTTTCGTATTCGTTGCGATTGGTTTGGGTGTCAAGTGCTGCGTTGCGTTATTGGGTGCCGTGTGCGTTGTGGTAGGTAGGTGGTAGATTTGTTGGGGTTTCTGGTATCGGGGTTCGGCGTCTTGTATGTGGTTGGTAGTAAGCACGGGTTCAGTGGGCATGGTGTGACGGTATCGTAGCTGTAGCAGCGTGGAACCGCATTGGATCGTCGTATCGGTGGCACCTAGGAAGTCCATGCCAACAATAACTTGTCCCAACATGTTTGGCAGGACCAGGAGCGGGATTTGAACCTCTCGTTGATCCAGCTTGATGTGCGCCAGTAGAACTTGTGAGATCTCTCTGACCGAGCCATCGGCCAGGCGTATGCGGACGCATGCATCTTGCAGGTTGGTGTTGTTGTCTAGTTGTCGGGCGAGGTTTGCGCTGATGAAGCTTCTGGATGCCCCGGTGTCGATTGTGGCTTCCGTTGTGTGTCCTCCTATGGTCACCATCGCCACTATCCGGCCGTTGCTTACGTGTAGAGAGTTATTTAGTCGCGGGTTGGAGGAGGCGTCGTTCCCGGCTGATCCCGTGTCAGTTGGGAACGCATGTCGTTTCCCGACGTGTTTTGGCGGCAGCAATTTACGGTCCGTGTGCCGCGTTTGCCACATTCCCAGCAGAATAGGATGGAGGGATTATGGTAGTCGTATGCCGCATGCCCCGCTTCACCACATCATGTGATGGGCTACGTCGGGATTCGCTGTACTGTTTGTATGAGCTGGTGGTCTCCCTGGTGTGTCTGTCGATTCCCAATGGGGACTCAGAAATGGCGTCTGGTGCGAGTCGCAATTCCTCGGCTCTGAAGCCGGCCTTGCGTATCTTGGAGTGTTACGCGGGGGTGCGAAAGTGGTCGGGATGGTCCGCTCTTGGATGCTCTCGAACTCGGTGGCCAACATTGTGAGCTGTGCTAAGCTTTGTAGTTCGTGTCGCCGCACGTACATCTGGTATGCTGGCAGGGCGTTATCGTAGATCCTGTTTAGTTCCTTGGCTGCGTCGTACCTGGCGTGGTGCATGAGTAGCCTTATCTCGATGAGGTAATCCTTGAACAATTCTCCTACCGCTTGCTTGCGGGCTCGGATCCGGTCTTCCAATTGCTCGAAGTACCGTGGCGGCAAGAAGAAAGTCAAGAATTCTTGGCGGAAATAGGCCCATGAGCTGCCTTGTAGTTGGCTGGTGCGGTACCAGCGACTGGCCCGATCGGTGAGAAGTTCTGTCATGGCCCGGGGCAGCTGATTCGCGTCCACCCCATATGAGAGAGCACGTTCCTCGAGTAGTTCCAGAAACGCGAGTGGATCGTCCTGTCCGTCGAACCTGATCCCCCATTTCCGAATCTGTTCCGCGATGTGGGCGGTTCAAGAGTCCATGGCTGGCACGATCCTCTGGGTGGGCGAGCGGCTGGTCTCCGTAACTGGAGGTCTGGGCAGATCGGCTGGCGTTACGATGCGTGGTGGGCAGGGAGTGCTGTATTCGGCCGCTGTGGGGACTTGTAACCCGGCTTTTGGGTCGGTTTTCCGCTGGTCAGACGGCCCAGGAGTGGTGGGCATGGGCGACTTGGAGCGTCCTGCTGGTCTGGCGTATTGCCGTTCGAGGTCGGCCAGTCGAACCCAGGCATCCTTCGGGAGTGTTCCGGCGACTAGTGCGGCGAAACTCATTCTTCGTTCCTCGACTGTTCCGTCGTTTCCGAATCCGAATTCCTCGGCCGGGACTTCCAGCTCATCCCGCCGGAGTTTGTAGATCCAGCCGGTGGTGACTCCTGGATTGGTATGGTGTCCCTCCGGGTAAAATTCGTCGGGTTGACCGGCTTCGTGGGCTTCCATGGTGTGTTTCTGTGGTTATTAGCACTGACTTACGTGTTGTTTGTGGTATTTCTGCTTGCGACCGGATGTTGCGAGGGTGCCAGTTTTTAGTGTTGGACGAGTATTGGTCCTTGCTAGGCTGGTTTTCTTTCAGTGGCCGTGGGTCTTTACTCCACAAAGCTCCGAATTAAGGTGTTAGTCTCTTTAAAGTCACCAAAAAGTCCCTGCTCGGGCGCCACTTGTGAGGTCCTATTTCAGGCTGAGGTAAGCATCAGCCTGTCCAGGGTCCACTACAAGACAATTTGTAGATCGCAGGTGACTTTCAGGTTTGGAGCGGCCTTGTCTTGATTGGACAAATCGTGGTTGGTTGTTTTTGTTGGTGTTCTTTGCGTTGTTCTTTTATTATTTAATTCTTGTTTGTTTACAATGACTTAACTCGCGGATCTAGTTACTTGGCCCTGGAGCCGGTGGACTGGGTAGTGCAGTGTCTTGGGTGTGTGACTGAGGGACTGTGTAGTACAGTGTCTTGGGTGTGTGACTGAGGGACTGCGTAGTACCGTGTCTTGGGTGTGTGACTGATGGACTGCCTTGTGCAGTGTCTTGTGTTTGGGCTGATGGACTGCCTAGTGCAGTGTCTTGGGTGTGTGACTGAGGGACTGCGTAGTACAGTGTCTTGGGTGTGTGACTGAGGGACTGCCTTGTGCAGTGTCTTGGGTGTGTGACTGAGGGTCTGCCTTGTGCAGTGTCTTGTATTCGGGCTGATGGACTGCCTAGTGCAGTGTCTTGTGTTCGGGCTGATGGACTGCCTAGTGCAGTGTCTTGGGTGTGTGACTGAGGGACTGCGTAGTACAGTGTCTTGGGTGTGTGACTGAGGGACTGCCTTGTGCAGTGTCTTGTGTTTGGGCTGATGGACTGCCTGTGTCTTGTATTCGTGTTTGGGGCTGATGGACTGCCTAGTGCAGTGTCTTGTGTTCGGATGGACTGCCTACTCTTTCAGCCGATCTTGGCCCTTTTATGCAGCTGCCGATCGCACCTGAGACCCGGAAATAATTAATTCTTGCTGAATTAAGGTTATTGGAGAACAATAATTGTGGAGCGGTAACTTGGCCGAAGCTTGGTGCTTTGTTGACAATTTTTAGTGAGTCAGGGTGGTTTTGCTGATGCTGCATCCCGGAAGGTGCAGTTTGGGTATTTGGTTTCAAAAGAAATGAGTTTTTGCTAACTCTGCACCGTGGCTAGAGCCATTGCTCGTTAGCTCTATGTATATCAGTTTGGTTATTGTCTCCCGCCAGCGTGGATGCGCTGACCCTCCGCCGTTTGTGACGAGCCATGGCTAGAACCATGGTTCGTTACACGGTTAGCTGTTGTTCCTCGAATTCTTGGAGGTCAGCTCCGTCCAGTAGCGTCGGGCTGATGATGTTCTCTTTGGCCAGTGTCAGGCCCAAGATTAAGTTCTGCAGGTCATTGATGATGACGCGGTTCTTTGCAAATATCGTCTCCGTCAGCTGGGTTCGTCCTGTGGTTTCCGCTTGCACTAGGCTGTTCATGTAGCCGGTCAGCTCGTTGAGCCGGTTTTGTAGTTTCGAGTTGACCCTGCGTTGCTCTGTCTCGGATTCGATCAGCTGGCCTTGCTTGAATCGAATTTGCTCCCAGTCGTCAAAGTCCGGGGTTCCGGCGACCCCACGAGGGTCCTGATGTGCTCGAGGTCGGCCGTGAGGATAGTGGCGATCCGGATTCCAGGGAATAACGCGGCGGACTCCTCCGCCTGCGCCAGGTAGGCCTCGTAGGAGGTTATATTGGTTACATAGTGAATGTATCCATATTCCTCCCACAGGACGGCGTCTCCATCCACCACGGGTTCATAGTCGGCGTTGGTGTAGTCGTTGATTTTTACCGTTGCCTGTGTGGTGGTGGTGAGGATCAGGACTATCAGGAGTGGTGACATCGTGGTGTTATCTCTTTGGGTGAATACTTGGTGATGCGTTAGCTTGTTGACCGGTGCGTCGGTGGTTAGTGAAGATGTGTTGTTTGACTATCGTCATGGTCCAGCTTTATATAGTGTATCTTGTGCGGTGGTTTTAGGTCATTTTTCTTCCGGGATGGTTTGTCCGCGCGTGGCGTGCGGAGCTTGCATTTTAGGGGTCGGTGCCCTTTCGTGTCTTAGCAGTTTCGGTCGCTTGTGCTGAGCTTGCATCCTAGGGGTCGGTGTATCTCGATGTGCGGGTTTTTTTTTTTTTAGGTCTTTTTTTCCTTCCGGGATGGTTTGTCCGCGCGTGGCGTGCGGAGCTTGCATTTTAGGGGTCGGTGCCCTTTCGATGTGGGTCCGCCGATCGTTTGGGCTCCGTCAACCATATTTTGTGACCAGTCATGCCCCACTTACCGCTCTGTTTGTTTATAGGTCAGCCGTGGTGTCTGCTTCGTTCGCAGTTTCTCCCGTGTCGTGTTCGTGGTATTCGTTTAGATCATTGATGTTAGCGATTTTCTGCTTCCGGGTTCTGAGGTGTTGTATTTTTATGATGTTGGCTGACCTAAATCCTCGAGCTTTGTAGGGCCCGTCATATTTCGGGACCAGTTTTGCAGCGAAGCCGTCAGCGGCGTTGGACAGATGATGTTGTCGCATCAGTACCAATGTGCCCACCGTGGGGTGCCATTGTCTTCGACGGAGATTATAGTGTCTTGCCTGCTCGTGGCTGGCTCGCTGGATGTTATTTTTCACTATCGCGAATACATCCTTGAGTCGCGCTGTTTTCTGGAGCGCGGTGTCTGGCGGGCTTCCTGTGCCAGGTGTAACTTCATCATACAGGGCTCCATGTAAGCGTGGCTCTCTCCCGTATAGCAGAAAGGCTGGGCTAAATCCGGTTGTCTCCGGGACACTGGAGTTCACGGCGAGTGAGATTTCTGGAATTAGCTTGTCCCAAGTGTTCTGGTGCTCTCCCACAAACTGAGAAATCATGGTTTTGACCGTTCTGTTTGCTCGTTCCGTGGGGTTTTCCTGGGGACCGTACGGGGTGGTGTGTTGCAACTCTATCCCTGCCGTTTGCAAAAAAGTCTGGAACGACCGGCTCGTAAACTGGGTACCGTTGTCACACACGAATTGTTTCGGGACTCCGTAGTGGCTGAGTATCCGCTCACGGAAAGCTAGCTCCAAGGTGGCGGCGGTGGCTTTCCTGACCGGCACCAGTTCTACCCATTTGGTGAAGGTGTCGTGAGGACTTTGGTACGCACAGTTTCCATGATGTGTCCTCATTGTCCTTAGTGCTGCGGCCCAGGTGTCGATATAATTCCCCGTTCTCGTGAGTGTAATCGGGGTATTTCTCGGGTTCGTCCTGAACTTGTTGTATCCTGCGCTTGAGCCAGGGGCAGGTTATCTTTACTTCCTCGACCCGCGCGAGGGTTCCCCGGGGTTGTCGGGATAGTGCATCTACTACTACGTTCTGCTTACCTGCCCGATAATGTACGTCATATTGGTATTGTTGGAGTTCCAGTGCCCACCTTGCTATTCTACCGTAGGGGCTTTCCAGTGTGTTCAGCCATTTGAGGGCGAGATGGTCGGTGATCACGTCGAACCGATATCCTTCGAGGTAACACCGGAGTTTCCGGATGGAGCAGATGACTGCTAAGCATTTTTTGTCGGTCGCGGAGATTTTTCCTCTGCCGCGTTGAGTCGTCGGCTGACGTATGCGATAACTCGCTCCTTGCCTTCGATTTCCTGTGTAAGGACCACGCCCACGCTGAGGTTGCTCGCATCCGTTTGTAGCGAGAATTTCACCGAAAAATCGGGACAAGCAAGAACTGGCGCTGTCGTGAGGAGCTCTTTTAGTCGGTCGAAAGCAGCTTGCTGGGCTTCGGTCCATACCCATGGTTGGTCCTTCTTGAGTAGGCGAGACATCGGTTGGACGACCGTCGCGAAGTTTGGTACAAATCTTCGGTACCAGGACGCCATCCCGATGCATTGACGAAGCTCTTTTAGGATGGTGGGCGGCCGGAGTTCTTTGACGGCGTCAATTTTGTCGGGGTCAGTGTGGATTCCCTCATGGCTGATCATATGGCCGAGATACTTGATTTGGGTTTGAAAGAACGCGCATTTTTCCGCATTTATCCTTAGGTTCGCTTTCCGGAGTCGGGACAACACCACTTTCAAGTTGCGTAGATGTTCGTTGAAATCCCGCCCAACGATGACAATGTCGTCCAGGTACGCGAAGGCATATGGTTCCATATCGGTCCCAATCACAGTGTCGAGCGCCCGCTGAAATGTCGCCGGTGCCGAGTGTAGTCCAAAGGGCATCACTTTCCATTGGTAAAGGCCTCGGCCCGGTACTGTGAAAGCTGTTGCTTCCCTACTTTCGTCGGCCATGGGGATCTGCCAGTATCCATTTTTCAGGTCGAGGGTGGTGATGAATCGCGCGTTTTGTAGCCGTTCCAAAATATAGTTGATCCTAGGTAGCGGGTATGCGTCGGGGATGGAATGCGTGTTGAGTTGCCGGTAGTCCACGCACATGCGCCAGTTCCCATTATTTTTACGGACGAGTACAATTGGGGCGCTGTGGGGGCTCCGGGAGGGACGATAAGGCCTTCCGAAATCAATTGGTCTACTTGTTCATCGATTATTCGCATCATCGAGGATTCTTCGGATAGTACCGCTGTTTTATGGGCCGGTTATCCCTCATGACAATAGTGTGCTTGGCGATGTCCGATGTCCCGTGGAGGCCATCAAATTTTGGTAGCTCTTCATCTAGAAATGCCTGGATCTGCGGGGACAAGTCTGGCGGCCACGGCTCCGGGACTGGTTCAGGCTCATGTTCGGTTGGGTCGGCGGCTTCGGAGTCAAGTGGCTGGCTGGGGTCTTCGGGTAAGAGGGTTGTATCGAAGGCGCTGGGCGGTTATGTGGGCGACGATGGGTGTGGTGTCGACCATGGGTAGATATGTTTCATATCTCTGATGCAATACGTGGGTGGTATTGGTGGTCGTTTGGCGCATGAACAGGTGAGTCTCGGTGATGCCTCTTGTGTCGCAGCGATGACTTGCGTGGGCGACGAAGATCTCGGACATGGCTCTAGGCATGGCTCGTTGCATGGCGCTAGGAATCATGTCAGTACGCGGAAGGTACTCCATTGTGTTGGCGAGGATCGGTGTGGCGTCGGCCGTGGGGTGGACAGGACGGCTGTCTGGGCATCGTGGGGGCATCGTGCTGGTTTCCGGGCCCTCGTTGAGGGGCTCTGTGGATATCAGTTCGATTATGGGCCCCGTCCAGCGTGGGGTTAGCGTGGCTGTTTCCCGTGTGGCTGGGCTGTCGGATGGTGGTGGCCGTTGTCTTTTTCGCTGCTGGCGGTCGGTTTTGAGGGTGTCCGTGCGTTCCCTGCGTCCGATGCGGTTTCTCTGCGTGCTTGCTCTGTTGCTTGTCTTGGACCTGGGCTTCCTGTGTCGAGCGCCGGTTTCAAGTGTGTTTGTCTCGTGTGTGAGATCCTCGTGGTTTGTTTGGGGTATGTGTCTCCTGTGGTTGGCCTAGGACGCGGTTGCTCCGTAGTGACCGTGGGACTCGTTTTCCCGATTGCTTGGTTGCGGTTTGCTTGTGTTGGCCTCGGATTCGTGTTCTCCGTTGTGGGCCGGCGTTTCGTTTTCGTTGTCATTGGTTTGGGTGTCGAGTGTTGCGTTGCATTATTGGGTGTCGTGAGCGTTGGGGTAGGTTGGGTACGTGGTGGTGTTTTGGTTGGCGTAAGTTTCTGGCTTCTGGGCGCGGGTTCTGGTATGTGATTGGTCGGATCTTCGGGTGCGGTTGGCGTGGCCGACTGATTGCTTAGTTGCAGTTGCGTGCTGCCGCATTTGATCGTGGCTTCGATGGCGCATAGGAAATCCATGCCGACGATGACTTGCTCCAACATGTTTGGCAAAACTAGGAGCGGTATTTGTACCTCTCGTTGGTCCAGCTTGATGGGATCCCGTAGAACTTGAGTGATCTCTCTTACCGATCCGTCGGCCAGGCGTATGCGGGTGTTGGCATTTTGCCAGTTGGTGCGATTGTCTAGTTGTCGGGCGAGGTGGGTGTTGATAAAGCTTTTGGGGGCCCCGGTGTCTATGGTAGCCTCCGTTACGTGTCCTCCTATGGTTACCGTTGCCACTATCCGACCGTTGTTCACATGTAGCAAGGTTTTTAGTTGCGGTTCGGGGGAAGCGTCGTTCCCGGCTGATCCCGTGTCACCTGGGGACGCGTGTCGTTTCCCGACGTGTTCTAGCGGCAGCATTTGAAGGTCCGGGTGCCGCGCTTGCCACATTCCCAGCAAAATAGGATCGAAAGGTTATGGCAGTCATATGCCACATGCCCCGCTTCACCACACCGGCGACAGGCTGCGCGTGGGTTGGCGATAGGGGTCGTGATCATGCGGTGCGCCACCTCGGGCGTTGTCTGGCTGCTGGAGGGGGCTTGCTGCCTCCTTGGCGAGTCTTCCGCCTCCCAGTGGGGTTGCCGAAATGGTGGCCGGGGTGGGCCGCCGTTCCTTGGCTCGGTGGCCGGCCTTGGGTATCTTGGGGTGCTTCGTGGCGGTGCGAAAGTGGGCGGGATGGTCCGCTCTTGGATGCTCTCGAACTCGGTGGCCAACATTGTAAGCTGTGCTAAGCTTTGTAGTTCGTGTCGCCGCACGTACATCTGGTATGCTGGCAGGGCGTTATCGTAGATCCTGTTCAGTTCCTTGGCTGCGTCGTACCTGGCGTGGTGCATGAGTAGACGTATCTCGATGAGGTAATCCTTGAACAATTCTCCTCTCGCTTGCTTGCGGGCCCGGATTCGGTCTTCCAATTGTTCGAAGTACCGTGGCGGCAAGAAGAAAGTCAAGAATTCTTGGCGGAAATATGCCCATGAGCTGCCTTGTAGTTGGCTGGTGCGGTACCAGCGACTGGCCCGATCGGTGAGAAGCTCTGTCATGGCCCGAGGTAGCTGATTTGTGTCCACCCCATATGAGAGAACACGTTCTTCGAGTAGTTCCAGAAATGCGAGTGGATCGTCCTGTCCGTCGATTCTGATCCCCCATTTCCGAATCTGTTCCGCGATGTGGGCGGTTCAAGAGTCCATGGCTGGCACGATCCTCTGGGTGGGCGAGCGGCTGGTCTCCGTAACTGGAGGTCTGGGCAGATCGGCTGGCGTTACGATGTGTGGTGGGCAGGGAGTGCTGTATTCGGCCGCTGTGGGGACTTGTATCCCGGCTTTTGGGTCGGTTTTCCGCTGGTCAGACGGCCCAGGAGTGGTGGGCATGGGCGAGTTGGAGCGTCCTGCTGGTCTGGCGTATTGCCGTTCGAGGTCGGCCAGTCGAACCCAGGCATCCTGCGAGAGTGTTCCGTGGACTAGTGCGGCGTATCTCTTTCGTCGTTCCTCGACTGTTCCTTCGCTGCCGAATCCGAATTCCTCGGCCAGGACTTCCAGCTCATCCCGCCGGAGTTTGTAGATCCAGCCGGTGGTGACTCCTGGATTGGTATGGTGTCCCTCCGGGTAAAATTCGTCAGGTTTACCGGCTTCGTGGGCTTCCATGGTGTGTTTCTGCGGTTAGTAGCACTGACTTACGGGTTGTTTGTGGTACTTTTGTACTGTAGCACTTTTGCTTGCGACTGGATGTTTTTGTGCTTGGCGGATATTGATCCTTGCTAGCCTAGTTTCCTTCGGTGGCCGTGGGTCTTTACTCCACAAAGCTCCGTATTAAGGTGTTAGTCTCCTTAAAGTCACCAAAAAGTCCCTGCTCGGGCGCCACTTGTGAGGGTCCTATTTCAGGCTGAGGTAAGCATCAGTCTGTCCAGGGTCCGCTACAAGAAAAATTGTAGTTTAAAGGTGACTTCAGGTGTCGGGCTGGCTGGCAAAAGAATGTAGTAGGCAGCGAGAAATGATAATTCGATCGTTTTCTTTGTTGGTTGCTTGGTTTTATTCAGTATTCTGTTTTCTTCATTCACTTAAATTCTGCTACTTTAACTCGTAGTTGAATGGTGCGCTGGTGGACTGCGTACTGCTTCGGCCGAGCTTGGCCTTTTTAAGCAGCTGGCACCTGGGGTTCTGACCCGGAAATAATTGCTTATCGCTAACTTATGATTATTGGTGACAATAATTGTGGGGTGTGGTAAGTGGGTCGAAGCTTGGTGCTTCGTTGACGATTGTTAGTGGGTCAGGGTGGTTGTGCTGAGGCTGCATCCCGGAAGGTGCGGGCTGCAGTTGGGAAAGGTGATATCTGACTTTAGGTCAAATAATTGCTTATTGTTAACTTATGATTATTGGTGACAATAATTGTGGGACGTAATAATAATTTAATGCCGGTTTGACTTATTGCGAAATTGTGTCGGCTTGGCTTATTGCGAAATTGTTCCGGCTTGACTTATTGCGAAATTGTTTCGGCTTGGCTCTCTTATGTAGGCCGCTGATTTCACAATTGTCTCAAGAGGTGGGGTGTTTTTAGCTTTCTTTATTGTTCTTTCGGTGACTGCCGGGGTTAAGCCCTGGCTCTGTGACTCTGTACTTAATTTATTTTCTTTAGTATATTTTCCATTTCTCATCCGTGCGGGTGCACCGACACCTCGCCGTATGTAACGAGTCATGGGTAGACCCATGGTTCGTTACATACTTAAGTTATGTGAAGAATAGAAGCACTACCTCTGAAAACATTTTTTTAAATACCAGATTTTAAAAAATACTTAAAAAAAAACTAAACCATTGTAACGAACCATGGCTCTAGCCATGTCTCGTTACAAACAGCGGAGGGGCAACGGATCTACGCCGTTCGGGAACAACCATCAAACTGATATACGCAGAGACACCGCAGGATCTGGCCACGTTTCTCCTCACAGCTAGCGGTGCGTCAGCACCCCGTGAAATACAATAGGATTAAGCAACGCACGCAATTATTAAAATTAAGAACTCTCGATCAACAACTCTACCCATTCTGCATTATTTCGCAGAGTTGGCAAAACCTCATTTCGAAACCCAAATCCCAACTGCACCTTCCGGGATGCAGCCTCAGCAAAACCACACTGAGCCACTAAACAATTGTCAACGAAGCAACAAGATTCGACCCACTTACCACGCCCACAATTGTTGTCACCAATAATGATAAGTTAGCAATAAGCAATTATTTCCGGGTCTCAGGTGCGATCGCCAGCTGCATAAAAGGGCCAAGATCGGCCGAAAGAGCAGGCAGTCCATCAGCCCGAACACAAACCGAAAACAAAAGAGGCCAAGAACACAAGACACTGCACTAGGCAGTCACAAACGCAAAACACCACACTACGCAGTCCACCAGCGCACCATTCAGCTAAAAGCCAGAGCAACAACGTAACTAACTAAGTGAATGAAAAGTACTGAATAAACCAAGAACAACCTAAAAAAAACTCTCGCATTATCATTTCTCGCTTGCCTGCATTTGTATTTTTCAAGCCAGCCCGACACCTGAAGTCAGCTACAATCTACAAATTTTCTTGTAGCGGACCCTGGACAGACTGATGCATACCTCAGCCTGAAATAGGACCTCACAAGTGGCGCCCGACCAGGGACTTTTTGGTGACTTTAAGGAAACTAACACCTAACACCTTAATACGGAGCTAGGCTAGGAGGAATAATACCCGTCCAGGACAAAACCGGCACCCTCTCAAAATCCGGTCGCAAGCAAAAGTGCTACAGTACAGAAGTACCACCAACACAACGTAAGTCAGTGCTACAAACCGCAGAAACACACCATGGAAGCCCACGGAGCCGGTCGCCCGGAGGGACACCTTACCAATCCAGGAGTCATTATCGGCTGGATCCACAAACTCTGGCGGGACGAGCTGGAAGCCCTGGCCGAGGAATTCGGATTCGGCAACGAAGGAACAGTCGAGGAACGACGAAAGAGATTAGCCGCATTAGTCGCCGGTACACTCGCAGGACGCCTGGGTTCGACTAGGAGACCTTGAACGGCAATACGCCAAACCAGCAGGACGCTTCAGGTCACCAATGCCCAACACTCTTAGGACATCTGACCAGCGGAAAACGGACCCAAAACCCGGGTTACAAGTCCCCACCGCGGCCGAATACAGCACACCTATCCCACCACGCATCGTAACGCCAGCCGATTTGCCCAGACCTCCAGTTACGGAGACCAGCCGCTCACCCACACAGAGGATCGTGCCAGCCATGGACTCTTCCATAGATGGACGACGTCACAGCCACACAACCCACATCGCGGAACAGATTCGAAAATGGGGAATCAGGTTCGATGGACAGGACGATCCACTCTCATATGGGGTGGACACAAATCAGCTACCTCGGGCCATGACAGAGCTTCTCACCGATCGGCCCAGTCACTGTTACCGCACCAGCCAACTACAACGCAAACAAGCGGTAGGAGAATTTTTCAAGGATTACCTCATCGAGATACGTCTACTCAAGCACCACGCCAGGTACGACGCAGCGAAGGAACTGAACAGGATCTACGACACCGCCCTGCCAGCATACCAGATGTACGTGCGGCGACACGAACTACAAAGCTTAGCACAGATCACAATGTTGGCCACCGAGTTCGAGAGCATCCAAGAGCGGACCATCCCGACCACTTTCGCACCCCCGCGGAACACTTCAAGATACGCCAGGCCGGCTTCAGAGCAAAGGAATTGCGACTCGCACCAGACGCCATTTCTGAGTCCCCATTGGGAATCGACAGACAGACGAGAGAGACCACCATCTCATCCGAACAGTACGGCGAATCCCGACGTAGCCCATCGCATGATCACGACCCCCATCACCAACCCACGCGCAGCCTGTCGCCGGTGTGGTGAAGCAAGGCATGCGTCATACGACTGCCATAATCCCTCCATCCTATTCTGCTGGGAATGTGGCAAACGCGGCACACGGACCGTAAATTGCTGGCGCCAAAACACGTCGGGAAACGACATGCGTCCCGAACTGACACGGGATCAGCCGGGAACGACGCCTCCTCCAACCCGCGACTTAATATCTCTCTACACGTAAGCAACGGTTATAGTTGCGATGGTGACCATAGGAGGACATTCAACGGAAGCCACAATCGACACAGGGGAATCCAGAAGCTTCATCAGCGAAACCTCGCCCGACAACTAGACAACAACACCAACCTGCAAGATGCATGCGTCCGCATACGCCTGGCCGATGGCTCGGTCAGAGAGATCTCACAAGTTCTACGGGCGCACATCAAGCTGGATAAACGAGAGGTTCAAATCCCGCTCCTGGTCCTGCCAAACATGTTGGAACAAGTTAGTGTCGGCGTGGACTTCCTAGGTGCCACCGAAACGACGATCCAATGCGGCTCCACGTTGCTACAGCTACGAGACCGTCGCCCCATGCCCACTGAACCCGTGCTTACTACCACGACCTACCACAACGCACACGTCACCCAATAACGCAACGAAGCACTTGACACCCAAACCAATCGCAACGAATACGAAGCAACGGCACACTACGGAGAACACGAATCCAAGGTCAACACCAGCAAACAGCAATCAAGCAATCGGAAAAACGAGTCCCACGGTCACTACGGAGCAACCGTGTCCTACTCCAACAACAGGGAACACGCATCCCAAACACACCACGAGGATCTCACACACGAGACAAACACACTTGAACCCGGCGCTCGACACAGGAAGCCCAGGTGCAAGACAAGCAACAGAGCAAGCACGCACAGAATCCGCAACGGAAGAATTAAACATACGGACACCCTCAAAACCGACCACCAGCATCGAACAAGGACAACGGCAGCCACCATCCGACAGCCCAGCAAGACGGGAAACAGCCACGCTAACCCCACGCTGGTCGGGGCCCATAATTGAACTGATATCCACAGAGCCCCTCAACGCGGACCCGGAAACCAGGACGATACCCCCACAATGCACCGACCGCTGCCCAGTCGTACCCACGGCCGACGCCACCCCGATCCTCGCCAACACACTGGAGTACCTTCCGCGTACCGACATGATTCTTAGCGCCATGCACCGAGCCATGCCTAGAGCCATGTCCGAGATCTTCGTCGCCCAAACAAGTCGTTGTTGCGATACCAGAGTCGTCATCGCGACTCACCTGTTCACGTACCAGTCTGGCTGTAGTATAACACGAGTACTACATCCGGCATACCAAAATATCGTACCCACGGCCGACGCCACACAGATCTTCGCCAACACATTGGAGTACCGAAGTGACTCCTAGTCCCATGCACCGAGCCATGTCCGAAATGTTCGTCGCCCAATCAAGCCATTGGTCTAACGACAGGGACATCATCGAGACCAGCCAGTTCATGTACCAGTCTGTACCCAGTATAGTATTCTAGCCAAGGCTTGTCACAAACAGCGGAATGTTAACGGATCTACGTTCGGGAACAACAATCAAACTGATATACGCAGAGACACCGAACCATGGCTCTTGTTTCTCTACAAATAGTGGTGTGTCAGCAACTCCGGGAAATAAAATAGTCTTAAGCAACGCACACAATTAATTAAGAACTCTCGAACAACTCAACACATTTTTGTCCACACAACAATTTAAAACACCCCACCTCTTGGGACATTTTGCAATAGACGGCCTACATAAGAAATATCATTTGCGTTATTTCACAATAAGTCAAGCCAGCATAAAATTATCGACCTACCGGCCCAAATTCAGCTATCTCCCTCTGTTCAGAGTGAAGACGGCGCTGGCGGGCAACCGCTCTGTGGGCATTCCAGCCACACATCGCTGTTAGTGTTCAAGCTACACAAGCGGTCGCCCTCTCTCTCGCCCTCGTACTTAATATTATTTTTCCCCCCGGCGACGCGCTCTCGCGCGCATACTCACCACGCTTGCGCTCCCGCTCTCGCCGCCGACGGCGACGGCAGCCCTCGGCAGCTTGAGCGCCACCGATCTACAATTAATTCGCTTTTCCACCCCAAGCAAAACGGCCGGCTTTTGCACGCGATAGATATAAATATATATACACATACGAATAAAACCCCGAACTATATTTTGAAGAAATTGGAAGTGCCTATCGTATTTATCTCTGGGAAATCATCTGTGGGACTTCGCATCGCCTCTTCGCTCAAACATTGGTCCTTCCAGCCGGATTTAATCCGCCTTCCCTAACCATATCCAGCCTTCGAGCACGGCATCGGCATCTAAAGATAAGTACGATTTTCGTGTGCCACAAATCCCTTCCATTCGCGATTTGTGTTCCGAAATTCCGAATTCCGAAAAGTCCGCGTTCCGCGTTATATTTCTTCATTCTGTGCCATCCGTTATCCGTGTCTCTTCTTTTTTCGACACCGCCATATTATCGGCGACCAACTACCAGTGATACGGTAGTTCTTCAATTCTTTGTGTCTGTCCATTACTTGCGGACAAATTAAATAACTAAAAATTAATTAAAAAGTGCATTCCGAGCATATGTATGTACGCACATTCCAGCCCATGAGAGCGGCTTGCGTACATACACACACACCTACATCCGTGTATCTCCAAGTGCATTCCATGCACGACCCACCCCAATAAAAATATGCACTGGCACATTCCGAGTGCAACTACAATTAAAATTAAGTGTTTTATTTCCATACCTATAACCACACATATATTTACTTCCATACATTGATACATTTATTGCCATAGTTGGCCGCAATATATTGCCAACTATATACATAACAGAATTCCATACAAACAAAATAGCACTCCCCGTAGAAAATACCGCAATCAATACACTACATATATACTCCGCGCAAGTGCCAAATATAATATAAAATTCGCGATTTCAGCCACTTTTCACGATCGCTACCCCAACTCCAACATCCTCCACTTTCCGAATAAATTACTCGCGACCAAGGCACGGCGCACTTATAGTAATTATTTGGCAATTTCCACTGCCAATTAGCAAATTGGTATTTCGGTCCTTTGTTGTTGTTTTTTGTTCCGCGCATTAGAGGTGGCGCAATCCAAGAATATCGGTATCGTAACCGAGTCTTGCGTTCGACCAAAAATAAATTAATAAAAAATAAAAAGACAATTTTCAAACAAACACACCGACACTACAAGAAATAAATTGAACGATCCACGATTTCTAAATTAAACCGTTTCGTCATCCTTTTTCCAATTTTTTCTGTTTTCCTTCGGTATTTCTCCCGATAGTTCTCCAGCGCCCACTTCGCAGTCATATTCTTTACTGTAGCTTCCGGTAACGCTTACGGCGACTAGGTTTATCTGCACTTTGTCGCTCCAAACCGACATAAAGAGCAAACTATAGCCCATTCCAATCAACTATCGAGGATATAAATGCCATTCCGTCCGATGTCCATCCGACAATAACCCAGTTCTGATCACGACTGCGTCAAAGAGGTAAACGGAGGAGCCCGCACTAATAACAATATTTGAAAATATTGCCAAAATCAGTGTGACCGGTCCTCTCCTCGGCTCAGCGCAATATAGGTCACTCATTGTTTGAGAAATTTCACTCCACGGTGATCTCAAACAGTCCGAGTCGACCCGACTATTGTTTTCTAACAAGCTCAAGCCTTTTTCCTGACAGCCTTCCATAAGTGGGTTATATTTGTTTCCTGGCGTCTTTCTGTTGGAATTCCACTCAGATCAGTTTTCTGTCCCACCAGGACTTCCAAATCCGATTTTCTGTGCGTATGTGAGTTCGGAATATGCCAACAGGTCACAAGGACGGCAACCAGCTTCTGCCTGTGACCTCTTCCAACCGGCTACGCACCTCGTCCGCCTCCGGAACTACGCCTACTCAGAGAATCAAGGCACCCCTCACTCCGAGAGCAGCCAGTAGCAGCCCTGCGGCAAGGACCAAATCGGTTCTGTTCCCGTCTCCTGTCACTCTTAAGGTTCCAGCTGTGACCAAACAAGATCCGAAGGGCTCCTTCGTCAGCAGCCCCGTCAGCTCTCGCCACTTCATCACAATGGCTCAATCCGCCACCTTAGTCGCTCGGACCAAATTGGCCGCCGCTATTGGCCGACTGTCGCACCTGGCAGAGCGCATCACCGCCGCCCCATCCGCCTCTTTGTCCGAGGTCCGTCGAGGCCAAATCCTCAGCATGTGGACGGACGTCGAGGCCGAACATAAGGCCTGCTCCGCGGTGATGACTGAGGAGGAGCCAGAAATCAGAGCGGTGAATGCTATGGGGTATTTGAGCAGTGCCTCAGTGACCTCAATGTCCAACTGGCCACATCCACAGTTCTTCCTTCTTCACAGCCAGTCCAACAGGGCGGCTGTCGACTGCCTCCCGTCAACATTGAAGTTCTCTCAGGGGACTACGTCCGCTGGCCCACATTCCGGGATCTGTTCACTGCGGTCGTGATCAACAATCTGGTAGAGAGGCTGTACTAAGTCACCGAGAAGACCCGGGGTGATCCGAAGGCCATCGTAGAGAAATCCCCCCTCACTAATGACGGTTTCGAGTGCGCATGGTCGGCTCTCCGCAGCCGATATGAAAATAATCGGCTTCTGGTGACCAACCAAATCAACATCTTCCTCTTTTTCCCCGCGTAACACACGGTTTTCAGAACACTAGTCTAGATTAAAAGGAATATAATCTGAAAAATTGTCATGCTTGTTTCTTTATTTTTTTTAGCGTTGGTCTGAAATTGATAACCAAGTAACGTTGGCTTTAAATGAAGCTAAAGACAACGTTCGCTATATATCTTCATTGCAAAAATTTTGGGATCCATTATATCGGTAAAGTACTTAAGAACAGTATGGTTTAAATTTTTTTGAAATGTTTTATCACAGGTCTTCTCCTGATGATATCATCAGCAGTTTACCTGGACTAATGGTCGCAATACGAAATGTGTCAAAGACTGCCCACTACTTTAATACACCCGTTAATGTGACAGGGCTTATGGTGAAAATATCCAATCAACTTACTATAACTAGCAAAAGCTTTATTACAGATAGTGAACACCGAAGTCATTGGCATATACCTTCTTCCGAACTAATAGAAAAAATTGAAAAATGTAAAGATGTTATGGAAAACTATAAAAATATATATATGCATACTGTTGAAGAGATGAAAAGCAGCAATGAACGTCCATGGATTGTATCTTCAGTTTATATATTCACATGTTTAGAAAAATTTCTACAGCGCCTTCAAAAAGTAAAATGGATCGCTAACACGGAAATAACATATTCTATATTAGATCGTATAATGATTAGTGGAATGGAAAGGTTTAACGCTCTGATAAAAGGAGCCCGTATTTCCATAAGCAGTCAAATTTACGATCCGTTAAATTATCGAATTGAGACGTTTGACACAGATTTTGAAAAATTCGTAAATGAGGTGGAAGAGGCAGAGGTTGGAATGCAACAGTTTGTCAAATTACTTTCTACCGAATGCCCGTCAGCTGAGTCAGTATTGTTAGTACTTAAACGTTTTGAAGCGTTAAATTTAGAGTGTCTATGTCTCGATCGCCGTTACTTGGAAGTATCGGAAATGTTGGAAAAAGAAATGTTTTTGTTAAAGGACGTATACAATGAAGAAAGGGGAAATCCTTTTATACCTCGAAATCTGCCTCCCGTTGCCGGACGAATTGTCTGGATTCGTTCAATTTTTAAAAAAATTGATGTTCCTATGCATGCATTGAAACTTCGTCAATGTGTCCTTTCTCATAAAAAGGCACAGCGAACAGTACGCTATTATAACTATATGAATGGCATAATTTGTCACTATGAGATGGCTTATCACAAAGCTTGGTTTGACTACGTTGAGGAAGTACGTTGCCTTCTTAATGCACCTGTTATGACAATAAACAAAGATGAGGCATTATATACCGTTAACCTCGATCGCGCCATTTTACAACTGATATCCGAAACAGAATGGATGTGGAAGCTTCATCTAGAGGTCCCTAATATGGCTTCAACTTTAACTTATTGCAAAAATCGTTTATTAGGACCTGCAACAACTTTAAAATTAAGTTTGGAACGATTTGATCAATTGCGATCATCTCTGACACCAGTTTTTATAAACATAATGCGATTTCGGTTACAGGAAGTGTCTATTTTATTAAAATCATCCTTATCATCTGTCACTTGGATATCTGAAAGCCTTGAAGATTATGTAAAAAAAGTGTGTCATGTAAGATAGAAAATAATTTTTTGTTAA
The DNA here is from genome assembly GCF_018151105.1 of Drosophila obscura. Classification (NCBI taxonomy): domain Eukaryota; kingdom Metazoa; phylum Arthropoda; class Insecta; order Diptera; family Drosophilidae; genus Drosophila; species Drosophila obscura. The sequence continues at coordinate 388,050 of NW_024542768.1, read as the reverse complement.
ATCTAAAATGCATATCTATATATCTCTACAGAAAATAATAGAAGTGGAAACCTTTTTTAAAATGATTTTGGACATCGAAGAGCTTCGAATATTGCAAGAAATGTATAGTATATCGGAATTTCTTTACATTTACGTTCCCGATGAACCAGTTTCTTCATATGAATTCCTTGAAGAGAGCAATAAATTGCGATCTGAAATAGGTAACTTCTTATATTTTATATTTTATTGACCAGTTCTAACCACTCGATCATTTAATTATTAATGCATAACTGTATATATTTATAATTATTTAGAGCGCGTGTTGGAAAAGAAATCGGTGTGTATGGAGCGTGCTGTAATTGACATAATAAATATGTTTATTGATTTACTTGATTTTGATCAAACTGACTCAAAGGGTAGAAGAGTTTTTCAGCTTCCGCCAGAAAAACTTAGTGATTCCAATTGGCGAACAGAGGGATTTTTACCCATAGATAAATGGGATTTTATACAATTTCATAAAATATATCGGACCATTTATCTGGCTCCTGAGGATGTTCTTAAGACCCTTCAGTTTCGAAACTATGAAAATATTCGATATGAACTTCATCATTTGCGTAACGATTGTATGGATTTATTTTCGTATTATAACTCGAAGATAATTTTGGCACTAGTAGCTGGTTCTAAAAGATCATTAGATTTTGTGCGCCAAAATATACTCAGGTGAGCTATTTTCAATTCTAATATTAAATGGAAAAGTCGAAAAAAACCTTTGTCCTTATTATACCCGTCCTTTTTTTTTATACCCTTACTTAAAAAAGAGTTAAGAGGTATATTAGATTTGTGGTAAAAGTGGATGTGTGCAACGCTGAGAAGGAAACGTTTTCGACACCATAAAGTATATATATTCTTGATCAGCATCAATAGCCAAATGTCCGTCTGTCCGTCCGTCCGTCCGTCTGTCCGTCTGTCAGTCTTGATGAGCGCCTAGATCTCAGAGACTATAAGAGCTAGGGCAACCAAATTTGGTTTCCAGACTCATGTGATATCACACTGCTACAAGTGTATTTCAAAATTTCGCCCCGCCCCTTTCCGCCCGCACAAGAACGAAAATCTGTGGCATGCACAATTTTAAAGATACGATAAAAGTAAAAACGCAGTATCGTAGAGAATGCCCATATCTACCAGATTGCCGAATCTGAATCAGATCGGATCATAATTATAACCAGAATGAAGAAATTTATTTTTAGTTGTTTTCCCCGCCCCCTCCTGACAGAAGCGACCACGCTATTCATTCTCTTTCTCGCTCGCACACTCTGCCTCGTTCAGTGCGCAGGCAACCCCTAGCAGAGAAGATGTAGAATATAAATGGTACATAAATAATCTGCATGGGCAACCATGTAGCAAGATGTAGCAAAAAATAGGAAAATGTAAAATTTTTTTTTTAATTATAAAATTTTAAAAAATTATATGCTCAAAAAGTATATGCTGACTGAGTACGGGTATAAGTAGGGTAGCGTACCCAGAAGCGACTCACACGTTCCTTCTCGTTTTTTTTTTATTACGGGATTTTATTTATCGAACCTTCCCTATTGGAGACTTACGACAAGTATATAAATCTTAGCCTAATACATTTATTTAATTAATTACACTTAATTGCTTAGAGTACGTCCCTAGCTCAGTGTTATTTCTGGGTGGGGAGGTCTCTTTGCCGGAGTCGTGTATGGCTAGTGTGCCAAGTTAAAGACTGCGCAAGTGTATTAGGATGGGCTTGAAGCTTGGCCTGGTACTTTGCTTTCACTTTGGCAACTTCATCTTTAACTGATCATACATTTAAGTCTTTATGGATATTTTCATTCCGTATGTACACCATGGTGCCCCAGTGATAGTTCTTAGTATATTCGATTGAGCTCTCTGGATTATTTCTAAATTACTAACGCAAGCATTTCCCCATAGCTCGGAGCCGTATGTCCAGATAGGTTTGAGAACTGCATTGTACAAAAGTACTTTGTACTCCAGTTTTAGTGGTGAACGGGTGTTTATTAGCCAATGTAGATTACTAGCTTTAAATTTAAGTAGATTTCTCTTCGCTTCGATGTGCTTACGCCAAGTAAGCCTTCTATCCAGATGAACACCAAAGTATGTTACTTCGGTGGTTTGTGGAATGTTGATATTGTTCAGACATAATGGAGGGCAAGTTTGTCTGTTTAACGTGAAGGTGACATGCTTGCACTTTTGCTCGTTTACATGTATCCGCCAGTCTGCTAGCCATTTTTCTAAGGCCACGAGATGAGATGATAAGTGATCCGTGGCCCTTCTTGGGCACTTGGAGCGACTTAATATGGCAGTATCATCAGCAAATGTCGAAGTTGTTGTTAGGCTAATTGTCGGTAGATCTGCTGTGAATATGATATACAGTGTCGGTCCAAGCACGCTGCCTTGCGGTACACCAGCTTCAATTGGATGATATTCAGAGAGAAATCTTTGCATCGTACTGAGAAATGGATTAAGCCATCTAACCAAACGCGGTCGAAAGCCTGTGCGACATCCAGAAAAACAGCGGAGCAATACTCCCGTCTTTCAAATGCATTTCGTATCTCAGAGGTTATACGGTTTACTTGTTCAATGGTTCCGTGTTTTTCGCGAAATCCAAATTGGTGAGTCGGGATGGCACTTTTCAAATATCTTTGATAGGCAAGGCAGTAGGCTGAAAGGTCTATATGATGATGGCTTAGACTTCACTTTTCCGGCTTTATGGATCATTGTGATGACTGATTTCGTCCATTCTTGAGGATAATAGCCCCATTTCATCATGCTGTTGAATATCACAGTAAGGAAATACACTGCACAACTCGGCAATTCTATGATCATTTTAGGGGAGATGAAATCGTGGCTCGGAGCTTTCTTTTCCATTGAGATTTGGTCTTAATGACCCTTGTGACTTCTCCTGATTGGAATATGATATGCGGAGTAGCTTTGGGATTGTTGGTTGGTGGGATCACAAAGCTATTTGTTGCTGGGTGTGATTTGAAGACGTTTTCTAGATGGACGGCAAATGTATTTGCCTTCTCTTTGTTGCTGCGAGCCCACTCTCCTGTTTGTGTACGCAAAGGTTATTCACTCCCGATTGGTGGGCCGTATTTTGTTTTCCACAGTGGGAATCGTTTGCTAGTTGGGGAGAGTTGCTCCATATAGGATATTTGAGCTCCGTTTTTTTCATCTTCTAGGGCTCTGCGTAGTAGGTGGTTGGCTATATTTAGCCGCTCTTCCGAAAGCTGTGGATGGTCGTAAAGGTGAAGTAGATTGGGCGAGTGATCCCATGATAGATCTGTTAAGTGATCTACATTAATCTGAGCTTGCAGCACCCTTCGTGTAACTGCAAAATCAATCAAGTCGGGTTGCTTGTTTGGATCTGTGGGCCAATATGTGGGCTTGCCCGGAGAGATAGGGTCTAGCTAGTCTAGTCTAGTTGATGTTACAAATGTTACAAATTCTGTTACGGAAATGCAGAAGCGTGGTGGGAAGTATACTGCTGCTAGGTTAAGGTAGTCGCTCTGAATTTCAATATGAATTGATGTTGCCTGTAGATAAGGTGTAGCAAATGAAGGCAATGGATAATGCCTAATGCGATTCTTGATCAGAACGCCAGAAGATCAATGTGCCTTACCATCGGGATGATTTGTCGCATAGAAGTTATAGCCATCGAGGTGAAAATAGTTTTTATTCATTAGGTGAGTCTCTGATATGAGAATGGCGTCAATGTCGTGTTGAGCGAGGAACTGTAAGAGCTCGCATTTGTGCTGCGAAATGCCATTTGCATTCCAGAAACATATATTCAGACATTCCATTTAAACAGATTTCTGTTTGATTAGGAGCTCCAGGAGGAGATTTTGGTTGCGCATAATCTCCTGCATCGTTTGTTGTATTGCTACCATTGTGTTAGTTCAGTTGCTTAATCCAGCACACCCTCTGTTCCGTGCAATGCGCGACCATTGCGGGGAATATGTATAATATACAGTGTGTATGTATGATCTACATTTTATAGGTAGAATCGTTATTGTAGATGTAGATAACATATGTAGCAAAAAAATGTAAAATATTTTAAAATTCTCACAAATTTATGTACTGGTTGAGTACTGGTATATAAGCGACTCACACGTTCTTTCTCGATTTTAAACCCGTATTCAAAAAAGAGTTAAAGGGTATACTGTATTTGTATACTGTATACTGATGTGTGCAACGCAGAGAAGGAAACGTTTCGGATCCCATAAAGTATATATATTCTTGATCAGCGTCAATAGCCATGTCGGTCTGTCCGTCTTGATGAGCGCCTAGATCTCAGAGACTATAAGAGCTAGAGAAACCAAATTTGGTTTCCAGTGGTATCACACTGCTATAAGTTTATTTCGAAATTTGTAGATGTATAAGAACTAAAGGTTCGGGGCTGCCGATTTGGCCGAGCTTGGGCTTTTTAAGCAGCTGGCGATCGCACCTGGTTTTGACCCGGAAATAATTGCTTATTGCTAACTTATGCTTATTTGGTGACAATAATTGTGGTAAGTGGGTCGAAGCTGGGTGCATCGTTGAAAATTGTTAGTGGGTCAGTGTGGTTTTGCTGAGACTGCATGTCGGAAGGTGCGGGCTGCAGTTGGTAATTGAGTTTCGAAAGGAGATTTTGCTATTTCTGCATCGCGAAAGCTGAGTGAGTGGCGAAAGATCGCCAGGAAGTGGGGGACCTGAGACTTTTCTGCTATCTTCGCTGATTGCGAAATATTGCACGCTGGAAGCCGTGCTGGCCCTGCACCCCGCCTCACCCGGGACGAATAAGTAACGCCAACTCCGCAGAATAGGAAAAGCTGACAACGACCCCTGCCCACGGCGTTAACATACTCAGCCATGGACCGTGTCCATGGTGTCGTCAGTAAGCGCTGGGCGTAAGACTATCAGAAGACATTACCCGACCAAACCAGCACAACACCATGAACGCATTCCCAACCATCATCATATCAGACGACGAGTCCCGCGACGGCGCCACATCACAGGAAAATTCCTGGACCGCCGCAGGACGACGGAAGCGTCCGACCAGGACTCGGACGACCAGTTGGAAGACTACCAGCGACCCTCACGCTTCTCGCGGGCCAACCTCTGGTCCCCGCTGCCGCGGCCGTCGTCCCCTCGGACACCTGAATTGCGCCTGCTTTGTCTACCACGGTCACGGTGGCGTCATTGATGATGAGCGTGCCATGATCCACAACGGTGATCGCGTCCAGGTGGCCGGGCAAGGTGGTGCAATGGGCGACGGTCCCAGCCACCAATTGTTGGGCGCAGGTTGGTCCTCGTCATTCCTTGCAGAACGTGGCGCCGATGGTGGTCTCACATGTCCACGGCGTTTCCTTCACTGAAATCCAAGATCTTGTGCTTGTGTTGCTCGGGGAAGATTGTCACTTTCCTGCAAACCAGCTTCGGTTATGGAATTTTGATAAGGAAGGTAAGCAAGTCCTGGCTCATGAACACACTAATGCGGGAAACTCCCAGTAGTTCGACTAGCCTGATATTTGTAAGCTGTTGTTCGTCGAATTCTTGTAGGTCGGCACCGTCCAGTAGCGTCGGGCTGATGATATTCATCTTAGCCAGCGTCAGGCCTAGAATCAGGTTCTGTAGATCGTTGATGAGCACGCGGTTCTTCGCTAAGATTATCACCGTTGCTTCTCTACTTTCGTCGGCCATGAGAATCTGCCAGTATCCATTCTTCAGATCGAGGGTAGTGATAAAACGTGCGTTTTGTAACCGTTCCAAAATATAGTTGATCCTAGGCAGCGGGTATGCGTCGGGGACGGAATGCGTGTTGAGTTGCCGGTAATCCACGCACTTGCGCCATTTCCCGTTCGTTTTACGGACGAGTACAACTCGCGTGGAGGGGTTCAATTATGGGCCCCGACCAGCGTGGGGTTAGCGTGGCTGTTTCCCGTGTTGCTGGGCTGTCGGATGGTGGTTGCCGTTGTCCTTTTTCGATGCTGGCGGTCGGTTTTGAGGGTGTCCGTGCGTTCACTTCTTCCGATGCGTATTCTCTGCGTGCTTGCTCTGTGGCTCGTCTTGGACCTGGGCTTCCTGTGTCAAACGCCGGGTTCAAGTGTGTTTGTCTTGTGTGTGAGATCCTCGTGGTTTGTTTGGGATGCTTGTTCCCTCTTGTTGACCTAGGACACGGTTGCTCCGTAGTGACCGTGGGACTCCTCTTCCCGACTGCTTGGTTAGTGTGTTGTCAAGTGTGTCAAGTGCTGCTTTGCATTATTGGGTGCCGTGTGCGTTGTGGTAGGTCGTGGACGTGGGTTCGTTGCGATTTGTTAAGGTTTCTGGTATCGGGGTTCGGCGTCTTGTACGTGTATGGTAGTAAGCATGGGTTCAGTGGGCATGGGTCGACGGTCTCGAAGCTGTAGCAGCGTGGTGCCGCATTTGATCGTCGTTTCGGTGGCACCTAGGAAGTCCATGCCGACAATAACTTGTCCCAACATGTTTGGCAGGACCAGGAGCGGGATATGAACCTTTCGTTGATCCAGCTTGATGTGCGCCAGTAGAACTTGTGAGATCTCTCTGACCGATCGATCTGACCTCCTATGGTCACCATCGCCACTATCCGGCCGTTGCTCACGTGTAGAGAGTTTTTTAGAAGCGGGTTGGAGGAGGCGTCGTTCCCGGCTGATCCAGTGTCAGTTGGGGACGCATGTCGTTTTCCGACGTGTTCTGTCGGCAGCAATTTACGGTCCGTGCGCCGCGTTTGCCACATTCCCAGCAGAATAGGATCGAAGGGTTTTGGCATTCGTATGCCGCATGCCCGGCTTCACCACACCTGCGACAGGCTGTGCGGGCCCGGATCTGGTCTTCCAATTGTTCAAAATACCGTGGCGGTAAGAAGAAAGTCAAGAATTCTTGGCGGAAATATGCCCATGAGCTGCCTTGTAGTTGGCTGGTGCGGTACCAGCGACTTGCCCGATCGGTGAGAAGCTCTGTAATGGCCCGAGGTAGCTGATTTGTGTCCAGCCCATATGAGAGCGCACGTTCTTCGAGTAGTTCCAGAAATGTAAGTGGGTCGTCCTGTCCGTCGAACCTGAATCCCCATTTCCGAATCTGTTCCGCGATGTGGGCGGTGTGGCTGAGGTGTCGTCCATCTATGGGAGGGTCCATGACTGGCACGATCCTCTGTGTGGGCGAGCGGCTGGTCTCCGTAACTGGAGGTCTGGGCAAATCGGCTGGCATTACGATGCGTGGTGGGCCAGGTGTGCTGTATTCGGCCGCGGTGGGGACTTGTAACCCGGCTTTTGGGTCCGTTTTCCGCTGGTCAGATGTCTCAGGAGTGGTGGGCATGGGTGACCTGGAGCGTCCTGCTGGTTTGGCGTATTGCCGTTCAAGGTCTCCTAGTCGAACCCAGGCGTCCTGCGAGTGTTCCGGCGACTAATGCGGCGAATCTCTTTCGTCGTTCCTCGACTGTTCCTTCGTTGCCAAATCCGAATTCTTCGGCAAGAACTGCCAGCTCGTCCCGACGGAGTTTGTAGATCCAGCTGGTGGTGACCCCTGGATTGGTATGGTGTCCCTCAGGGAAAAATTGGTCTGGTTGACCGTCTCCGTGGGCTTCCATGGTGTATTTCTGCGGTTAGTGGCACTGACTTACGTTTGATTGGTGGTACTTCTGTACGGTAGCACTTTCGTTCGACACTCGTAGGTTTGGCACTGCGGCACTACTTGTTCGCGACAGGATTTGGCGTGGGCGCTGGTTCCTCTAAAAAAAATTTGTAGATGTATGGGTACTAAAGGTTCGGGGCTGGCCTCGCTATGTTCGAAAGAGTAGTAGGCAAAGTGGGAAGAATGATGACAGAAAACTGAAGGTATATGCGGAAACACCAGACGACGACGGTCTCCGGCCAGGGGATTCAACAGGGACGCTCGAGAGGAAGGATTGAGGGTAAGCGAGTGTCACCGTCGTGAGTAGGCGGGTTGCTGAGCGGTGCGGTAGGCAGGATAAAAATGTGCTCGGAAAAGGAAAGTAATGAAGAATGAATAAACGACACTGAAATAACACCAGCGCATCATGATTTCTTTGTCGGCCTCTGCCGTTGGTTTCCCCACCCCCCACCTCAGCCCTGTAGCTTCCCAGAGGTGCCGCCCGGAGACTGCCCAGGTATCCTTCGGGGATCTCTACTGTTTCCCACCCCTGTAGACCAGTATCTTTCCCGAGATGCCGTCCGGCGACTGCCCAGGTATTGTGGGGAAGATATCTGCCGTTCCACCCGCCCACTCGCCCCTTGTGGCTTCTTAGAGGTGCCACAGGCGAGGATCTTTACGTAACTGCAAACTCCTTTCGCATGTTTCCCTTGGCCATGGTACCCACGAGACGAAACCTCCATCCCATTGCCACTCAAGACTCGGAGTCCCGGCAAATTATAAATATTGCTGTAATTTCGACCCTGGCTTGACTGAGAGTTGTACCCCAGCCTAGATCGCTTCCTTACAGATGGTGCACGAGCAAGGACTCCGAGATTTCCGATATTTTTTTGGTGGCCAAGGGGCGTTTTAGTGAGCTAAAAGGGAAAAAGAACGGGGGTTCCAGCCAGCAGTTGACTCGAAATTCTTCCAGTGGCCCACGTGGCAGTCATATATGAAAAAAAAAACCAAAACGCAGGCAAGCAGGAATAGAAACCCAAAAGCTTAACGTAACAGCAGGCGCCGAGACTGTAGGAGACACGGTGAATTGTTTTTGCAAACCGCACGCGGAGTCGTCCAATTTTCACGTACAGCCGAGGCTGTCTTCCCTAACCCCAAGGATCAACGATTACAAGGCCCAACGACCAGGACAACCAGCAGCACCGACCCCAAGGATCAGCGATTACAAGGACCAACGAGCAGGATATCCAGGAAAAACGACACCAAGGATCAACGATTAAAAGGACCAACGAACAGGACAACCAGGAGCAATGAGACCAAGAATCACCGACCAGGATAGCAAAGACCAACGGCAACTAGTATTACCAGAACTACGACGTAAGGATCGGCGACCAATCGGAATAACCAAACGAGCTTTGGACCGTGAACCCAAGTGGACCAATCCTTGCCTATCAGCCGCGACACCGAATTGGATTAATTACTAGTGCCCTTCGTGTTCAGTGCAGTGTTCAAGTTTTCCCAAAGTGGTTATTCTCTCGTTATCCCAAGGCGAAAGCATGAGCTGCAGGACATTACCGAAGATCTCGGCCTTGGTTAAAACGGCACCGTAGAGGAGTTACGTAGTCCGATTTCGACTTTCATCTCGCGCGGCGAATCCTCGGCGACGGTCAAACAGCGAATAGATGATTTAGGAACTAGGTACAGCAGTGCACCCAGTCCAAGGACTGAGAGGACTCCTACCTCGTCACCCGTACCGAGCAGAAGGAGGTAGCCCATCTGCAGCAGCCTCTAAAAATCCTCATCCCAGAGCTGCCCACGGTAACCCGAGGACCTGGACCGAGGGATTCGAACAAACAGGAAGCCGCGGCCGAACGACAACCCAGAGACGATAACTACGAGCAGCACTCGGCCAAAGGATTCCGGGATTCACGACCCGGAAGGGAAGAAATCTCTTACGCCATGTTAGCCGACAAACTGCGCAGCTGGGAACTGAAATTCGATGGACATTCGGACGCATTAGCTTTCATTGAGCGGCTAGAAGTGCGAGTGGAATCTTATGGAGGGAGCCCGGAACAACTGCCTAGCGCCATCTCCGGATTGCTAACCCACAAGACGGAAGGATGGCTTAGAACCTTCCAGATGAAAGAGAAGCCCTGGAACGAATTCCGGCAGGAGTTCCTCGATTTCTTCTTGCCGCCTAGATATTTTCAGCGTCTAGAAGACACGATCCGAAGCAGGTATCAAACAAAAAGCAGACCCAATGAGACATTTCAGGATTACCTGATCGACCTTCGACTCATGATGCAGCGAGCACACTATACTCTGGACAGAGAGCTGGGCAGGATATACGAAAACCTTAATCCCGAATATCAACTCTTCACCCGGAGACATGAGTTCAAGACTCTGGAAGAGCTCTCGCAGTTGATAGTGGCATATAAGACGACTCGGGACCGCAGACAAACCCAAACGGCTAGCAACCACCAAAGACACGGACCTCTTCGGACGAGACAGGACCCGCCCGAAAAGCCAAGACAGCCAACTGCGTGACAACCCAGGATGGAGACAAGCCGGTGAACCTACGCCGGGCCTGCCGGAATTGTGGAGAGGAAGGCCATTTCAGCAAAGCATGCAGAAATCGACGAGTATTGTTTTGCTAGGAGAGCGTCCGCCGCGGTATCCGGTATCGACTGCTGCCGCCAATCCGTGTCGGGAAACGGATGGAGTCTCCGTCCGGCCGGCACCCGAACGGAGGCACCATAATTCAATAATTCAATGCGGACGAGTATACCTGCAGCTAACGCGGGAAATCAACCCGTTCATTCTGACGACGCCTCGCACCGGACCTTCCGTGAAGACCCTTCCCCACGCAAAGCCCCGGATAACGATTACCGGACCGACCCGGACAACGCATTCGAGCCCCGACGACGAAAGACCCAGCCGCTCTACCAGGACAACGCATTCAAGCCCCGACGACGAAAGACCCAGCTGCTCTACCAGGACAACGCATTCAAGCCAATCCTACCCAAAAATACCCGGAATTCTCCCCAGGACGACGCCGAGAGCACATTAAGACGCCAGCCTCGCATCAGCCCATGACGGAAAGAGCGAGAGGAACGACCCGGAACATACCCCTCGAATGGACTACAAGCTTGTGAGGTCCTATTTCAGACTGAGGTATGCATCAGTCTGTCCAGGGTCCGCTACAAGAAAATTTGTAGATTGTAGGTGACTTCAGGTGTCGGGCTGGCTTGAAAGTGCAGTACAGTACTACTCCGGCTTGTAGTGGTATGGTGCGCTGGTGGACTGCGTAGTGCAGTGTCTTGGGTGTGTGACTCAGGGACTGCCTTGTGCAGTGTCTTGTGTTTGGGCTGATGGACTGCCTACTCTTTCGGCCGATCTTGGCCCTTTTATGTAGCTGGCGATCGCACCTGAGACTCTGAAATAATTAAATCTTGCTGACTTAAGGTTATTGGATAATAATAGTTGTAGGGTGTGGTAACTAGGTCGAAGCTTGGTGCTTCGTTGAAAATTTTTTGTGGGTCAGGGTGGTTTTGCTGATGCTGCATTCCGGAAGGTGCAGTTGGGAATTGGGTACTTGGTTTCAAAAAAATGAGTTTTTGCTAACTCTGCATCGCGGAAGTTGAGTGGTAAGTCGATAATTTTATGCTGGCTTGACTTATTGTAAAATAACGCAAATGATATTTCTTATGTAGGCCGTCGATTGCGCAATCTCCCAAGAGGTGGGGTGTTGTTGATCGAGAGTTCTTAATTAATTGTGTGCTTAAAACTGTTTTATTTCCGGGGTGCTGACGCACCGCTATTTGTGAGGAGAGACGTGGCCAGAGCCAGGGTTCGGTGTCTCTGCGGCTATCAGTTTGACTGTTGTTCCCGAGCTGTTTGTAACGAGGTTCGTTGGTTCGTTGGATCGGCGGTGCTATGTCGGGTGGCCAAGGATCCGTCGGTATTTCTGGGTCGTCTTCGGTGGGTTCGGTGGCTCCGGGGTCAAAGGTTTGATTTGGGTCTTTCGGTAGGATGGGTCTGTCGAATGTAAATGTTTGGATCTGCGGGGCCAAGTCCGGCGGCCACGGCTCCGGGACTGGTTCGGGCTCATATCCGGTTGGATCGGCGGCTTCGGAGTCAAATGGCTGGCTGGGGTCTTCGGGTAAGAGGGTTGTGTCGAAGGCGCTGGGCGTTTCGATCCTCCGTTGGTAGTCGCTTATGTGGGCGACGATGGGTGTGGGGTCGGCCATGGGTACTATATTTTGGTATGCCGGATGTAGTACCCGTGTTATACTACAGCCAGACTGGTACGTGAACAGGTAGGTCGCGATGACGCCTCTGGTATCGCAGCAAGTGTGGGCGACGAAGATCTCGGACATGGCTCTAGGCATGGCTCGTTGCATGGCGCTAAGAATCATGTCAGTACGCGGAAGGTACGCCATTGTGTTGGCGAGGATCGGTGTGGCGTCGGCCGTGGGGGGGACAGGGCGGCGGTCTGGGCATCGTGGGGGTATCGTCCTGGTTTCCGGGCCCGCGTTGAGGGGCTCTGTGGATATCAGTTCAATTATGGGCCCCGACCAGCGTGGGGTTAGCGTGGCTGTCTCCCGTGTTGCTGGGCTATCGGTGGCTGCCGTTGTCCTTGTTCGATGCTGGTGGTCGGCTTTGAGGGTGTCCGTGTGTTTAATTCTTCCGTTGCGGATTCTGTGCGTGTTTGCTCTGTTGCTTGTCTTCGATCTGGGCTTCCTGTGTCGAGCGCCGGGTTCAAGTGTGTTTGTCTCGTGTGTGAGACTGTTTTGGGCCTAGGACGCGGTTGCTCCGTAGTGACCGAGGGACTCCTCTTCCCGACTGCTTGGTTAGTGTGTTGTCAAGTGTGTCAAGTGCTGCGTTGCGTTATTGGGTGCCGTGAGCGTTGTGGTAGGTCATGGACGTAGGTTCGTTGCGATTTGTTGAAGTTTCTGGTATCGAGGTTCAGCGTCTTGTACGTGGATGGTTGTAAGCACGGATTCAGTGGGCATGGGGTGACGGTCTCGTAGCTGTAGCAGCGTGGAGCCGCATTGGATCGTCGTTTCGGTGGCACCTAGGAAGTCCATGCCGACAATGACTTGTGCCAACAAGTTTGGAAGGACCAGGAGCGGGATTTGAACCTCTCGTTGATCCAGCTTGATGTGCGCCAGTAGAACTTGTGAGATCTCTCTGACCGAGCCATCGGCCAGGCGTATGCGGACACATGTTTCTTGCAGGTTGGTGTTGTTGTCTAGTTGTCGGGCGAGGTTTGCGCTGATGAAGCTTCTGGATGCCCCGGTGTCGATTGTGGCTTCCGTTGCGTGTCCTCCTATGCTTACCATCGCCACTATCCGGCCGTTGCTTACGTGTAGAGAGCTATTTAGTCGCGGGTTGGAGGAGGCGTCGTTCCCGGCTGATCCCGTGTCAGTTTCCCGACGTATTCTGGCGGCAGCAATCGACGGTCCGTGTGCCGCGCTTGCCACATTCCCAGCAGAATAGGATCGTGGGACTATGGCAGTCGTATGCCGCATGCCCGGCTCCACCACACCGGCGACAGGCGGTGCGTGGGTTGGCGATGGGGGTCGTGATCATGCGAGGTGCTATATCGGGATTCATCGTACTGTTTGGCTGAGCTGGCGGTCTCCCTGGTGTTTCTGTCGACTCCCAATGTGGTCTCCGAAATGGCGTCCGCTGCGAGTCACTGTTCTTCTGCTCTGTAGCTGGCCTTGGGTATCTTGGCGTGTTGCGCGGGGGTGCGAAAGTGGTGGCAAGAAGAACGTTAAAAATTCCTGGCGGAAATTTTCCAATGAGGAACTTTGTAGGCGGCTGGTGCGGAACCAACGACTTTCGCGTTTGTTTTCGCGCCCGGATTATGTAAGTGCGCGGACTTGTTATTGATTCAATTTTCTTTTTGATGGCAGTGGGTCTTTAATCCACGAAGTCCCTGATTTCGGTTTTCTTTAAGTTTCCACGAAAATTCCTTTAAAGTCCCTGCTCGGGCACCACTTGTAATGTCCTATTTCAGGCTGAGGTATGCATCAGTCTGTCCAGGGTCCTGAATTACAAGATATTTCTAATTCACGAGGACTGTAGAAAATTCGAAATTATTTTTGTTTGTTTGTTTGATGCCTTTACTTAGGCTTCAGACGCGGGAATTAGCAGCACAGACCAGAGCTGTGGGCGGCGATAAAGGGCGATCAAAAAATAAACCGTGCGAAACGAAGTTCAATTTACGAGTGCTTTATTCCCACGCATCGCTTGTCGGCTATGCTGCGGGCGTGTAGTTACATGTTGCTTGGATTTACAGTGGCGGGACTTCATGCCGTAACCTTACGAACTACATTACATTTCATACATAACTTCATTGCTTTCTACTTATTGACTATTATTCTATGGTGTAACGACATTCCGGCCGCCTTGAACGACCGCACGTCGGGCTTCAACGTATCGGCAAAAGTGCCAGCTTATGGATTGGGCGTCTAATCACGCCCCCTCCTGTTCGCACCTCTGCCACCCTGACCTTGCCGTCTGCTCCCACGACGACGCTGGTGATCCACTGCTGCAGCGGCGTATGGTCGTTGTGGACCACCACCATGGCGCCGACCTCGATGTTGGCCTCTGGGGTTTGCCATTTGAGCGTCCCTGCAGGTTGTGGACGTAGTCCTTCGACCAAGCCTGCCAGAACCGTCGTTTGAGCTCGGAGAGTAGTTGCCACCTCTTGGTAAAGGTGGTACCGCTGCTCCGTCCGTCTGGCTCGCACCCTTGCGGCAGCGAACGAAGGGGCTGGCCGATCAAAAAGTGGCCTGGCGTACTGGTACTGGTTGGAGTGAGCGGCCTGGAGTTCATGATGGCCTCGGCCTCGGCCAACACGGTCCTCACCTCGCTCTCGGTGAGCGCGGCGTCCGCGACCTGCCGCACGATCAGGAGCTTTGCCGACTTGACGGCCGCCTCCCATAAACCGCCGAAGTGCGGTGCTCGCGGGGGGATGAACTTCCACTCCATCCCTTGCTCCGCTGCGAACGTCCTCAGGCTGGACTGCTGCTCCTCGAACGCTTCCTGAAGCCTCTGCAGCTCGTTCCGGGCTCCGACGAAATTTGTCCCGTTGTCGGAATACATCCTCAGCGGAACGCCACGTCTTGCGATGAAGCATTTTAGAGATAAAAGAAAACAATTAGTCGACAGATCTGGGACAAGCTCTAAATGGACGGCCTTCGAAGCGAAACACACAAATACCGCGATGTACATTTTGAGCGGCTGAAGACCTCGAATCCGAAGCGAGACGTTGATGGGACCACAAAAGTCTACCCCGCAAATCAGGAACGGACGACCTTCCCTAAACCTGTCTGCTGGAAGATTCCCCATAATCTGACCCATCAATTTAGGTTTGTATCGAAAACAGTGGATGCATCTCCTCACTATGCGAGTGCATTCTCGACGTGCATTTACTAGCCAAATCTCTTGTCTCAGCAAACTTACTAACGTCTTTGCTTTGGCGTGACAATTTTTAATATGCAGGTTCCTCAAATAGAGTTCGACGAATTGACTCTTGGCCGGAAACTTAGCCTCTATTGGCACTGGAGCATGCAATAGCCTTCCTCCGACCCTGATAAGTGTAAAAGATCGCCCCTCCTCTGATATTTTTTGGATAAAAGGGGCCATCATCTGCAGGCTCGGTTGCAGCGTATGCCCTTTTTTCAGCTTCTTAAACTCTTCAGAGAAGACGCTTGGCTGAACCAGCTCCATCAATTTTAGAGACGATTGCTGCAACTCCTTTGCAGTTAGCTCCCTGTAACGTTCCTTGTTCTTGCCGATATTAGCAAATCGGTATACATACTGTAACAAAATTGTGCTACGCGGCGGGCCGAGCGGATTTTCCTTTCAGGTTGGGGGGCTGAACTTTAACAAAGGCAGCAGCCTAAACTCGGTAGCCGTCCTATTATGTGAAATTATAACACACCTTCTACTTATTTCTTCAGTTTATTCTTAGCGCATAACCTTCACGCTTGATCTTTTCTTCATATATGTGCTTTTTCTTCTTCTTTTCTGCCCTACGTCTGCCCGTTCGAGATGACCGCTAACTATCGATAGCCCGGGTCAAGGGCTCTAACGGCGCTACAATTTGAATTTGATATTTCGTTACATTGCCCCCTCTTAAAGTTGAGCCTCCTGGCCGACTTATTCAGGAACAGGTTCCTTGTAGCTCGCTAGTCGGTTTACGTGTACCGTCCTGGTGGTGCGTTTTCCGGGAAGGCGTATCTCGTAGACTAGGTCGGAAGAACTGCGGATCACGGTGGCGGGGCCAATCCAGTCTGATTGGAGCTTCGGACATCGTCCCACTTTCCGAACGGGTGCATACAGCCATACGAGATCACCCGGCTCGAACTGGACGGTGTGGGAGCGTAGGTCGTAACGGTACTTTTGTTGGCCTGCCGCGGCCTTCAGGTGTTCCCTTGCGGCATGATGTGTTTCTCGCAAATGAGACTGTAGTTTAGCTACAAAGGCCGGGTAGCTCTCTGCGTCGGGTGTTGGTCGACCATACAGCAGCTCACACGGCAATCGCATCTCCCGGCCGAAGGTTAACTTCGCGGGCGAGAATCCAGTAGCCTCGTGAACTGCTGCTCGGTAGGCCCACAGCGCCCACGGCAACCGTTCATCCCAGTTCCGTTGATGGTCATCTACGAATTTAGCCAAATAGCTGAGCAGCGTGCGGTTGAAACGTTCAACCATCCCGTCTGATTGTGGGTGGAGGGGGGTGGTGCGGGTTTTCTCGATGTCTATTAATCGTAGGCAGGCTCGAAAAACTTCCGATTCAAAGTTCCTTCCTTGATCCGAATGAAGCACAAAGGGGACTCCATACCGGCAGAACACCTCTTCCGTTAGGGCGCACGCCACCTTCTCTGCTGTCTGGTCGGGTAGAGCTAAGCATTCAGGCCACTTGGTAAAGTAGCACATGACGACAGCTATGTATCGGTTGCCCCGGGTGGTGGTGGGTAAGGGGCCCAGTATGTCTATGGCGATTCGTTCGAATGGGGCACCTATGGCGCTGGGCTGGAGCCTGCCGACCGTTCGTCTGGCCGGATCGCTTCTGGCTTGACACGCCAAACAACGAGCGCAGTATATTGCTACGTCCGCGCTTAGACCGATCCAGTAAAACCGTTTCTTAGCCTTGCCCAGAGTTTTCCTGATACCGAAGTGGCCTCCGGTGGAAGATTGGTGGACGGCTTGCAGGATTTGCGGCTGTACTGCTATCGGGATGACAGGGGGGACCTGTTCGCCATCTCGGTTGGTGACCATAAGCACTAGCTCCTTCAGCTGTAAACGAGAGAATAGGTGCCAATAAGCTTTCACGTCTGGACTCTCACCCCAAATTGTACCCTTCGGCGGCCTCTCTCCTCGCACCACCCATTCATAGACGACTGCTAGCTCCGTGTCTTTCTTCTGGTGTTCGCTTAGAGGTTCTGGTACTGCTTCTAGGAAAAGTACTCGTCCCGCCTTTTCTTCTGCTTTTTCGCAAACTCGACAATCGTTGCAGGGACGGCGAGATAGTCCGTCTGCATTACCGTGGCGTTTCCCAGGGCGGTGCTGTATCTCCATATCGTACTGTTGCAGTCTCTCGATCCATCTTGCTACTTGGCCTTCCGGTCCGTCCGTACGACAAATTTCTGTCCGTAGAGATAATGGTGAAAATGTTTGGTGGCCTTAACAACGGCCAACAGTTCTCTTCGAGTTACGCAATAATTGCGCTCTGCAGTACTGAAGGTTTTGCTGTAATATTCGATGACCACCTCTTGACCGTTCTGCATCTGGCTCAGTACGGCGCCTACCCCATGGTCAGAGGCATCCGTGTCCAACACGAAAAGTTCTTTTGGTTCTGGAAAGGCTAGGATCGGAGCTGTAGTTAGCTTAGTCTTCAGCGTGTCGAAAGATTGCTCCGTAGCTGTGGTCCAGGTAATGGTGCGCCGAGCCTCCGTCAATTCGTGGAGGGGTTTGGCGATCGTTGCGAAGTCGTTGATAAATTTCCGGTAATAAGAGCAGAGCTCTACAAATGAGCGCACCTCCTTTTGGTTTTGCGGTCTTGGCCAGTCAGTGACCTTAGTTATCTTTTCCGGGCAAGCCCGCAGACCCTGACTGCCCACCACGTGTTTTAGAAAGTTGACCTCGTTCTTCAAAAATTGACACTTCTTTGGGCTCAGTCTTAATCCCGCTGCTGCCAGTCGTTCGAACACCTTTTCCAAATGCTCTAAATGCTCTTCTTCCGTGCTCGAGTGCACGATGATGTCGTCTAAGTACACCAGCGTTGATCTCCAGGTGGGGCCAGCAAACAATCCGTCCATCAGCCTCTCGAACGTTGCCGCGGCATTGGTCAATCCGAACGGCATTACGTTGAACTCGAACAATCCGGCGCCACAGGCAAAGGCAGTCTTTGGCCTGGAAAGTTCGTCCATTTCCACCTGCCAGTAGTCGCTCTGCAGCTCCATTGTAGAGAACCAATTGGAACCATGCAGGGTCGTCAGAATGTCCTCCGTTCTCGGCAGGGGATACGAGTCTTTAATCGTGACATCATTGAGCCGTCGGTAGTCTACGCAGAACCTGGTCGCACCATCCTTCTTACGGACTAATACTACAGGTGAGGACCAGGGGCTGTTGGAAGGACGTATCACTCCGTTGGCGCGCATCTCCGCTAGCAGGCGCTCCACTTCTTCTCTCTTCGCTAGCGCCAACCGCCGGGGTGGTTGCTTATGGGGCCGTGCTTGCCCCGTGTTAATGACATGGTGCGTGATGTCGGTCTTGCCCGTCTCGTCGTCGTTTCTGGCAAATGATTTGCGATAACGACAGAGCAACTTCACCAGCGGCTTCCGGACGCCAAGCTCGACGTAATCCAGCAGAGGATTCCAATCTATGGGATCCTCCTCCGACTCCGCCCTCTTACGCACTTCGTCTACCGCTTTCAATTCGCCCAACACCGCTAGCGGTGGCAGGTTCACTTCTTGGTCGTTGAAATTCAGGATCCGTACCACTAGGGTGTCGCCGGTAGCGTCTACGATGGCGTTACCCAGAGCCGTGCCCGGGGGTAGATCCGATACTTCTCCACGTTCTAGGATCACTTGTTTCTGCGGCGTCACCGGGGCGCAGCTCAGGTTAAATTGTGTGTCGCTCCGGGGTGGTATGCACGCTCTTTCCGTTAAGTAGAGCACGTTCCCTTGATAAGAACTCGTAACGTGCAATGGCACCGTACCCCAGGCAAACTTAAGGAGCATCGCGCTTAGGTCCACCGTCGCTTCGTTCTGGAGGAGAAAGTCGACTCCCAGCAGGCTGGGCGGGGCGCCGTCCACCAGCAGAAAGTCTTGCAGCACTGCGCGGTGGCCGATCCGTATAGTTGCGGAGACGCGCTGAATCGCAGCAAACGTCTCGGAGGATGGCCCCCGCAGGACCACATGGCAAGCGGTGGTACGCAGTGCGGCCCTCACGTCCCGCCTGTTGAGCAGGGATACTGAGGCCCCTGTATCTACTACCATCCGTACCGGGCGTTTCTGAAATAGAATTACACAATGTAAGCTTTTGTCACTTAATGTGTTACGGGAGTACGTAGCTGTCGGTGCATCGCTGCCTTGGCTGTCCTCTTCCGCCTCTCCATCTGTTGTGGGCATCGATTCTTTGAAGGGCAACGCTAGTACGCTGCCCGCTTCGTTTTTGGGTTTGTCTACTTGTGTCGACGCTGCCGGCTCCGACGCGGAATGCCCAGTGAGGTTGTTGAGCTTCGATATCCGAAGTACTTCTTCCTCTTCTGGCACCCTTTGCTCGTCGTTGGCGGCTTCTGCTGTCCGCGACACCTGTTGTGGCGGCACCTGGTCGTCTATTTTTTTTTTGGGGGCTATGTAGGTGGCAGTCAACTCTCGCCCCGCGGAGCTGACTTCCGTTAGTTTCCCGCGGCGACCTCTTCGAGTGGCTTGGGCCCTGCTCGCGATGCGGTGGACTCTCGACCTCGACTGCGGGGTGTGGCATTCGATCCTTGTCCGCTAGGGGCGTCGGCCACGTAGAACACGGAGCGACCGGTGTTTCGCACCACCAGCGTTTGGAGTTTAATGGCCATGTCTCGGGCTTCGGCGAGAGTCGAGGGCTTACTGGCCAGCACGGGATACTGAAGTGTCGTTTCACGCATGCCATCAACAAACTGCTGCACCATTATGGAATTATAGACGTCCTCCGAAGTACCGGCAAACACCACGCGACCCAAGCGTTCAAGTTCTATGGCGAAATCCATAAGAGACTCCTTGGATCGTTGTGCGCGGTTGCGCAACTGTTGGTAGCTGGCCTGGCAGTCCAGAGCAAACTGTGTTCGAATCGATACCACTAGTTGCTGATAGTTGCGAGTTGTGCTGACTGGTAGTGTGCTGAAGTACCTTTGGGCTTGCCCCTGAACATTCAGTGCTATTCCCAGGCAGCGCTCAGCGTCGCTCCACTGTTGATTCTCCGCCACCATTTCCAGAATTCGCTCGTAGTCAGACCATGATGTCGAGCCGTCGTACGAAGGCAGTGTCCCAGGTTGAAAGGCAGTTACTCGGCCGCTTGAAGGTCGCAGGGCACACAGTCACCGCGTCGTTTTCCCTTGCATCTGCTGCGAACGTCCATGCGGCGGGAGGTCTGGCCAGTGTTTCTGGGAAAGGGACCGACGAATTTCGTGGTGGGGCCTCCATTACACGTTGCATCGTTCGTTGAAACGAATCGAACATCTTCTCTATTTTGAGATCCATCTGGTGCTGGGAAGCGGTTAAAATCGCCGTCAATGAAGCTGGCGTCACTACCTCGGGCTCCGGATTCACGGAACGGTCACGTTGTTTTCCTCCTCGTTTTGGCATTATGGCTTGATATCGTTGCAGATCTGATCGCTACCCCACACCTGACACCAATGTAACAAAATTGTGCTACGCGGCGGGCCGAGCGGATTTTCCTTTCAGGTTGGGGGGCTGAACTTTAACAAAGGCAGCAGCCTAAACTCGGTAGCCGTCCTATTCCGTGAAATTATAACACACCTTCTACTTATTTCTTCAGTTTATTCTTAGCGCATAACCTTCACGCTTGATCTTTTCTTCATACATGTGCTTTTTCTTCTTCTTTTCTGCCCTACGTCTGCCCGTTCGAGATGACCGCTAACTATCGATAGCCCGGGTCAAGGGCTCTAAGGGCGCTACAATTTGAATTTGATATTTCGTTACAATACGCAAAAACTCGAACTAATTTGGGGTACGACGAAAAACGAGAAAATATTTCATTTGAAAACGAGTTCGCAACGCCAATTAGAACCTGGGCGGACCGTTTCGCCTCGGAGTTCTTCACATTATCTGGGATGTTAAAATTCGGGTTCTCTGGCCAACAATGCTCAGGCTCACATAAAAATTTCGGACCTTCTAGCCATATGGACTCCAGGAGCTCAGGCACTTCGCATCCGCGAGACGCCAAGTCCGCTGGATTCGACAGCGATGGGACATGACGCCACGTAATGCCCTGACATAGCTCCTGAATCATGGCTACTCTATTTGAGACAAATACTGCAAGTGACGACGGTTGGGTTTTAATCCAATGTAGCGTTGTTTCTGAATCCGTCCAGAAAAATACGCTCTCGATTCGACACTTTTCCAAAACTTGCTTTACGTAGGCCCAAAATTGCGCCAATAACGCTGCGGCGCACAATTCGAGCCTCGGGATGGTCTTTGTTTTTAGGGGAGCTACTCTTGCTTTCCCAGCGATCAATCGAACGTACGTTTGACCTTCGAAAAGCGCTCGCACATAAATGCAGCACCCATACGCTTGACTGAGACGCGTCCGCGAAGCCATGCACTTGAATCGACGAGCACCCACTAGCCATAACGTACCGAGGCACGGCTATTTTGTCAAGACCACACAAGTTTAGCTTTAGCCTCTCCCAGCTTGTATGCAGTGACATTGGGATGGCTTCATCCCAATCCAGCTGAAGCTGCCACAGCTTCTGGAGGAAAATTTTCGCTGTTATGCTGATTGGACTAAGTAGCCCAAGCGGATCAAACAGTCGAGCACTAATTGACAGAATGGTGCGCTTAGTCGGATTCAATTTTGTGAAGCTATCTTCCAAGTGATACCGGAACGTAACTGTTCTTGGACTCCACCTCATCCCCAATGTTTTGGTCGAATCGGCATCGTTGAATGATAGGGATTTCTCCTCATTGTTTCCATCCATTAGTTCTGGATGGTTCGAAAATCATTTCGAAAGCTGAAACCCTCCCGCAGCCAAGAATCTCAGACACCTGATCGCAAATCGACTTCAGCGTGTCTACGTCATCGGCTCCTGTCAGCATGTCGTCTACATAAAAATCACTGCAGATCACCTCAGAACCCTTCTTGTGGGTGTCTCTGTGGCGTACACCGAGCTCGTGCAAACAACGAATGGCAAGGAAAGGTGCTGCGGAAGTACCATAGGTAACTGTGTTCAACCGAAAAATTTGCAATTGATCGGTGGGATGTTCTCGCCACACGATGAGTTGGAAATTCCGGTCTTTTACGGCCACATCCACTTGCCTAAACATTTTCGAAACGTCTGCCGTTAAAGCATACCGATTCACCCGAAATCGAACGAGTGATAAAAATAATTCCCTCTGAATAGTAGGTCCCACCATAAGTAAATCGTTTAATGACCACCCAGTTGTGGTCTTGCTCGACGCGTCAAAAACGACTCGAAGCTTGGTGGAACTGCTATCAGGCCTCAGGATGCACTGGTGTGGTATAAAATAATGTGGTCCTGGCGGAATCGCGTTGTCTGTCGGAGACATATGGCCGAGCTCGATATATTCTTTCATGAAACTGAGATACATGTCTCTCAGCTCACTCTCTCTTAACGTTCGTCGCTCTAACGATAAGAAGCGACGTTTTGCTACCTCGAAGGACGACCCCAACGATACTGGGTCTGTCTTAAAAGGCAACGGTATTTGAAACCTTCCGGTCGGTAAAATGCAGACATTGGCTTTGAAAAACTCTTCGCATGCCAGCTGCTCTGCCGAATTTGTTTGAGCATGTTTTTCTTCTGGCGTTGCATCTATCTCCCACAGTCTTTCGACCATTTGAGACAGAGAGTCTTCTTCCGGTGAGTAGGTTGCGACGCAGCAAGCGGCTTCTCCAGTCAGAAGCTTGCTACACCGACCTGAAGCTACCCAACCTAAAAGGGTCTTTTGCAACAATGGTGCCCCTTCACCCAGTTTTATTTGGCCTGTGCACAACAGATCGAAGAACGAGTCTGCTCCAATCAGCATATCTACCCTTTGAGGTCGATGGAATGCTGGATCTGCCAACTCCACATTCGCAGGAATTTTCCACTGCTTAATGGGCAGACTTCTGTCAGGCTGCTGATTGGTAATGCTGCTAAGAACCCAGAAATCTGCTACGAAACTATGGTTATTTAACCTGGAGTATATTGTCGTCGAGACTTCACTCCTCGACACCGAGCTTGACTTGCCTACAGATGTCACTGTCTGGCAACGGTTGACCCTTGCCAACCTTAGCGATTGCGCTAGACTTTCTGTCATGAAATTGACCTGTGAACCCGAATCCAACAACACTCTTGCTAAGTGAACTTGGCCAAATCTGTCCCGAACTCTTACCACTGCTGTGGCAAGGATGACATGCTCGGGCTCACTGGATGCCTGCTTCACCTGCGCAGGATGGGACGATGCTTGTACTCCTATTGCCTGACTTTCTGAATCTGCGCTCTGAGCTGCGTATCTATGCAAGAGGGTGTGATGCCTCTGTGAACAAACTCTGCACTTAGAGGATGTGCACTGAGATACCCTATGTCCAGATTGGAGGCAATTAATGCATAATTGCTTGCCTTTTGCGAACTCGAAACGCTCCAAGACGGGTATTGCCCCAAATCCCTGGCAGTTTCCGATCGAATGGTTGGCGCCGCAATATACACACTTGGGGTCGATCGACTTTTCGGCCCTCGCGCAAGAAAATGATGATCTGCTCGTTTTCTTGCTGGTCGACGGCATGTCAAACTTTGGTTTGCCTCTCGCTTTGGATGACTCCTCTGCTGAAAGGTGTTGGTACCGGCGGTTCAACATTTTTGCACAATCCGACCAGCAAGGGAGCTCATCGTAGTTCAGCTGCTCCTCATACTTTGTTTTTGTGTATGGGTCCACCTTGGATAACACCAGATGTATTATCATGGCGTTAGCAACCTCTCGCTCGTCTCCTAACGATAAAAGCGACTCCAGAATGGCTGACACTGTATCTATAGTTGATCGCAATGCAGACGCTGACGGCTTGGTTACGGCAGGAATGTCAAACAACTGGGCAAGTGTCTCAAAGAATATTAAGCACTTGTTGTCGTACACCCTCTTCAAACTTTCTAACGCCTTTAGATAGTTGGCATCTGACATTTGGAACGCCTTAACGGTTCCCAAGGCTTCATCGGACAAGCACGATATGAGATGGTTGAACTTCTCTATATTGGACAACGACGGGTCGGAATCTACCAAACTTTCAAACAGACTAATAAACTGTTTGTAATCCGCATGCTTGCCGCTGAACTTCGGCAACTTCAATTTTGGCAAATTGGAGTGGTGGTGTGTGGGTGCTGAATTCATGTATGGTTGAGGGGATCTGTTGGTCGCTGCCGACATGTACAGAGCCTTTATGATCACACACGTTTCTTCCAACGCCGCCCTATCTGAATTATCTGGGTCTAGTACATCGATCTCGGACTGCAGGGCCATTGCTTTTTCAATATAGGAGTTCAATATTTCCAAACGACATTGGATTTGTAATGGATCCAGCGAAATTGAACCCTCCTCAAATGCTATCCTCATTCGATTTATATCTTCGCTTATCTTCTCCAACCTCACATATAATTTTGTGAGCTTCGTGCTTCCACACATTCCGCTCCCAGTTGCCTTCTCTCCATCATGATCATTAGACATGTTGAGTAAATTACCAACGTTGGCTGTTCCTAACTTCTAAACTTCAAACTTGCTAAGCGAAGGCGACGATAACCTGAGGAAATGCACTGCGTTCAATGAGAACAATGTTTGACAGTACGGCAAAAGTATTCAAGTACCCACGTATAAACGTATTAGGTTCGATGCGACAACGACTGCAACAGTTAGAACAGACAAAAACGCAACAAACGCAACCGAGCTCTGTCACGGCGAACCAAACTCGACCCCCGTTCGATCCCCTACGAAACGGACGTCTGGAGTTCCAATGCGCGCAACGCTAAGCTAAGCGTACGCAACCAACACCAAGTTTGGCTCGACACACTGAGCTCGAACCAAGTTCGAACCAATAAGCAAACGCAATTCTAATGCGCGCAACGCACAAATCAACGCGCAACTCAATGTCCATGTTCTGCTTCGGTTGTAGGTGTGGATGGCGGTCTCCAATGTGGTATTCCGTGATCTTCCTTCTGGATTGTCGATTGTTGGCTCGGCGGTTTTTTCGCGGCTTTAACTCGCGAACAGCGTTCTGGTCGAACAACGATTAATTTAAAAACGAAACTAATCCCAAGGTCCCTGTTCGGGCGCCATGTAGAAAATTCGGAACTATTTTTGTTTGTTTGTTTGATGCCTTTACTTAGGCTTCAGATGCGGGAATTAGCAGCACAGACCAGAGCTGTGGGCGGCGATAAAGGGCGATCAAAAAATAAACCGTGCGAAACGAAGTTCAATTTACGAGTGCTTTATTCCCACGCATCGCTTGTCGGCTATGCTGCGGGCGTGTAGTTACATGTTGCTTGGATTTATTTGTCTGGACGTTGATATGCAATGACTGCACCATCAAGTGGCCCATGCGACACCAAGCCGAAGCCTGTTACGCGCGGAACCCAGGCAGAAACGCAGCCCTCCTCCCGCCCAACCGACCGAGGGGCGCTGCCGTATGACGCGCGACGCGTGTTACCGAACCGATCGCGAGCATGCAGGAAAGATAGGTGTTAGACTAAAATTCGAGGAAAATTAGAGCTAAACACAACTCAAAGAGCAAAGCATGCAAAGATAGCTAAAAAATATAACTAATTACGGGAAAGGTATGTTAGTATTAGTGATTTAAGAAGAGGAAGGGAATTAGTAGTTGATATTATGTGGTAGAGGGAATTGAAGTCCGAGCAAAATACCCTAAATGGTTCGTGCAAGGAATAATTCGATCTACAAAGCGGAAGGAAAAGAGGAATGAAGTTTCTAGTAGATCTAATAGGAATCGTAAAGTTTATGCGGCTCAACAAGTCAGGGCTATCTACATCACCCTTGATCAGGTTGTGCATAAAAATCACACCAAGCATTTTTCTACGACTAACTAAGGTTGGAAGGTTTATTAAAAGCAATCTACGAGGATAAGATGGCAGTCTCACACCTGCATCACAGTTAAGGCCACGCAGAGCAAAAAGTAAAAAGTTTTTCTGGACTGATTCTATACGGTCCTGGTGTACTTTGTACTGGGGGCACCATACACAAGAGCCGTATTCTAAAATCGGACGAACAAGCGAGATATAGAGAGTCTTCGTTATATAGGGGTCGTCAAATTCCTTTGACCACCTCTTTATAAACCCAAGCACACCCATGGCCTTATTTACCATGGTAGAAATGTGTTCAGAAAACTTTAACTTTGGGTCTAATTTAACACCAAGATCATCAACCAAGGTAATTCTCTCAAGAGAACCACCGCAGAGGCTATAAGGAGCCAAAAGGTGGCTGGAGCGATGAAATGTCATTACTTTGCATTTCGAGGCATTTAGGTGTAACATATTTGCACAACACCATGATTGAAAGTTATTGAGATCGAATTGCAAGCGAGAGTGAAATGAAATGTCCTTATACTGGACACAAAGTTTATCATCATCCGCATACATGAGTACTCGAGAGTTTGTTAATACTGAAGGCAGATCATTAATAAAGAGTGTGAATAGTAGGGGGCCTAGATGGCTGCCCTGTGGTACTCCAAAAGTCACCTTAACAGGTGAAGAGAAGGAGTTTTTGAAGAGGACTCTTTAAGACCTAGAACGAAGGTAGCTAGAAATCCATCTCAAAAGATTAGGCGGAAACTCTAAAAGGTAAAGTTTTTGTGCTAAAAGGGAATGGTTTACAGAATCGAATGGTTTACTAAAATCAGTGTAAATGACATCCGTCTGCAAGTTACCTTGAAAGCCTTTAATGATAAAAGAGGTAAACTCTAATAAATTTGTGGTTGTTGATCGTCGCCTTATAAATCCGTGCTGGGACGGAGATATAAGTGATTTGCAGAGATGTTGCAAGTGCGGAGTTAAAATTTTTTCAAACATTTTGAAACTTTTGCAGACTTACTACCTTTCTTATGGAGCGGAATAATAAAAGATTCCTTCCAGATGGGGGAAAGCATGAAGAGTTAATGGATAGGGTGAATAGTTTAAGCAAGGATCCACACAGAGCCTCGGCACAGTACCTAAGTACACAGCCGGGAACTCCGTCGGGACCTGGTGAAAACACCGGCTTAACTAGTCGAAGATCATGAAGCAGTGAGCTTTCATTTAACAAGGGGCTGAAGATGCCATTAGACCTTGTTAAACTGTATGGATACGGCTGACCAGAGTAGCTTTCATGAGAATAGGTTGTTTGGAAAAATTTGGCAAAAAGATCGGCAATTGCCTGATCATTGTTTGCTGACATATTGAGAAAAGATAACGAATATGGATGTGCGGACGTTCTACGCTTACTATTTACGAAGCTGTAAAACTGTTTAGGGTCCTGTGAAAATCGTATCCTGCATCGAGATAGGTAGTTTTTATAGCATTGAGCGTTAAGAACGGAGAAATTTTACCGAGCTATTACATAGTGAGAAAGAGAAGAGGGAGAACCAACTTCTCGAAATTTTTTATAAAGTCTTGATTTTAAATTTTTTAGACTGGATAACTCCTTGGTAAACCAAGGAGGCTTTCCAGATCTAACCGGACAAGAAAGTGGGACACAAGAATCAAAAAATGTGTCAAGTACATTGTAAAAAATGTGTGTGCCTTTCATAACGTCAGTGCACAAGTACAGAGCGGACCAATCAAAATCCCTAATAAGGTTATTAAGCTTCGTAAACTCGGCTTTACGAAAGCAGCGGACACGTTCAGATAGCCTACCCATTCGATCCAATACAGTAGGGCCAATATCGACTGACACTTCGAATGTAGGATGGTAGGAGTCTTCAGGTATACTGAGCGGAAGGGCTCGGGTTAACAACGCTATGGTCGGATCCGAGACAAAGCACAGATCAAGCAATCGACCCAAGGAATTTTTCACATGGTTGACTTGAGACAGGGATAGGTCTAGCAAGCCGTCGATAAAGTCATGTCGTGACATGGGCACAAGGTTATTAGACTCGTTTACCGAAGACCAAACAGCACCTGGCAAATTAAAATCACCAAGAACTATCATATGGTCTTTATCTGATAGCGAGGAAGAAACAGTTTTTAAAGCGGTCAGGTGATGCTCGTATATTAAGATATCCGAGGAAGGTGGAATATACGAGCAAGTAATGAAAATGGAAAAGCCTGGGAGAATCAGTTTTACGCACAGGAATTCCAGGTCTTGTTGAACCTGGACCATGAAATGTTCCGACGTGAAATTTGAGTCCACTGCAATAAGGACCCCACCTCCACGTCGAGACGAACGGTCATTTCTAAAAATTGTGGTTTCAAATTGAGTTGGGGAGACGCTTATCTTGAAGGAAGATATCTCCCTGGCGTAAGAAAAGTTAAATTTTTCCACCTTTAAGCCGACGGCTTTTATTTTGCTTTGTATAAAAGCGGTCACATCATTGGATGTGAGGTCAGGGGCTAGCCGCGAGACAAAAACTTGTCGCTTTGGTGGGACTCCCACCAGTGGTTTTGGCACCACAGGCCTAGTACATGTGATGGCAGTATCCGGTGGTCCTGGACATCTATTAGCTGGTGGGAGCAAAACTGAGGGGATAGTTAAGGGGTTGGGTGCGGACTCGATGGACACGGACTCTACAGACATTTCTAACTGCATACTCTCCGAAGTGACGCATTCGGCTCCCGAATCTGCATCACCAGCAGCGATCGTTGCCCTTGGAGTAGCAAACGTAATCAACTGCTGCACTAAGGGAGTGGTCGGAGTAAGTTTTTCAGATGCCGGCGGACATGAGGCAGTCGGCACTTGCAGTCCCGCGGAGTAGACTTCTTGCGCCTCGGAGACTCAGCCAGCAGCTGTAAACTGCTGAACTGAGTGTTCATGGCCAAGAGCCGATCATACTGCTGTTTAAAGCCTACGATCAGCTCTTTGAAGCCACTCCGCGTCTGCCTCATGAACGAACGCATGTCCTTTTCCACAGCACGGCATTCCTCACAACTATAATGTAGGCCGTTGTTTTGGGAAATGGCGTCTCCTACACGGCCCGAGATCCCTACACATTTTGCGTGCACTACGCTTTCGCAAAGCCAGCAGGGGATATTGGGCTGGTCATGGGTGATCTGCTTCTTGCAGGTTTTTTTGGCACAGACGACAGAAAATTCCATATTTATGTCTTTTATTTTTTTTTACTTCGGGAAAAAAAAGTTCAAAACAAATAGCAATCAGACCACTGTGCAGAGCAAATGCTTAGAGCAATGCTTAAAGCGAAATCGGAAAAAAGAGAGAGAGGAAAGTGGTTGCAGCAACAGCTTATAAGTGAGAGCGTTACTGCACAAAAGGTTACAAGAGCGAGAGCGAAAGAACAGTTATTGAGAGTTAGGTGATAGAGAGAGTGATAGAAGGCAATAACTACGACAAAGAGCGGCTAAATGTAATGAGAGGGCGTACTTACGAAAAGCAACAACACAAACACACGACTAACCGACGCACAAAATTTATTAAATAAGTTGTGTTTTTACACAATTAACAGGCATGCACCCGCGGTAAAAGAATGATTTTAATGTAAGTTAGTAAGAGAGTTAAATTATAGATAAAAAACACCGGCTGTTTAAGTTAAACAAAAGGAAAATGCGGAGCGCAACACAAAAACACGTCTGGTCACTACGAAAGAGAACGAACAGGCGGGACAGTGGCGGGACTTCATGCCGTAACCTTACGAACTACATTACATTTCATACATAACTTCATTGCTTTCTACTTATTGACTATTATTCTATGGTGTAACGACAAGGACTTTATCGGGAAAACCAGGAACTTTGCCAGAAACTGAAATAGAAATCACAACACTTTTTGGTTCTTTTAATTTTTAATGGGTTTCTTTATTCTTCCGTATTATTATTCTACCCGGTTATGTTATGATTAATTGTTCTGCGACGCGTATGGTGGTTTGTTTGACTGACTGCCTACGATGGCTGGTGGACTGCCTCCGACGATGGCTGGTGGACTGCCTTTTTATACCCGTACTCAAAAAAGAGTTAAGGGGTATATTAGATTTGTGGTAAAAGTGGTTGTGTGTAACGCAGAGAAGGAAAATTTTCCGACCCCATAAAGTATATATATTCTTGATCAGCATCAATAGCCGAGTCGATATAGCCATGTCTGTCTGTCCGTCCGTCCGTCCGTCCGTCCGTCCGTCCGTCCGTCCGTCCGTCCGTCTGTCCGTCTGTCCGTCTGTCCGTCTCGATGAGCGCCTGGATCTCAGAGACTATAAGAGCTAGCGAAACCAAATTTGGTTTCCAGACTTATGTGATATCACACTGCTACAAGTGTATTTCAGAATTTCGCCCCGCCCCCTTCCGCCCACACAAAGGACGAAAATCTGTGGCAGGCACAATTTTAAAGATACGATAAAACTAAAAACGCAGTATCGTAGAGAATGCCCATATCTACCAGATTGCCAAATCTGAACTAGATCGGATCATAATTATAGCCAGAATGAAGAAATTAATTTTCTGTTCCTTCCCCTCCCCATCACGACGGAGACAACACAACTCATTTTCCTTCTCGCTCGCACACTCTGCCGCGTTCAGTGCGCGAGCAACCCCTAGCGGAGGAGATGTAGAATCTAAATGGTACATGTAGAATATACATGTTAGATGTATAATATAAATAGTATATGTAAATGTAGATAACAGATGTAGCAAAAAAATGTAAAATGTAAAATTTCTTTTTTTTTTTAAGTTCTAAATAATTATATGCTTAAAAATGTCTATGCTGACTGAGTACGGGTATAAGTAGAGTCGCGTCCCCAGAAGCGACTCACACGTTCCTTCTCGTTCTTCATGCAAGGCAGTTAGGCCTTTTATAGATCGGGCGGCTTTCCATTTTCCCATGAATGTCTTACAGATATCTTATTTCTACTCCAGAATGTGGGAAGGGTTCTTACATAAATATATATTGCCGAATTATAGTCTGCGCGTGCAGACAGGCTGATCGGTAACAGAAGGTTGCCTAATCATTAGCCCTGCAGTCAGTGTCCAATATTCCCGGTAAGGAAAGTCGGAGACTGCTGACTGGCTCGCGCATGTGAGGGGTTTGTCCGGTAACCGAGGGTTACCTAAGCAATCGGCTACCAACAAGTGTCCAATGTCCCAGGTAAGGTGATCGGTGTGCACCGGTACCGTGGGAAAGGAATTTCGTTGGCACTTCGGGAATATATATTGTTAGGAATATTTATTTATTTAATATTATTTTAGGTACTTATTGCGTAAGCCCCTTGAGCTGGTCTCCTGTCTTTTGGCGTGTGCTGAGTTTGCATTTTTGCTGGGTGTTGATCGCTTCACCTGGGAGTAGCGTTGGCTGCGTCGTCTGCTTGTGACGAATTATGGGATCCATGGTTCGTTACAAATTTATAGCTGTATTTAAAAGCACATTAGAATGATTAAGTTTATTACAACAAGTTGTAAGATATTTCAGTAATGTGAAAAAAGCATTACCCCTGAAAAAAATGAAAATAATTTAAAATTTTTTTCTTCTAAGTAAAGAAAAATCTTGCCATAAAAATATCCTGTGGATACATTTTATTTGTTAAGTAACAATAATAAAAATTTATAATTATTTTTACTTTAAAAATTAAAAACTTGGATTTAGTGCAAATTTTTAATGTTGGACGCGGAGAAGGCTTGTTCGTATCGGTCAGAAAATTAATTCGAAACTCACTAATGATATTAACAGCCCATATGCCAAGGTTCATTGAAACCTGATGCCATCACCTGGTAACTTTATAGAGTCCTTACAAGTCAAGGCGCCCGGGTCAAATGCACCCCTCGAACCTTGCCCCCTAGGCATTGCATAGGTGACACACATACACTTTGACCACACATCTAATATACCCATTGTCTTTTCGAGTACGGGTATAAAAATAATCTATTTCCGGTTTTGTAACCTATTGCATATAGGACAAATTGGCGTACTAATCCTATGAAGCCTATACTATATACTGAATTGGAAATGGATTTTATTAATGGATGCTATATACAACCTAATTTAGATGTAATGCAAAATGATTTTAATAATGCTATTCTTTGTTGCACAGAAATTAATTATTTTATATCTACCTGGGGCAAACAAGCAAAGACTCAAGACCGAAGAGATAGGCGAGTTACTGTTGGTGAGTTATTCTTACTTCCATATAACTGACACATCTCGAAAAAACAAATTTCTGATTGAAGTATGTTTCTTAATAACTTTTATAGAGTAATACGTGTATAGGTTTCATAAATACACTGCATATGTAAAACATTTGTTAAGATTGTCTCTGGTTTTTACGCTATTCCATTTTTAAAGAAAACTCGACTTTTTTTTAAATATAGAAGAAGTATATATTTAAGACACTTTATAAAGCTTTTATAAAGCCATATTTGGCAGTACAGTATAGTCTCACCAGAGCACATACTAAAAATCCGAAAAAAATATTTAATAAGCATTATAATTTATAAAAGCCTATACACGTATAAAGTCGAAAAGTTAGTGTGTGACTACCGCAAAATCACTGGTCCGACCGTGTTAGCGAATGAACGTTTTTAATTATCTTTAAAGATGAAAATAAATATGAAAGGAGTTACTTTCGATATGTAGTGGAACATAAGGATGTTATACGCGCAGTTCAAAATTTGGCCAATGGTCTTTTAAGTTACAAGTCGGACATGGAGGAATTTCAACGTGATATGTTTGAAAAATACAAATATTTATGGGCTGAAGATCGCGAAGATATTATTAATGCTTTTGTTTTAACAAATCCATTGACAGTTGATATTCGAGATATGTTTATACATTACGATGGCATTACTCAAAAGCTTGAAACAATGAGCCCAAAACGTACTATAGGACCTATCGAGGTACGCATGAGTAATACTCTTGATAAACTGGTTGTGGAGTCAAAGAAATGGAAGGTTTTATTAGGACAATTGCTAAGTGTTCAGTACAAGAAACAATTAGATGAAATGATAGAATTTATTACTGAGCAAAATAATATATTGGATAAACCAATTAATGATTTAGATGATGTACGCCAAGCCATGGTAGTATTAGAGAAAGTTCGTGACAATTACATCGAGTAAGTATTGTAGCTTTCAACCATAATAGACATTGCTACATTCTACATACATTGTTTGGTCATGTGCCAAGTGCAGCCCACGCGTAGCCACGCTGTCTCAAGTTGAGGTGGAGAACTATCGATAGCACTATCGGCACTATCGATGGTAGGTCACTATCGCTGCGCCATCGATGGTAGCCAACCACTTTCGATAGTGCCCGACGTACCATCAATAGTATTTACATCACATCACCAAAAAAAAAAATCTCGCGTTTGTTTGTTTTGTCTGTGTGAAAACATTTATGATTAAAATCAGTGATACAATCCAGAGAAATGAACCGCTTTCTTCAAAGAGGTATAATGCTTACTGTTCGGGCCAGCGGCTACTTAAGCGTCTATCATAATATTAAATGTAGCTGTAACTAGTTGTATAAGAGTATCGAAACCTAAGCTTATGTATGTCCCCAGCGTTCGGCAGTGCTGCTGCTGCGCCGGCTCTTGCATTGATCGGCCGTCGTGGCCCAAGTAGTTCTATGCTAATCTCTCGCCGCATAGGTTGCATACTGAACCCCCGCTTGTGAACATTTATCTGGCTGGGCAAAAGAGCGAGCAATTGGCTTCAGCTAGCCGCCGGTATAAATAAACATTTTAACGTTTAAATCAAAGTCTTTAACTGATTTTGATAAATATAGGTGCCAAAAAAGCTTGGCATCTCAAACAATGGTGACCCCGAAGTGATTTAACTACAATTTTTAATCGCGTTTCGTTTAAAAACTATAAAATTCGAATAAGATATTCGTTGCTGTGCCGTTTAACGACCAACAAATACATTTTGTGCAAATAAGAACAGTTAAAGTAGCAAGTTCAGTGAGACTGCAGCCGAGAATATTCCGTTGCTTAATCGCCGATTCTCTCTTGCTCTGCGCCGCTGCAGCCGCGGCCCTTGACTTTCCGTGTCTTCTATTCTCACTCCCGTTCTTTTGCCGTCGCTTAAGCGGTCTTACATTTTCCGTTGTTTCGTTGCATCACACCGGTTGGCATGGACAAAGAACCGAATACAGGCTGAGGCTTTACAAGCGTAAAGTTCAGTCTCTGCATGATCGGCTGCACGACCACACTCGGGGAATAAACTAGACGAACTAAGTTCGTCTAAAATAGATGTGCGCCTCGATATGTTGGCGGAAATGCTTGAGGAGTTCAACAAGTCCCATCATGAGTTGGAATCGCAGGATGAAGACGAGATTGGAAGTGAGCTGCGTGAAACCTTCGATGCGCTGTTCATTTCTTTGAAAGCCGAGCTGCTGTCTGCTCTCGAACTAGGACATTTGCGCGTAGCTGCTCATTCCACTAGCATGCCAAATAGCTCTGGAGGTCATACCATCATCATGGCTCACAAGCAGCGGCTTCCTGAGCTGAAGCTACCTAGCTTCTCCGGTGGCTATGTGGAATATGCGGATTTTATTGCCATGTTCAATTCGGTCATCGAAGGTGATGCAGATCTCAGTGAAATCGAGAAGTTCCAACATCTTCGCTCATGTCTCTCGGATGCGGCCCTGGATTCGGTTCGATCGTTGGAGCTCGCCAGTGCCAATTATCGTGTGGCTCTGGACATACTTAGCAGACGTTTTAATAATAAACGACTTGTTTTCCAGGCACACATCAAGGAGATTCTTGGGCTCAAGAAGGTAGATTCGCATTCTGCTAAAAGGCTTCGGGAGTTTTCGGACCCAGTCAACTTGCATACGCGCGCCCTGCAGACATTAGGAAGTGCTGAGGAGATATCTGGACGCATGATAATCCACATGCTGCTGCAAAAGCTAGATGAGAAGACCCAAACCAAATGGGAAGAGACTGCGTCATCGGACAGGATACCCACAGCTGGGGAATTCTACGATTTCCTGGAGAAGCGATGCCAGAAGATGGAGAACGTGCAATACGCTATAGCGACACACGCTGGTAGCGCTCAGGTGGGAAAAAGCCAGTCTACACACCTTAAGAAAACCTTTGTTGCCTCTAACTCTTCCGCCGACCCGTCTGGATGCCCTTTCTGCTATTCAGCGGGCCACGGAATATACTCGTGCAGCATCTTCACAAATTTATCTCCTTTTCTGCGTCACAAAGAAGTGAAGAAGCTGTCACTGTGTTTTAACTGCTTAAAATTGGGTCATCGGACTCGTGCATGCACGGGTGGCCAGTGTAGAGTTTGCGGAAGGAGGCATCATACCTTGTTGCACTTCGACTCATCTATAGCGCAAAGCTCCCCAGCTGGTTCTCCTACAGAACGAGCAGTACAACCAGGAGCTATTACGCCGGTTCAGGATTCTGCCAGCAGTGTGCTGTCTCATGCGTCTACCTCTCTTGCTGCCCAAGGTCTCCACTCCGATATTGTGCTGCTGGCCACAGCTGTTGTTTTGGTGAAGAATCGATCTGGCGCTTTGGTTCCTTGTCGCGCTATTCTAGATTCAGGATCTCAGCTTCATCTCGTTACCTCCAGGTTCGCCCAGCAGCTTCAGCTTAGGAAAACTCAATCGTCTGCCCTTGTTTCTGGTCTGGGCGATACTAGCGTGTCCACTGAGGGATCCACCGTGTAACGAACCATGGATCCCATAATTCGTCACAAGCAGACGACGCAGCCAACGCTACTCCCAGGTGAAGCGATCAACACCCAGCAAAAATGCAAACTCAGCACACGCCAAAAGACAGGAGACCAGCTCAAGGGGCTTACGCAATAAGTACCTAAAATAATATTAAATAAATAAATATTCCTAACAATATATATTCCCGAAGTGCCAACGAAATTCCTTTCCCACGGTACCGGTGCACACCGATCACCTTACCTGGGACATTGGACACTTGTTGGTAGCCGATTGCTTAGGTAACCCTCGGTTACCGGACAAACCCCTCACATGCGCGAGCCAGTCAGCAGTCTCCGACTTTCCTTACCGGGAATATTGGACACTGACTGCAGGGCTAATGATTAGGCAACCTTCTGTTACCGATCAGCCCGACTGCACGCGCAGACTACAATTCGGCAATATATATTTATGTAAGAACCCTTCCCACATTCTGAAGTAGAAATAAGATATCTGTAAGACATTCATGGGAAAATCGAAGGCCGACCGATCTATAAAAGGCACTGCCTTGCATGAAGAGAGGGCAGTCCACCAGCCATCGTCGGAGGCAGTCCACCAGCCATCGTCAGAGGCAGTCCACCAGCCATCGTAGGGCGGCAGTCGAATCAAACTACCATACGCGTCGTAGCACAATTGAAACATAACATAACCGGGTAGAATAATCATACGGAAGAAGACGGAAGAATAAAGAAAACCATTAAAAATTAAAAGAACCAAAAAAGTGTTGTGATTTCTATTTCAGTTTCTGGCAAAGTTCCTGGTTTTCCCGATAAAGTCCTCGTGAATTAGAAATATCTTGTAAATCAGGACCCTGGACAGGCTGATGCATACCTCAGCCTAAAATAGGACATTACAAGTGGCGCCCGAGCAGGGACTTAAAAGGATTTTTCGTGGAAACTTCAAGAAAACCGAAATCAGGGACTTCGTGGATTAAAGACCCACTGCCATCATAAAGAAAATTGAATCAATAACAAGTCCGCGCACGTACATAATCCGGGCGCGAAAACAAACGCGAAAGTATACGCAGTGCCGATCCTAAAAGTGCCGTTTAACAGTGACTCATTGCCAAAAATCCACAGAAATCAACATGGAACATCACGACGATGAACAACCAGAGGAGGCATACCCTGCGGGACACTTTACCAATCCAGGGGTAAGCACCGGCTGGATCCACAAACTCCGTCGGGACGAACTAGAAGTCCTCGCCGGAGAATTCGGATTCGGCAGCGAAGGAACGGTCGATGAACGCCGAAGGAAATTTGCCGCTCTAGTCGCCGGGCCACTCGCGCAAGAAGCCTGGGTCCGCCTAGGAGAGTTCGAGAGGCACTATGCCAAGCCAGCCTCACGCTCTCGTTCCAAGTCACCACTGCCCACTACTCCTGGAACAACCGACACTCGCCAAATGGATCCTAAGACCTGACTACGAGTCCCCGCAGCCACCGAATACCGCACTCCTGCCGCCCCGTTTCCAAGGCCCCTAGCTACAGAGACCCACCCAGCACCCGGACCGAGGGTCTTGCCAACGATCGACCGACCCATGGAAGGGCACCACTACAACC
The DNA here is from genome assembly GCF_018151105.1 of Drosophila obscura. NCBI lineage: Eukaryota > Metazoa > Arthropoda > Insecta > Diptera > Drosophilidae > Drosophila > Drosophila obscura. Next base: position 350,780 of record NW_024542768.1, on the reverse strand, counting down.
ACGCTGCACCAATGGCGGAACGCATCCGAAAGTGGGGAATCCAGTTTGACGGCCAAGATGACCCTTTATCATTCATCGAGCTGCTCGAAGAACGCGCGCTTTCGTATGGGGTGGACACAGACCAGCTGCCGCGGGCCATGGCCGAACTTCTCACAGACCGTGCCAGTCGTTGGTTCCGCACCAGCCGCCTACAAAGTTCCTCATGGGAAAATTTCCGCCAGGAATTCTTAACGTTCTTCTTGCCACCACGGTATTTTGAACAATTGGAAGACCGGATCCGAGCCCGAAAGCAATTGGCTGGGGAACTGTTCAAAGATTTCCTCATCGAGATACGTCTACTTATGCACCACGCTGGGTACGACGCAACCAAGGAACTAACCAGGATCTACGACAACGCCCTCCCAGCCTACCAGCAGGACTTGTCACAGCTAACACTGCTGGCCACTGAGTTTGAGAGTATTCAAGAGCGGACCATCCCGAGCACTCTCGCACCGCCACGACACACGCCCAGATACGCACGGCCGGCTACAGATCAGAGGAGCGGCGACTCCAATCGGACACCCTTCCGGAAGCCTCATTGGGACTCGGCAGACTCACCAAGAAGACAGCCATCCAACCCAGTGAGTACGGCAAAGCCCGAGGTAGCACATCGCATGATTACGACCCCCATCGCCAACCCACGCGCAGCCTGTCGCCGGTGTGGTGAAGCAGGGCATGCGGCATATGAATGCCAAAATCCCTCGATCCTATTCTGCTGGGAATGTGGCAAGCGCGGCACCCGGACCATCGATTGCTGTCGCCAGAACACGTCGGGAAACGACTCGCGTCCTCGACTGACACGGGATCAGCCGGGAACGACGTCTGCCCCGACCCACGAATAAAAACCCCGCTACACATGAACGAGAACCGGATAGTGGCAATGGTAACCATAGGAGGACAGGCAACGGAAGCCACCGTCGACACAGGTGCATCCCGAAGCTTTATCAGTGCAAACCTCGCCCGACAACTAGACAACAACACCAACCTACAAGATGCATGCGTCCGCATACGCCTGGCCGACGGCTCGGTCAGAGAGATCACCCAGATTCCCCTCCTTGTCCTACCAAACATGTTGGACCAAGTAATCGTCGGCATGGACTTCCTATGCGCCATTGAAACAACAATCAAGTGCGGTACCACACTTCTACAATTACGAGATCAGTGCCCCACACCACATATCCACACCGTTGCGACCAACAGAGCACAAGGCAACGAACCCCGACACCAGAAACCGAAGCCAACGGCGGCCGTCATACGTCCGCAACCTATCCCAACGATTCCGGCACCCAGCAACGCCAACATGACACCAATACAAACCTCAGCGAACACACGACCACGACCTACCCCAACGAACAAAACGACCCAGGTCGCCACGAAGAACAAGACACCCAGCCCATCCCCAGCAGAGGCAAAGCGCCGGTCCACGAACATGAAGCCGAAGCCAACAACACGAAACAACAATCAAGCAACTGGGAAAACGAGTCCCACGGTCACTACGGAGCAACCGCGTCCTAGGCCAACCACAGGGGACACATACCCCAAAGAAACTACGAGAATCTCACCCACGAGACAAACACTAACGCACTGGAAACCGGCGCTCGACACAGGAAGCCCAGGTCGAAGTCCAGCAACAGAGCATGTAAGTACCATCTCCTCCCAGGAGAAAGTGAACACAGAAACACCCTCAGAGACGACAATCAGCCCTGAACCAAGACAACAACATCGACACCGACAACGGCAGCAACCGATCAACAGCCCAGCAACACGGGAAACAGCCACGCTAACCCCACCCTGTTCGAGGCCCATAATCGAACTGATATCCACAGAGCCCCTCAACGCGGGCCCGGAAACCAGTACGATGGCCCCACGATACACCGACCGCAGCCCTGTCGTATCCACGGCCGACGCCACACCGATCCTCGCCCACACAATGGAGTACTTTCCGCGTACTGACATGATTTTTAGCGTCATGCACCGAGCCATGCCTAGAGCCAGGTCCGAGATCTTCGTCGCCCATACAAGTCGTTGTTGTGATACCAGAGGCGTCATCGCGACTCACCTGTTCACGTACCAGTCTGGCTGTAGTATAACACGAGTACTACACCCGGCGTACCAAACCATCATACCCATGGTCGACACCACACCCATCGTCGCCCACATAAGCGACTACCAACGGAGGATCGAAACGCACAGCTCCTTCGACACAACCCTCATACCCGAAGACCCCAGCCAGCCATTTGACTCCGAAGCCGCCGATCCAACCGAACATGAGCCCGAACCAGTCCCGGAGCCGTGGCCGCCGGACTTGGCCCCGCAGACCCATGCATCCGTCGCCCAAACAAGCCATTGGTCCAACAAAAGAGACATCGTCGAGACCAGCCAGTTCATGCACCAGTCTGGAGACAATACCACCCAAGTGCTCCGCCAGAGCTACAAAACTACTCTACCCACGTCCAACGCCTCCCCGATCATCGCCCACATAAGCGATTACCACCGGAGCATCGATCCGTCAAGCACATTTGACAAACCCATCCTTCCGAAAAACCCGAATCAAACCTTTGACCCCGGAGCCACCGAACCCACCGAAGACGACCCAGAACTACCGACGGATCCTTGGCCACCCGACATAGCACCGCAGATTCGAGAATGCCTGGACAAATAACTACCAAAGAAAACTGCCGAGAAAACCATCGTCATATGGGATAATCGACCCACCAAGTACCAACTACAAAGCACCCAGAACAGCAGAAAGGCTACGATCACAGCAGCAGTAGAAAATATAACGTTACCGACGCCACGCTAAAGTGACGAGATTAACAGCGACGAATCCGGAGACTCGGCACAAGCCAAAGGACAGGATAACCCGGAAAAAGGCGAACCTCAGCACCCGCCAAGCGACGCCACAAATCTCTCCATCACCCACTCGGAAAAAAGGGGGGAGGTGTAACGAACCATGGATCCCATGGTTCGTCACAAGCAGACGACGCAGCCAACGCTACTCCCAGGTGAAGCGATCAACACCCAGCAAAAATGCAAACTCAGCACACGCCAAAAGACAGGAGACCAGCATAAGGGGCTTACGCAATAAGTACCTAAAATAATAGTAAATAAATAAATATTCCTAACAATATATATTCCCGAAGTGCCAACGGTGCACACCAACCACCTTACCTGGGACATTGGACACTTGTTGGGAGGCGATTGCTTAGGTAACCCTCGGTTACCGGACAAACCCCTCACATGCGCGAGCCAGTCAGCAGTCCCCGACTTTCCTTACCGGGAATATTGGACACTGACTGCAGGGATAATGGTTAGGTAACCTTCTGTTACCGATCAGCCCGACTGCACGCGCAGACTACAATTCGGCAATATATATTTATGTAAGAACCCTTCCCACATTCTGAAGTAGAAATAAGATATCTGTAAGACATTCATGCGAAAATCGAAGGCCGGCGGATCTATAAAAGGCACTGCCTTGCATGAAGAGAGGGCAGTCCACCAGCCATCGTCAGAGGCAGTCCACCAGCCATCGTAGGGCGGCAGTCGAATCAAACTACCATACGCGTCGTAGCACAATTAAAACATAACATAACCGGGTAGAATAATCATACGGAAGAAGATGGAAGAATAAAGAAAACCATTAAAAATTAAAAGAACCAAAAAGTGTTGTGATTTCTATTTCAGTTTCTGGCAAAGTTCCTGGTTTTCCCGATAAAATCCTCGTGAATTAAAAATATCTTGTAATTCAGGACCCTGGACAGGCTGATGCATACCTCAGCCTGAAATAGGACATTACAACCGTCAGCATTTGCATGCAGTCTCGCACTTCGGACTATTCGACCACACTCACTGCTCTCATCGCACGCACAATCACAGATACCCAACCAAGTCTGGCAGTTAATGTAGCCGATTGGAACATTCCCTCCAACATTCAGCTTGCCGATCCTGCATTCTTTAATCCTCAGCGAGTAGATCGTCTCATTGGCGCGAGCATATTCTATGACCTTCTCTGCGTAGGGCAAATCAAGCTCATAGATGGATTGCCTCTTCTGCAGAAGACCCGGCCTGGGTGGATCATATCTGGTGGTGGACAGAGGGTATCTAGCTCGTCGCTTTTGGCAACCCAAAATTCTCCGGATTGGGAGGATAGAATGAATGCAAGGTTGGATCGAACTCTTCGTATAATTTGGGAAGTTGAGAATTGTGCGGAAGTGTGAGTACAAAGGAACAAGCGGATTGTGAGGCGCATTTCGTAAGCCACTTTTCACGGTTGCCATCAGGGGAGTACTCTGTTCGACTGCCTTTAAAGCATGATGCTGATCACTTGTGAGAGTCCTATACTCAGGCGTATCGACGATTTCTCAGCTTGGAGCGAAAACTGGATCGTAATCCCGCGCTCAAGGAGCGTTACTCAGCTTTTATGAAGGAGTATACTGATTTAAAGCATATGTCCAAAGTCCATCCTGACTCACGTAGCCTCTGCAAGTATTTTTTGCCTCATCACTGCGTTTTAAAGGAGGATAGTACGACGACAAAGCTCCGTGTCGTTTTCGATGGCTGTGCAGCTACATCAACTGGATGCTCCTTAAATGATGTGATGATGACTGGTCCTGTTATTCAGCCAGCATTGTTTAACATACTGATCCGGTTCCGCACATATCGCGTCGCTCTCACTGGTGACATTTGTAAAATGTACCGCTGCGTAAAGGTATCTCCGCCCGACAATTTTCTCCAGTGTATCCTATGGCGAGATTCCATCCAGTCCGAGGTTCAGGTCTACACATTAGACACCGTCACATACGGTACGAGGGCTGCATCGTTTTTAGCGGTCCGCGCAATGTACCAGCTGGCCATCGACGAGGGTAATCCCTACCCTCTTGGCTCAGCTGCTCTGCAACAGGAGTTCTATGTTGATGATCTCATCTCTGGCGGCAACTCGGTCGCAGAGGTCATGGAAAAGATGCGCCAAACTTCAAGTCTTCAAGAAAATTGTGCTCGAGTAACCAGGAGGTGCTTGATGGAATTCCGGAGGACGACGTGGAGAAATTTCTACGGTTTCATGATGGAAGCGACATTACCAAAACTCTTGGTTTAGCTTGGGACCCTGTTTCGGATCAGCAGCTGTTTGCCTTGTCCGCGCTGGACTCGAATTCAAGGCCCTCCAAGCGGTCGGTTTTGTCAACTATTGCGCGTTTCTACGACCCTCTTGGATTGATTAATCCTGTTATTGTCAGGTGCAAGATCTTTCTTCAGCAGCTTTGGAGAGAACATTTGGACTGGGATGAAAGCCTACCGACAGCGCTGCACTCAACTTGGATTGACCTGAGAAACAGTTTGGCAAGCATCTCTCGCATTTCCTTTCCTCGCGTTGTCCATCATTCCAGCACAATTGTAGAGGTTCATGGATTTTGTGATGCCAACATGGAAGCATATGGTGCTTGCATATATGTCGTGTCCAGGCAAGGGGAGTCGTCGAGCAATGTTTTGTGCTCAAAGTCTCGAGTGGCGCCACTAAAATCATTGTCGATTCCAAAGCTGGAATTGAGTGGAGCCCATTTGCTTGCGAAGGTTATGCGCAACTTAAAGGAGACGGGAATTTTCCCAGGTCAGTTTTACTGCTGGTCGGATTCGTCTACGGCGTTATCTTGGATTCGGGATGAGCCAGCCAAATTTCAGGTTTTCGTGGCAAATCGAGTGGCAACAATTCAGGAGTTGACGCAAGGCATGGAATGGCGCTATGTTCCCACATTGTTGAATCCCGCTGATATCCTCTCCAGAGGCTCGCTTCCCAGCTACCTTATCCAGTCAGAGCTGTGGTTTCACGGCCCCTCGTTTTTGTTAGGTACTAAGGATGAGTGGCCTGTATCTGCCGTTTCTGAAACTCCGACCATTGAGCTTCGCAAGCGTGTATTGCTGATCGAGTCTGCCGACCTCACGTTCGGATGCAAATTTGCTAATTCTTTCTTTGGCATGCAGCGCACATTCGCCTACATGCATAAATTCGTTCATCGTCTTAGGCATCCTTCACTCACGGTTTCTGACATACAGCAAGGAACGCATCTTCTTGTTCGACATGTTCAGCTGGCAAGTTTGTGGTCGGACATAAAGGAGATTAGACACAATGGGCAAGTCAGGAAGTCTAGCTCTATCAATTCGCTATCTCCGTTCATCGATCCGTTAGGTTTACTTCGAGTTTGAGGTCGTCTCGGCAACTCATCGCTCCCGTTTAATGCTCAGCACCCGCTTATTTTGCCCAAGGGACATCCCGTAACATCTGCAATGATAAGCTATTATCATCAACGGAACCTCCATGCCGGACCTCGCGCCTTGCTTGCTAAAATTCGATTAGAATATTGGCCTATTGGAGGAATCAAAGACGTCTCGAAAGCGGTTAGCAAGTGTGTAAGATGCTTCAGGACGAGGCCGCGCATGGTTGAGCACATAATGGGGGACTTGCCTAAGGAGCGTCTGAAGGATCGCGGGCCTTCGAAGTAACTGGAGTGGACTATTGTGGACCCTTTTTCTACCGATCAGAAATCCGCACGAGGCCTCCGATCAAGTGCTACATAAGCGTGTTTATTTTCTTCACATCTAAGGCCATACACATGGAGCTTGTTAAAGATCTGACCACCGCATCGTTCCTAGGCGCACTGAAACGTTTTACGTCCACTCGAGGAAGGCCAAGTCATATTTGGTCGGACAATGCTACAAATTTCGTTGGCGCTAAGAATGAGCTTCTGGAGCTGAAGAAGCTTTTCCTGAGCGACTCGCACATGAAGGAAGTCCATGAATCCTGCTTGGCTGACACCATCGACTGGCATTTCATCCCCCCGCGCTCTCCGCACTTTGGCGGATTGAAGTCCGCAAAGTATCACCTGTACCGCTCAGTTGGGCCATCCATCCTTAGCTTCGACGAGCACCGCACCTTGATCTGCCAGATCTCGGCAATTGTTAATTCTCGCCCTTTGCTCTCGCTTTCAGAAAATCCTGATGACTTGGATGTGTTGACGCCTGCTCATCTGCTTTTGGAAGGCCCGCATCAGTCAATTCTCGAGCCTGACCTAACGAAGCTCAACTACAACCGTCTGGATGGTTGGCAGCGGGTCACTCAACTGCAGCAGACATTCTGGAGGCGTTGGCGCGAAGAGTATCTGACTCCTTTGCAAGAGCGCTCGAAGTGGCGTACGCCTGCGAAAAACCTCTGCGTCAACGATGTCGTCTTGGTGAAGGATGAGAATCTTCCTCCAATGCGTTGGCCACTGGCTAGAGTGGTCGACGTCGTCAAAGGCAAGGATGGAGTATGCCGCGTGGCTGATTTGAAGACGGCTTCAGGAACCATCAGGAGGGCCGTTACTCGGCTGTGTTTGCTGCCCCTTGAGAAGTCAGTTGAAAGGCGAGCTTCCAACGGGGGGAGTATGTTCGGGCCAGCGGCTACTTAAGCGTCTATCATAATATTAAATGTGGCTGTAACTAGTTGTATAAGATTATCGAAACCTAAGCATTATAACGTTTAAATCAAAGTCTTTAACTGATTTGGATAAATATAGGTGCCAAAAAAGCTTGGCATCTCAAACACTTACTTTTAAAGTAGTTATAAGTTGTTTTGACTTTTTGTCGTATTTAATGTAAACGTCGGAGCTCCCTCACACTCAGTGTGTCGAGGGCTGAAAGGCAAGCATGCGATTGCAGCAGCCCGGGTTCGGAGAGAAATTTGACGACCGAGAGGCAAACACATAAAAAGAAAATCTCACAAGTCTGGAAATATTTTAAAAGGCACGAAGAAAAAAAAAAATTTGCAAATTGCATTAACTGTGGAAAGGATTATAAAACGAGCGGAAATACGTACAATTTGCACGATCATCTAAAAAGATTTCATCCTGGCTTGGTTCATGTATCAGACTCTGTAATGGATAACGACTGGTAGGCAAGATGGTTAACCTAGAGATTGACCCGCACGCTGTTATTCCGGCTACTTTCTCGTCAGCTAAAGGGTGGTATTCTTTTATAGTCAACTCTGAGACCTACGTGTGCTATATATAATAAAAAAACGTGCGAAAACATTTAAAGCCATAAAAAAGAACATTTACAGAACCGGAGAGAAACAAAACCTTTGGCCTTCACTCATACGTAACACACGTAACAAAAACGAACGTACACGTCCTCAGATGGTATGGAGGAACATGCCCACCCTTCCTTGGTCATTTATTGCCAGTTTCCAATCAATGACCCCTTTCTCAGGGCCTACAACTACGGGGGCTGGGTATCGGAGATAATTAGAGTATTTTCTCTACTCAAACATTATAAACGATATTTATTGATATTAAAAATGACATTTAAATAGGAAAAATCTTAACTCTAAACATTTAAAACTACAAAAATTCCCATGGTATTGTCGCAGAATATCCACGGATGTTTATTTAATTATTAGATTTATTTAGCAGCTCCAAATGTTCGAACTTCTCTCGTTCAGGTGTTCAGCAAAAAGTGCTCTGTGGAACTAGCTCCGATCACTAGTTCCTTTCTGATCTAGTTCCGCATAGTTCTAGTTCGCAGAACCAGAACTATCGGAACTAACTACGATATTTTATACAAGGTGCAAGAGTCGAGTTAACAATACTGGTGATATTTTCTCTCTGACCTAATTCCGAATAGTTCTAGTTCGCAGAACTACAACTATCGATCTTGAAATGTCCTATTTCAGGCTGAGGTATGCATCAGTCTGTCCAGGGTCCTGAATTACAAGTTATTTATAATTAACGAGGACTTTATCGGGAAAACCAGGAACTTTGCCAGAAACTGAAATAGAAATCACAACACTTTTTGGTTCTTTTAATTTTAATGGTTTTCTTTACTCTTCCGTATTCTTCCGTATGATTATTCTACCCGGTTATGTTATGTTTTAATTGTGCTACGACGCGTATGGTAGTTTGATTCGACTGCCGCCCCCGATGGCTGGTGGACTGCCTTTTTATAGATCGGCCGGCCTTCCATGAATGTCTTATAGATATCTTATTTCTACTCCAGACCGTGGGAAGGGTTCTTACATAAATATCTATGGCCGAGTTATAGTCTGCGCGTGCAGACGGGCTGATCGGTAACAGACGGTTACCTAATCATTTGCCCTGCAGTCAGTGTCGAAGATTCCCGGTAAGGAAAGTCGGAGACTGCTGACTGGCTCGCGCATGTGGGGGGTTTTGCTCGGTAATCGAGAGTTACCTAAGCAATCGCCTCCCAATAGGTGTCCAATGTCCCCGGTAAGGTGATCGATATGCACCGGTACCGTGGGAAAGGAATGTAACTTTAGGGAAATTTGAGGTTTTACTTAGCGTTTATTTATACGGCTATATACGGTCGCCTTGGTAGCGATGTCCCGCCGGTCTACGGGTGAATAGAGAAGGGCTCTTCTGCCCGGGTGGTGTTGTCTTCATTGGCGGGGCTGCTGGCCACTCCTCGGCGTCGTACGGCCTTGGCGAGTATGAAGGCGTGGTCGGCCTTGGGGAGCGGTTGGCGGTTGGTGTCCTCGGCCTTGGTGGGGGGTGGTGGGGGGGGGGGGCATAGATTCTCCCGTCGGAATCTATGGTACTTGTCATCCTCGGTGCTGGTGGTGGAGGCTTCTGATTCCTCGTCAGAGGAGATGACGATAATATCGTCGTTGTTGTTGTTATTGTTGTTCATCGTTTCTTATCGTTTCTTATCTTTTTTTTCTTCCTTCTTCGTAGACTTTGCGTCGCAGCTTTTGGACTTCCTTTGGGAGTATGTTTGGTAGTACTGGTGGGCACTACCGTTTCACATACTGATGTTGCCTCGGTTTTCGACCTGTAGTCCGTCGAGCGGCGGGCAGAAGCCGTGGTCAGCATTTTTTTTTTTTTGAGACGCGGCTAGTGGTTGAGCACGGGAGTGATCCGTGTTCCCTGGCCCTGTGGACGTGGGGCTGGACCTATTCGGGTGGCCGCGAATGGGGGTCTTCAAATTTCCGGGGGTCTTGTCAGTTCCCGCGGCGTTGTTGGGTACCTGGTTGGTGTCGGTTTCCTTGCCTGCGGTCGGTGGGTCGGTGGGTCTCGTGTTGCATCGGTTTTTGGTATTCAATCGGCGAAGTAATACCCAGATGATGATGCATAGTGGAATTGCGATGCTCGCGGCGAGAATATACACGGTGGTGTTCCTCACCGTCAGCACTTCTTGTAGGTGGCCGATGTGCTTCAGGTTTTTCAGGCTGAGTTCCCTCAAGAAGGGTAGACTCAGCCGTTCTCGATGGGACGTCACATTTACCTGGGTCATCGCGGACACCACGGCTTTTCGTCTCGAGTCTCCTAGGTGATTTACATACCAGGTCCCATTGAGCGCGATCCGGTTGGAATATGTCACCAGATAGGTCCCAGAGATGTTCTGTTTAGCTCCGGTCTCCTCCAGAATGGTCACTTGTGCGTCGTTCACTATGATAGTTCCATGATCTACGTGACTGATCGCCTCGAGATGTCCGGGCAGTGTTGCGCAGTGGGCGACCAACCCTGCTACCATCTGCTGGGCGCAGGTGGTCCCTTGATGTTGTCGGCAAAATGTCGCGCCGACGGTAGCCTCGCAGTTGCCAACATTGACGGCTTCTGTTCCACATTCGGCTAAAATGTTTCCCTCGCCGAAGTCCAGTATCTTCCGGTGGTGTTGTACTGGGAATATCAGTAGTTTTCGGCACGATCGTTTTGGTTGGGGGAACTTTATCAGGAACGTGAGTAGGTCGCGGCTCTGAAAGACGCTCTCTTTTGATACTCCTAAAAGTTCCACCAAGCTGATGTTTGTGAGATGTTGGGCCTCAAATTCTTGGATGTCGGCGCCGTCTAGTAGGATGGGCTGATTATATGGATCCGTGCCAACGTTAGTCCGAGGATGAGGTTTTCCAGATCGGTGATAATAATCCTATTTTTAGAAAGGATTATCTCCACCAGTTGGTTCCTCTCGGCGTCGTCGGATTTGCTTATGGTGTTTATATAATGCGTCAGTTTATTTAGCCGTCCCTGGATCTTGGTGTTGATCTCCATCTGGTTTGCCTCTGCTTCCACCAGTTGGCCTTGTTTAAAGCGTACTTGCTCCCAATCGTTGAAGTCAGGCGTGCCGGCAATGACTTTAAGGGCCGTCCCAAGTAGATTGATGGTGTCTTTCCCGATGGTGGATTTTCAGGGTAGCTATCAAGTTGCGAATGTGGCCTAAGTCTGTGGTGATTACCTCGGTCATCCGGTCAACGGCGAATAGTTCGGTGGCCTGCTCCGTCTGAACCACATACTCCTCGTAAGATGTTATGTTTGTTGTGTGGCGCAGGTATCCGTAGCTGTCCCAGATGACGGCTTCTCCATCCACGAGGGGAATGTAGTCGGCGTTCGTATAGTCGTGTAACTTGACTAGTGCCTGGGCCGTCGTGATCATGGTGAAAAGGATCAATTTAGTGTCCATCCTGTGTGGTGTTGATGGGCTCGTTGAATTTAGTGATGGGTGTCTCGAATAATAACTTTCACTCAAATCAAGAAGCGAACTGATTTAGTAACTGGAGAACTCAGCTATATATAGCGTTTTCCCTTTCTTGATAGGGCCGTTGCGGCCGTACGTAGCCGCTTTTCTTCGAACAGGGCTCAGGTCTTAGCGGGTTGAGCGACACTTTTCCAGGTTATTGGTGGTATTTAGCTGCGGGGGGTGATCTCCGTTCGATGTCACGTGTGCTGAGTCCTCAACTTTTTCTGTCTGCCGGCCGCGCGTGTGCTGAGGTTGATATTTATTTTTCTTTGTCTTGTCTCTTGCTGTGGATTTTGGTGGCGCATGTGCTGAGTTTTCATTTCTTTGGGTGTTGAACTCGTCATTTGAGAGCGTACGTTACTTCCGTTGTAGTGGGGGTTGGTTACATATTCTGAGCCCGTGGGTTTTTGGTTCTTGGCTGCGCGTGTGCTGCGTTCTCCTCTTTAGGTTCGTTGGCTTTGGCTGGTCAGCTGCCAATATATGGAAACCAAAGTCGGTGCTAGGGGGATTGCGGGGGGCTAGTGGTAGTATTTGCCTCGTCGGTGGCATCCCTGTCCTTGTGGAATTCCTTCAGGTCGTTGATGTTAGCAACCTTCGTTTTTCGGCTGCCCGGATGCTGTAGTTTTACAATGTTCGGTGATGCAAAACCTTTGACTCGGTAGGGTCCATCGTATTTCGGTGCCAGCTTAGCGGCGAATCCGTCAGCCGCGATGGAGAGGTGGTGCTGTCGTAGGAGTACTTGGGATCCAATAGTGGGGCGCCATTGCCGGCGGCGGAGGTTGTAATGCCTTCCTTGTTCTTGGCTTGCCCTCTGGATGTTATTTCTGACAATGGTGAATACTTCGCTGAGTTTGGTTGCCTTGCCGAGAGCGGTCTCTGGGGGGCTTCCGGTGCCTGTCGTGACTTCGTCATAGAGGGCTCCAGGCAAACGGGGCTCTCTTCCATGCAGTATGAAAGCTGGGCTGAATCCCGTTGTCTCCGAGACGCTGGAATTTATTGCGAGGGATATTTCCGGTAGTAGCTCATCCCAGGTATTTTGACGATCCCCTACGAATTGGGCAATCATGGTCTTGACCGTCCGATTTGCCCTTTCCGTTGGATTTTCCTGGGGGCAGTATGGTGCGGTATGTTGCAGTTCCACTCCTGCTGTCTGTAGAAATGACCGAAACGATCGACTTGTGAATTGCGTGCCGTTGTCGCACACAAAGCGTTTGGGTATGCCGAAATGGCTCAGGATTCGTTCTCGAAAAGCCAGTTCCAGGGTAGCGGTGGTGGCCTTTTTGAGTGGTACCAATTCGACCCATTTCGTGAAAGTGTCAAAGAAGACGAGCAGCATCGTGTTTCCTTTCTTTGATCGAGGTAGTGGTCCAACGAAGTCAGCGCATAGTGTAGCGAATGGCTCTTCGGCTTTGCGAGTGAGCATCTGGCCCACCGGCTTGCGTTGTTGAGCTTTGAACTTCTGGCAGCTTACGCAGCCACGGACATATTTCCTCACGTCTCGGTAGAAACCTGGCCAATAGTACCGTTGGGATATTCGGGTGATGGTTTTCCTGACCCCTAGGTGGCCGGCTGTGGGTTGGTCGTGGCATTCGTGAAGTATTCTGGCTCGTTGATCTTTTGCTACGCAGAGTTTCCATGCTATATGGTTGTCGTTATCGGCGCCATGGCCCAGATGTCTATATAGTTCCCCGTTAGCGTAGTTGTAGTCGGGGTATTTCTGAGGCTCGTCCTGGACTTGTTTTATCCGGTGCTGGAGCCAGGGGCAGGCTGTCTTCTCCTCTTCGATCCGTGCGAGTGTTCCTAATGGCTGCCTGGATAGTGCATCTGCAACTACGTTCTGTTTGCCCGCTCGATAATGCACGTCATATTGGTATTGCTGAAGTTCGAGGGCCCATCTCGCCACTCTACCGTATGGGCTGTCAAGCGTATTTAGCCATTTTAGCGCGAGATGATCGGTGATTACATCGAATCGGTACCCTTCCAGCGTAGCAGCGTAGTTTTCAAATGGCCCAAATAACCGCCAGGCACTCTTTGTCGGTAGCGGAGTAGTTTTCTTCCGCCTGGTTCAGTCGTCGGCTGACATATGCTATGACTCGTTCTTTGCTTTCGATTTCTTGGGTGAGAACTGCGCCAACTCCTAGATTGCTCGCATCTGTTTGCAGCGAGAACTTGACGTTGAAATGGGTTTGGGGTTTGAAAGAACGCGCATTTTTCCGCATTTATCCTTAGGTTCGCTTTCCGGAGTCGGGACAAAACCACTTTCAAGTTGCGTTCGTTGAAATCTCGCCCCACGATGACAATGTCATCTAGGTACGCGAATGCTTATGGCTCCATGTCTGTACCAATCACGGTGTCGAGAGCCCGCTGAAATGTTGCCGGTGCCGAGTGCAGTCCAAAGGGCATCACCTTCCATTGGTAGAGGCCCCGGCCCGGTACGGTGAAAGCTGTTGCTTCTCTACTTCCGTCGGCCATTGGGATCTGCCAGTATCCGTTTTTCAGGTCGAGGGTGGTGATGAACCGCGCGTTTTGTAACCGTTCCAAAATATAGTTGATCCTCGGCAGCAGGTACGCGTCGGGGATGGAATGCGTGTTGAGTTGCCGGTAGTCCACGCACATGCGCCATTTCCCATTCTTTTTACGGACGAGTACAATTGGGGCACTGTGGGGGCTACGGGAGGGCTCGATGAGGCCTTCCAAAATCAATTGGTCCACTTGTTCATCAATTATTCGCATCATTGCTGGGTTCTTAGGATAGTACCGCTGTTTTATGGGCCGGTTATCCCTCATGACAATAGTGTGCTTGGCGATGTCCGACGTCCCGTGGAGGCCATCAAATTTTGGTAGCTCCTCATCTAGAAATGCTTGGATCTGCGGGGCTAAGTCTGGCGGCCACGGCTCCGGGACTGGTTCAGGCTCATGTTCTGTTGGGTCGGCGGCTTCGTAGTCAAGTGGTTGGCGGGGGTCTTCGAGTAAGAGGGTTGTATCGAAGGCGCTGGGCGGTTCGATCCTCCGTTGGTAGTCGCTTATGTGGGCGACGATGGGTGTGGTGTCGACCATGGGTATGATGGTTTGGTACGCCGGGTGTAGTACTCGTGTTATACTACAGCCAGACTGGTACGTGAACAGGTGAGTCGCGATGACGCCTCTGGTATCACAACAACGACTTGTATGGGCGACGAAGATCTCGGACCTGGCTCTAGGCATGGCTCGGTGCATGACGCTAAAAATCATCTCAGTACGCGGAAGGTACTCCATTGTGTGGGCGAGGATCGGTGTGGCGTCGGCCGTGGGTACGACAGGGCTGCGGTCGGTGTATCGTGGGCCCATCGTACTGGTTTCCGGGCCCGCGTTGAGGGGCTCTGTGGATATCAGTTCAATTATGGGCCCCGACCAGGGTGGGGTCAGCGTGGTTGTAGTGGTGCCCTTCCATGGGTCGGTCGATCGTTGGCAAGACCCTCGGTCCGGGTGCTGGGTGGGTCTCTGTAGCTAGGGGCCTTGGAAACGGGGCGGCAGGAGTGCGGTATTCGGTGGCTGCGGGGACTCGTTGTCCGTTCTTAGGATCCATTTGGCGAGTGTCGGATGGTCCAGGAGTAGTGGACGCTGAGGCGTGAGGCTGGCTTGGCATAGTGCCTCTCGAACTCTCCTAGGCGGACCCAGGCTTCTTGCGCGAGTGGCCCGGCAACTAGAGCGGCAAATTTCCTTCGGCGTTCATCGACCGTTCCTTCGCTGCCGAATCCGAATTCTTCGGCGAGGACTTCTAGTTCGTCCCGACGGAGTTTGCGGATCCAGCCGGTGCTGACCCCTGGATTGGAAAAGTGTCCCGCAGGGTATGCCTCCTCTGGTTGTTCATCGTCGTGATGTTCCATGTTGATTTCTGTTGATTTTTGGCAATGAGTCACTGTTAAACGGCACTTTTAGGATCGGCACTGCGTATACTTTCGCGTTTGTTTTCGCGCCCGGATTATGTAAGTGCGCGGACTTGTTATTGATTCAATTTTCTTTTGGATGGCAGTGGGTCTTTAATCCACGAAGTCCCTGATTTCGGTTTCCTTGAAGTTTCCACGAAAAATCCTTTAAAGTCCCTGCTCGGGCGCCACTTGTAATATCCTATTTCAGGCTGAGGTATGCATCAGTCTGTCCAGGGTCCTGAATTACAAGTTATTTATAATTCACGAGGACTTTATCGGGAAAACCAGGAACTTTGCCAGAAACTGAAATAGAAATCACAACACTTTTTGGTTCTTTTAATTTTAATGGTTTTCTTTATTCTTCCGTATTCTTCCGTATGATTATTCTACCCGGTTATGTTATGTTTTAATTGTGCTACGACGCGTATGGTAGTTTGATTCGACTGCCGCCCCCGATGGCTGGTGGACTGCCTTTTTATAGATCGGCCGGCCTTCCATGAATGTCTTATAGATATCTTATTTCTACTCCAGACCGTGGGAAGGGTTCTTACATAAATATCTATGGCCGAGTTATAGTCTGCGCGTGCAGACGGGCTGATCGGTAAAGAAGGTTACCTAATCATTTGCCCTGCAGTCAGTGTCCAAGATTCCCGGTAAGGAAAGTCGGAGACTGCTGACTGGCTTGCGCATGTGGGTGGTTTTGCTCGGTAATCGAGAGTTACCTAAGCAATCGCCTCCCAATAGGTGTCCAATGTCCCCGGTAAGGTGATCGATATGCACCGGTACCGTGGGAAAGGAATGTAACTTTAGGGAAATTTGAGGTTTTACTTAGCGTTTATTTAACGGTTATACATGTAGAGATATTTAAAGAGGTTTTACTTAGTGTTAATTTATGCGGTTATACATGTAGAGATATTTAAAGACAGGTGTTCCTGTGTTGTGACGAACCATGGGGAACGAACCATGTCGTTACAATCTTATTACGATGTTTTATACAAGGTGGGAGAGTAAATGTAAATGCAGTTGTAGGTAAACGATAATAATAGTAATACAATCTAACAGCTCGGCCATCCTGACAATTAGATCGTCCTCGATCGTGAGTTTGTAATTAAGGTTAGTTTTTAATTGTATGTGTATATATAAAATGTTAACTACTTAGGTTGGAGTTATTTTCACACTGATTACGCCAATCGGCCCATTTCCTTAATCGACATGTCTCTGCAACACCGTCATAAGGGATTTGACTTATCTGGCAATCTTCAATGTCGTTTAACACGTATCTGTCATTCGGCAATACCTTCTTGACGATGTACGGACCCCTGTATTTTGGAACAAATTTTTTATTTGTACCGATTGTGGTGTTTCTCATTATGTTTCTCATTACAACGAAATCTACTGCTAAGAACGCAATGTGTTATTGTGATTCCTTTCAAAATACTCTTCACTCTTCTGCTCGCTATGCTCAATTTTATCTAAAGATTTCTTACGTATTGAATCTAAATCACCTTGCGGTTGGTCTTGTTTATCATCTAAATATTCTGTCAAAGCGGCAATATTACAACGCCTTTGCTCAACTCCAAATAACAACACTTTAGGCAATTCTTTCGTGGACGAGTGCTCTGAGTTGTTAATTGCAAATTCAGCCTTTATCAAGAGTTTACTCCATTCTTCATGTTTTATTGGCTCAGTTATTTTGGCCAACATAGCTTTTATGGTTCTGCTCACTCGTTCTACCTGACCATTCGCAGTTGCTACTTTCACATGTTCTATATCATTTTCTAACAGAAACTTGCTAAACTCTAATGATGTAAAACATGATCCTCTATCACTTATAATTCTACGTGGACGACTATAAAATTGAAAATATTTAAAAAAACAACTGTTGACTTCTTTCGTGCTTGTCGTATTTACAGAAAACAATTTGACAAATTTGATATAACAGCGGGAAGTGGTCCAAAATGATCTAGATGTAATGTATCAAATGGGATTGGTCGCTTAGGAATATTGAGAAGTGTTCGATTGTTTGCGTGTGTGGGAACTCAATACATTATGCAATTTAAGCAGTTTCCTATAAATTAATCAATTTAAGATCTCATATTCGGAAACCAATAATGTCTTAAGATTTCTTTCATACATTTCTCAGTTCCAAAATGACATAACTTTTCGTGAACTCTCCTGATTATATGCGTTTCCATTTCAGCTGGACATTATATAACTCGACCTCATTCTCACCTAATCTATACACAATTCCATCACTCAAAGAAAATTTCTTAACAGGTCCATGCTCCAATTGCTCTTTTAATATTTCTATATAGCTGTCTCTGTTTTGTGTCGGCACTGTCAATTACAGAAACTATTCGGTCTTTGTTATCGCTTTCATGAATTGTAACTAATGGCTCATATTCAAAATCTTCATTAAGCGATGAAGGATATCTACTAAGCGTGTCAACGTGGGCCATATATTTTCCACTGCGATGTTTCAGAGTGTAATTATAATTAGATAACTCCATGGCCCATCTGGCAATACTTGAATTAAGGCGTCCTTTTCCTAAACATAAGACTACTGCGTTACAATTCGTAATAATTTTCAAACGGAATTCCTTCTAAATAAATTCTAAACTTCTTTAATGAATAAATCACTGCTTCTAGTTTGGTTGCTCTCTGTGAAAAAATGCCGTTGGGTGAAACTTGTCATCATTTTATTTCTGCAACAAAATTCCACCAAAACCTTCACTACTTGATTCACAATGCAACTCTGTTTCTCGATTTGGATTATAAAGAGCCAATACTGGGAACGAAATTAGTTTCTCTCGCAGATGTTCAAAAATTTGTATGCACTTGTCTTGAAGTTCAAACTTAGCCCCTGGTTTCGTAAGTTCCTGTAATGGTTTTGCTATTTTTGAGTACGCCGGAATAAAACGACTAAAATAGGAGCATAATCCTTAACAATCCTGCATTTCATGGCGATCCTTTGGCAACGGATGGTTTTTAATTATTGCGATGTGCTCGCAGTTTGGGCTTATTCCTTTTCCACTAAGTGTATATCCTAAGAATTCGATACTTTTATAACCAAATTGACATTTACTAATCTTAATTTCTAATCGATATTCAGCGAGAATTCTTAATACTCTACCTACTGTTATGAGGTGTTCATTTAACGATTTGTCTGGACGTTGATATGCAATGACTGCACCATCAAGTGGCCCATGCGACACCAAGCCGAAGCCTGTTACCCAGGCAGAAACGCAGCCCTCCTCCCGCCCAACCGACCGGATAACCGGATAGCGGATAACCTAGATATACCTCTATAATTATTTGCATCAGACTTGCTACCATTCTCATGGAGCGGAATACTTAAAGATTGACAGATTGGGGAGAAGCGTACACTTCGTGCTTGCTCTGTTACTTGTCTTGGACCTGGGCTTCCTGGGTCGAGCGCCGGGTTCAAGTGAGTTTGTCTCCTGTGGGAGATCCTCGTTGTTTGGTTGGGGTGTGTCTCCCCTGTGGTTGGCCTAGGACGCGGTTGCTCCGTAGTGATCGTGGGACTCGTTTTCCCGATTGCTTGGTTGCGGTTTGCTGATGTTGACCTTGTATTCGTGTTCTCCGTAGTGTGCCGTTGCTTCGGATTCGTTGCGATTGGTTTGGGTGTCAAGTGCTGCGTTGCGTTATTCGGTGCCGTGTGCGTTGTTGTAGGTCGTGGACGTAGGTTCTTTGCGATTTGTTGGGGTTTCTGGCATCGGGGTTCGGCGTCTTGTACGTGGATGGTAGTAAGCACGGGTTCAGTGGGCATGGGGTGACGGTCTCGTAGCTGTAGCAGCGTGTAGCCGCATTGGATCGTCGTTTCGGTGGCACCTAGGAAGTCCATGCCGACAATAACTTGTCCCAACATGTTTGGCAGGACCAGGAGCGGGATTTGAACCTCTCGTTGATCCAGCTTGATGTGCGCCAGTAGAACTTGTGAGATCTCTCTAACCGAGCCACCGAGCATGCGGACGCATGCATCTTGCAGGTTGGTGTTGTTGTCTAGTTGTCGGGCGAGGTTTGCGCTGATGAAACTTCTGGATGCCCCGGTGTCGATTGTGGCTTCCGTTGCGTGTCCTCCTATGGTCACCATCGCCACTATCCGGCCGTTGCTTACGTGTATAGAGTTATTTAGTCGCGGGTTGAAGGAGGCGTCGTTCCCGGCTGATCCCGTGTCAGTTGGGGACGCATGTCGTTTCCCGACGTGTTTTGGCGGCAGCAATTTACGGTCCGTGTGCCGCGTTTGCCACATTCCCAGCAGAATAGGATGGAGGGATTATGGCAGTCGTATGCCGCATGCCCGATTTCACCACACCGGCGACAGGCAGCGCGTGGGTTGATGATGGGGGTCGTGATCATGTGATGGGATGAGCTGGTGGTCTCCCTGGTGTGTCTGTCGATTCCCAATGGGGACTCAGAAATGGCGGCTGGTGCGAGTCGCAATTCCTCTGCTCTGAAGCCGGCCTTGCGTATCTTGGAGTGTTCCGCGGGGGTGCGAAAGTGGTCGGGATGGTCCGCTCTTGGATGCTCTCGAACTCGGTGGCCAACATTGTGAGCTGTGCTAAGCTTTGTAGTTCGTGTCGCCGCACGTACATCTGGTATGCTGGCAGGGCGTTATCGTAGATCCTGTTCAGCTCCTTGGCTGCGTCGTACCTGGCGTGGTGCCTGAGTAAACGTATCTCGATGAGGTAATCCTTGAACAATTCTCCTACCGCTTGCTTGCGGGCTCGGATCTGGTCTTCCAATTGTTCAAAATACCGTGGCGGCAAGAAGAAAGTCAAGAATTCTTGGCGGAAATATGCCCATGAGCTGCCTTGTAGTTGGCTGGTGCGGTACCAGCGACTGGCCCGATCGGTGAGAAGCTCTGTCATGGCCCGAGGTAGCTGATTTGTGTCCACCCCATATGAGAGAACACGTTCTTCGAGTAGTTCCAGAAATGCGAGTGGATCGTCCTGTCCGTCGATTCTGATCCCCCATTTCCGAATCTGTTCCGCGATGTGGGCGGTTCAAGAGTCCATGGCTGGCACGATCCTCTGGGTGGGCGAGCGGCTGGTCTCCGTAACTGGAGGTCTGGGCAGATCGGCTGGCGTTACGATGTGTGGTGGGCAGGGAGTGCTGTATTCGGCCGCTGTGGGGACTTGTATCCCGGCTTTTGGGTCGGTTTTCCGCTGGTCAGACGGCCCAGGAGTGGTGGGCATGGGCGAGTTGGAGCGTCCTGCTGGTCTGGCGTATTGCCGTTCGAGGTCGGCCAGTCGAACCCAGGCATCCTGCGAGAGTGTTCCGGCGACTAGTGCGGCGTATCTCTTTCGTCGTTCCTCGACTGTTCCTTCGCTGCCGAATCCGAATTCCTCGGCCAGGACTTCCAGCTCATCCCGCCGGAGTTTGTAGATCCAGCCGGTGGTGACTCCTGGATTGGTATGGTGTCCCTCCGGGTAAAATTCGTCGGGTTGACCGGCTCCGTGGGCTTCCATGGTGTGTTTCTGCGGTTAGTAGCACTGACTTACGTTTTGTTTGTGGTACTTCTGTACTGTAGCACTTTTGCTTGCGACCGGATTTTGCGAGGGTGCCTGGTTTTGTGCTGGACGGGTATTAGTCCTTGCTAGCCTAGTTTCTTTCAGTGGCCGTGGGTCTTTACTCCACAAAGCTCCGTATTAAGGCGTTAGTCACCAAAAAGTCCCTGCTCGGGCGCCACTTGTGAGATCATATTACAGGCTGAGGTATGCATCAGTCTGTCCAGTCTACAGGAAAATTTGTAGATTGTAGGTGACTTCAGGTGTCGGGCTGGCTTGAAAAATGTTGTAGGCAAGCAAGAAATGATGATGCGAGAGTTTTTGTTGTTCTTGGATTATTCAGTATTTATTCATTCACTTAATTCTTTTACGTTGTTACTCTGGCTTGTAGTTGTATGGTGCGCTGGTGGACTGCTTAGTCAGTGTCTCGTGTTCGGGCTGATGGACTGCCTTCCTTGTATTCGGGCTGATGGACTGCCTAGTGCAGTGTCTTGGGTGTGTGACTGAGGGACTGCGTAGTGCAGTGTCTTGGGTGTGTGACTGAGGGACTGCCTTGTGCAGTGTCTTGTGTTTGGGCTGATGGACTGCCAACTCTTTCGGCCGATCTTGGCCCTTTTATGCAGCTGGCGATCGCACCTGAGACCCGGAAATAATTGCTTATTGCTAAATTTTGATTATTGGGTGACAATAATTGTGGGGCGTGGTAAGTGGGTCGAAGCTGTGTGCTTCGTTGACAATTGCTTAGTGGGTCAGTGTGTTTTGATGAGAGTGTTTTTAGCTGAGGCTGCATCGCAGTAGGTGCGGGCTGCAGTTGGGAATTGGGTTTTTGCTACCTCCGCATCACGAAGGTGATATCTGATTTTGGGTCGATGTTTCGAGGCCGAGTGGTTGCGAAATATCGCCCAGAAGTGGGTGACCGAGAATTTCGTGCTGCGTTTTTCGCTGATCGAGAGTTCTTAATTTTAGTAATTGCGTGCGTTGCTTAAGACTATTTTATGTCCGGGGTGCTGACACACCGCTATTTGTGGAGCACCGTGGCTAGAGCCATGGTTCGTTAGCTCGGTGTATATCAGTTTGGTTATTGTCTCCCGCCAGCGTGGATGCGCTGACCCTCCGCCGTTTGTGACGAGCCATGGCTAGAACCATGGTTCGTTACAATATATATAATTAATATTTTATAATCATTATTGTAATGGATAACCCGCACGCTGTTTGTTTGGTTACGCAGCCAAATAGTGGCCAAATGCATAGATTATAGCCAGTGGTGCAGCAGTAGAGTAAATCCTTATTATTGTTCGTTGTTTGCACTGCCCACTGTACTAAATTGTCATTTACCTACAAACTCATGCACGCATTCATGCTCCCTCACGGCAGCAGCCTATGCAGCCGTTCTCTTTCGCCTCTTCATCCCACACCTTTCTTTCTATCGCCTTTCGCTATCACTCTCTCGATCTGTCGCTCTCTCGCTCGCATTAGGGCCAGGCAATTCGGCCCGCCTGCCCTTTGAATTAGTCTTGATCTAGCAACCACTGCACATCGTCTTGGAATCGAGCTATTCAATCCGACACCGTCTTGAACCGACCCCCGCGTCTTCAATCTGACCCCGTCTTGAATCCAGCTAACTATCCTTTCGACTCTGTATCGCTTATTTACTTCACCACAATAAACTGTGAATATATATATTGAACAATCATCGCCTTTTTAATAGTATCGCAATACAACGCTACTGAAGAAGCTCAGTAGCTCAACATTTGGTGACCCCAACGTGATATAAACATAAACTCTTTAAATTGTATCACAAAAAACATTTTCGTTGGATAAATTCGCTTTGAACCACGGTGTTTCGGTTCATCGTTTGTGCACAAGCAACAGAAACGGTTCTCGCGTCATCTGCTTTGCGGTCTGCTTGCTTGCTGTTGTTTCGTTTCGGTTTCGTGCTCTCAGTGTGCATGCCTTTGTTGTTGTCGGATGCACAAGTGCAGTGCGTTTCAAACTGTTAGCTCTCGCTGCTGCTCTGTAAAACTGCAAGACTGTGTGTTTTTAAACGCTGCGATCGATTGTACAGTTCGTGTAAAACTGTTCGAGGTTATTCACCGGCTGTTAACCTCTACACTCTCTCAGTGACTCTAAGCCCAGCTTTTCTATTGAACATACACGATGGCTTCTAATAGCACCCCTTCGATCTTGCCCCCCTCACCATTGT
Organism: Drosophila obscura; assembly: GCF_018151105.1. Classification (NCBI taxonomy): domain Eukaryota; kingdom Metazoa; phylum Arthropoda; class Insecta; order Diptera; family Drosophilidae; genus Drosophila; species Drosophila obscura. The sequence continues at coordinate 327,600 of NW_024542768.1, read as the reverse complement.
TCGTTGATTCGGAAGCTGCATTCTACAAGCGCAAGGTGCAATCCATGCTAGGGGCGGCACGGAGAATCGAAACGGCCGTCGGCAAGGAGAGGATTGGCGAGCTCAGTGAGGAGGAGCTGAACGTGAGGCTGAAGCTGCTAGCGGATCTTGTAGCTTCATTCAACGAGCACCATAATGCCCTGGAGAAGATTGATCTCGATGAGATCGGTAGTCCCTTGAGGGATGAGTTTGACGAGTGCGTGGTCATGCTGGAGATTCGCATGAAGCGAGAGTTAAACAAGCGGCAGCCCACAATGCTACCATGTTCAACAATGCGGGCGGACCATGTAGGAGAGGCCCCAACTACGGTCGTCGTGCAAAGTCGCCCACGCCTGCCGGAGTTGAAGCTACCTGAGTTCGGTGGGGGCTACGCTCAGTATTCCTCGTTTTGGGGCATGTTCTCCTCCATTATAGATAAGGACCCTGACCTTACGAATGTCGAGAAGCTGCAGCATTTACGATCATGCCTAAAGGGACCAGCGCTGGACACGATCTCGTCGCTGGAATTTAGCCACGCCAGCTATCCTATTGCTCTAGATTTACTCAGCAAACGATTTAATAACAAGCGTCTCATCTTTCAGGCACATGTCACAGACATTCTGAGCTTGCAGCGTGTCGAGGCCTCATCTGTTTCCCAACTACGGTCCCTTTCGGATACAGTTAATGCCAATCTGCGAGCGTTACAAAGTATGGGGACAAAGGAGCAGATTGCTGACTGCATCCTAATACACAGCCTACTACAGAAGGTGGACAGCGCCACACAAACCAAGTGGGAGGAATGCTCGTCGTTGGATAGCATACCCTCCAGCCAGCAATTCGCCACGTTTCTGGAGCAGAGATGCCAGAGGTTGGAAACCTAAGAGCACGCAAATGATATGTACACCCAGAGCAGTCGGAAACACTGTCTAATCGCAACCAGCTCCAAGGTCTGTACATTCTGCGGTGATCCAGGACACTCCATTTATGCGTGTTCACAATTTGGGAATCTTTCCGCTCAACTTCGGCTTCAGGAAACTAGGAAGCTGTCACTGTGCACCAACTGTCTCCGAGCAGGCCACACGCAGGGTGCATGTCATTCTCGATCCTGCCGAATATGTGGTGCCAGACATCACACTCTACTTCACTTCGAGTCCCCGTCTTTCGGTTCTCAATCCATTCTGCCATCACTGTCACATTCTACATCAGCTCCGCAATTGCCCGCGGGACCCTCTGGCGTTGTACATACTGCAACAGCGTCAGCCACATCGCTTTTGGCCCAGAGTCACAGGCAGGACATCGTTCTTCTTGCCACTGCCATAATCAGCGTAAGGAATCGCTCTGGTACACTCATTCCATGCCGTGCCTTGCTTGATTCTGGATCGCAGGTGCATCTCATTACTTCTCGCCTGGCTCAGCAGTTGCAGCTTCAAAGGAAAGTGTCGGATGTTTTGGTGTCTGGTCTCGGCGAGTCGCGTGCCACATCGGAAGGATGCTGCGTAGATATCAACCTGGAATCACGCACATCAAGTTATGCCACGACCATTTCGGCAGTAGTTGCTCCCACCATTACGTCCAGTCAACCTAACTGCAATATCGACCTAAACAGCTGGAACATTCCCTGCAACACACAGTTAGCGGATCCCAAGTTCTACAAGTCTCAACCTGTGGACATTCTTATTGGAGCGGGACTGTTCTTTGAGCTTCTCTGCATTGGCCAAATCCAATTGGGAGCTGGTCTGCCACGTCTTCAGGAAACCAGGCTAGGATGGATAATTGCAGGAAAGGTGTCTCAGTCTCGCGCATCAGATCCACGTTCTCCTGTGTTATTTTCAGTTAACCAGTCTAAAGTGCCCCCTCGCACGAGTATTGGACCTCTTCGTCGAGTCAGGCATGGTTTCCGGAGTGGCTATACTAAAGACGTCACCTGGATCAACAAAGGAAATGTGGCTGCCAAAGAAGGATGTTAAAGACCCGTGATCTTCAACGGGGGGAGTATGTTTGGTTACGCAGCCAAATAGTGGCCAAATGCATAGATTATAGCCAGTGGTGCAGCAGTAGAGTAAATCCTTATTATTGTTCGTTGTTTGCACTGCCCACTGTACTAAATTGTCATTTACCTACAAACTCATGCACGCATTCATGCTCCCTCACGGCAGCAGCCTATGCAGCCGTTCTCTTTCGCCTCTTCATCCCACACCTTTCTTTCTATCGCCTTTCGCTATCACTCTCTCGATCTGTCGCTCTCTCGCTCGCATTAGGGCACAGGCAATTCGGCCCGCCTGCCCTTTGAATTAGTCTTGATCTAGCAACCACTGCACATCGTCTTGGAATCGAGCTATTCAATCCGACACCGTCTTGAACCGACCCCCGCGTCTTCAATCTGACCCCGTCTTGAATCCAGCTAACTATCCTTTCGACTCTGTATCGCTTATTTACTTCACCACAATAAACTGTGAATATATATATTGAACAATCATCGCCTTTTTAATAGTATCGCAATACAACGCTACTGAAGAAGCTCAGTAGCTCAACACTGTTATTCCGGCTACTGTCTCGTCGGCAAAAGGGTGGTATTCTTTTATAGTCAACTCTGAGACCTACGTGTGATATATATAATAAAAAAACGTGCGAAAATATTTAAAGCCATAAAAAAGAACATTTACAGAACCGGAGAGAAAGAAAACCTTTGGCCAATAGACTTCACTCATACGTAACACACGTAACACAAACGAACGTACACGTCCTCAGATGGTATGGAGGAACACGCCCACCCTTCCTTGGTCATTTATTGCCAATTTCCAATCAATGACCCCTTTCTCAGGGCCTACAACTACAGGGGCTGGGTATCGGAGATCAAACATTATAAACGATATTTATTGATATTAAAAATGACATTTAAATAGGAAAAATCTTAACTCTAAACATTTAAAACTACAACAATTCCCCTGGAAACATCTTTGCATCACCAAAGTTACAAGCTATTTCCCCTTCTTCGAAATTCTTTATTTTTCGATATCAAATTCAAATTCCTGGCTCCAATCAAAATGTGTAAGTGAAATAAAAATAACTTCGATGTAACCGAGTACGACAAACAATATGCAACAATAAAATCTTACTCACTCGTTGCGGTCCATCGGCGAATTGGAAGAAAGGTTATGTACTTTTTTGACAAGGTCTACCTAGATATTTATTTCACACACACCACTCAGAATAGACGTGTACGCCGCCGCGCCGCGCCACGCCGCCGCCGATTTTTTACTTTTCTGATGCGCCGCCGCCGAGTCACGAAAATATCGGCGCGGCGGCGGCGGTGTTCGACGTCTTACATTTTTGTAAAGATGTGACAAATGTAACAAATGTGACGCAGCCAACGCTACTCCCAGGTAAAGCGATCAACACCCAGCAAAAATGCAAACTCAGCACACGCCAAAAGACAGGAGACCAGCAGAAGGGGCGTACGCAATAAGTACCTAAAATAATATTAAATAAATAAATATTCCTAACAATATATGTAGGAAAGTCATAAGCAAGAATATCCCTAATATTAATAATCGAGTAGATGAATATCGAGTTGATCAAGCAAAGAAGAGGAATCGAATAATCGAAAGAGTAGAGTTCTGGTTACGAGAGAAAGAGGTTGTGTGTGCTCAGCTCGGATGAAAATTGAGAACAGAATTGAGAAATTGTGAAAACTTAAGTTAAAAACCATTACATTTATATATATACGAATAAAGACAAAACCTTATTTTAAATAACTCAAGCGTAAGCCTAATTTCAAGCAGCACGTTATCACAGTGAGAGAGAGTCTTAATCGAAGAGAACCAGTTCATCACCACATTAATGGGGGCTCGTCCAAGAAATTTAAAAGCAATGGTGTACATCAATCATTAAATTGTTGCAACATTACTGCAATATACAAAACACCCAGGAAAAGCAGATTGCCGAATGTGCAGAAAAATTCGGCGAGACAGCGCATTGAGCGACACACACACACCAAAATGGTAATTTCACAATAGCCTATGAGTATGGTGAAATACTACGAGAGCGGCGAAGACGGAATATGACAGCAACCGCAAGCAGAAGAGCAGTAACAGCATTATCCGTTATGTTCGTGCACGCGTGAGCGAAGGAAAAATCAAAGAAGACAACGAGAAGGAGAAAGAAGCACACGGAGAGTGCGCAAGAGACGAGAAATATCTATTGTGTGAAACTGTGAGAGGCAGTGAAGCAAATGATAACGAGGCACATTGTATAGAGTGCACCAAAGTGTGTTGAAAACTACTACGTATAACTGTGAGAAACTGAGATACAGGGAAGCAAGTATTAGCAACAGTGGATCAAAACCAAGAGAAAAAACAGAGCAGAGCAGAATCCAGAGAGCAGAGCAGAATCGAGAGGCAGCTTACACATACACTGACGACGGCATCATCCAGCGTACTTGTGTATGTGTGCGGCGTGGTGAACGAGCGGGAACATACAAACAAGGAGCAGAGCAAAATCCAGAGCGCGGCATTCACATACACAGGCGACGGCACCATCACCAACAGAGCAGATCAGAAACCAGAGCAAAATTCAGAGCATTCACATACACAGGCGACGGCATCATCCATCAGACGTGTGTAGGGGTGCAGGCAAGACAAACGACGTGAGAAGTAACTACGTCAAGAAGGTGTAACCCAACGAAGAAGTCGACGCAAGTATTTACAGGGGACAGAGTAAGATAAATAAGGATAGAATAATTGAGATTAAATGAAGGGATAAAACATATTTTATATTATATATAATTCGTAAATACTAATGAAAATACTTAAACACTAATTTTAAGAATATTGCTAAGTAATTACGATATTAATGTTGACCGACGAGATCACACAACTCACCGTAGCCGAGCTAAAAGAGAGATTAAAAGAATACAAGTTAAAAACAAAAGGGAACAAAGCGGAATTACAAGAGAGATTAATTTCGTATTTTGAGCCGGGAATTAGTGAAGAGTCCATATATGAGGACACAACAGATCTTAGTTTAGAGAGTCCCAGTAAGCAACGCGAAACAAAAAATACAATGGCGTTTACGCTCAAAGATATTCGAGATTCATTGGTCGAGTTTGATGGCAGCCAACATAAGGATATTAATGACTGGCTGGCAGATTTTGAGAGCACTGCAGAGACAGTACAGTGGAACGCTTTACAGAAGTTCGTATATAGTAGACAGTTGCTGAAAGGAGCAGCGAAGTTGTTCGTAAGCAGTCAAGAGGGCCTTACTAATTGGGATACGCTCAAAGCAGCTTTGGAAGAAGAGTTTACAGAGAAATTGTCTGCAAAGCAAGTACACAAGCAACTTGAGAATAGGAAGAAGAAATCAAACGAGAGTTTAGTAGAATATTTTTATCAAATGAAGAGTCTGGCAAAAAAGAGTAATTTGGATGAAGAAAGTGTGATGGAGTATATAATAGAAGGCATCCCTGACACGAAGCTAAACAAGAGTGTGTTGTATCAGGCTACAGGTTTCAAAGAGTTGCGAGAGAAAATGAAGATATATGAGAAAACATCGTATAGGCAAGAGTCAAGTTTGAAGCAGAAGATCGAGAATAGGGAGCAGAAAAGTAAGAAAGATGATCCTAGATGTTTCAAATGCGGAGAAAAAAATCATCTCGCTAGAGATTGTGGTCAGAAGGACATCAAATGTTTTAAATGCGATCAATTGGGACATAAGGCGAATCAGTGCAAAGAGAAAAAGAAAGATATAAAGAACGAGGCATCGACTCCACAACAACTAGTTCAGAAACTGTACAACCGTGTATTTAAGGATATTCGATTCGAGAACGAGGTGATACCGGCACTGTTCGATTCGGGTAGCGATATATGCACTATGAGTGAGAGTGCATATAAGCGAGTCTGTCCGATCCCATTGACGGCTCAGGTGAAGGAATTAATTGGAATCGGAGGAAAGAGAATTTATACACTTGGGTTTTTCATGGTCGATTCTGAGCTGGATGGCATTCCGATTGAGATGTGTTTTCACGTGGTCAAAGATAGAGATACTTTATATAGCGCAGTAATCGGTAGTGACGTATTAGAAGTAGTAAGCGTTACAATTGGAAAAAAAGGAGTAGTTTTCCATAACGACAATAGGGCACTCGGAAAAGATAAGAAATCTGATATAGAGGAAAGCGTTCGAACCAATATGGCTCATCATAGTAATATTCGTAATTCTATCCCTGTGTCATCAGAAATCCAGGTAGCGGAGTTAAAAGATACGTTCGAGCAGATAATGACGATAGAAGCGATAGAAGATTTGTCGTCAGAAGTCGATTTTTCACATTTGGGTGTCAAGACGAAGGAGATATTAACGGATATGATTACTAAGTATAATCCAGTGAAGTCAGCTTATTGTCCAGTAGCAATGAAGATTATACTCACGGACGAAGTGCCTGTGTACCAGAGACCGAGACGCTTACCGTATGAAGAACAGAAAAGGGTGGATCAGCAAATTGAGGAGTGGTTAGAAGAAGGAATCATTCGACAAAGTTTTTCGGAATACTCTTCACCCATTGTGCTCGTTCCAAAGAAAGATGGTAAAAAGAGATTGTGTTGTGACTATAGAAAACTCAACCAGATGATTATACGAGACAATTTCCCGACGGCTGTTATTGATGAAGTGTTACACAAATTGCAGAAAGCAAAAGTATTTACGACACTCGATTTGCGTAATGGATATTTTCACGTACCCGTAGAGGAGAACTCTAAGAAGTTTACATCGTTTGTTACTCAGAATGGCCAATACGAGTTTAATTTTGTACCATTCGGGATCAATAATTCGGCAGCGGTGTTCACGCGGTATATATTCGCGATTTTGAGGCCACTTATAAATGAGGGCGTTTTGATGTTGTATATGGACGACATTATCATACCAGCAGAGAGTGAACTAGAAGGAATCGATAAGCTGGAAAGGGTTTTGGTGTTGGCAGAACGGTCAGGATTAAAAATAAAATGGAGTAAGTGTCAGTTTTTGCAGCGTAGAGTCAATTTTCTGGGATACATTATAGAGAACGGGACGATTAAGCCGTCAAGAGAGAAAACGGGAGCAGTTGAGAATTTTCCAGTGCCACGAGATAAAAAAGTTGTCCAGCGTTATCTGGGTCTCACATCATATTTTCGTAGGTTCGTTCAGGATTTCGCCACGCTCGCTAAACCGCTGACGAATCTGTTAAAGAAAGATGTGTCTTTTAAAATGGGTGCGGAAGAATTGGCCTCTTTTGCACAGCTAAAGGTTTGTTTAACCAATCCGCCAGTCTTGCGTCTTTTCAATCCAAAAGGGATTACTGAGATTCATTGTGATGCTAGCAAGTTTGGTTACGGAGCCATTTTGTTACAAAGAAGTTCGGAAGATCAACAGTTTCACCCAGTAGAGTATATGAGTAGGAAAACTACGCCAGCCGAAGAAAAATATCATTCATATGAGTTGGAGGTACTGGCGATAATCCAGGCATTGAAGAAATGGAGAGTATACGTAATGGGAATAAGAATAAAGATTGTGACAGATTGCAATGCATTTGCAATGACCATGAAAAAACGAGACGTTCCGCTAAGAGTGGCCCGCTGGGCGATATTTTTGCAAGATTTTGAGTTTGATGTTGAGCATCGGTCGGGCGTCAGAATGAAACACGTCGATGCACTTAGCAGGGTGCATTGTCTTTTATTAGAAGATTTGATCAAGAGTAAAATACAGAATGCTCAAAGATTGGACGAATGGACAAGCGTGATAGGTAAGGTGTTAGAACAAGGAACTTATGACGACTTTTATATGCAGTATGGTATTTTACATAAAGATCCCATTAAGGAACTCATTGTCATACCCTCCAGCATGGAAAAGGAGATTATTCTTATGGCTCATAGACAAGGTCATTTTGGGATAAAGAAGACTGCCGATCTAGTACAGCGAGATTATTATATACCGAGTTTGACGAGTAAAGTGGAGATGATTGTCAAGTCATGTTTGGAGTGTATTGTGAGTGAGGCTAAACAGGGTCGGAAAGAAGGTTTTCTTAATTGCATTGATAAGGGCGACAAACCATTGAGTACTTTTCATATTGACCATGTGGGCCCCATGGAGTTAACAAAAAAACGCTACAATCATATTTTGGTAGTTGTGGATGCTTTCTCGAAGTATGTATGGTTGTACCCAACAAGGAGCACTGGTTCAGAAGAAGTTGTTGAAAGGTTACAAAGGCAATCAGAGTTGTTTGGAAATCCAAAACGGGTCGTTACCGACCGGGGTACTGCGTTTACTTCCAACGTCTTTAAGGAATACTGCGATTCGCAAAAGATACAGAATTTGCTCATTGCTACGGGAGTGCCGAGAGGAAACGGGCAAGTTGAGCGTCTGAATAGGACTGTTATATCGTTATTAACAAAATTGTGTGCGGAAGATCCTAAGGTTTGGTATAAGAACGTCGGGAGGGTTCAACAATTCATAAATTCGTCACCGCCTAGGAGTACGAAAGTGTCGCCGTTTAAGATATTGACAGGTATTGAAATGAGAAAGGAGTATGATATGGAGTTGAAAGCCATCTTGGAAGAAGAGTTTCTAGCTGAACTACAGAGTGAGAAGGATGAAATACGTAAGACAGCGAAAGAAAATATAGCTAAACTGCACGAAGAGAATAGTAAGACGTATAATAAGGAGCGAAAAAAAGAAAGCGAGTACGAGATTGATGATTTGGTTGCCATCAAGCGAACGCAGTTTGGGGCAGGTTTAAAGTTGAAGAAAAAATATTTAGGTCCTTATAGAGTAGTCCGTAAATTGAGGTATGGTAGATATTTAGTCGAAAAGTTGGGTGAAGAAGAGGGACCTAATAGGACTAATACTGTAGCAGAATACATGAAGAAATGGAGTCCAGCATTCGGGACGAATGTGGAGGGCGGATGGCCGAATGTAGGAAAGTCATAAGCAAGAATATCCCTAATATTAATAATCGAGTAGATGAATATCGAGTTGATCAAGCAAAGAAGAGGAATCGAATAATCGAAAGAGTAGAGTTCTGGTTACGAGAGAAAGAGGTTGTGTGTGCTCAGCTCGGATGAAAATTGAGAACAGAATTGAGAAATTGTGAAAACTTAAGTTAAAAACCATTACATTTATATATATACGAATAAAGACAAAACCTTATTTTAAATAACTCAAGCGTAAGCCTAATTTCAAGCAGCACGTTATCACAGTGAGAGAGAGTCTTAATCGAAGAGAACCAGTTCATCACCACATATATATTCCCGAAGTGCCAACGAAATTCCTTTCCCACGGTACCGGTGCACACCGATCACCTTACCTGGGACATTGGACACTTGTTGGGAGGCGATTGCTTAGGTAACCCTCGATTACCGGGCAAAACCCCCACATGCGCAAGCCAGTCAGCAGTCTCCGACTCTCCTTACCGGGGATATTGGACACTGACTGCAGGGCTAATGATTAGGTAACCTTCTGTTACCGATCAGCCCGTCTGTACGCGCAGACTATAATTCGGCAATATATATTTATGTAAGAACCCTTCCCACATTCTGGAGTAGAAATAAGATATCTGTAAGACATTCATGGGAAAATCGAAGGCCGGCCGATCTATAAAAGGCACTGCCTTGCATGAAGAAAAGGGCAGTCCACCAGCCATCGTCGGAGGCAGTCCACCAGCCATCGTCGGAGGCAGTCCACCAGCCATCGTCGGAGGCAGTCAATCAGCCATCGCGAGAGGCAGTCAAATCAACATCCGCGTCGTAGTGCAAGTAAACATAACATAACCGGGTAGAATAATCATACGGAAGAATACGGAAGAATAAAGAAAACCATTGAAAATTAAAAGAACAAAAAAAAGTGTTGTGATTTCTATTTCAGTTTTCTGGCAAAGTTCCTGGTTTCCCGATAAAGTCCTCGTGAATTATAATTATCTTGTAATTCAGGACCCTAGAGACTGATGCATACCTCAGCCTGAAATAGGACATTACAACTGGCGCCCGAGCAGGGACTTTAAAGGATTTTTCGTGGAAACTTCAAGAAAACCGAAATCAGGGACTTCGTGGATTAAAGACCCACTGCCATCAAAAAGGAAATTGAATCGATAACAAGTCCGCGCACTTACATAATCCGGGCGCGAAAACAAACGCGAAAGTATACGCAGTGCCGATCCTAAAAGTGCCGTTTAACAGTGACTCAGTGCCAAAAATCAACAGAAATCAACATGGAACATCACGACGATGAACAACCAGAGGAGGCATACCTCCTCCCCAATCCAGGGGTCAGCACCGGCTGGATCCACAAACTCCGTCGGGACGAACTAGAAGTCCTCGCCGAAGAATTCGGATTCGGCAGCGAAGGAACGGTCGATGAACGCCGAAGGAAATTTGCCGCTCTAGTCGCCGGGCCACTCGCGCAAGAAGCCTGGGTCCGCCTAGGAGAGTTCGAGAGGCACTATGCCAAGCCAGCCTCACGCTCTCGTTCCAAGTCACCACGGCCCACTACTCCTGGACCATCCGACACTCTCCAAATGGATCCTAAGACTGGACTACGAGTCCCCGCAGCCACCGAATACCGCACTCCTGCTGCCCCGTTTCCAAGGCCCCTAGCTACAGAGACCCACCCAGCACCCGTGCCAAGGATCTTGCCAGCGATCGACCGACCCATGGAAGGGCACCACTACAACCACGCTGCACCAATGGCGGAACGCATCCGAAAGTGGGGAATCCAGTTTGACGGCCAAGATAACCCTCTATCATTCATCGAACTGCTCGAAGAACGCGCGCTCTCGTATGGGGTGGACACAAACCATCTGCCGCGGGCCATGGCCGAACTTCTCACAGACCGTGCCAGTCGTTGGTTCCGCACCAGCCGCCTACAAAGTTCCTCATGGGAAAATTTCCGCCAGGAATTCTTAACGTTCTTCTTGCCACCACGGTATTTTGAACAATTGGAAGACCGGATCCGAGCCCGAAAGCAATTGGCTGGGGAACTGTTCAAAGATTTCCTCATCGAGATACGTCTACTTATGCACCACGCTGGGTACGACGCAACCAAGGAGCTAACCAGGATCTACGACAACGCCCTCCCAGCCTACCAGATGTACGTGCGCCGCCACGAACTGCAGGACTTGTCACAGCTAACACTGCTGGCCACAGAGTTTGAGAGTATTCAAGAGCGGACCATCCCGAGCACTCTCGCACCACCACGACACACGCCCAGATACGCACGGCCTACGACAGATCAGAGGAGCGACGATTCCAATCGGACACCATTCCGGAAGCCTCATTGGAACTCGGCAGACTCACCAAGAAGACAGCCATCCAACCCAGTGAGTACGACAAAGCCCGAGGTAGCACATCGCATGATTACGACCCCCATCGCCAACCCACGCGAAGCCTGTCGCCGGTGTGGCGAAGCAGGGCATGCGGCATATGAATGCCAAAATCCCTCGATCCTGTTCTGTTGGGAATGTGGCAAGCGCGGCACCCGGACCAATGGTAACCATACGAGGACAGGCAACGGAAGCCACCGTCGACACAGGGGCATCCCGAAGCTTTATCAGTGCAAACCTCGCCCGACAACTAGACAACAACACCAACCTCCAAGATGCATGCGTCCGCATACGCCTGGCCGACGGCTCGGTCAGAGAGATCACCCAGATTCTACTGGCGCACATCAGACTGGATCAAAGAGAAGTTCAAATACCCCTCCTGGTCCTACCAAACATGTTGGATCAAGTTATCGTCGGCATGGACTTCCTATGCGCCATTGAAACAACGATCCAGTGCGGTACCACACTTCTACAATTACGAGATCAGTGCCACACACCACATATCCACACCGTTCCGACCAACAGAGTACAAGGCCACGAACCCCACACCAGAAACTGAAGCCAACGGCGGCCGTCATACGTCCGCAACCTATCCCAACAATTTCGGCACCCAGCCACGCCAACATGACACCCATACAAACCTCAGCGAACACACGACCACGACCTACCCCAACGAACAAAACGACCCAGATCGCCACGAAGAACACGACACCCAGCCCAGCCCCAGCAGAGGCAAAGCGCCGGCCCACGAACATGAAGCCGAAACCAACAACACGAAACAACAATCAAGCAAACGGGAAAACGAGTCCCACGGTCACTACGGAGCAACCGCGTCCTAGGCCAACCACAGGGGACACATACCCCAAAGAAACTACGAGAATCTCACCCACGAGACAAGCACTAACGCACTGGAACCCGGCGCTCGACACAGGAAGCCCAGGTCCAAGTCCAGCAACAGAGCATGTAAGTACCCTCTCCTCCCAGGAGAAAGTGAACATAGAAACACCCTCAGAGACGACAATCAGCCCTGAACCAAGACAACAAAATCGACACCGACAACGGCAGCAACAGATCAACAGCCAAGCAACAAGGGAAACAGCCACGCTGACCCCACCCTGGTCGGGGCCCATAATTGAACTGATATCCACAGAGCCCCTCAACGCGGGCCCGGAAACCAGTACGATGGCCCCACGATACACCGACCGCAGCCCTGTCGTACCCACGGCCGACGCCACACCGATCCTCGCCCACACAATGGAGTACCTTCCGCGTACTGACATGATTTTTAGCGTCATGCACCGAGCCATGCCTAGAGCCATGTCCGAGATCTTCGTCGCCCATACAAGTCGTTGTTGTGATACCAGAGGCGTCATCGCGACTCACCTGTTCACGTACCTGTCTGGCTGTAGTATAACATGAGTACTACACCCGGCGTGCCAAAACATCATACCCATGGTCGACACCACACCCATCGTCGCCCACATAAGCGACTACCAACGGAGGATCGAAACGCACAGCTCCTTCGACACAACCCTCTTACCCGAAGACCCCAGCCAGCCATTTGACTCCAAAGCCGCCGATCGAACCGAACATGAGCCCGAACCAGTCCCGGAGCCGTGGCCGCCGGACTTGGCCCCACAGACCCAAGCATCCGTCGCCCAAACAAGCCATTGGTCCAACAAAAGAGACATCGTCGAGACCAGCCAGTTCATCCACCAGTCTGGACACAATACCACCCAAGTGTTCCGCCAGAGCTACAAAACAACTCTACCCACGTCCAACGCCTCCCCGATCATCGCCCACATAAGCGATTACCACCGGAGCATCGATCCGTCAAGCACATTTGACAAACCCATCCTTCCGAAAAACCCGAATCAAACATTTGCCCCCGAAGCCACCGAACCCACCGAAGACGACCCAGAACTACCGACGGATCCTTGGCCACCCGACATAGCACCGCAGATTCGAGAATGCCTGGACAATTAACTACCAAAGAAAACTGCCGAGAAAACCATCGTCATATGGGAAATTCGACCCACCAAGCACCTACTACACCAACTACAAAGCACCCAGAACAGCAGAAAGGCCACGATCACAACAGCAGTAGAAAATATAACGTTACCGACGCCACGCTAAAATGACGAGATTAACAGCGACGAATCCGGAGACTCGGCACAAGCCAAAGGACAGGATAACCCGGAAAAAGGCGAACCCCAGCACCCGCCAAGCGACGCCACAAATCTCTCCATCACCCACCCGGAAGAAAGGGTGGGGTGTAACGAACCATGGATCCCATGGATCCCATGGTTCGTCACAAGCAGATGACGCAGCCAACGCTACTCCCAGGTGAAGCGATCAACACCCAGCAAAAATGCAAACTCAGCACACGCCAAAAGACAGGAGACCAGCAAAAGGGGCTTACGCAATAAGTACCTAAAATAATATTAAATAAATAAATATTCCTAACAATATATATTCCCGAAGTGCCAACGAAATTCCTTTCCCACGGTACCGGTGCACACCGATCACCTTACCTGGGACATTGGACACTTGTTGGGAGGCGATTGCTTAGGTAACCCTCGATTACCGGGCAAAACCCCCACATGCGCAAGCCAGTCAGCAGTCTCCGACTCTCCTTACCGGGGATATTGGACACTGACTGCAGGGCTAATGATTAGGTAACCTTCTGTTACCGATCAGCCCGTCTGTACGCGCAGACTATAATTCGGCAATATATATTTATGTAAGAACCCTTCCCACATTCTGGAGTAGAAATAAGATATCTGTAAGACATTCATGGGAAAATCGAAGGCCGGCCGATCTATAAAAGGCACTGCCTTGCATGAAGAAAAGGGCAGTCCACCAGCCATCGTCGGAGGCAGTCCACCAGCCATCGTCGGAGGCAGTCCACCAGCCATCGTCGGAGGCAGTCCACCAGCCATCGTCGGAGGCAGTCAATCAGCCATCGCGAGAGGCAGTCAAATCAACATCCGCGTCGTAGTGCAAGTAAACATAACATAACCGGGTAGAATAATCATACGGAAGAATACGGAAGAATAAAGAAAACCATTGAAAATTAAAAGAACAAAAAAAAAGTGTTGTGATTTCTATTTCAGTTTTCTGGCAAAGTTCCTGGTTTCCCGATAAAGTCCTCGTGAATTATAATTATCTTGTAATTCAGGACCCTGGACAGACTGATGCATACCTCAGCCTGAAATAGGACATTACACAAATAAAAAAAAATTAAAAAATTTGAAATATATCGTATAAAGTTGCAAAAGAGTCGTCTCCCATCTGCCTGTTCCATCTCTAGAACAGCTGTAGTTCATGTGTTGTTTACTTGGTTTGTTATGTGCATAAATAATTTCTTAAAGTAAGTTTCACAATATTATTATTGGTATTAGAAATAAATTAGTTCAATATTCTCACAACAAACAGATGGATAAGTCATTGGGGATGTACTCAATAAAAATTCTGCGTAATGCAAATCGCAAAAGCAAAGTATGGGAGTTTTTTTGGCATCTTGCAAGTGACAACGACAACCGAAAGCAAATGCATTGAAGAGGACAAGGTTTTTTGTAAATTATGTTTGGATGAGCAGAAAAAGAACGACGAAACAATAATATTGTCATGGTAATAATTAATTTCACTTTTTTAAGTTCAATATAAGTGTTTGACAATTGTTTCAGTGCTAAAATTCAGTCGTATTCCAAGAACTGTTCAACAGGGAACGTAACTCGTCACCTTAAAAACGAACACAATGTTCGCGATATCGATTCTAGTACTTCATTAGCTACAGGTGGAACGATATCAAATTTTTTCAACAAATCCACGCCAATAAGGTCTCTAAGAGATAGTAAATGGGCGCTGGGACGAGAGCTAGCTTTGTGGATGGCTAGAGATCTGCTCCCATTTCATACAATTAGCCACAATGGAATCAAAGACTTCTTAACCAAATATAAAGTTGTGGTAACTGCTGATGATATTCCACATTACAAAACACTTTCAACAACTGCACTAGACGATGTGTATGAATGCGTTTTAAAAGTAGTTACACGGATAGTATCTGGACAAAAACACTTTGCCTTAACCTTTGATTTGTGGACGGACAATTATAGAAGAAGAAGTTATATCACATTTACATTCCATTATCTGTCACCGAATTTTGGTATGAAGCATTTCACGCTGGAAACAAAATACTTGTCAAAATCTCACTCCGCAAGTAATATTTTAACAGAGCTTCAAGATGTAACTCAAATTTATAACTTGCAAATGGAATCTAATTTCGTCGTAACCGACCAAGGTAGCAATATCAAAAAAGCTATTAATTTGGGGTGTTTAAACAACCATTTCTGCCTTGGACATGGACTACACAATTTGCTAAATGTAGATGGCTACAATTCCGTGTCGGAAATTAAAAACTTAATTGTGAAGTGCAAAAGTATTGTGAGAGCTTTACGATTTAAGACACATGTTTCAAAATGAAGTTTTGTCAAATATCGACAATTTAGAAGAGCTGCTTGTATCCGAAGACACTGAATGGGTTGACTACGATGATGATTTTGGACCGTTGGATGATGTTCCCTTGCAAACTTATAAAAACATTAACAACACTAATGACTTGCGCAATAGTATGGTGGACAAGAGGAATGTTTCTCTTAAAAACTCGGTCCCAACTAGGTGGCACAGCGTTTTAGCCATGCTTCACAGTCTTGGGTGCCAAAGAGCTGCAATAAATAAATTGCTCACTAGCAGCAACAAGATTGATTTAGAGACTGAAGTACAGCTTTTTTATAAACTTCGTGACTTCTTGCAAAAATTTAAAGACGCAGTAAATATTCTGTCTGGAGATTTGTATTCATCCATAAGCCTTGCGTTAGTTATCAGAAGAGAGATCGTCTCAATTTTGGGTGAAGCTGAGAGCAATGAACCGCTTTCTTTGTTTGAAATGAAAAATAATATAAAGAGTAAATTGGATTCGAGATTCCCAATATCAGATATTCTAGTCTGCGCATCCTTACTAGATCCGCGATTTAGCTCACTAGATTGTGTGTTAAGAGTACTGTAAAGACCAAAATTTAACAAAATCTGATTTTTTGCTAAAAATGTTTAAAGAGCTGATTGGCGATGTACAACAAGCTAGCGATCAGCAGGATAGTTTAAGTGAATCTCCATCTGTAAGCAAAATATTAAAGCTTGCTCAGCGACATTCTACAAATACCAAAAATAGCAATTTGGAAGCTGAATGCCATCTACTTTTAAGTTTGTCTTCATGCCAAGACGTTTTAAGTTTATGGAGGGAAAAGGCATCTGCAATGCCCTTATTATCTATGCTAGCAAGAAAAGTTCTGTGTATTCCAGCAACATGCACACCCAGTGAGCGAGTCTTTTCTATAGCAGGTCTAACAATAACACATAAACGGTCGCAGCTCAGTCCTCACAACGTAAATAAAATTGTTTTCATTCATGACAACTATGATCATTGCAAAGAAAACTTATCTTAATTTATTATTTTTTTTTAACTTTGCAAAAAGAAATTTAGATCTCAATTCAGATGTCAAATATAAATGAAGACTTAAATTTTTATATTAGTAAGGAAAGTCCATGAAGGACTACTGTTAATTTGTTGTTATTTTAATTTTTTTGAATATTTAATAAACACATGAAGTGATATTTTTTTAAGTTAAAAAAGAAAAGTGTTATTTATTTATTGCTTACGCCGCCGCCGCCGCCGACTAGTTCGTAGGCTAAGCCGCCGCCGCCGAAGCTAACACAGTCGGCGTCAACCTCTAACTCAGAAACACAAAAAAAATAAATAAAAAAACTAAAGAAACTAGTGCACTTAAATGTTTACCGTAATCTAATGCACTAAAATTCTTAATTTCGCGTTCTCTCTTCGCACTTTTTCCTTCTCCTCTTTCAGCTCCCCTCGTATACCAAAAATTCGAAATGCTCTCTCTCACTATATGCGCTCGGTGGCACCGTGGGACACAAAACCTTTTTCTTACGTTGCAATTTCCATTTAAAACTTCTGATAAACTAATCTTTTAAAGGTTTTTGAACATTGGGGTTGTTATATTCCCAAACTTAATGTGAGCGAGAAAGTAACCCGTTAATCTGGAGCTCTCTTGCCCCTATTAGGTTAGGAAAATTTGTTTTCTCTCTTCCTCTCTTCTCTCACTGAACAATTATTTACACTTTCACACTTTTTACACGAGAGGATCTTTCTTTTAATTTATGCTTAAATCATAAAATATTCACTATTTTGCCCCGTCGTAGCCACGAAAAAGATCGTTGCGGCTCCACGCTGCCGTCTGTCCCACTCTTTGGAGCCCCTCTGCCTAGCTCGAATTTTCGAACTCGCTCTCGATGGCCGTTCCCCTGGTTTTTGTTTCCCCGCAGCTTTACATTCCTCTCTTGATCGGATGCATTGCTGATATTTATCTGCTTGTCGCTGCCCTTTGCATGAGTAAAACTCTAAATTGGGTGCCAAACCTGGATGGAAATAAAAAATATTTTTTTCTTTAAATTCTTATCTGTCCCACCCCTAGAAATTTCTTCTTTTTTTTCTGTTGGACTTCCTTCCACTTACCCGTGGCACTGGCACCATAGAAATTGTGAAGTTCCTTCCGTTCGACTGCTAAGAGTATCCGTTAATAGCGCACTCGCTTCAGGCTAAAAGTCCACCTTTGAGAATATGTTTTTGTTGTTTTTTGTTGTTGTTGTAAGGCTCTTATTTCAGGCTGGGATATGCATCAGTGTGTCCAGGGTCCGCCTCATCTAAATTTGTAGATTGTTGGAGAACTTCAGGTTTGAGCTGGCCTTGAAATGCAGTAGGCAAGGGAAGATATGATGATGCAGTGGTTTTTGCTTTTGTGATTCTTGGTTTATTCTTTACTCTTTCATTCACTTAATTGTTTACGTTTGAGACTTGTTGATTGACTGTGTGGTGCCCTGTTGGACTGCGTAGTGTGGTCTGCCTAGTGCAGTGTCTTGTGTTCGGGCTGATGGACAGCCTGCTCTTTCGGCCGATCTTGGCCCTTTTATGTATCTGGCGATCGCACCTGAGACCCGGAAATAATTGCTTATTGCTAACTTATGGGTAACAATAATTGTGGGGCGGGGGAAGTGGGTCGGAGCTTAGTGCTTCATTGACAGTTGCTTAGTGTCAGGGTCAGTGTGTTTTGATGAGAGTGTTTTTAGCAGAGGCTGCATCGCAGTAGGTGCGGGGTGCAGTTGGGACTTGGGTTTTTCTGAATTTCGGTCAATGTTCCGAGGCCGAGTGGTTGCGAAATATCGCCAATATCGTGCTGTTTTTTTCGCTGATTGCGAAATAATGCAGAATGGGTAGAGTTGTTGATCGAGAATTCTTAATTTTAGTAATTGCGTGCGTTGCTTAAGACTATTTTATTTTCCGGATGTGCTGACGCACCGCTTTTTTGTGAAGAACCGTGGTTCGTTCGCTCTGTGTATATCAGTTCGATTATTGTTGCCGACTAGCGTGGATGCGCTGACCCTCCGCCGTTTGTGACGAGCCATGGCTAGAACCATGGTTCGTTACATTATTTTTTGTTGTTTCCCACTAATTTCCACTTGAAACATACCTCTATATACTGTGAGGTCCTATTTCAGGCTGAGGTATGCATCAGTCTGTCCGAGGTCCGCTACAGAAAATTTGTAGATTGTAGGTGACTTCAGGTGTCGGGCTGGCTTGAATGCAGTAGGCAAGCGAGATATGATGATGCGAGAGTTTTTCTTCTGGTTGTTCTTTGTTTATTTTGTTTATTCACTTTAATTCTTTTACGTTGCTACTCTGACTCGTAGTTGAATGGTGCGCTGGTGGACTGCGTGTCTAGGGTTTCTTGGGTGTGTGACTGTCTAGGGTGTCTTGGGTGTGTGACTGAGGGACTGCCTAGTGCAGTGTCTTGTGTTCGGGCTGATGGACTGCCTAGTGCAGTGTCTTGTGTTCGGGCTGATGGACTGCCTCGTACAGTGTCTTGTGCGTTATTTCGGGCTGATGGACTGCCTGTGTCTTGTATTCGGGTTGACTGCCTGTGTCTTGTATTCGGGCCGATGGACTGCCTGCTCTTTCGACCGATCTTGGCCCTTTTATGCAGCTGGAAATCGCACTTGAGACCCGGAAATAATTAATTCTTGCTGACTTAGGGTTATTGGATAACAATAATTGTTGGGTGTGGTAACTAGGTCGAAGCTTGGTGCTTCGTTGACAATTTTTAGTGGGTCAGGGTGGTTTTGCTGAGGCTGAATCCCGGAAGGTGCAGTTGGGAATTGGGTATTTGGTTTAAAAAATGGGGTTTCGCAAACTCTGCATCGCTGAAGTTGAGTGGTAAGTCGATAATTTTATGCTGGCTTGACTTATTGTGAAATAACGCAAATGCTATTTCTTATGTAGGCCGTCGATTGCGAAATGTCCCAAGAGGTGGGACAGGTGGGTGTTTTAAAGTGTTGTGTGGACAAGAATGTATAGAGTTGTTGATCGAGAGTTCTTAATTAATTGTGAGCGTTGCTTAAGACTACTTTATTTCCGGAGTTGCTGACACACCGCTATTTGTGGAGAACCGTGGCTAGAGCCATGGTTCGTTAGCTCTGTGTATATCAGTTTGATTATTGTCTCCGGCCAGCGTGGATGCGCTGACCCTCCGCCGTTTGTGACGAGACATGGCTAGAACCATGGTTCGTTACACCCCCCCCACCCACTCCATTCTCGAATCTGCGGTGCTATGTCGGGTGGCCAAGGATCCGTCGGTAGTTCTGGGTCGTCTTCGGTGGGTTCGGTGGCTCCGGGATCAAAGGTTTGAATCGGGTTTTTCGGAAGGATCGGTTTGTCAAATGTGCTTGACGGTTCGATGCTCCGGTGGTAATCGCTTATGTGGGCGATTATCGGGGAGGCGTTGGACGTGGGTAGAGTAGTTTTGTAGCTCTGGTGGAACACTTGGGTGGTATTGTCTCCAGATTGGTGCATGAACTGGCTGGTCTCGACGATGTCTCTTTTGTTGGACCAATGGCTTGTTTGGGGGACGGATGCTTGGGTCTGCGGGGCCAAGTCCGGTTGTAGTGAACCCATGCATGTACATATGTAACACTCTGTTATATATATAAATACATATATACATATGAGCAGTGACATAAGCAACTTATGTTTATGTTACACATTCCTTTTGCACAGCAACGATCTAAGACTTGAACGCAGATCGGACAGCTACCAAAACTGCTGAGCAGGCATTTACCCGAACTCAGGCAGAACCCAAACGCCCTAACACTGAGGCGATGGGTCTCTCTCTCAAAAGCTCCTTAACGCTGATCTTGCATTTCCATTAGACTCAGGCAGAGACCACGCGCACTAATACTTATGCGGTGGTACTCTTTTCATATAATGCATGGGAGAAATCTCGCTCTCCGTTATTTATAAGAACGATTGTACCCTAGGATACGAACAAAAAGATATTCAATAAACATTCTTAATTAAGCCACCAACCGATGCGGTATGACTTCGCTGAGCTTCAACATAACATGGCGACCGTGACAAATTCGACACTGCTCGATTAAAACAACTTAATCAAATCATATTAAAAGCTGTGGCCATGCCAAAGGAACAGTTAAATTGTGTGATTGCATTATTGTGTTCCGTGCTATGGTTTTACTGCTGCATAAATACAATGATGAACAACTGGAACAACTGGAACAACAAGGACAGTGATGAACAACTGGCCCAACTGGAATAATAAGGACAGAAACAGCAAAGAAATATCTGAGTGAGTACAGGGATGAGCACCCAAATTAAACTTAAACCCAGAAGAAGTGGTTTAAAAGAACGGATCAGAAAGAGAAAGTCTGATATCGTTAAACTTCTGTATAAAAACGACAATCCCCCCAAACTGGGAAGTCGCAGTGAAGTTACAGAGCGAACTCGAACAGCTCGAGTCGCTATTAAAAAGTAAAAGCTCACCCTGTGCCACAACACAAAAACAAAATAGACAACTT
Organism: Drosophila obscura; assembly: GCF_018151105.1. Lineage (NCBI taxonomy): Eukaryota > Metazoa > Arthropoda > Insecta > Diptera > Drosophilidae > Drosophila > Drosophila obscura. The sequence goes on along the minus strand of NW_024542768.1, from coordinate 306,245 downwards.
GTTAATCACCGTCCTGCCCCCAGAGCCATACCAAAACAACAAAAGAAGTGCCCTGGAGACTGCCAAGGACCACTCTACAGCCCGACGTGCAACTACACTTGCATATGGGTGTTGCCGAAACGGAAAGAGATGACCAGCGCCGGCACCCCATCAGCCTGCGAGATGACCAGCTCCAGCACCCAATCCAACTAGCCTGTGCGAAAAAACAGCACCGGCACCGCCAGCGCGACAAGCTGCGCCACCACCCAATAATTCAATCATGGGTAAAACAGAATCAAAGATCGAAAATCCGACGGCAAATTTCGTCAATAAACTTGAAATAGTAGATCACACAGAAGACATAGGTTCACTGTGGACACTATAACTAATAATAATTATTTTGCTATCCACAATGCTTTTGCTAAAATTGTATGCAATGCACAATAAGATATTAAAGAAAAAGTATGCAACAACCACTTTATAAACACAAATATATATAAAAAAAAAAAAAAATTAAATAAATAAATTTATTTCAAAATATCCGATTATCTATGGACAATGGTTGGATACCGATAACAAAAGCAATTGTAAGAATTAGAGCAGAATTTGATTCGCGCGCATATTCACCACGCTTGCGCTCCCGCCCACGCTCCCGCTCCCGCTCTCGCCTCCGACAGCCCTCGGCAGCTGGAGTGCCACCGATCTAGGCAATGCGCTTCTTCACCCACAAGCAAACGGCCGGTTTTGCACGCGATACAAATACATATATATATAAGCCCAGAACAACCACGAAATATATACGAGAAGAAATTGGAACTGCCTAACGTCTTTAATTTGGGATTCTGAACGGTGGAACTTCGAAAGCCTCTTCGCTCAATCATTGGTCCTTCGAGCCGGATATACTTCGCCTTCCCCAACCATATCCAGCCTTCGAGCACGGCATCGCCTTCACCACCAGGATCCCAAGATAAGTACAATTTTCGTGTGCCACAAATCCCTTCCATTCGCGATTTGTGTTCCAAAATTCCGAAAAGTCCGAGTTCCGCGATATAAGTACATATATATATTCTTATATATGTACTTATTTCTCATTCTGTGCCATCCGTTATCCGTTTCTTCTTTTTTCGACACCGCAATCGGCAATTCCGGTCGTTCTCCCTTCGTTCATCTCCAACTACCAGTGATACGGTAGTTCTTCAATTCCTTGTGTCTGTCCATTACTTGCGGACAAATTAAATAACTAAAAATTAATTTAAAAAGTGCATTCCGAGCATATGTATGTACGTACATTCCAGCCCATAAGAGCGGCGTACATACACACACATCTACATCCGTGTCTCTACAGGTGCATTCCAGCACGACCCACCCCAATAAAATATACTTTGGCACACTCCGAGTGCAACTACAATCACATCAAGTGATACCATACCTATAAACACATATATATTTATTTCCATACATTCATACATTTATTCCCATAGTTGGCCGCAATATATTGCCAGCTATATACATAACATCAGAGCTCGCAAGAAGTGGTCCCTTTCTGAAAGCAGTCTTGAAAAAACCGGTTGTTCGCGGACACGCTTAAAAACGGAATCGAAAAGACCATTCCGCTTCGTTTTTTCGCTCTTCGCTCTTTGCTCAACCAACGAGAGTCTCTTGTCGCTCTCTTTATGCATTCGTTCACTTGAGACACTTCGTTGAGCCGAAAGTGTCTTTTGCGAATGTATGTGTGTGTGTGTGTTCTGCGCGCGTGCCTCATTTGTTTTTATACCCGTACTCAAAAAAGAGTTAAGGGGTATATTAGATTTGTGGTAAAAGTGGATGTGTGCAACGCAGAGAAGGAAACGTTTCCGACCCCATAAAGTATATATATTCTTGATCAGCATCAATAGCCGAGTCTATATAGCCATGTCCGTCTGTCCGACCGTCTGTCCGTCTGTCCGACTGTCCGTCTGTCCGTCTGTCCGTCCGTCCGTCTTGATGAGCGCCTGGATCTCAGAGACTATAAGAGCTAGAGAAACCAAATTTGGTTTCCAGACTCATGTGATATCACACTGCTACAAGTGTATTTCAAAATTTCGCCCCGCCCCCGTCCGCCCACACAAAAGACGAAAATCTGTGGCAGGCACAGTTTTAAAGATACGATAAAACTAAAAACGCAGTATCGTAGAGAATGCCCATATCTACCAGATTGCCGAATCTGAATCAGATCGGATCATAATTATAGCCAGAATGAAGAAATTAATTTTCAGTTGCTTCCCCTCCCCCTCCCGTACACGACAACGCAACTCATTTTCCTTCTCGCTCGCACACTCTGCCACGTTCAGTGCGCGAGCAACCCCTAGCGGAGGAGATGTAGAATCTAAATGGTACTTGTACAAACTACATGTTAGATGTAGAATAGACATTGTAGATGAGATGTAGATAACAAATGTAGCAAAAAAATGTAAAATGTAAAATTTTTTTTTTAATTCTAAAATTCTAAAAAATCATGCTCAAAAATGTATATACTGACTGAATACGGGTATAAGTAGAGTCGCGTCCCCAGAAGCGACTCACACGTTCCTTCTCGTTTTTCGTTGAAGCGTGTGGATCAATTACGATGAGCCGTCAGGGAAATAATAAAGTGCACTTTTGTTTTGCTATGAAGAATATGTGGAAGTATGGATATTAAATCTTTTAAGTTTATAAATTTGCCTATGATTTTGTATTTACATTCTCGTTCTTCGTTATCCCTTCCTCTTCCACGCTTTGCCTGCGAGGGAATCTATAGTAGCAACAACAAATACCTAACGCAACTACAACAAAAAGACACTTCGTGCATGCAGCTGGCTCGTTTTGCTCAGTGACTGATGCTCAGTTGTTGAGCGCCGAACGAAAGTCTCTCGCTCAGACTGTTTTTGTAGGAAAACACTTATGCTTCGTTCGCCGCTCAGCACGAGACCGTAAACACGAGAGCAACAAAAATACGTGTTCTGTTCAGAGAGAGAGCACGTCTGTTTCATTTTTCTCTGTCTTTTCCGCGAGCAGACAGCATACAAAAAATTGGTTGAGCATCTTTTTCGAGCTCTGCATAACATACATAATTCCATACCATAAAAATACCACTCCCCGTAGAAAAATACCGCGCTCCATACACTACATACATACTCCGCGCAAGTGCCAATTTTAATATAAAATTCGCGATTCCGTACAATTCGTGCACTCTAGCCACTTTTCACGATCGCTACCCCAACTCCAACATCCTCCACTTTCCAAATAAATTACTCGCGACCAAGGCACGGCGCACTTATAGTAATTATTTGGCAATTTCCACTGCCAATTGGCAAATTGGTGTTTCGGTCCTTTGTTGTTGTTTTTTTTGTTCCGTGCATCAGAGGTGGCGCAATCCAAAAATATCGGTATCGTAACCGAGTCTTGCGTTCGACCGAAAATAAATTAATAAAAAATAAAAATACAATTTCCAAACAAACACACCGACACTACAAGAAATAAATTAAACGATCCACGATTTCTTATTTAAACCGTTTCGTCCTCCTTTTTCCGATATTTTCTGTTTTCCTTCGGTATTTCTCCCGATAGTTCTCCAGCGCCCACTCCGCAGTCATATTCTTGACTGTAGCTTCCGGTAACGCTTACGGCGACTAGGTTTATCTGCACTTTGTCGATCCAAACCGACATCAAGAGCAAACTATCGCCCATTCCAATCAACTATCGAGGATATAAATGCCATTCCGTCCGCCGTCCATCCGCAAATAACCCAGTTCTGATCACGACTGCGTCAAAGAGTTAAACGGAGGAGCCCGCACTAACAATATTTGCAAAATATTGCCAAAATCAGTGTAACCGGTCCTCTCCTCGGCTCAGCGCAATATAAGTCACTCATTGTTTGAGAAATTTCACTTCACCGTGATCTCAAACAATCCGAGTCGACCCGACTATTGTTTTCCAACAAGCTCGAGGCCTTTTTCCTGACAGCCTTCCATAAGTTGGTTATATTTGTTTCCTGGCGTCTTTCTGTTGGAATTCCACTCAGATCAGTCTTCTGTCCCTCCAGGACTTCCAAATCCGATTTTCTGTGCGTGTGTGAGTTCGGAATATGCCAACAGGTCACAAGGACGGCAACCAGCTTCTGCCTGTGACCTCTTCCAACCGGCTACGCACCTCGTCCACCTCCGGAACTACGCCTACTCAGAGAATCAAGGCACCCCTCACTCCGAGAGCAGCCTGTAGCAGCCCTTCGGCAAGGACCAAATCGATTCTGTTCCCGTCTCCTGTCACTCTTAAGGTTCCAGCTGTGACCAAACAAGATCCGAAGGGCTCCTTCGTCAGCTCTCGCCACTGCATCACAATGGCTCAATCCGCCACCTCAGTCGCTCGGACCAAATTGGCCGCCGCTATTGGCCGACTGTCGATGACTGACGAGGAGCCAGAAATCCAAGCGGACATCCGTGACACATTCGGTGAATGCTATGGGGTATTTGAGCAGTGCCTCAGTGACCTCAATGTCCAACTGGCCACATCCACAGTTCTTCCTCCTTCACAGCCAGTCCAACAGGGCGGCTGTCGACTGCCTCCCGTCAATATTGAGGCATTCACAGGGGACTACGTCCGCTGGCCCACATTCCGGGATCTGTTCACTGCGGTCGTGATCAACAATCCTAGATTGTCTCCGGTAGAGAGGCTGTATTACCTCACCGAGAAGACCCGGGGCGATCCGAAGGCCATCGTAGAGAAATCCCCCCTCACTAATGACGGTTTCGAGTCCGCATGGTCGGCTCTCCGCAGCCGATATGAAAATAATCGGCTTCTGGTTACCAACCAGATAAACATCCTCCCCTTCTTGCCCCGCGTAACTTCCGAGTGCAGTCGGGCTTTGAAGGATCTACAAAGTACTATGCAGGGGGTCTTAAATGCACTAGCTGTCTCCAACGTCTGTACCGACAATTGGGATAGTCTCCTAGTGACCATCTGCGCTTCCAAATTGCCAAAGTTAAGCCGGGCGTTATGGGAAGCGTCCGTAACGGACAAAAAGGAGGTGCCGCCCTGGAAGGAAATCGACTCTTTCCTGACTCAGCGGTACCTAACCCTAGAGGCTATCGAGAGCGACCCCTCCACTTCCCAAAGCGCTCCGAATCCGGCACCCGGCAAAGGAAATCAGAATCCGCCATCCTCCCAAAGCCAGTCCAATCCGTGCCGTTCAAAAGGCAGTCCTGTTCCAAGGACAGCGCACTCGTTCCAAAGCCACGTGAATCCGAGCAAGAGCACTTGTGATCTCTGTTCCAAGGAGAATCACCCAATCCGACTATGTCCTCATTTCCTACAAATGGCCGTGGATGTTCGCTCCAACTGCATAAAGCAAAAGCAGCTGTGCTTAAATTGCTTCGCAAGAGGCCATCAGCTTCGCGACTGCTCAAGCTCCCACAATTGCAACACTTGTGGAGGACGACACCACACGCTTCTGCATCGTGGCAATCCACCATCCAGCGAGTTGCATTCCACATCCGTACCCAATTCCACATCCGTACCCAATTCCACAGCTTGGCCAGACGTCGATCGACCGGTACCGTCCGCAGAAGATTCAAGCTCTCCCGAACCTCATCCTAACGTTCAGACGTATTTCGCCTCCGGCACAAGCTCTGTCCTTCTAGGCACGGCAATTATTAATATTTGCCACCTTGGGAAAAATTTCCGCGCCCGCGCTCTGATCGACTCGGGCTCCGAGGCAACGTTCATTACGGAACGCCTTTTCAACACGATTCAATTGCCATTCCAACGTATTCAGACACAGATCTCCAGCCTCAATCAGACAGTATCCGCTCATTCCGATAAGCTCTGTCAAGTTTCCATTCGCTCCCCAACAAGGCCGGGTTTACGATTAAACGCTTCGGCCTACTGTTATCCCGGAATTGGCAAAGAATCTTCCGTTGCATCCTCTCGCCAAGTTTATTGAAAGATCTGCCGAGTCTTCCATTGTCGGATCCTACATTCTTCGAGAGCTCACCACTCGATGTCCTGATTGGAGCCGATATCCTACCATCGGTCATGTTAAGCGGCTTACAGCCTAACATATGTGGCTCTCTTCTCGGCCAAGAAACCATTTTCGGATGGGTGCTCACTGGTCCCGTGTCCGATACGGCGAGCCATCAAGTTGCATCTTTTTCTTGTCAAATTTCCAGAGAAGCTTCCAATGTCCCAAATGTGCCCGTAATCCGTTCCAAGCTCACTTCTAATGCCTTTTCGACTTTTTCATTTCGCCCTAGCCTTCCACATACAGACATGGCTGCTCGATCCCGTTTCGACCGCACCGTGGAGAGCAGACGTTCCCGAGGTACTAAGTCCTACCAATGCCGAGTCTGCTCTGAAATCCATCCTCTACGGAAATGCCGCCGCTTTCTCCGCCTGGATTCCGAAAGGAGGCTCCAAGCTGTCCTCCACTTCAGCTACTGCACCAATTGCCTGGCTCACCGACACTCCGGCCACGATTGCCAAAGCGGTGATCGGTGTAAGGTGTGTAACCGGAGCCACCACACGTTACTCCACCTTTCCGAGTCTCGGCGCCCATCTGGCTCCTCTGCGGCAACGCCGCCTTCATCTTCAGCGTACAGCGTCGATGTGCGCCCTCTCTTCCTGTGAGCCGCCCCGGCATAGGAATTCCGAATCCAGCAGCAACCTCCTTGCTTCCAAATCGGAGCATATAGAGTCTTTGCAATCCTGCAAGGGGGGGGGAACAGCTCTGTGGGCATTCCAGCCACACCAATGTTAGCAATCCAGCTACGCAAGCTGTTGCCCTCGCTCTCGCTCTCACGCTTATGAGCTTTTTTCCCCCCGGTGACGCGCTCTCGCGCGCATATTCACCACGCTTGCGCTCCCGCCCACGCTCCCGCTCTCGCCTCCGACAGCCCTCGGCAGCTGGAGTGCCACCGATCTAGGCAATGCGCTTCTTCACCCACAAGCAAACGGCCGGTTTTGCACGCGATACAAATACATATATATATAAGCCCAGAACAACCCCGAAATATATACGAGAAGAAATTGGAATTGCCTAACGTCTTTAATTTGGGATTCTGAACGGTGGAACTTCGAAAGCCTCTTCGCTCAATCAAAATGTTTAAATAAAAATGTGCATATCACAATTCAAACTATAACAAAGCACACAGAAATACTTATTGCACAATATAATAAAATAGTACTTATCTATCAAAATTGCCAAGAAAGACTTTCAGATTTACATGAAACCCAAATTATAGAAGTATTAGCAAACCTACAAGAAAAACTCCTTAAAATCAGTACAATACATAGCTTGCAACTTTCCTTACCAAACAATTACACCAGTCTAGCCAGCTTTAATAAATCATTTCTGCCCGATACAATACATATAGCAGAACAAGTAATACTAGAAACTGACCTAGAAACTGACCAAGAAATAGAAACAACAATGGCACAAACAAATATAGAATTTCTCAGCTCAGCCTCCAGGCTTATACCAGATTTCGATGGTAAACACGAAAATCTGAGAAGTTTCCTAGACGCACTAGAAATAGTAGATTCCATTAAAGGAACTCATGAAGTTTTAGCAGTATCCGTCCTTAAATCAAAACATAAAGGACATGCCAGGAACTTAATAGAATCAGAAACAACAATAGTAGACGTCATTCGTAAGCTTAACGAGAAGGAACGTGTGAGTCGTTTCTGGGGACGCGACTCTACTTATACCCGTACTCAGTCAGTATATACATTTTTGAGCTTATGATTTTTAAGAATTTTAGAAAAAAAAAAAAATTTTACATTTTACATTTTTTTGCTACATATGATATCTACATCTACATATACAATGTATATTCTACATCTAACATGTAGATTTTACATGTTCCAATTAGATTCTACATCTCCTCCGCTAGGGGTTGCTCGCGCACTGAACGCGGCAGAATGTGCGAGCGAGAAGGAAAATGAGACGCGTTGTCTGGAACGGGAGGGGGAGGGGAAGCAACTGAAAATTAATTTCTTCATTCTGGCTATAATTATGATCCGATCTGATTCAGATTCGGCAATCTGGTAGATATGGGCATTCTCTACGATGCTGCGTTTTTAGTTTTATCGTATCTTTAAAAATGTGCCTGCCACAGATTTTCGTCCTTTGTGTGGGCGGAAGGGGGCGGGGCGAAATTTTGAAATACACTTGTAGCAGTGTGATATCACATGAGTGTGGAAACCAAATTTGGTTGCCCTAGCTCTTATAGTCTCTGAGATCAAAAAGACAGACAGACAGACGGACAGACAGACAGACGCAGACGGGACGACAGACAGACATGGCTCTATCAACTCGGCTATGAGGGATGGGGGAAAAAAAAAAAAAATAAAAGGGGGGGGGGGGGTCGCCCCCCTTCCCTCCCCAAAACCACAAAAACAAAAAAAAAAAAAAACAACCCCACAATTTTTTTTGAGTAGGGGTAAAAAAAATAACAAAAAACCAATACAGTATTAAAAGTCACTACAAGAAATCAAAGTAGACAAAAAACCTGCGCAGGTTCAAACACAGAATTGCAAAAGCAATCGATCTCTTCAAAGCCCAATATATACAACGTCATTCAAAATGATGATGTTAAAAAAGTAGTGACCTTACATTTATCTTCGACTAAATGTTTCTTTAAACATGGGAAAAAGATATTTGTGAGAATTAAAGTTAGCGACCTTTATACTAATGGAACCTTCGACTTAGGTCAATTTTTCCAAAGGCTTGAAAAAGAAGCCGGTATAAATAACATCAGCCAACTTAAAATGGCACCGAGCGAAGAAATCTTTGAGAACATTTCAATAGATTCTTTTAAGAACAAGGGCAATAAAATATTAAAGAATTTAAGAGTAGCGCTACTCAAGCCGGTGACCACAATAAAAGAAAATAAAGAAAAAGAAGAGATACTGTCTACATTCCATGATGATCCAATCCAAGGAGGTCACACAGGTATAGCTAAAACATTAGCGAAAATAAGAAGGCATTATTATTGGAAAAACATGACACGTCAAATTACAAATTATGTGAGAAAGTGTCCCAAATGCCAAAAGTCCAAAACGACTAAACATACCAAGACCCCATTGACTATAACTGAAACACCACAAATGGCGTTTGATAGGGTAATTGTGGATACGATCGGTCCACTTCCTAAATCAGAACAAGGAAACGAATATGCAGTCACTTTAATCTGTGACTTGACAAAATACCTTGTAGCCATACCAATCAAGAACAAAAGTGCAAAAACAGTAGCTAAAGCTATATTTGAAGATTTTATGCTAAAGTACGGCCCAATGAAGACGTTCATTACGGACATGGGAACGGAATACAAAAATTCAATAATTGAAGATTTATGTAAAAACTTAAATATTCAAAACATAACATCCACTGCACATCATCACCAGACTGTAGGAACCGTGGGAGCGAAGCCACAGAACTTTTAATGAGTTCATACGCTCATACATCTCAATTGACAAAACAGATTGGGATGTATGGCTACAATACTTCGTATATTGCTTCAACACAACCCCCTCTATGGCACATGATTATTGTCCATATGAATTAGTTTTTGGTAAGACTTCGAACTTACCCACACTACATTTTATATAGATGAAAGATCCTCTTTATAATATAGATGATTACGCTAAAGAATCAAAATTTAGACTAGAACAAGCTTTTAAAAGAGCAAGATTAATGATAGAATCTAATAAACAGAAACAAAAAATTAATTATGATAAAAACTGTTTCGATTTCAAATTAAAAACAGGAGATCAGGTTTTATTGAAAAATGAAACAGGTCATAAGTTAGATTTTAAATATACTGCACCATATAAGGTAGATAGTATAGGAAAAAATGATAATATAACATCAAATATAAAAGACAAAAAACAAAAAGTACATAAGGATAGATTAAAACTTTTCATTTCATAATAATTTCATTTTTATCCTGTCATGGCCATGATTTAGGTAACCATGACTTAAGTAAGGCACATTATAACCATGATACATAGTTCATCGGAAATAAAAAAAATAAAAAAATAATAATAAAAACAATAAATATATAAATAAATAAAAAAAAAAAAAAAATACAAAACAAAAAATATTTTTATATACATAAACATACATGTTAGTTCACAAAATTCAAATATTGTTTTAAATAACTTCATATATTACGTTATTTTTTTTAAAAGGAGGGGGGGGTGTGAACCCATGCATGTATATATGTAACACTCTGTTATATATATAAATACATATATACATATGAGCAGTGACATAAACAACTTATGTTTATGTTACACATTCCTTTTGCACAGCAACGATCTAAGACTTGAACGCAGATCGGACAGCTACCAAAACTGCTGAGCAGGCATTTACCCGAACTCAGGCAAACCCAAACGCCCTAACCACAGGCGATGGGTCTCACTCTCACCTAAAGCCCCTTAATCGCACCTGAGACCCGGGAAATAATTAATTCTTGCTGACCTAAGGTTATTGGATAACAATAATTGTGGGTGTGGTAAATAAGACCAAGGCTTGGTGCTTCGTTGACAATTTTTAGTGGGTCAGGGTGGTTTTGCTGAGGCTGCATCCCGGAAGGTGCAGTTGGGAATTGGGTATTTGGTTTAAAAAATGGGTTTTCGCCAACTCTGCATCGCTGAAGTTGAGTGGTAAGTCGATAATTTTATGCTGGCTTGACTTATTGTGAAATAACCCCGCAGGGCGGGGGTCTGTGCATCGTGGGGGTCATCGTCCTGGTTTCCGGGCCTACGTGGTGGGGCTCTGTGAATTTCAGTTCGATTATGGGCCCCGACCAGCGTGGGGTTAGCTTTTTCCCGTGTTGCTGGGCTGTCGGATGGTGGTTGCCGTTGTCTTTTTTCGATGCTGATCATCGGGGTTTGAGGGTGTCCGTGCATTCAATTCTTCCGTTGTGGATTCTGTTCGTGCTTGCTCTGTTGCTTGTCTTGGACCTGGGCTTCCGTGTTGTGCGCCCGGGTTCAAGTGTATTTGTCTCGTGTGTGAGATCATCGTGTTGTTGGCCTAGGGCGCGGTTGCTCCGTAGTGACCGTGGGACTCGTTTTCCCGATTGCTTGATTGTGGTTTGCTGGTGTTGACCTTGAATTCGTGTTCTCCGTAGTGTGCCGTTGCTTCGTATTCGTTGCGATTGGTTTGGGTGTCAAGTGCTGCGTTGCAGCAGACAAATTTCCACTTCCCAGAATAGATGATATTCTTGATCAATTAGGTAGAGCTAAATACTTTTCATGCCTAGATCTGATGTCAGGTTTTCATCAAATAGAACTTGAAGAAAGTTCAAGAAATATAACTTCATTTTCAACGAACAATGGCTCCTATCGCTTCACGCGATTACCATATGGTTTAAAAATAGCGCCCAATTCTTTTCAAAGAATGATGACAATTGCATTTTCAGGTATCGAACCTTCTCAGGCATTCCTGATATGTGTAGAAAACACAACCTTAAATTGCACCCTGAAAAGTGCTCATTCTTCAGACACGAAGTAACCTTTCTAGGTCATAAGTGTACTGATAAAGGTATTTTACCAGACGACAAGAAATATGACGTTATTGAGAAATACCCAGTCCCAACGGACGCAGATAGCGCTAGAAGATTCGTTGCATTTTGCAATTATTATAGACGTTTCATTAAAAATTTTTCCGATTATTCATGTCACATAACAAGATTATGTAAAAAGAATGTTAACTTCGAATGGACAGATAAATGTCAGAAAGCATTCGAATATTTAAAAGTACAATTGATGAAACCAACCTTACTGCAATATCCAGATTTTAGCAAAGAATTTTGTATAACAACGGATGCAAGTAAACAAGCATGTGGTGCTGTTCTAACACAAAATTATAATGGAACTCAGCTACCAGTAGCGTATGCATCAAGATCATTTACAAAGGGAGAAAGTAATAAAAACACAACAGAACAAGAATTAGCTGCAATACATTGGGCAATAAATCATTTTCGACCATACATTTATGGCAAACATTTCACTGTCAAAACTGACCATAGGCCACTTACCTATTTATTTTCTATGATTAACCCCAGCTCAAAATGAACACGTATGAGACTAGATTTGGAGGAATATGATTTTACTGTGGAGTATCTTAAGGGAAAGGACAACCATATAGCAGATGCGTTATCAAGAATAACCATTACAGACTTAAAAAATATACAAACAACCAATACAGTATTAAAAGTCACAACAATAAATCAAAGTAGACAAAAAACCTGCGCAGGTTCAAACACAGAATTGCAAAAGCAATCGATCTCTTCAAAGCCCAATATATACAACGTCATACAAAATGATGATGTTAAAAAAGTAGTGACCTTACATTTATCTTCGACTAAATGTTTCTTTAAACATGGGAAAAAGATATTTGTGAGAATTAAAGTTAGCGACCTTTATACTAATGGAACCTTCGACTTAGGTCAATTTTTCCAAAGGGTTGAAAAAGAAGCCGGTATAAATAACATCAGCCAACTTAAAATGGCACCGAGCGAAGAAATCTTTGAGAACATGTCAATAGATTCTTTTAAGAAAAGGGCAATAAAATATTAAAGAATTTAAGAGTAGCGCTACTCAAGCCGGTGACCACAATAAAAGAAAGTAAAGAAAAAGAAGAGATACTGTCTACATTCCATGATGATCCAATCCAAGGAGGTCACACAGGTATAGCTAAAACATTAGCGAAAATAAGAAGGCATTATTATTGGAAAAACATGACACGTCAAATTACAAATTATGTGAGAAAGTGTCCCAAATGCCAAAAGTCCAAAACGACTAAACATACCAAGACCCCATTGACTATAACTGAAACACCACAAATGGCGTTTGATAGGGTAATTGTGGATACGATCGGTCCACTTCCTAAATCAGAACAAGGAAACGAATATGCAGTCAGTCTGTGACTTGACAAAATACCTTGTAGCCATACCAATCAAGAACAAAAGTGCAAAAACTGTAGCTAAAGCTATATTTGAAGATTTTATTCTAAAGTACGGCCCAATGAAGACGTTCATTACGGACATGGGAACGGAATACAAAAATTCAATAAATATTTAAAACATAACATCCACTGCACATCATCACCAGACTGTAGGAACCGTGGAGCGAAGCCACAGAACTTTTAATGAGTTCATACGCTCATACATCTCAATTGACAAAACAGATTGGGATGTATGGCTACAATACTTCGTATATTGAATATGAATTAGTTTTCGGTAAGACTTCGAACTTACCAATACATTTTAATAGCATAGATAGAATAGATCCTCTTTATAATATAGATGATTACGCTAAAGAATCAAAATTTAGACTAGAACAAGCTTTTAAAAGAGCAAGATTAATGATAGAATCTAATAAACAGAAACAAAAAATTAATTATGATAAAAACTGTTTGGATTTCAAATTAAAAACAGGAGATCAGGTTTTATTGAAAAATGAAACAGGTCATAAGTTAGATTTTAAATATACTGGACCATATAAGGTAGATAGTATAGGAAAAAATGATAATATAACATCAAATATAAAAGACAAAAAACAAAAAGTACATAAGGATAGATTAAAACTTTTCATTTCATAATAATTTCATTTTATCCTGTCATGGCCATGATTTAGGTAACCATGACTTAAGTAAGCACACGTATATAACCATGATACATAGTTCATCGGAAATAAAAAAAAAAAAAAAATAATAATAAAAACAATAAATATATAAATATATAAATAAATAAAAAAAAATATTTTTATATACATAAACATACATGTTAGTTCACAAAATTCAAATATTGTTTTAAATAACTTCATATATTACGTTATTTTTTTTAAAAAGGGAGGTGTAGTGAACCCATGCATGTATATATGTAACACTCTGTTATATATATAAATACATATATACATATGAGCAGTGACATAAACAACTTATGTTTATGTTACACATTCCTTTTGCACAGCAACGATCTAAGACTTGAACGCAGATCGGACAGCTACCAAAACTGCTGAGCAGGCATTTACCCGAACTCAGGCAGAACCCAAACGCCCTAACACATAGGCGATGGGTCTCACTCTCAAAAGCCCCTTAATCGCACCTGAGACCCGGAAATAATTAATTCTTGCTGACTTAAGGTTATTGGATAACAATAATTGTGGGGTGTGGTAATTAGGTCGAAGCTTGGTGCTTCGTTGACAATTTTTAGTGGGTCAGGGTGGTTTTGCTGAGGCTGCATCCCGGAAGGTGCAGTTGGGAATTGGGTATTTGGTTTAAAAAATGGGTTTTCGCCAACTCTGCATCGCTGAAGTTGAGTGGTAAGTCGATAATTTTATGCTGGCTTGACTTATTGTGAAATAACGCAAATGCTATTTCTTATGTAGGCCGTCGATTGCGAAATGTCCCAAGAGGTGGGACAGGTGGATGTTTTAAAGTGTTGTGTGGACAAGAATGTATAGAGTTGTTGATCGAGAGTTCTTAATTAATTGTGTGCGTTGCTTAAGACTATTTTATTTCCGGAGTTGCTGACACATCGCTATTTGTACTATATATATCAGTACGCGGAAGGTACTCCATTGTGTTGGCGAGGATCGGTGTGGCGTCGGCCGTGGGTACGACAGGGCGGCGGTCTGTGCATCGTGGGGGTCATCGTCCTGGTTTCCGGGCCTACGTGGTGGGGCTCTGTGGATTTCAGTTCGATTATGGGCCCCGACCAGCGTGGGGTTAGCTTTTTCCCGTGTTGCTGGGCTGTCGGATGGTGGTTGCCGTTGTCTTTTTTCGATGCTGATCATCGGTTTTGAGGGTGTCCGTGCGTTCAATTCTTCCGTTGTGGATTCTGTTCGTGCTTGCTCTGTTGCTTGTCTTGGACCTGGGCTTCCTGTGTCGAGCGCCGGGTTCAAGTGTATTTGTCTCGTGTGTGAGATGATCGTGTTGTTGGCCTAGGGCGCGGTTGCTCCGTAGTGACCGTGGGACTCGTTTTCCCGATTGCTTGATTGTGGTTTGCTGGTGTTGACCTTGAATTCGTGTTCTCCGTAGTGTGCCGTTGCTTCGTATTCGTTGCGATTGGTTTGGGTGTCAAGTGCTGCGTTGCGTTATTGGGTGCCGATTGCGTTGTGGTAGGTCGTGGACGTAGGTTCGTTTCGATTCGTTGGGGTTTCTGGCATCGGGGTTCGGCGTCTTGTACGTGGATGGTAGTAAGCACGGGTTCAGTGGGCAGCGTGGAGCCGCATTGGATCGTCGTTTCGATGGCACCTAGGAAGTCCATGCCGACAATAACTTGTCCCAACATGTTTGGCAGGACCAGGAGCGGGAATTGAACCTCTCGTTGATCCAGCTTGATGTGCGCCGGGCGAGGTTTGCGCTGATAAAGCTTCTGGATGCCCCGGCAGATCCCGTGAGCCTGGAACGACGCCTCCCCCAACCCGCGACTAAATAACTCTCTACACGTAAGCAACGGCCGGATAGTGGCGATGGTGGCCATAGGAGGACACGCAACGGAAGCCACAATCGACAGTTGGGAACGCATGTCGTTTCCCGACGTGTTTTGGCGGCAGCAATTTACGGTCCGTGTGCCGCGTTTGTCACATTCCCAGCAAAATAGGATGGAGGGATTATGGCAGTCACACCGCACGCCTTTCTTTTTCGAACTCTTTTTCTGTCAACTTTTGGTCTCTTTTCACCAAAATGTGCAACTCGACCACTAGATGGCGCACACTTTCAAATCCACTGGGTACTTTAAAACATTTAACGCCCTACAGCTACGGGTAGGTTACAACTCCAGCACTCCAGCTGCAGCTACTTCGAAGGATACCGACAACATCACATATACAAGCAGCAGTTGTAGATCAAGTATGCATTCTGTAGCATCTTACTTTAAGAGAACTGTTTTGTACGAAATCAATTCAAAGCGAAAGAATGACATGAACAGGGCTTTAACCGAAAGGATTGCAAAGGATGTGCAGCCTTATAATTTAGTGGACAATGAAGGCTTTGTAAACTACAGTCAGGTATTGGATCCCAGATGTAAGGTCCCAAGCAAAACATATTTGAGAGATGTGCTGATGCTTAATATGTTCAAAGAAACTGCTGATAAATTGTCAACGATACTAGAAGATATTTCGGATATATCAGTCACATGGGACTTGTGGACATCGAGGGCCAACGATAGTTTTTTGACCGTCACATGTCACTTTGTTTATGATTATAATTTAAAAACAGCATCATTGGCCACAATAAAATTATTAGATACAACAAACCATTCGGCGCATAATATTGCAAACACTTTGCAAGATGTTTTAAATCATTGGAATGTCCTCGAAAATACAGTTTGCATTATTACGGATAATGCCAGCTCAATGCTGAAAGCATGTGAAATATTAAAAATTAAAAATCTTCCATGCTTTGCTCATACTTTGAATCTGGTGGTTCATGATGGTTTAGCTTTGTTTACAAAGTGTAAGACCATGGTACGGTTTTTTAAGCACAGCACCATATCAGGTTAGAAATTTAAAATGGTACAAGATGACTAATCTTATATTTTGTTACAAAAAGTCGCAACAAGGTGGAACAGTTTCTACCTTATGATCCAGCGTATATTAGCAACAAATGATGACGTTGCTACAGTTTTATTATCAACTACAAAAGCACTGCTAAAGAAATCACTATATTAAAAGATTTCGAAAAAATATTGGCCTTTTTCCAACAAGCAAGCGAAAAAATTTCTGGTGGAAAATATGTGACGACTTCGCTTATAATACCGATAGCATATAGACTCTACCGCAAACTTGAAAATCTACCACAACTAAAAACTTTGCAAGGAAAAAATATGCAAAATACTTTATTAGAGTCCATAAAAAAACGTCTTTCCATTTATGAGCAACGGTCAGTAACCAGAATGGCTACAATATTGGATCCACCATTAAAAAAAAACGATTTCCA
Source organism: Drosophila obscura (assembly GCF_018151105.1). Lineage (NCBI taxonomy): Eukaryota > Metazoa > Arthropoda > Insecta > Diptera > Drosophilidae > Drosophila > Drosophila obscura. The sequence continues at coordinate 289,303 of NW_024542768.1, read as the reverse complement.
GCAGTGTTCAAATGCTGAACAAGCATCAATAGCTTTTGAAAGCGAGCTTGTGAATTTGTCGGTCAAAGAAAACCCTGTCAAGTTGAACTAAGCAACGGACACCAAAACTCAGGACACATTTTTAGATTTTTGAGATGAAAGGCCTATAAGCAAACAAACAAAAAAACGCACGAACAGATGCAATTATTATTAAAAGACAATATCTAGAGAGAGATATAGCCGCCCAAGAAATAGATCCTTTTTTATGGATTAAGAAGAAGAAGAAAATAGTACCCCAATAGTTATAGAGGAAATTCCCTCCCTATACCCTAAAGTGAAGACAGGCTTATAAGAAATGCCGGGGGAGTAACATATCCATAATGCCCTACACCCACATACGTTAAGCACTTGACATATTCATAACAACGAACTATCAATACTTAAGAAATATATATAATAAGAATTCCCGAGTTCAAAAGTAGGTTTTTAAAAAGATATTTTATTTAACCGAACTTATATAACAGAACATAGGATATGATAATGAATTCCCCAACTCAATGTTAGAAAGTCTCAAACGGAACTGCCTTCTTGTTCTCGAGTTATTGATCTCGAGACCTCTGTTGAGCTACTGAGCTTCTTCAGTAGCGTTGTATTGCGATATTATTAAAAAGGCGATGATTGTTCAATATATATATTCACAGTCTATTGTGGTGAAGTAAATAAGCGATACAGAGTCGAAAGGATAGTTAGCTGGATTCAAGACGGGGTCATATTGAAGATGCGGGGGTCGGTTCAAGACGGTGTCGGATTGAATAGCTCGATTCCAAGACGATGCGCAGTGATTGCAAGATCAAGACTAATTCAAAGGGCAGGCGGGCCGAATTGCTCGTGCCCTAATGCGAGCGAGAGAGCGACAGATCGAGAGAGTGATAGCAAAGCAAAGGAAAGAAAGAAAGGCGCGGGATGAAGAGGCGAAAGAGAACGGCTGCATAGGCTGCTGCCGTGAGGGAGCATGAATGCGTGCATGAGTTTGTAGGTAAATGACAATTTAGTACAGTGGGCAGTGCAAACAACGAACAATAATAAGGATTTACTCTACTGCTGCACCACTGGCTATAGTCTATGCATTTGGCCACTATTTGGATGCGTAACCAAACATACTCCCCCCGTTGAAGATCACGGGTCTTTAACAAACTTCCTTTAACAGCATACAGGGTTCAGCAGACAAAGCTTGTTGTTGATGGGGCCGTTCTTCCTTCCGTCGATACCTGTAGATTCGCTGCAAGGAAGCAACGCGTTGTCCGACATATAATTGGTTGAAGTTGAGCCATGTCATGTGATGCTCGGCGACAAAAGAAGAGGCGAAAAAGAATAGCGCATTCAAACCAAGCACTGGAAGTGATGTGTCAAGATCAGCATGATTTCCTGAAATGACTGAGGGATTAGCAATTTCTGCCCTCCCCCCAATAGGCCAATGTCGGGATGGTCTTTGGCCCAGCACAGCTTGAGGTCCAGCGCGATGCCCAGAACTACGTCCGCCAGCAGAAAGCGTGGGTTCGTTCGGTTGAACATCGGCCGGAACGAAGCGTTTGCAGAGAACCCACAAGGCCTGAAGGTCCGTAAACGATGTCGTAGGCTGAGCAGGAACCACATCCGACGCAAGTCCACCTGTGTTGATGCAATCGAGGCCGCCTTCTAACTTTGAATAGGATTCCTCGTCTCCTGCTCCACCATGAAGAGCCGGCACAAGAAACGGATGCTTCGATTGGTATTGGTTTCTGTCGGTCAGTCCGATTGACTCCAAAATCGCGCACGAATCCACTTGAAATGGGGCCGGTGTGATTCCGTGACCAAACGCAGGATGCGGAGTTACGGAAGTGGACCGCTTAGTGATCTCTCCGAGAATGATCCCATTGAGCGTCACAAACAGCTCCTCAAAGTCATCGGCGAGTTCACTCCCAATCTCGTCGAAGTCTAGCTCCTCGAGTTCACTGTGCACGGTTTTAAAAGTGCCGTGCAGCTCCTTGATTTGCTTCAGCCTGCCAACGAGCATGAAGTGGTCGAACAGGGAAGCGTTCTCCAAGGCAACTTTTAGCTGCTTCATCCGTTCAAATGACGCTGGTGCTTTCCGCTTTAGGAAAGCCAGACTGTTTCCAGCAGCGGTCACTGCACCGTAGTTCCTCGCACCCATTTCGGCGCAGGCGCTAGAAAACGTTCCTAGCGGGAAGATGACCGCAAAGAAGAACGAACGCTTGCAGTAAATGCAGCAAGAACCGCAAGCAGATCGCAAAGCAGACGACGCGAGCACCGTTTTTGTTGCTTGTGCACAGCCGAATACCGAAAAAACCGTGGTTCAATGCGTATTAAAAGAACGACAAATGTTATTGTTTTTTGTGATAAAATTATGGAGTTAATGTTTATATCACGTCGGGGTCACCAAATGTTGAGCTACTGAGCTTCTTCAGTACCGTTGTATTGCGATATTATTAAAAAGGCGATGATTGTTCAATATATATATTCACAGTTTATTGTGGTGAAGTAAATAAGCGATACAGAGTCGAAAGGATAGTTAGCTGGATTCAAGACGGGTGTTGAGAGTAGCAGCAGCGAGTTGGCAGGGGGCTGTTGTTAACAGCCGGAGCGCGCTCTCTCTTGCCTGGCGCTAGCGAGTTGGCGGGCAGCCAGCTCACTAAGCGGGAGTTTAGTATTCTACCCACCCCCGTACATTCCGGTACGCGTCGATACATAGAATCGTTTATATTCACACCCACATACATACACACATGTAATCAAACAACCGCGCCGTTTCGAGTGCCCAATAAACCGATTTGTTAACCATCATACTGTGCCTATTCATTGCGGGACACTTTGGATCTTCTGAGGGCTTATCTGCAGCACTAGGAAGCGCCCTACTACAAACATTGGTCCTTCGAGCCGGATTCTTGCTGAATCGAGATTGTCCCAGCAAGCATCGGTGGATTCCAGAGAGAACTGCAGATAAGTACGCTCATATTGTGCCGCCAATCGATTCCTTCCGCGATTGGCGTTCCGCACTATTCACGTCCGAGTGTCCACTTATCCATATGTACATATATTCTTATGTACATATTGTCCGATCTCACTAACACTTTCCGTTAGCTATTAGCAATTATCCGCTACACAGCCACAATACCGGCGTCCGACACGTATGTATATATGCATGTGCATATGTTGTGCCTGATTCGCACACACATACCCCGCCCCCAATAAAACACTCATCCGAAGTAATTTATTGGCGTTGTTTATTGTATTTATTGTTTATTGTGTATATCGAATTGTATATTCTTACAATCTTATTTTCACTCAATACTTCTCATAAATAATAAACCTCATTAATCCCGGTGGGAAAATACCTAAAAAATACCGATTACTCCACATCTACATACCACACTTAGTATATGTAGGCACGAACGCGTTCGTCCGATACGCGGTGCCAGCACTCCGCTGCTTATGCAAATTTCGCAATTACCAAGAATTTAAGCATTCCAGGCGCCCCTAAAGTGACCCACAGCCCGAGCAATTTCCCCCACATCCGGGATAAATTCATCCAACAAGAGGCACAGCTCATTTCCGCAGTCTTTTTTGCATTTTTCCGCGCCAAATTCCAAATTGCCTAAAAAAACTAGAGGTGACAAACCAAAAAAAAACCTAGTGGTGGCAAAAATAAAAATATCGCTCACGGGCCTCGTATCCATCGAGTAGTTAATATTTTTTCGCAAATCACCTTGTCCATCGCCCACTACGACTAAATCCATTCCAGTACCGATATTTAAACATATCGTAGTCTAGTGCGGATCCCGATTGTGATTCTTTTGTGCGCCAAAACCGCGGGGAACAAGAAAAATATCCTTTTTTCGTGCGTCATATCATCCGATAGTTTTCCCGAACACTTCCGTTTTCGCTCTAAGATCGTCTTACACATCACCCACTACGACGAAATAAAATCCAATACCGATATATCAAATAATGTAGTCTAGTGCTGATTCCGTTTTCGACTTTTTCGTGCATTAAAACCACTGCCAATAAGAAAATATCAATTTTCTTGAGGAATATCGTCTGATAGTCGTGCTCGACAGGAAAAGAATTCCTTGTTGTTCTGCCTCTGGTGTGGTGTCCATTTCCGCTTTATCCGCACAGTCCTCATTTGGCGTTCATTTGTGCTTCTGCGTGCGGTCCTTCTTAGTATGCCAACAGGTGTGGAAGACAACAAGAAGTTTTTGTCGGTGCCTACGCCTGGTAGATCAAGGCCATCTAGCTCATCCGTGCCATCAACGCCGACCTCGGGGACTCAAAGGGCAAGGTCCTTAGGTACTCCAAGGGCTTCCACGAGTGCCACGGCGGCGACGACCAAATCGGTGCTGTTTCCTTCGCCGATCACGACTAAGGTGCTTTCGCCTCCATACCCGCAACTAGTCGATCCTCGCTCCACACTTCCAATGGCACAGCCGATTGTCACCTCTCACCACTCCAGGGACCGCCACCCCATCCTCCGCGGTCTCACAGGTCCGTCGTGGCCAGCTCAAAAACATGTGGGCCAAGGTGGATGCTGAATTTGAGGCATGTTCGCTGGCAATGCTGGGCGAGGCCCCTGAAGACCAAGAGGAAATTCAGAAAATGTATGGCGAGTGCTATGAGGGCTATGAGCGGTGCGTGGCGGACCTCCTAGCCCAAATAGACCGCCCAGACCTCCGACCTCCCGGGCCGCAGACCTCCCGGGCCGCAGACCTCCCAGGGCGGTTGTCGGCTGCCCCCCTGTGACATTGAAGTTTTCGCAGGGGATTACGTTCGCTGGCCGACGTTCCGCGACCTATTCACAGCGATTTATATAAACAATCCGAGGCTGTCCCCGGTGGAAAAGCTGTACCACCTCACTACTAAAACCCGTGGCGATCCGAAAGCCATAGTAGAGAAGTCCCCACTTACCAATGACGGTTTCGAGGCAGCATGGTCAGCCCTCCGTAGTCGATATGAAAATAATCGACTCCTGGTGACCAACCAGATAAATATCCTGCTATTGCTGCCTCGCGTGGGTTCCGAGACTAGTCGTGCCTTGAAAGAGCTTCAGAGCACCATTCAAGGTGTTCTAACTGCTCTGGCCCACTCCAAGGTCTGCACAGACAATTGGGATAGTATTCTGGTGACCATCTGTGCATCCAAGCTGCCAAAACTGACCCGGGCTCTGTGGGAAGCGTCAGTGACTGACAAGAAGGAAATGCCTCCATGGACGGAAATCGACTCCTTCCTGACACAGCGGTACCTGACGCTAGAGGCCATGGAGAGCGACCCTTCCCAGGCTAGAAGCGATCCGCATCAGCAACCGTCCAAAGGCAGTCAAAATCCGCAATCCTCCGGAAGCCACGCCAACCCATTCCGGTCTCAAGGCAGTCCTCCTCCGAGGAACTTTCACTCCTTCAAGACCCACATTAATCCGAAGCAGTGCGATCTCTGCTCCAAAGAGAATCATCCGGTCCGGCTCTGCCCGCACTTCCTCCAAATGGACGTTGAAGCACGTTCAAGCTGCATCAAGACGAAGCAGTTGTGCTTAAACTGTTTTGCCCGAGGTCACCAGCTCCGAGAGTGCACCAGCGCCCACAATTGTTTCACGTGTGGAGCCCGTCACCATACACTGCTGCATCGCGGTACTCCTGCCTCCAGTGAGTCGTCCACATCCGCGCAAATTTCCAATTCGTCCGACGCTCAGCCCACCGTGCAAAATCATTTCACCTCGGGCCCCAGGCCCGTTCTTCTAGGCACGGCAATAATTAACATTTGCCACCTGGGGACAAATTTCCGCGCCCGCGCTCTAATCGACTCGGGCTCCGAGGCTACGTTCATTACGGAACGGCTTTTTAAAATCATCAAACTACCATTCCGCCTTATTCAGGCACAAGTCTCAGGCCTGAGTCAGTCGGTAGCAGCTCAGTCCAAGAAGCTCTGCCACTTTTCCATTCGTTCCCCGACTAAGCCGGGCTTGCAGTTGAAAGCCGCGGCTTACGTATTGCCGGAACTAGCAGGCAATCTCCCGTCATATCCAATTCCGCTAAGTGCGTTGCGAGATTTGCCGAACCTGCCATTAGCTGATCCCACCTTCTATGAGAGCTCGCAGATAGATGTCCTGATCGGAGCCGATATCCTTCCCTCCATCCTTCTGAGCGGTTCACAGACCGACATTTGTGGCTCTCTCCTTGGGCAGGAAACGATTTTCGGGTGGTTGCTTACTGGTCCGGTGCCCAGTGCCCCCCCGAACCGAATCGCATCTTTCTCCACACAAGTGTCCAACGTCCTCGATGCTCTATTAGACAAGCTCCTCACAAAGTTTTGGGAGGTGGAGGATCTACCAACCAAGTTAGTAGGAGAGTCCGATTCCTATTGCGAAAGCAACTTCCTACAAACCACCACGAGGGCAACAAGCGGAAAATACATGGTAACCCTACCATTCCGCGACCCGGGTCATCTCGGGTCTGGCCTAGGGTATTCAAGGTCCAACGCACTAGCCCAGTTCTTAAGGAACGAGAATCGGCTGAAGAGAGATTCGCCGTTGCACGAACAGTACGTTTCCGTAATCCAAGAATACTCAGATCTGGGCCACATGACAGAGGTCCCTCCGAGCCACGACTCCAACAACTACTATCTCCCTCACCACGCAGTAATCAAACCCGATAGCACTACAACGAAGCTTCGTGTGGTGTTTAACGCATCCAGCCCATCCGCGAACGGAACGAGCTTGAATGACCTCCTTCACGCGGGCCCGGTCCTACAATCCGATTTGACCCTTCAGATTCTGAAATGGCGCTACTTCCGATATGCGTTCAACGCCGACATCACCAAAATGTACCGTCAGATTTGGGTGGATCCAGAACACACTCGTTTCCAGAGAATCTTGTTTCGAAACGCAGAGGGGCAAATTCGTGATTACGAATTGAAAACCGTCACCTTTGGCGTCAACTGCGCCCCCTTTCTCGCCATTCGAGTCCTTCAACAGCTTTCCAACGACGTCCAATCGCAATTCCCCAGGGCTAGTCATATCATTCGGCACTTTATGTACGTCGCCGATGTCCTCGCCGGCGCTGACTCCACACAGGAGGCTCAGCTAGCCATCCGCGAATTACAGGCCGCCCTCAGTTCGGCAGGTTTTCCGCTACGAAAGTGGACAGCCAACCACAAGGACGTATTGGCCGAGATTCCGAGTGACCACCTCCTCCACACTGATTTCCTGGAGATTGACGCACAGAGCACGGCAAAGACCCTCGGCATTCGCTGGAAAGCGACCTCCGACGAGTTCTTCTTTGTTCCTCCGGTGCTCTCGCTTGAGTCATCCTACACCAAGCGAGAAGTCCTCTCGCAGATAGCGAAACTGTTTGATCCTGCAGGGTGGCTGGCACCGTTCATCGTCCGCTCCAAGATCTTCATGCAGGAAATTTGGTTGCAGGAACTGGAGTGGGATGAGAACCTTCCGAACGAACTGTGTCAATACTGGCAAGCCTTCCTGCGTAGTTACTCCTGTCTCACCAAGATCCGTATCCCAAGGTGGATTGGTTCCCAGCCATCCGTTAAGGTGGAGCACCATGGGTTCTGTGATGCCTCAGAAAAGGCTTACGGCGCCGCGATTTATGATCGCGTTGAGATGGGCCAGCGTATCGACGTGCATCTACTGGCAGCGAAGACACGAGTTGCGCCCGTAAAAACCGTATCGCTTCCCCGGTTAGAGTTGTGCGGGGCCGTGCTTCTAGCCGAAATGGCGACGGCTATCCTGCCAAGTATGCCGACGACAGGGTCTACCTGTTACTACTGGACAGATTCCACAATCGTTCTCGCCTGGTTGAACAAGCCTGCATGCCATTGGACCACCTTCGTGGCCAATCGAGTGACGAAAATCGCTCAAACCACCGAGACCCAAAAGTGGTCTCATGTGCGCTCCGAGCACAACCCGGCGGATTTAGCCAGTCGGGGGGTTCCTCTACAGGATCTGGTTGACAACCATCTCTGGTGACATGGGCCCTCGTGGTTACAGCAACCACGCTCTCAATGGCCGCTCCAAGATCAGGAAACCCCCGTCATAGACCTCGAGCAGCGGGCTGTGAAAGTCCATTTCACAACCAGCCCACCCGAAGACTTCCTCGAGCGATTCTCCACGCTTGAAAAAGCTCTACGCACAGGAGATCCATCCTACAAGCGGGGAAATTAACGAGGCTGAACGAACTCTTATCCTAGAAACTCAGCGCCGAGAATATTCTCAAGAGTATCACTCCTTACGTGAGAAGCGTCCAGTGCCTCGATCAAGTTCTATCCTGAATTTGAATCCGTTTATGGATCAACATGGGGTCATACGCTCCTGCGGCCGTGTATCTACGGCGCAAGGGCTGAAGTATGACGAGCGACATCCCATAATTCTTCCGTATAACTGTCGTTTGTCGCGACTCCTCACGCAGTTCAGACACCGGATCACTCTTCACGGGGGCAGCCAATTGATGGTGCGACTTATCCGATCCAAGTATTGGATTCCACGGATTCAGAAGCTGATGAAGGGTGTCGTGAACTCTTACAAAGTGTGCCTTATCCACAAAAGGAAGTTGCAAACTCAACTGATGGGGGATCTCCCCAGGGAGCGAACTTCATTCTCCCGACCGTTCACGCACACCGGAATTGACTACGCCGGTCCCTTCGAAATCCGCAACTACACAGGGCGGGCGTGCCTTATTACCAAGGGGTATGTGTGCGTGTTCGTGTGTTTCTCCACGAAGGCTATTCATTTGGAGCCTACGTCCGACCTCACCACCGAGAAATTTCTCGCTGCCTTCGCGCGGTTCGTCGCGAGACGAGGCTGTCCACAGAGTATCCACTCTGATAACGGCAAGACCTTTGTGGGCGCAGCCACAGTACTGGCCCGTGATTTCCTAGAAGCATTTAAGGACTCTGTGATTGATGCGTATAGTCACCAAAGGGTCTCGTGGAAATTCATCTCACCAGGGGCCCCACATATGGGGGGACTTTGGGAAGCCGGAGTGAAGAGCTTCAAAACCCTGTTCTATAAGGCCACGTCCACTCGTAGATACACCTTCGAGGAGCTCTCCACGCTTCTCTCGAAAATAGAGGCGTGCCTTAATTCCAGACCGCTCTCGCCTATGTCCGAAGATCCGACGGAGTTACTGGCCCTAACTCCCGGGCATTTCCTTACGGGGGGAACCCTTAATGGCGACGGCGGAGCCAGAAGTTAAGGGTGACCTCACCTCGATCATAAATCGATGGCAACATCTGAAGGCACTCAACCAACAGTTCTGTCGTAGGTGGAAAGAGGAATACCTCAAGGAACTCCACAAGCGGACCAAATGGCAAACGCCCACGCCCAATCTGCAGATTGGTGATATGGTCTTCGTCAAGGAAGACAACTTGCCGTCTAATGAATGGCGTCTCGGACGAATCCATTCCGTGTACCCCGGCGCCGACGATCGGGTCCGTGTAGTCGACATCCTCACTGCACGGGGGGTCCTCAAAAGGCCCGTCGCAAAGGTCGTTCTTCTGTCCGTAGAACCTCCTCGCTCCATCCAACCTTAACGAAGAGCGTGCGCGTCCCCCGCTTCCTATCCCGTTACTAACCCGTCTCCTATTCTTTGTCTTCTTCTTTCGCCATAGTTTCCGTATTTAGAGATGGCTCCACGGTCTCGTAACACCCGCACTTCGGAGAGTAGACGTTCTCGAGGTAGTAACTCCTACCGTTGCCGAGTCTGCTCCGGAAGCCATCCGCTCCGTGCCTGCCGACGCTTTCTTCGCCTGGACGCCGAGAAGAGACTCCGAGCCGACTTTATTAACAAGTACTGCGCTAATTGCCTGGCTCATCGGCACTCCGGCAGAGACTGCCGCAGTACCAAGGGCTGCAAAGTGAGCGGTGGGAACCACCACACGCTACTCCACAACCGTGCGTCCCAGCGTTCAGGCCGCGCTTCCGGACCAGCCCCTCCGGCGGCTCCAGCCTCTAGCGTTGAACGACGCCGTCGTCTCCCCGAAAGCCGCCCCGTCGTGGAAGATCCGGCACCATCCGTGGCTACGCTCCTCCAGAACCGGAGCATCAACGTTCTCCCAAAGGCCCTGGTGGTCTTAGATACGGGTTCCAGAACCTTTGAGACAGTGGCTCTTATAGACCCCTGTACCCCAGTGAGCAGCATCGACGAGTCATTGGCCATCGCCTTCAAACTGCCCTCCACGCGGGTTGGCACCGAGAAGGTGTGCACTGCGACTGTCCGCGCCAAGAATGGAAACTTCCAAGTGGACGCAGTGCTGAAGGTCGAGCCCCGCCTGCGCGTCCGCACGCCACTACGCCCCGTGACCGAGGCGGTGCGAACCCGTTTCGACGACATTCGCCTCGCCAACGAGCGCTTCCATCGCCCATCCACTGTCTCCCTCGTGCCCGGCGCCGACGTTTACCAGAAGGTGATCCAACCCGGGTTCCTCGCCCTAGGAGAAGGTCTTCCCGTGGCCCAAAGCACCGTATTCGGATGGATTGTTTCTGGGGCGTGCACTCAGCCATAGAGGTTCTCCATTGCAGTCCTGCAAGGGGGGGGAGGATGTTGAGAGTAGCAGCAGCGAGTTGGCAGGGGGCTGTTGTTAACAGCCGGAGCGCGCTCTCTCTTGCCTGGCGCTAGCGAGTTGGCGGGCAGCCAGCTCACTAAGCGGGAGTTTAGTATTCTACCCACCCCCGTACATTCCGGTACGCGTCGATACATAGAATCGTTTATATTCACACCCACATACATACACACATGTAATCAAACAACCGCGCCGTTTCGAGTGCCCAATAAACCGATTTGTTAACCATCATACTGTGCCTATTCATTGCGGGACACTTTGGATCTTCTGAGGGTTTATCTGCAGCACTAGGAAGCGCCCTACTACAAACAACGGGGTCAGATTGAAGATGCGGGGGTCGGTTCAAGACGGTGTCGGATTGAATAGCTCGATTCCAAGACGATGCGCAGTGATTAAAAGATCAAGACTAATTTAAAGGGCAGGCGGGCCGAATTGCACGTGCCCTAATGCGAGCGAGAGAGCGACAGATCGAGAGAGTGATAGCAAAGCAAAGGAAAGAAAGTAAGGCGCGGGATGAAGAGGCGAAAGAGAACGGCTGCATAGGCTGCTACCGTGAGGGAGCATGAATGCGTGCATGAGTTTGTAGGTAAATGACAATTTAGTACAGTGGGCAGTGCAAACAACGAACAATACTCTACTGTACTCTACTGCTGCACCACTGGCTATAATCTATGCATTTGGCCACTATTTGGCTGCGTAACCAAACAACCTCTTTTGGGAAGCTTAAAAATTATCTCCTTAAGCTTTCGGCTTCGGCTGATATTTCGTCTTCGTAATTGAGTGATGATGGCTTCGGCTGAGAGAGACGAAGCTTCGGTTGCGAGAGGCGTTGCTTTGGTGAAAGCGGCTGATAAGCGATGCGTTGCCCTATGTGTGGGAGGCTTGGGAGATGCGTCGGCTTGGATGAAACAGGCAGCCGCAGCTGGTGATTGGTGTCAGCTTTCATTTTGAGAGCTCACTTGTTTACAAGAGTTCTCCCTTCTATTGGAGTGTGGGACTGATTCTGAATTAGTCATAGTGTGGAGTGTGGGAACGAGCTGATAACGTATTGGTCAGCGACGTTCTATTGCATTCCCGATTTTTGGGTTGCATGGGACTTCCTGTTGATTTCGGTATGGACGAACCATGCGTTGTTTATTCAGGTGTTGGGGTATCTTCTTATATGTTTATCTTATTTCATATAGATGCGGATACATGGGTGTGGGGGTGAGTGCTGGGCATATGCATAACGTGTATAGGTGTGGGTGTGGTTATGAATATGTCAAGTGCTTAACGTATACTTAATGCGTATGTGGGTGTAGGGCATTATGGATATGTTACTCCCCCGGCATTTCTTATAAGCCTGTCCTCAGGTTTTCACTTTAGGGTATAGGGAGGGAATTTCCTCTATAACTATTGGGGTACTATTTTATTCTTCTTCTTTATCGTCTTCTTCCTTAGGTTTTACATATTTAATAGTTATATTTTTAGGTATTTTCTTAAATTTGACAATTAGATACCCAGTTATGCTTATTATTGATAAAATGAACATAATTATTATAACTATCTGCAATATATTACTATCTGCAATATATTACTATATTTTGTTTGTTGTATAATTATTTCTTTTGTCTGTACATAAGACAATGGTTCTAATCTAGTTATGTTATTACTCACATAGACATTTTGTGTAAAATCTAGCATTGAATTAGTTATTGCGAATTCGTTTAATTGGGTTGAACAATTGTAAATCTTAATTATGTTATTTCCTTCGATTGTTATTTCTTTGTCTAAACAGTTTTGGTTTAATTTGGATTTTGGAAGGTTCCATGTTAACAATATATTTGGTTCAACGTAATTAATTTGGAAATTCTTAAATGTTCTTGTGTATGGACATTTAGTGGGTTTTTGTTTTAAAATCCCTTTTATACAATTGTTCTCTATTATTTGCTTTGTTTCTTTGCTATATATTTTGTCTTCGTAACTATAATATTTAACGAATATTAATTCTGTTAAAATATTATTTTGGTTATCTGGATATGGTAAAATTTTGTATACTGGGATATTAGCAATTTCGCTCGGAATATTGGAGATTATATAGATTTTGTTTGTATCAACTTTTAGCCATGTAGAAGTTTTAATATATAATAATTTCACAGAATTTATATGCTTCAGGTAATCTTGTTTTAGTAGTTTTGGGTTAAAAATACCAAGTCTAGTTAGTTGCATTCCCATTTCTATATCCTCTATGTATTCTGTGAAATGTTGTAGGTTGAAGATTAAAATTTCTAATTGTTGATTTTTGTTGTTTTCTTCGTTTAATTGGTTTATTATCTCAATTCCATGGTTTACTACTTCTATAACTAAATTTAGTTCGTTTGTTTGGATGCTATGTGTGGCGAGATTTCTGTTCTCTGTTCTAATTCTTTCCTATCTTCTTGATCTAATGTGCCAAATAAGTATTTATAGGCGGTACCTACGATATTTATTAGGCCTCTCTTGTTGCGATTAGCAATTTTGAAGCCATTTAGTTCCCTATTTAATTTATCTACTAGGTATTTTACTTGGTTTACGTTTATTAGCCATTACTAGAAAGTTTTGATAGGTTTCTTCGGTTTTTGTTACATTAACTGTTAAGTAATGGTATTCATAGTTAATCGGGATGTCGATGGATCCCGTTTTAAATATGAGGTATCCGTTTCTGGACTCAATCGGATTTATTTCAATATTTTGTCCTTCTGTTGTAAGGACCATTAATGTCATGAGGACGACGATTTTAATTATGTTGCCGTTGATCGTTACCTTCCGATTCTATGGGCGGCCTGGAATTATCGTATTTGCTAATATTCATTTTCTTTTTATACCCGTACTCAAAAAAGAGTTAAGGGGTATATTAGATTTGTGGTAAAAGTGGATGTGTGTAACGCAGAGAAGGAAACGTTTCCGACCCCATAAAGTATATATATTCTTGATCAGCATCAATAGCCGAGTCGATGTAGCCATGTCCCATGGCTGTCTGTCTGTCTGTCTCGATGAGCGCCTAGATCTCAGAGACTATAAGAGCTAGGGCAACCAAATTTGGTTTCCAGACTCATGTGATATCCCACTGCTACAAGTGTATTTCAAAATTTCGCCCCGCCCCGCCCCCTTCCGCACACACAAAGGACGAAAATCTGTGGTAGGCACATTTTTAAAGATACGATAAAACTAAAAACGCAGTATCGTAGGGAATGCCCATAAAATCTGTGGTAGGCACATTTTTAAAGATACGATAAAACTAAAAACGCAGTATCGTAGGGAATGCCCATATCTATCCGATTGCCGAATCTGAATCAGATCGGATCATAATTATAGCCAGAATGAAGAAATTAATTTTCAGTTGCTTCCCCTGCCCCCTTCTGACAGCGACCAATCAACTCATTTTCCTTCTCGTTCGCACACTCTGCCGCATTCAGTGCGCGAGCAACCCCTAACGGAGGAGATGTAGAATCTAAATGGTACATGTATATTCTACATGTTAGATGTATAATATACATAATATATGAAGATGTAGATAACAGATATAGCAAACAATTTAAAATGCAAAAATTTTTTGTTTATACCCGTACTCAAAAAAGAGTTAAGGGGTATATTAGATTTGTGGTAAAAGTGGGTGTGTGTAACGCAGAGAAGGAAACGTTTCCGACCCCATAAAGTATATATATTCTTGATCAGCATCAATAGCCGAGTCGATATAGCCATGTCTGTCTGTCCGTCTGTCTGTCTGTCCGTCTGTCCGTCTCGATGAGAGCCTGGATCTCAGAGACTATAAGAGCTAGCGAAACCAAATTTGGTTTCCAGGCTCATGTGATATCACACTGCTACAAGTGTAATTCAGAATTTCGCCCCGCCCCCTTCCGCCCCAACAAAGGACGAAAATCTGTGGCAGGCACATTTTTAAAGATACGATAAAACTAAACGCAGTATCGTAGAGAATGCCCATATCTACCAGTCTGCTGAATCTGAATTATATCGGATTAGATAGCCAGAATGAAGAAATTAATTTTCAGATGCTTCCCCTGCCCCCTGCAGCCACCGACAACACAACTCATTTTCCATCTCGCTCGCACACTCTGCCGCGTTCAGTGCGCGAGCAACCCCTAGCTGAGGAGACGTAGAATCTAAATGGTACATGTATAATCTACATGTTAGATGTATAATATACATAATATATGTAGATGTAGATAACAGATGTAGCAAAAAAATGTAAAAAAATTTTGTTTTTTTAATGCTAAAATTCTAAAAAATCATATGTTCAAAAATGTAAATACTGACTGAGTACGGGTATAAGTAGAGTCGCGTCTTTAGAAGCAACTCACACGTTCCTTCTCTTTATATTTGGTTTTGTAATGTGTTATCTTTCTTCCCCTACTATATTGTGCTTTTCATCTATTTTGGTTATTTCACCCGTCTTTTTGAAAGGGTTAGTTATTTTGGACTTCACTAGAGGTGATTTTCTAAACCTAGTGTCTACTTCGAAGTCATTACGACTTTGGTTCAACTGGGTGATCTGATTCACCTTGTTCAGTTAGTTTCGTACTCTGGACTTCCTGCGTATATGAATATATCTGCAGCTGTTCTGTTGGTAGTATTATGTCGGGTCTTGTGATTATATGTGTATATTATTAGTTCAAATTTAGTGTATTTGTTTTCGAGGTCATTCTCACTGGATATGATCCTCAATTTTTCGTTCACAGTTTTATGGAATCTTTCAACGTCTGATATTCCAATTTTACTGGATGTGATTAGGATCTTGACATCTTCCGAGATAAGCCATGCTTGCAATGCTGCGCACGAAGGCTGAATCTTTGTCGGCTTTAATTTCTTAGGGTTTTCCCATTTCATTAAAGACTTTTAACCAGTCACGACTGTTCACTTCTATTAGTGAAGCGAATTTTGAGTATATATCGATACATGATAGGAACTGTTGGTTACCTATCAGATAGAAGTCTATTACGTAACGTTCTCGGATTTTTAAGACTTCCGGTGTTACTTCAAATGTCAACTTGGTGTTTCTATGCTCAGTCTTGGCAATATTACACGTTGTGCATTCGTTGTGCATATCTATGAGTTTTAAACTTGATTTCATAACTTTTGTGAAATTGTTTGGACTGATAATTTCCAGATACGCTTGTTGGAAAGTTGGGAAATCAGTCTCGTTATGGAAATATAATGCACTCTTTTTGGTACATAGATATTCCTTAATGAGTTCTTTAGCCAAGGTGTTGGTCATTTCCTTGTATGTGATTTTGATAATCAATTTATGGAAATAGTGTTGTGTAGTTACTTTATCTTCATCTCCCTTGATCAACTCAATCTGGCGATTGAAATAGTTGATTGGTCGTTCTGTAATGGGAATATGATTGAGATTGTCTTCTTGCGCACTGTGTATTATGGCGCCTGCACTGTCAGAAACTTCTCCGAGTAGGTTTTCGTTAACTTTAACTCGGGAAAGGGCGTCCGCTACATGGTTTTCTTTGCCAGATAGATATTTGATTTTGAAGTCGAATTCGTTTAATTTGATCTTCCACCTTTGTAGTTTCATGTTTAGTTCTTTGAGGTTGTTTAATCATACTAACGGCTTATGGTCGCTAAGTATTTTAACACCTTAGTGGATTGCTGCACTGCGAGGACCACCATTGCCGTCGGGAGGTCGTTGATACTCCGGTGCTGGAGCAAGGAGGTTGCTGTCGGGACTGGATTTCCGACGACAGGGCGGCTGACTGGAAGACGAGGGCGTGGTTCGGCGAGGGAAGACGGAGGTGACGTCGACGGTGCAGAAGAGGAGCCATCAGGGCGCCGAGTCCCGGGCAGGTGGAGCAGCGTGTGGTGGTTGCGGGAGCACACCTTGCAGAGGTCTCCACTGCGGCAGTCCTTTCCCGAGTGCTCGTGAGCCAGGCAGTTGAAGCAGTATTTATGCAGGAGGACGGCTCGGAGTCTCTTCTCGACTCTCAAACGGAAGAATTTCCGGCAGTTCCTCAGTGGGTGTACTCCTGGACGCACTCGACATTGGAAGGAGGTCTTCCCTTGTGCCCGTGTGCGATCCGACCTGCGGCTGGATTGGGACCGTGAGGACGTTTGAGGGGCCATATCTGCCGTCTGGAAAACTAGGATAAATGAAAGGAGTCAACGAAGCATTAGTAAGGAGCTGGCACGGGTTGGCAGACGGATACAGATACGGGTACGGATACGGATGATTGAGCTGGATTTAAGCATAACAAAAGGACGGAGGCTTATGAATCGGAGCCTACGCGAGAGTAGGTGGAAAGGACCTCCGATTCCATAGGCTGCAGAACCACCTTCGTGATCGGTCTCTTGATAAGGCCGCGGGCCGTGAGCAGGTCTACCACACGGACCTTATCATCGGCTCCATGATACGCGATCTACACACGGCCGAGTCGCCAATCCTGAGCGGAGATGTTCTCCTCCTTGATCACCACGAGGTCTCCAATCTCGAGGTCTCTTGTCGGATGCTGCCATTTGTTACGCTTGTGCAACTCTCGCAGGTACTCTGTCTTCCAGCGCGAACAGAATTGCTGGTTGAGAGCCTTGAGATGCTGCCAGCGGTTTAGGATGGAGGAGGCGCTCGCTTGTATTTCTGGCTCTGCCACGGATAATAGCGGACCACCAATTAGGAAATGGCCTGGACTCAAAGACATCCTCAGACATAGGAGAGATTGGTCGCGAGTTAAGACATGCCTCAATTTTTGAAAGTAAGGTCGCGAACTCCTCTAATGTGTATTTGGACGTACACATCGACCGTTGGAACAGAGCCCTGAAGCTCTTCACACCCGCTTCCCACAAGCCCCCTATAAGTGGGGCTCCGGGAGGGATAAACCGCCACGATAGCCCCTGCTGGCTGTACACCGCAGAAGTCCGAGTGCGAATGGCCTCGAGAAGATCCACAGCCAGAGAGCGGGACGCGCCGACAAAATTCCTGCCGTTGTCGGATTGAACTTTATGAGGACACCCTCGTCTCGCGACGAAACGAGCGAAGGCCGCTAGGAAGGTGTCGGTGGATAAATCGGACGTGGCCTCTAAGTGGATGGCCTTCGTGGAAAAGCAGACGAACACGCACACATACCCCTTTGAGATGCGACATGCGCGCCGAGGCTTGGACTCGGCCACATGCCCGCATGACTCCGTTCTGGTCAAGGAACGGATTAAGATTCTGAAGAGAGCTCGTAGTAGGGAGTGGCTGATTGTTTAGCAGGCACCGATGCTCCCCAGCATAATGGAAGCGTTGGGTTGTCAGTGTGACGGCTTGGAGAGCGGCAGCGACCTCCTCTCCGTTCAGCTCTTCGGAGACATGGGTTGTCTGCCCTTTAGCTTGCTGGCTGAACCGCCGAACGTAGGCGATCACGCGAAGAGCGCGCCCGAGTTCGGAGAAACGGCTGAGGATATCGGAGGCGCTGCTGGTGGCATGATGCACCTTGACGACTCGCTTCTCCAGGTCAGTCTCAAGGACTGAGTCTCGCGGACATGGCCACTCCGATTTTGGACCACGCAACCAGGCAGGGCCATGCCACCACATATCATTTCCGACCAGGTCAGTGGGTCCTAGCCCTCGACTGGCCAGGTCGGCCGGATTGTCCTCGGATATGACGTGGCTCCATCGCCCGCTGGGCCAACATCGTGTGATTTTGGCTACTCGATTGCCCACGAAAGTGGTCCAATCGCATGTCTGTTCAGCCAGGCCAACTTGGCTACTTGGCTGGTGTCCAGTGGCAGTTGAGGAAGGATGGCCTCGGAAAGCTTTGTCAGAAGGACGGCTCCGCACAGTTCGAGTCGAGGCAAGGAAACCGTTTTCACGGGGGCCACGTGGGTTTTAGCTGTGAGAAGGGCACAGACAATGCCCTGCGGTCGTTCAACTCGGATGTAAATCGATGCCCCATAGGCACTTTGAGACGCGTCGCAGAAGCCATGTATCTGCACCTTGGCCATCCTGGATGGCCGGAAAACTATTCAGGAACGTCTCCCAGGTTTGAGATAGATCGCTAGGGAGGAAGTCATCATGATAGGGCGTGTGTTGGGAAGACACTTGGATCTGGCGGTACATCTTGTTGATGTCGGCATTGAAGACATAGCGGAAGACTCGCCACCTCAGGATTTGCATGGTCAAGTCAGACTGAAGGACTGGCCCCGAATGCAATGTGTCGTTGAGGCTTTTCCCGTTGGAAGACGGGCTGGAGGCGTTGAAGACCACGCGCAGTTTGGTTGTGGTGCTGTCGGGTTTAAACACGGCGTGAGTTCCACTTCCTTCCACCAGCCAGTAGCAGCGCTGCGGCAAGGACCAAATCGGTTCTGTTCCCGTCTCCTGTCACTCTTAAGGTTCCAGCTGTGACCAAACAAGATCCGAAGGGCTCCTTCGTCAGCAGCCCCGTCAGCTCTCGCCACTGCATCACAATGGCTCAATCCGCCACCTCAGTTGCTCGGACCAAATTGGTCGCCGCTATTGGCCGACTATCGCACCTGGCAGAGCGCATCACCGCCGCCCCATCCGCCTCTTTGTCCGAGGTCCGTCGAGGCCAAATCCTCAGCATGTGGACGGACGTCGAGGCCGAATATAAGGCCTGCTCCGCGGTGATGACTGACGAGGAGCCAGAAATCCAAGCGGACATCCCTGACACATACGGTGAATGCTATGGGGTATTTGAGCAGTGCCTCAGTGACCTCAATGTCCAACTGGCCACATCCACAGTTCTTCCTCCTTCAGAGTTAGTCCAACAGGGCGGCTGTCGATTGCCTCCCGTCAATATTGAGGCATTCACAGGGGACTACGTCCGCTGGCCCACATTCCGGGATCTGTTCACTGCGGTCTTGATCAACAATCCTAGATTGTCTCTGGTAGAGAGGCTGTACTACATCACCGAGAAGACCCGGGGCGATCCGAAGGCCATCGTAGAAAAATCCCCCCTCACCAATGACGGTTTCGAGTCCGCATGGTTGGCTCTCCGCAGCCGCTATGAAAATAATCGGCTTCTGGTGACCAACCAAATTAACATCCTCCTCTTTTTGCCCCGCGTAACATCCGAATGCAGCCGTGCCTTGAAGGATCTTCAAACTACGATGCAAGGAGTCCTAAATACGCTGGCGCTTTCCAACGTCTACACGGACAACTGGGATAGTCTGCTGGTTACCATCTGCGCTTCCAAATTGCCGAAGTTTGGCATTGTGGGAAGCGTCCGTATCGGACAAAAAAGAGGTGCCGCCCAGGAAGGAAATTGACTCCTTCCTCACTCAGCGCTATCACAATCCATTCCGTTCGCAAGGCAGTCCGACGCCAAACAAGGTTCACTCTTTCAATACCCAAGTGAGTCCGAAGAAGCGAACGTGTGACCTCTGTTCCAAAGAGAATCACCCGATTCGAATTTGTCTCCGCTTTCTCAACATGTCCGCTGATGCACGTTCCAGCTGCATTAAGAAAAAGCAGCTGTGCCTAAATTGCTTCCCAAGAGGTCATCTGCTTCGCGACTGCTCCAGCAGCCACAATTGTTCCACTTGTGGGGCCAGGCATCACACGCTTCTGCATCGTGCCGCTCCTTCATCCAGCGTGGCGGCTTCGACATCCGCCCAAGCCCCCAGCACATCCGAACCTCAGCCCAACGTACAGAGCTATTTCGCCTCCATTAATATTTGCCACCTGGGGACCAATTTCCGAGCCCGCGCACTGATTGACTCAGGCTCCGAGGCGACGTTCATCACTGAAGGTCTCTTTAACATTATTAAGCCACCGTTCGAAGCCATACAGGCTCAAGTCGCAGGTTTAAACCAAACCGTAGCGGCTAAGGCGCAAAGGCGCTGTCACTTCATGATCGGGGCCGTTTCCAGGCCGGGCCTCAAAATCGAGACCATGGCATATGTTCTGCCTCAATTAGCAGGTAACCTTCCCTCATACTCGATACCGCAGCACTTCTTGGACAAGCTTCCAAACCTCCCGCTGGCGGACCCATCCTTCCACCGAAGCTCGCAGATTGATGTGCTTTTAGGCGCTGACATCCTTCCTTCTATCATGTTGAGCGGCTTCCGGTCTAACATTTGCGGCTCGCTGTATCAGCTGACTCGACTCGGACGGTTTCCGCCTTCACGATGTGAGGTATTGTTACTCTCCCTTTCAAGTGTCCAGAGAATGTCGATCTAGGACACTCCAGGTGCGCGGCACAGGCCCAGTTCCTTAAAAACTAGCAGCCTCTGCAGCGGAATTTGCCGCTCAGAGAGCAGTACGACGCCGTTATCCAGGAATATTTAGAGCTAGGCCACGTGACAGCGGTTACACCCAGTCTTGACTCCGGCCAATACTACCTTCCTTCCAACTTATGTTTATGTTACACATTCCTTTTACCCAGCAACGATCTAAGACTAAGCAGGCATTTACCCGAACTCAGGCAGAACCCAAACGCCCTAACACTGAGGCGATGGGTCTCTCTCTCAAAAGCTCCTTAACGCTGATCTTGCATTTCCATTAGACTCAGGCAGAGACCACGCGCACTAATACTTATGCGGTGGTACTCTTTTGATATAATGCATGGGAGAACTCTCGCTCTCCGTTATACATAAGAACGATTGTACCCTAGGATAAGAACAAAAAGATATTCAATAAACATTCTGAATTAAGCCACCAAGCTGAGCGGTATTGTTTCGCTAAGCTGTAACATAACATGGCGACCGTGACAAATTCGACACTGCTCGATTAAAACAACTTAATAATTTTAACATCTTAATCAAATCATAATAAAGGCTGTGGCCATGCCAAAGGAACAGTTAAACTGTGTGATTGCATTATTGTGTTCCGTGCTATGGTGTTACTGCTGCATAAATACAATGATGAACAACTGGCCCAACTGGAACAACTGGAACAACAAGGACAGTGATGAACAACTGGCCCAACTGGAATAATAAGGACTGAAACAGCAAAGAAATATCTGAGTGAGTACAAGGATGAGCACCCAAATTAAACTTAAACCCACAAGAAGTGGTTTAAAAGAACGGATCAGAAAGAGAAAGTCTGATATCGTTAAACTTCTGTATAAAAACGACAATCCCCCGAAGTGGAAAGTCGCTGTGAAGTTACAGAGCGAACTCAAACACCTCGAGTCGCTATTAAAAAGTAAAAGCTCACCCTGTGCCACAACACAAAAACAAAATAGACAACTCATTAATCACCGTCCTGCCCCCAGAGCCATACCAAAACAACAAAAGAAGTACCCTGGAGACTGCCAAGGGCCACTCTACAGCCCGACGTGCAACAACACTTGCATATGGGTGTTGCCGAAACGGAAAGAGATGACCAGCGCCGGCTCCCCATCAGCCTGCGAGATGACCAGCTCCAGCACCCAATCCAACTAGCCTGTGCGAAGACACAGCACCGGCACCGCCAGCGCGACAAGCTGGGCCACGGACCGATAGCGTTACAGAGAACGCCCATCAAAATAATATTAAATACTATTAAAACAATATAAATAAATTGAATTTTTGTAATACCCGACGACAATTGAGTCGACCGGTAAAATAGATTGGCCTGTTAAGCCATTCGCCTATTAGGTAGGACACAAAGATAACGATAATTGGTATAATAATATATCAAATTTTAAAAATAATTTTTGAGATAAAAGAAAAACCCAATAATTCAATCTTACCCATGAATCATTACAAAATCAAAGATCGAAATTCCGACGGCAAATGTCGTCAATAAACTTGAAATAGTAGATCACACTATTACTAATAATAATTATTTTGCTATCCACAATGCTTTTGCTAAAATTGTATGCAATGCACAATAAGATATTAAAGAAAAAGTACGCAACAACCACTTTATAAACACAAATATATATATATAAAAAAAAAAATTAATTAAATAAAATTATTTCAAAATATCCGATTATCTATGGACAATGGTTGGATACCGATAACAAAAGCAATTGTAAGAATTAGAGCAGAATTTGATAGATCTTTTAAATGTTTAAATAAAAATGTGTATTGCACAATATAATAAAATAGTACTTATCTATCAAAATTGCCAAGAAAGACTTTCAGATTTACATGAAACCCAAATTATAGAAGTATTAGCAAACCTACAAGAAAAACTCCTTAAAATCAGTACAATACATAGCTTGCAACTTTCCTTACCAAACAATTACACCAGTCTAGCCAGCTTTAATAAATAATTTCTGCCCGATACAATACATATAGCAGAACAAGTAATACTAGAAACTGACCTAGAAACTGACCAAGAAATAGAAACAACAATGGCACAAACAAATATAGAATTTCTCAGCTCAGCCTCCAGGCTTATACCAGATTTCGATGGTAAACACGAAAATCTGAGAAGTTTCCTAGACGCACTAGAAATAGTAGATTCCATTAAAGGAACTCATGAAGTTTTAGCTGTATCCGTCCTTAAATCAAAACTTAAAGGACATGCCAGGAACTTAATAGAATCAGAAACAACAATAGCAGACGTCATTCGTAAGCTTAAAAATGACGTAAAAGGCGAGTCAGTTGAAGTACTAAACGCTAAAATGTCGAACGTCCAACAAAAACTAAAACTGCAAACGTCTATACTCAAGAAATTCAACAATTGACAAAGGCTCTAGAAAGCGCCTATAGTGCAGACGGAATTTCTCTTTCCCTTGCCACTAAATATTCAACCCAACAAGCTGTAAAAGCTATGACAAAGAATTGCTCCATCGAAAAAGTTAAACTTATCATGGAAGCGGGACAGTTCAATAACATGAACGAAGCTGTCTCCAAGTTCGTAAATAGTTGCACAGATGCAACCGGTAAAACTGATACCGTTCTGTACTATAATCGACAGAGTAATAACTCATATAGAGGAAACTCATACCGAGGCGGAAGCCGAGGTGGATACCAAGGTAATTACCGAGGTAGTTACCAAAGTAGCCAAAGCCGAGGACGCGGAAATTTCAGAGGAAAATACATACTATAGAGGAAACAACCGTCAGAACGGTGGATTCTATAGTGGTAATAATGCCAACTCCAACAGGCAAAATAATAATGTCCGACAGGTGCAAACCACACCGGGAAACCAGTAAGTCCCCTTAAGAAAACAAAAACAGTAACGGTTCACACTATCAATCTTAATTTCAACATTTTTGTTTCATTACAAAATGAAAAAACACACAACATGTATACATTATTGGTAGATACAGGTGCGGACATATCTTTAATAAAAAAAAATACAGACACATTTCGTAACATAGATTACAAAAATATCACACAAATATCAGGTATTGGTGAAGGTTCAACCAATTCCAAAGGATTAGCATTCATAGAACTTCTCTTAGGAAAATATGCTATTCCACATAATTTTCATATAGTAGATTCAAACTTTCCCATTCCTTGCGATGGAACAATTGGTATAGATTTCATGAAAAAATTCAATTGTCAAATAGACTTAAAACCAGAAAATGATTGGCTCATCCTGAGACCAAATAATTTCAATTATCCCATCAATATTCCAATATATCATACACTAGAAAACAATTTAACAATTTTACCAGCACGATCCGAAGTTGTCCGAAAGATTGCTATAAATACAGCAACTGAATATATATTCATACCAAATCAAGAGATTCAAAATGGAGTATACATTGGAAACTCTATTTCAGACTCTCAAAACACCTTCGTCCGAATATTAAATACAACAAATACAAATGCAATCATTGTGTTTAGGGCAGCAGCGCGGTTAACAGCGCTCTGTTAGCTCGCGCGCTCTCCCATGCCCTTCGCTCTCGCGCGGCGTGGACGCGATCCACTCGGCGCTCCATCACGGGCGCTAGCCGTATGCCGAGCGGGAGAGAACAGTCTCTCGACACCTACGCGCCTACCTACAACCAGCCCTCAGCTTTGTGCACGCCAAATACACCAGAATTATAGTTGACGCCCCCGCCTTTTTATTTATTTGGGAATCCGAACTGTGGGAACGACCAACATCCACCCTCCTACAAAACATTGGTCCTTCGAGCCGGATCTTCGCCTTCCCTATAAGGAGGAGTCCAACCTGCAAGCATCGGTGGATTACATCGCTACGTTCCGAAGATAAGTACGATTTCGTCTTCCCAAATCGCTTCCTAGTGCGTTTTTTGATTTATTCCCCACCACGTCCGAGTTCCGCGATATATGTATATATATTCTTATATACATATCTGTGCATACAGTGCTATCCTTCTCTGTGCTTCCTTCTCTTTCGCCAACGCCATATTATCGGCGATTCCGGCCGTTCTCCGTTCCGTCGCCTCCAACTACCAGTGCTACGGTAGTTCTTCCATTTCGTTTTGTCTGGGCATGATTTGTGAAAAATTAAATATATTCGACAAAATCCAACTGCACCCCAGTTCACTAAAACATATGTGCATTCCAATTCACAATAGCGGCTCCGCATCTCCAAAATAACATACCAATATATATATACATCCATAAATACATACACATACATACATACATCCAAGTGCTAACATATTAAAAACCCACTCAACAATTATTAAGTGTTTTTATTCCGACATCTATATACACATATTATTTCCATAGTTGGCTGCAATAGATCGATCTATATCTATATCGATGGAGCCATACATATGTATATAAAAATAACATAACGCACATACAAAAATACCACACTCCGTATTTAAATACCGCGTCCCACACATACATTCCGCTCATATCCACATACATTTAACAATAAAAATCTGCGATTCCGAGCAGTTTACGCGTTCCAGCAATAACTTTGGTCGCCACAATACGTGATATTATCTCCAATTCCGTAACAAATTATCCTCCACCCAGGCACAGCGCATTTCCGCCGCGATTTCGCATTTTTTTGGTGCCAATTGTCGAATTGTATGTCCGTGGGAAATTAGAGGTGACAAAATTTAAGAAAAACTATCGGTATCACAAACACCAAATTGAAGACAAGAAATAAATTCAAGCTGCCGAATTACCCAAAATACATAGTCCCACGTTTGTTCCGCTTCCACTAACAGACGACTGTATAAGGAATTATTATTTTTTTTGCATATTCCTTCCGATAGTCTCTGCCACACCAGTAGCAGTTAATTTCTTGGCTCCGATCCTCGTGCTCGTGTATTCTATCGGCCCTACCACCTCCACGGTATAACAAGGGGAGCAAGAAATCGACCAATTCCGTCCACAATCCATCCGCACTAGATAAGGAAGATTAGTTGCCCACTGCAAGGGTCCGTCAAAAGGGTAAACGGAGGAAAGCCGCACTAACAATATTTTTTTTTTCAAATATTGCCACAGCCAGTGTGACCGTTCCTCTCCTCGGCGTGTATCAATTTGATCCACTCATTGCTTGGGAACCTCGATCCAGAGCGGCCACAAATAATTCGAGTTGGTATTAAAAATTGTTGTCCAACATCGCGCGAGTCCCTTTCCTTTCTATTCCTCCAGCAGTGGGTTCCTTTTTGTGTGTTGAAGGGATTTAGTGCCTTCTCGTGTGGTGCCCAGCCCAGGATTAGTTTTTTTTTCTGTTCTTTCGCCAATCCGCGGATTCCGCATCCGACTTCGCATCCAACCTCTGCGTGTGCGAGTAGTATGCCAACGGGGGACAAGGACAGCAAAGGGTTCTTGGCTGCGACATCTCCACGTCGGCTACGCACCTCTTCCGCCTCAGGAACTACCCCCACTCAAAAGATCAAGTCGCCAGTCACTCCCAGAGCAGCCAGTAGCAGCCCAGCTGCGAGGACCAAGTCGGTTCTCTTCCCGTCTCCCGTCACTCTCAAGGTGCCAGCTCGGATCCAAGGCGATCCAACCAGCTCCTTCGGTAATAGTCCCGTCAGCTCGAGACCTTCCATCACAATGGCTCAACCCGCCACCACTACTGCACGAGCAAAATTAGCCGCCGCCATTGGCCGGCTGGCTCATTTGGAAGCGCGCATCACTTCCGCTCCATCCGCATCTCTTTCCGAGGTTCGCCGAGGACAAATACTGAGTATGTGGGCGGATGTCGAGGCGGAATATAAAGCTTGCTCCGCAGTGATGGTTGACGAGGACCCAAAGGTCCAAGAAGACATCCGAGAGAAGTACGGCGAGTGCTATGGGGTATTTGAGCAGTGCCTCGCCGACCTCAATGCTCAGCTGGTCCAAACAGCAGTCCATCCGTCTGCACCGCAAACCTACCAGGGCGGCTGCCGACTGCCTCCCTGCGACATCGAGGTCTGCGCAGGAGATTACGTCCGTTGGCCTACTTTTCGAGATTTATTTACTGCAATTTACATAAATAATTCTAGGCTGTCTCCGGTAGAGAAGTTGTACCATCTCACCGCGAAGACAAGTGGCGATCCGAAGGCCATAGTCGAGAAGTCCCCGCTCAGAAACGATGGTTTCGAGTCGGCATGGTCGGCCCTCCGAAACCGTTATGAAAATAATCGGCTCCTGGTGACCAACCAGATAAATATTTTGCTCTTTTTGCCTCGCGTCGAGTCCGAGACCAGTCGAGCTTTAAAAGAGCTTCAAAGCACGATGCAAGGGGTCCTCACCGCCCTTGCTCACTCCAAGGTCTGCACCGACAACTGGGATAGCCTCCTCGTTACTATTTGTGCCTCCAAGTTGCCGAAGTTGACCCGGTCTTTGTGGGAAGCGTCCGTCACAGACAAGAAGGAGGTGCCTCCATGGACGGAAATCGATGCCTTCCTCACTCAGCGCTATTTGACGCTAGAGGCCATGGAGAGCGACCCGTCCACTTCCAAAGGCAATCCGACCCCACCATCGTCCAAAAGTTCCTTGAATCCGCAATCCTCTGGAAGCAACTCCAATCCGTTCCGGTCTCATGGTAGTCCCGTGCCAAGGAAGTTTCACTCCTTCCAGACACAAGTGAGTCCGAAGAGAGAACGTGTGATCTCTGTTCCAAAGAGAACCATCCGATCCGACTGTGTCCGCAGTTCCTACAAATGACTGTGGATGCACGAGCCAGCTGCATTAAAAAAAGGCAGCTGTGCTTGAACTGTTTCGCTAGAGGTCATCAGCTCCGTGAATGTGGAGTCCGCCACCACACGCTCCTGCATCGGGGGAC
The DNA here is from genome assembly GCF_018151105.1 of Drosophila obscura. Classification (NCBI taxonomy): domain Eukaryota; kingdom Metazoa; phylum Arthropoda; class Insecta; order Diptera; family Drosophilidae; genus Drosophila; species Drosophila obscura. Next base: position 261,636 of record NW_024542768.1, on the reverse strand, counting down.
TCCAGCTCCCAGCGAGCTGACTTCCACAACAGCGGAGGATCCCGCTTCTTCCGTCGCTCCGCCCAACGTTCAGAACTATTTTGCTTCGGGAACAAGAGCGGTGCTTCTCGGTACGGCAATAATCAACATCTGCCACCGGGGGACAAATTTCCGTGCCCGCGCTCTGATCGACTCGGGCTCCGAGGCGACGTTCATTACGGAACGTCTCTTTAATATCATCCAGTTGCCATTCCGCCTTATTCAGGCCCAGGTTTCAGGCCTAAATGAGACTGTAGCAGCTCAATCCAAGAAGCTCTGTGATTTGTCCATTCGCTCCCTGATGACGCCGAGCGTACAGTTAAACGCCACGGCCTACGTCCTGCCCGACATAGCCGGCAATCTCCCTTCATATCCGATCCCGCAGAGCGCGTTGCGAGACTTGCCGAACCTGCCTTTAGCAGACCCTAAATTTTATGAGAGCTCACACATAGACGTTCTGATCGGAGCCGACATCCTTCCGTCAGACCGACATCTGTGGTTCCCTCCTCGGACAGCAAACCATCTTTGGATGGGTCCAGTCCAGTGCCAAGTGCTGTTCCAGACCAGATTGCATCTTTCTCCACCCAAATTTCCCACGTCCGCGATGCTCCATTGGACAAACTTCTCACAAAGTTTTGGGAGGTGGAGGATCTACCTATCAAGGTATCAGAAGAGTCGGACTCCTATTGCGAAAGAAATTTTCTTCGAACCACGTCAAGAACGTCAAGTGGAAAGTACGTGGTAACACTGCCGTTTCGTGACCCCGATCATTGTGGATGAGGCCTGGGGCATTCAAGGTCCATTGCCCTAGCTCAGTTTCTCCGAAATGAGAATCGGCTAAAGAGAAACGTTCCATTTCAAGAACAGTATAACTCTGTGATCCAGGAATACTTAGATCTCGATCATATGACAAAGGTTCCGTCCACTAACGAGTCCGCCAATTATTATCTTCCGCACCATGCGGTAATCAAGCCGGAGAGCACTACCACGAAAGTCCGAGTGGTATTCAACGCGTCCAGCCTTTCTGCGAACGGCACGAGCTTGAATGATCTTCTTCATGCTGGTCTGGTCCTCCAATCCGACTTAACCCTCCAAATCCTGAAGTGGCGCTATTTCCGATACGTCTTCAACTCCGACATTACAAAGATGTATCGCCAAATTTGGGTACATCCAACGTGCACGCCCTTCCAGCGAATATTATTTCGAAACCAGGAGGGTGAGATTCGGGATTATGAGCTGAAAACCGTGACCTTTGGTGTCAATTGCGCTCCGTTTCTAGCCATCCGGGTACTGCAACAGCTTGCCGACGACATCCAGTCGCGATTTCCAAAGGCAAGTCACATTGTACGGCATTTCATGTACGTCGACGACGTCCTAGTCGGGGCAGACTCCATCAAGGAGGCTCAGCTGGCTATCCACGAATTGCAGGCCGCCCTCAGCTCTGCAGGTTTTCCACTGCGCAAATGGACGTCCAACCAAAAGGAGATTTTGGCCGAGCTTCCGAGTGACCACCTCCTGCACACCGATTTTCTGGAAATCGATGCCGAGAGCACGGCAAAGACCCTCGGAGTGCGCTGGAAGGCGGCGTCAGACGAGTTCTTCTTTGTTTCTCCCGTGTTCACGCTTGAGTTATCCTACACCAAGCGAGAAGTTCTTTCCCAAATTGCGAAGCTGTTTGACCCCGCGGGGTGGCTAGCCCCATTCATCGTCCGGTCCAAGATTTTTATGCAGGAGATCTGGTTGCAAGATTTGGGATGGGACGAACCTCTTCCAAGTTCGTTGTACCAACGCTGGCTGGAATTTCTGCAAAGTTACGCATCACTACCCGAGATCAAGATTCCAAGATGGGTATGTTACCAGCCATCGGTAAAAATCGAACATCACGGTTTCTGCGATGCCTCCGAAAAGGCGTACGGTGCAGCGCTCTACGTGCGCGTCGAGTGTGACCAGCATATCACGGTGCATCTACTGTCGGCGAAAACACGAGTCGCTCCCGTGAAGACCGTTTCGCTTCCTCGACTAGAGCTGTGCGGTGCAGTGCTCCTTTCCGAAATGGCGACGGCTATCCTGCCAAGCATGCCGACGGGAAGTCATCAATGCTACTACTGGACCAATTCTACTATTGTACTGGCCTGGTTGAGCAAGCCCGCTTGCCATTGGACTACCTTTGTGGCCAATCGAGTGACGAAAATAGCTCAGACTACCGAAACCAGTCATTGGGCTCATGTTCGTTCCGAACATAACCCCGCTGACTTAGCCAGTCGAGGCGTAGCTTTACCAGAACTGGTGGGTAGCCAACTCTGGTGGCATGGACCAGCGTGGTTGCAATCTCCACGTGATCAATGGCCAGCCCAAGCCGCCGAAACTCCAGTTCAAACCCTAGAGCAGCGGGCCGTGAAGGTCCATCTCGTTTCCAGCCCACCCGAAGATTTCCTGGAGCGGTTCTCCCAGCTTGAGAAGGCTCTTCGAGTGCGGGCATATGTTCTACGTTTTATTCAGTGTTGCCGGAAAGTACCACTCGCATGTATGGACCACCTCACTAGTGGGGAAATTAACGAAGCGGAGCGAACTCTTATCCTAGAGGCTGAGCGCCGGGACTTCCCCCAAGAATCTCACTGCCTGAGTGGTAAACGTCCCGTGCCAAGTTCAAGCTCTATTTTGAATCTGAACCCCTTTCTAGACCGACAGGGGATCATGAGAGCCTGTGGCCGGATCACAGCTTCACAAGATCTGAAGTATGATGAGCGCCATCCAATCATCCTGTCCTATAGTTGCCGCCTGTCTCGCCTGCTCGCTCACTTCACGCACAGGATCACTCCCCATGGCGGCAATCAACTGATGACGCGCCTCATTCGCTGCAAATATTGGATCCCGAGAATCCGGAACCTGATGAAGGGCGTGGTGAACTCCTGCAAGGTCTGCATCATCCACAAGAAGAAGCTACAGATCAACTGATGGGTGATCTCCCGACAGACCGAACTTCTTTCTCCAGACCGTTTACCCATACCGGTATTGACTATGCAGGTCCTTTCGACATAAGGAACTATACCGGGAGAGCGTGCCTGATCACCAAGGGTTATGTGTGCGTATTTGTATGTTTTGCCACGAAGGCCATTCACTTGGAGGCTACTTCCGACCTGACCACCGAGAAGTTTCTAGCAGCTTTCGCTCGCTTCGTCGCTAGACGAGGTTGTCCGCAGCGTATCCATTCCGACAATGGAAAAACTTTCGTGGGAGCAGCAACTGTACTTTCTCGGGACTTTCTAGAGGCGTTCCAGGATTCGGTGACTGAGGCATACAGCCATCAACGGGTTGCATGGCGTTTCATCCCGCCAGGAGCTCCACATATGGGGGGCCTTTGGGAAGCCGGCGTAATGAGTTTTAAAACGCTCTTCTACAAGGCCACGTCCACCCGGAAATATACCTTTGAGGAGCTCTCGACGCTGCTCGCTAAGATTGAAGCATGCCTAAATTCCAGGCCACTCTCACCTATGTCCGAAAGTCCGACAGAGTTGCTGGCCCTCACTCCAGGGCACTTCCTTATCGGAGGACCGTTAATGGCGACCGCAGAGCCCGAAATTAAAGAGAACCTCCAGTCGATCATTAATCGGTGGCAGCATTTGAAGGCTCTCAACCAGCAGTTCTGCCAGAGGTGGAAGGATGAGTACCTCAAGGAACTCCACAAGCGCAACAAGTGGCAGACGGATATGCCCAATCTTCAGATCGGCGATATGGTTATCGTGAAAGAAGATAACCTGCCTTCTAACGACTGGCGACTCGGAAGAGTACAGTCCGTGTATCCCGGCGCCGATAACAGGGTTCGGGTGGTAGACATTCTTACTGCCCGCGGTGTGCTCAAACGCCCGGTCGCAAAAGTCGTTCTCCTTCCGGGGGAACTCCCTCGTCCCGTACAACAATAACGGAAGGCGTCCTCTGCCTAGCCCGTTTAGTAATGCATCTCCGTGTCTACTATTCCATCCAAGTTTCTTTTCGCCTCCAAAAAAACCCTCGTTTGTTCTTCCAACAGTACTTAGAGAAGTGCCTGTCACCTGTTCCTAGCACGTTACTAATGCTTCTCCGATTCTTTTTTTCCGAACCAGTTCATTTTGCATCCAGATCCTGATGGCTCCACAACCCCGTGTCAATCACACCTCAGGGAGCAGACGCTCCCGAGTACAAGCTACCTCCCGCTGCCGAGTCTGCTCCGGAAGCCATCCACTACGAGACTGCCGTAGCTTCCTCAAGCTGAGCGTGGCGAAGAGGCTCCGAGCCGTGCTGGTCAACAAATACTGCCGGAACTGCCTGGCTCATCAGCACTCTGGCAAGGATTGCCGAAGTGGTGGCCGGTGCAAGGTGTGCCACAAGGACCATCACACGCTGCTCCACATGCGACCGTCCCAGCGCCCAGCCCGCTCGGAGTCGCCAGCTCCGTCTCCAGCTCCGTCTCCAGCGCCGGTGTCCCGAGCCGATCGCCGCCCCCGTTCTCCGGAAAGACGCCCCAAGCCGGGGCCCTCCCGGCGGCCAGCCCGCTCAAAGTCGTCGGCCGCGACTCCAGGTCCGTCTCCAGCTCCGGTGTCCCGAGCCGATCGCCGCCAACGGGTTCCCGCAAGACGCCCAAAGACGTGGTCCTCTCAGCGCCCAGCCCGCTCGGAGTCGTCAGCCGTGACTCCAGGTCCGTCTCCAGCTCCAGTGTCCCGAGCCGATCGCCGACCCATCGTGGGTCATCCGGCTCCATCGGTCGATACGCTGCTCCAGCACCGAAGCACCAACTGCCTCCCGACAGCCCGAGTGGTCTTGGACACGGGAACGAAAACCCACGAGGCAACGGCGCTCATCGACCCATGCACGCCTGTGAGCTGCATTGACGCTTCCTTGGCCGCCGACTTAAAGTTGCCCAGCACGCGCATCGGAGCGGAGAAGGTGGCCACAGCCATTATCCGCGCCAGGACCGGCGATGTCCAATTGGACGTGGTCCTCAAACTGGCTCCCCGCTTACGCGTCCGCACGCCGCTGCGACCCTTGAGCGAGGCGACTCGGGTCAGGTTCAACGACATCAGCCTTGCCAATGAGCATTTCCATCGCCCGGCCACCGTCTCTCTAGTATTGGGAGCGGATGTCTACCAGAAGGTGATCCAACCCGGGTTCCTTGCTCGAGGAGACGGCCTTCCAGTGGCCCAAAGCACCGTTTTCGGATGGATTGTGTCCGGGACCTGTACGCAGCCATAGGAGGTGATGTTGCAGTCCTGCAAGGGGGGGAGGATGTTTAGGGCAGCAGCGCGGTTAACAGCGCTCTGTTAGCTCGCGCGCTCTCCCATGCCCTTCGCTCTCGCGCGGCGTGGACGCGATCCACTTAAAAATTTGTCCGATTATTCATGTCACATAACAAGATTATGTAAAAAGAATGTTAACTTCGAATGGACAGATAAATGTCAGAAAGCATTCGAATATTTAAAAGTACAATTGATGAAACCAACCTTACTGCAATATCCAGATTTTAGCAAAAAATTTTGTATAACAACGGATGCAAGTAAACAAGATTATAATGGAACTCAGCTACCAGTAGCGTATGCATCAAGATCATTTACAAAGGGAGAAAGTAATAAAAACACAACAGAACAAGAATTAGCTGCAATACATTGGGCAATAAAACATTTTCGACCATACATTTATGGCAAACATTTCACTGTCTAAACTGACCATAGACCACTTACCTATTTATTTTCTATGATTAACCCCAGCTCAAAATTAACACGTATGAGACTAGATTTGGAGGAATATGATTTTACTGTGGAGTATCTTAAGGGAAAGGACAACCATATAGCAGATGCGTTATCAAGAATAACCATTACAGACTTAAAAAATATACAAACAACCAATACAGTATTAAAAGTCACTACAAGAAATCAAAGTAGACAAAAAACCTGCGCAGGTTCAAACACAGAATTGCAAAAGCAATCGATCTCTTCAAAGCCCAATATATACAACGTCATACAAAATGATGATGTTAAAAAAGTAGTGACCTTACATTTATCTTCGACTAAATGTTTCTTTAAACATGGGAAAAAGATATTTGTGAGAATTAAAGTTAGCGACCTTTATACTAATGGAACCTTCGACTTAGGTCAATTTTTCCAAAGGCTTGAAAAAGAAGCCGGTATAAATAACATCAGCCAACTTAAAATGGCACCGAGCGAAGAAATCTTTGAGAACATTTCAACAGATTCTTTTAAGAAGAAGGGCCATAAAATATTAAAGAATTTAAGAGTAGCGCTACTCAAACCGGTGACCACAATAAAAGAAAATAAAGAAAAATAAGAGATACTGTCTACATTCCATGATGATCCAATCCAAGGAGGTCACACAGGTATAGCTAAAACATTAGCGAAAATAAGAAGGCATTATTATTGGAAAAACAGGACACGTCAAATTACAAATTATGTGAGAGAGTGTCCCAAATGCCAAAAGTCCAAAACGACTAAACATACCAAGACCCCATTGACTATAACTAAAACACCACAAATGGCGTTTGATAGGGTAATTGTGGATACGATCGGTCCACTTCCTAAATCAGAACAAGGAAACGAATATGCAGTCACTTTAATCTGTGACTTGAAAAAATACCTTGTAGCCATACCAATCAAGAACAAAAGTGCAAAAAGCTAAAGCTATACTTGAAGATTTTATTCTAAAGTACAGTCCAATGAAGATGTTCATTACAGACATGGGAACGGAATACAAAAATTCAATAATTGAAGATTTATGTAAAAACTTAAATATTCAAAACATAACATCCACTGCACATCATCACCAGACTGTAGGAAAAAAAGGGAGGGACTGCCTTGTGCAGTGTCTTGTGTTCGGGCTGATGGACTGCCTGTATCTTGTATTCGGGCTGATGGACTGCCTAGTGCAGTGTCTTGTGTTCGGGCTGATGGACTGCCTACTCTATCGGCCGATCTTGGCCCTTTTATGCAGCTGGCGATCGCACCTGAGACCAGGAAATAATTAATTCTTGCTGACTTAAGGTTATTGGGTAATAATAACTGTGGTAACTAGGCCGAAGCTTGGTGCTTCGTTGACAATTTTTAGTGAGTCAGGGTGGTTTTGCTGATGCTGCATCCCGGAAGGTGCAGTTGGGAATTGGGTATTTGGTTTCAAAAGAAATGAGTTTTCGCTAACTCTGCATCGCAGAAGTTGAGTGGCAAGTCGATCATTTTACGTTGGCTTGACTTATTGTGAAATAACGCAAATGATATTTCTTATGTAGGCCGTCGATTGCGAAATGTCACAATTGTTGTGTGGACAAAAATGTGTAGAGTTGAGAGTTCTTAATTAAATTGCGAGCGTTGCTTAGAAGTATTTTTATTTCCTGGGTGCTGACACACCGCTATTTGTGGAGAACCGTGGCTAGAGCCATGGTTCGTTAGCTCGGTGTATATCAGTTTGGTTATTTTCTCCCGCCAGCGTGGATGCGCTGACACTTCGCCCTTTGTGACGAGCCATGGCTAGAACCATGGTTCGTTACACCCCCCCCCTTTCTTCCGGGTGGGTGATGGAGAGATTAGTGGGGTGCTGAGGTTCGCCTTTTCCCTGTTCTTTGGCTTGTGCCGAGTCTCCGGATTCGTCGCTTTTAATCTCGTCACTTTAGCGTGGCGTCGGTAACGTTATATTTTCTACTGCTGCTGTGATCGTGGCCTTTCTGCTGTTCTGGGTGCTTTGTAGTTGGTGTCTGCTTGGTGGGTCGATTATCCCATATGACGATGGTTTTCTCGGCGGTTTTCTTCGGTCGTTCTTTATCCACGCATTCTTGAATCGGCGGTGCTATGTCGGGAGCCAAGGATCCGTCGGTAGTTCTAGGTCGTCTTCGGTGGGTTCGGTGGCTCCGGAGTCAAACGTTTGATTCGGGTCTTTCGGTAGGATGGGTCTGTCGAATGTAAATGCTTGGATCAGCTGTAAAAGCTATGACAAAGAATTGCTCCATCGAAAAAGTTAAACTTATCATGGAAGCGGGACAGTTCAATAACATGAACGAAGCTGTCTCCAAGTTCGTAAATAGTTGCACAGATGCAACCGGTAAAACTGATACCGTTCTGTACCATAATCGGCAGAGTAATAACTCATATAGAGGAAACTCATACCGAGGCGGAAGCCGAGGTGGATACCAAGGTAATTACCGAGGTAGTTACCAAAGTAGCCAAAGCCAAAATTCAATTGTCAAATAGACTTAAAACCAGAAAATGATTGGCTCATCCTGAGACCAAATAATTTCAATTATCCCATCAATATTCCAATATATCATACACTAGAAAACAATTTAACAATTTTACCAGCACGATCCGAAGTTGTCCGAAAGATTGCTATAAATACAGCAATTGAATATATATTCATACCAAATCAAGAGATTCAAAATGGAGTATACATTGGAAACTCTATTTCAGACTCTCAAAACACCTTCGTCCGAATATTAAATACAACAAATAAAAATGCAATCATTGAATTAAATACTATAAAATTCGAACCATTAGATGATTATGACATAGTAAATACCAATCCTAATAATATTCAGACCGAAATTTTAGACAAGTTAGATAAAAACCTCCCCTTTTCAATTCAAAACCATTCTTACAGAATTATGCACCAAATACTGTGATATATTCGGAACAGAAACCGAATCGATATCAACTAATAATTTTTTTAAACAAAAGATAAGAATGAAAGATGATGAACCGATATATATAAAAAACTACAGAATTCCCCACAGTCAAAAAGAGGAAGTAACAAAGCAAGTAGAAATGCTAATAAAAGACAAAATAGTAAAACCCTCAGTCTCTGAATACAACAGTCCATTATTAATTGTCCCGAAAAAATCATTACCGAATTCAGATAGTAAAAGATGGCGCCTAGTGATTGACTACCGCCAAATAAACAAAAAAGTTTTATCAGACAAATTTCCACTTCCCAGAATAGATGAGATTTTTGATCAATTAGGTAGAGCTAAAAAAGTAGAAAAGTATTTCATGCCTAGATCTGATGTCAGGTTTTCATCAAATAGAACTTGAAGAAAGTTCAAGAAATATAACTTCATTTTCAACGAGCAATGGCTCCTATCGCTTCACGCGATTACCATATGGTTTAAAAATAGCGCCCAGTTCTTTTCAAAGAATGATGACAATTGCAATTTCAGGTATTATAGAGAAATACCCAGTCCCAACGGACGCAGATAGCGCTAGAAGATTCGTTGCATTTTGCAATTATTATAGACGTTTCATTAAAAATTTCTCCGATTATTCATGTCACATAACAAGATTATGTAAAAAGAATGTTAACTTCGAATGGACAGATAAATGTTAGAAAGCATTCGAATATTTAAAAGTACAATTGATGAAACCAACCTTACTGCAATATCCAGATTTTAGCAAAAAATTTTGTATAACAACGGATGCAAGTAAACAAGATTATAATGGAACTCAGCTACCAGTAGCGTATGCATCAAGATCATTTACAAAGGGAGAAAGTAATAAAAACACAACAGAACAAGAATTAGCTGCAATACATTGGGCAATAAAACATTTTCGACCATACATTTATGGCAAACATTTCACTGTCAAAACTGACCATAGACCACTTACCTATTTATTTTCTATGATTAACCCCAGCTCAAAATTAACACGTATGAGACTAGATTTGGAGGAATATGATTTTACTGTGGAGTATCTTAAGGGAAAAGACAACCATATAGCAGATGCGTTATCAAGAATAACCATTACAGACTTAAAAAATATACAAACAACCAATACAGTATTAAAAGTCACTACAAGAAATCAAAGTAGACAAAAAACCTGCGCAGGTTCAAACACAGAATTGCAAAAGCAATCGATCTCTTCAAAGCCCAATATATACAACGTCATACAAAATGATGATGTTAAAAAAGTAGTGACCTTACATTTATCTTCGACTAAATGTTTCTTTAAACATGGGAAAAAGATATTTGTGAGAATTAAAGTTAGCGACCTTTATACTAATGGAACCTTCGACTTAGGTCAATTTTTCCAAAGGCTTGAAAAAGAAGCCGGTATAAATAACATCAGCCAACTTAAAATGGCACCGAGCGAAGAAATCTTTGAGAACATTTCAACAGATTCTTTTAAGAACAAGGGCCATAAAATATTAAAGAATTTAAGAGTAGCGCTACTCAAACCGGTGACCACAATAAAAGAAAATAAAGAAAAATAAGAGATACTGTCTACATTCCATGATGATCCAATCCAAGGAGGTCACACAAGTATAGCTAAAACATTAGCGAAAATAAGAAGGCATTATTATTGGAAAAACAGGACACGTCAAATTACAAATTATGTGAGAGAGTGTCCCAAATGCCAAAAGTCCAAAACGACTAAACATACCAAGACCCCATTGACTATAACTAAAACACCACAAATGGCGTTTGATAGGGTAATTGTGGATACGATCGGTCCACTTCCTAAATCAGAACAAGGAAACGAATATGCAGTCACTTTAATCTGTGACTTGAAAAAATACCTTGTAGCCATACCAATCAAGAACAAAAGTGCAAAAAGCTAAAGCTATACTTGAAGATTTTATTCTAGAGTACAGTCCAATGAAGATGTTCATTACAGACATGGGAACGGAATACAAAAATTCAATAATTGAAGATTTATGTAAAAACTTAAATATTCAAAACATAACATCCACTGCACATCATCACCAGACTGTAGGAAAGAAAGGGAGGGACTGCCTTGTGCAGTGTCTTGTGTTCGGGCTGATGGACTGCCTGTATCTTGTATTCGGGCTGATGGACTGCCTAGTGCAGTGTCTTGTGTTCGGGCTGATGGACTGCCTACTCTTTCGGCCGATCTTGGCCCTTTTATGCAGCTGGCGATCGCACCTGAGACCCGGAAATAATTAATTCTTGCTGACTTAAGGTTATTGGGTAGTAATAATTGTAGGGTGTGGTAACTAGGCCGAAGCTTGGTGCTTCGTTGACAATTTTTAGTGAGTCAGGGTGGTTTTGCTGAAGCTGCATCCCGGAAGGTGCAGTTGGGAATTGGGTATTTGGTTTCAAAAGAAATGAGTTTTCGCTAACTCTGCATCGCGGAAGTTGAGTGGCAAGTCGATAACTTTACGTTGGCTTGACTTATTGTGAAATAACGCAAATGATATTTCTTATGTAGGCCGTCGATTGCGAAATGTCACAATTGTTGTGTGGACAAAAATGTGTAGAGTTGAGAGTTCTTAATTAAATTGCGAGCGTTGCTTAGAAGTATTTTTATTTCCTGGGTGCTGACACACCGCTATTTGTGGAGAACCGTGGCTAGAGCCATGGTTCGTTAGCTCGGTGTATATCAGTTTGTTTGTTTTCTCCCGCCAGCGTGGATGCGCTGACACTTCGCCGTTTCTGACGAGCCATGGCTAGAACCATGGTTCGTTACACCCCCCCCCCTTTCTTCCGGGTGGGTGATGCAGAGATTAGTGGGGTGCTGAGGTTCGCCTTTTCCCTGTCCTTTGGCTTGTGCCGAGTCTCCGGATTCGTCGCTTTTAATCTCGTCACTTTAGCGTGGCGTCGTTAACGTTATATTTTCTACTGCTGCTGTGATCGTGGCCTTTCTGCTGTTCTGGGTGCTTTGTAGTTGGTGTCTGCTTGGTGGGTCGATTATCCCATATGACGATGGTTTTCTCGGCGGTTTTCTTCGGTCGTTCTTTATCCACGCATTCTTGAATCGGCGGTGCTATGTCGGGAGCCAAGGATCCGTCGGTAGTTCTAGGTCGTCTTCGGTGGGTTCGGTGGCTCCGGAGTCAAACGTTTGATTCGGGTCTTTCGGTAGGATGGGTCTGTCGAATGTAAATGCTTGGATCAGCGGGGCCAAGTCCGGCGGCCACGGCTCCGGGACTGGTTCGGGCTCATGTCCGGTTGGATCGGCGGCTTCGGAGTAAAATGGCTGGCTGGGGTCTTCGGGTGAGAGGGTTGTGTCGAAGGCGCTGGGCGTTTCGATCCTCCGTTGGTAGTCGCTTATGTGGGCGACGATGGGTGTGGCGTTGGCCGTGGGTAGATATGTTTCATATCTCTGATGCAATACTTGGGTGGTATTGGCGGTCGTTTGGCTCATGAACAGGTGAGTCTCGGCGATTCCTCTTGTTTTGGACCAACAGCTGGTACGGGCGACAAAGATCTCGGACCTGGCTCTAGGCATGTCTCGGTGCATGGCGCTAGCAGTCAAGTCGGTACGCGGAAGGTACTCCATTGTGTTGGCGAGGATCGGTGTGGCGTCGGCCGTGGGTACGACAGGGCGGCGGTCGGTGCATCGTGGGGGTATCGTCCTGGTTTCCGGGCCCGCGTTGTGGGGCTCTGTTGATATCAGTTCAATTATGGGCCCCGACCAGCGTGGGGTTAGCGTGGCTGTTTCCCGTGTTGCTGGGCTGTCGGATGGTGGTTGCCGTTGTCCTTTTTCGCTGCTGGCGGTCGGTTTTGAGGGTGTCCGTGCGTTCCCTGCTTCCGATGCGGTTTCTCTGCGTGCTTGCTCTGTTGCTTGTCTTGGACCTGGGCTTCCTGTGTCGAGCGCCGGGTTCAAGTGTGTTTGTCTCGTGTGTGAGATCCTCGTGGTTTGTTTGGGGTGTGTGTCCCCTGTGGTTGGCCTAGGACGCGGTTGCTCCGTAGTGACCGTGGGACTCGTTTTCCCGATTGCTTGGTTGTGGTTGGCTTGTATTGGCCTCGGATTCGTGTTCTCCGTTGTGGGCCGGCGTTTCGTATTCGTTGCGATTGGTTTGGGTGTCAAGTGCTGCGTTGCGTTATTGGGTGCCGTGTGCGTTGTGGTAGGTCGTGGACGTAGGTTCGTTGCGATTTGTTGGGGTTTCTGGTATCGGGGTTCGGCGTCTTGTACGTGGATGGTAGTAAGCACGGGTTCAGTGGGCATGGGGTGACGGTCTCGTAGCTGTAGCAGCGTGGATCCGCATTGGATCGTAGTTTCGGTGGCACCTAGGAAGTCCATGCCGACAATGACTTGTCCCAACATGTTTGGCAGGACCAGGAGCGGGATTTGAACCTCTCGTTGATCCAGCTTGATGTGCGCCAGTAGAACTTGTGAGATCTCTCTGACCGAGCCATCGGCCAGGCGTATGCGGACGCATGCATCTTGCAGGTTGGTGTTGTTGTCTAGTTGTCGGGCGAGGTTTGCGCAGATGAAGCTTCTGGATGCCCCGGTGTCGATTGTGGCTTCCGTTGCGTGTCCTCCTATGGTCACCATCGCCACTATCCAGCCGTTGCTTACGTGTAGAGGGTTATTTAGTCGCGGGTTGGAGGAGGCGTCGTTCCCGGCTGATCCCGTGTCAGTTGGGGACGCATGTCGTTTCCCGACGTGTTTTGGCGGCAGCAATTTACGGTCCGTGTGCCGCGTTTGCCACATTCCCAGCAGAATAGGATGGAGGGATTATGGCAGTCGTATGCCGCATGCCCCGCTTCACCACACCGGCGACAGGCTGCGCGTGGGTTGGTGATGGGGGTCGTGATCATGTGATGGGCTACGTCGGGATTCGCCGTACTGTTTGGATGAGCTGGTGGTTTCCCTGGTGTGTCTGTCGATTCCCAATGGGGACTCAGAAATGGCGTCTGGTGCGAGTCGCAATTCCTCGGCTCTGAAGCCGGCCTTGCGTATCTTGGAGTGTTACGCGGGGGTGCGAAAGTGGTTGGGATGGTCCGCTCTTGGATGCTCTCGAACTCGGTGGCCAACATTGTGAGCTGTGCTAAGCTTTGTAGTTCGTGTCGCCGCACGTACATCTGGTATGCTGGCAGGGCGTTATCGTAGATCCTGTTCAGTTCCTTGGCTGCGTCGTACCTGGCGTGGTGCATGAGTAGACGTATCTCGATGAGGTAATCTTTGAACAATTCTCCTACCGCTTGCTTGCGGGCTCGGATCCGGTCTTCCAATTGTTCAAAATACCGTGGCGGCAAGAAGAAAGTCAAGAATTCTTGGCGGAAATATGCCCATGAGCTGCCTTGTAGTTGGCTGGTGCGGTACCAGCGACTGGCCCGATCGGTGAGAAGTTCGGTCATGGCTCGAGGTAGCTGATTTGTGTCCACCCCATATGAGAGAGCACGTTCCTCGAGTAGTTCCAGAAACGCGAGTGGATCGTCCTGTCCGTCGAACCTGATCCCCCATTTCCGAATCTGTTCCGCGATGTGGGCGGTGGAAGGGTCCATGGCTGGCACGATCCTCTGGGTGGGCGAGCGGCTGGTCTCCGTAACTGGAGGTCTGGGCAGATCGGCTGGCGTTACGATGCGTGGTGGGCAGGGTGTGCTGTATTCGGCCGCTGTGGGGACTTGTAACCCGGCTTTTGGGTCGTTTTTCCGCTGGTCAGACGGCCCAGGAGTGGTGGGCATGGGCGACTTGGAGCGTCCTGCTGGTCTGGCGTATTGCCGTTCGAGGTCGGCCAATCGAACCCAGGCATCCTGCGAGAGTGCTCCGGCGACTAGGGTGGCGAATCTCTTTCGTCGTTCCTCGACTGTTCCGTCGTTTCCGAATCCGAATTCCTCGGCCAGGGTTTCCAGCTCGTCCCGCCGGAGTTTGTAGATCCAGCCGGTTGTGACTCCTGGATTGGTATGGAGTCCCTCCGGGTAAAATTCGTCGGGTTGACCGGCGGTTAGTAGCACTGACTTACGTGTTGTTTGTGGTATTTCTGCTTGTAGCACTTTTGCTCGCGACTGGATTTTGCGTTTTGGGCTTGACGGTTATTGATCCTTGCTAGCCTAGTTTCTTTCAGTGGCCGTGGGTCTTTACTCCACAAAGCTCCGTATTAAGGTGTTAGTCTCCTTAAAGTCACCAAAAAGTCCCTGCTCGGGCGCCACTTGTGAGGTCCTATTTCAGGCTGAGGTATGCATCAGTCTGTCCAGGGTCCACTACAAGACAATTTGTAGATCGCAGGTGACTTTTAGGTTCGGAGCGGCCGAAAGAGAGGTAGGACGCAGGAGGACCGTTTTGCTGCTGACAAAAATACTTCAAGAAAATCGTCGTTTTGGTTTTGCTGGTGTTTATTATTTTATTACTTAATTCTTTGTGGGTTTGTGTACGATGGATTACTTGCGGATCTTGTTACCTTGCCTTGGAGCCGTTGGACTGGGGGTGCAGTGTCTTGTGTTTGGGCTGAGGGACTGCCTAGTTCAGTGTCTTGGGTGTGTGACTGAGGGACTGCGTAGTACAGTGTCTTGGGTGTGTGACTGAGGGACTGCCTTGTGCAGTGTCTTGTGTTCGGGCTGATGGACTGCCTACTCTTTTGCCGATCTTGGCTCTTTTATGCAGCTGGCGATCGCACCTGAGACCCGGAAATAATTAATTCTTGCTGACTTAAGGTTATTGGGTAATAATAATTGTAGGGTGTGGTAACTAGGCCGAAGCTTGGTGCTTCGTTGACAATTTTTAGTGAGTCAGGGTGGTTTTGCTGATGCTGCATCCCGGAAGGTGCAGTTGGGAATTGGGTATCTGGTTTCAAAAGAAATGAGTTTTCGCTAACTCTGCATCGCGGAAGTTGAGTGGCAAGTCGATCATTTTACGTTGGCTTGACTTATTGTGAAATAACGCAAAATGATATTTCTTATGTAGGCCGTCGATTGCGAAATGTCACAATTGTTGTGTGGACAAAAATGTGTAGAGTTGAGAGTTCTTAATTAAATTGCGAGCGTTGCTTAGAAGTATTTTTATTTCCTGGGTGCTGACACACCGCTATTTGTGGAGAACCGTGGCTAGAGCCATGGTTCGTTAGCTCGGTGTATATCAGTTTGGTTATTTTCTCCCGCCAGCGTGGATGCGCTGACCCTTCGCCGTTTGTGACGAGCCATGGCTAGAACCATGGTTCGTTACACCACCAAGCTGAGCGGTATTGTTTCGCTAAGCTGTAACATAACAGTGTGTTTGTTTGGAAATTGTCTTTTTATTTTTTATTAATTTATTTTTGGTCGAACTCAAGACTCGGTTACGATACCGATAGTTTTGGATTCGGAACAAAAAAAAACAACAATAGAAGACCGAAACACCAATTTGCCAATTGGCAGTGGAAATTGCCAAATAATTACTATAAGTGCGCCGTGCCTCGCGAGTAATTTATTCGGTGAGTGGACGATGTTGATTTGTGGCACACGAAAATCGTACTTATCTTGGGATCCTGGTGGTGAAGGCGATGCCGTGCTCGAAGGGTTGGGGAAGGCGAAGTAAATCCGGCTCGAAGGACCAATGTTTGAGCGTAGAGGCGGTGCGAAATCCCAGGATCGATTCCCAAAATAAATACGAGATGTAGCGGTCCAAGTTCTTCAATATGTACAGATTTATTCGTAGGGTTTAGGTAGTCGCGTGCAAAAGCCGGCCGTTTTGCTTAGGGTGGAAAAGCGAATTAAAATAGATCGGTGGCACTCAAGCTGCCGATGGCTGTCGACGGCGAGAGCGGGAGCGTGGGCGTGAGCGTGGGCGGGAGCGCCAGCGTGGTGAGTATGCGCGCGAGAGCGCGTCGCCGGGGGGAATAATGCTCTTAAGTACGAGGGCGAGAGCGAGGGCGACCGCTTGTGTAGCTGGAACGCTAACAGCGATGTGTGGCTGGAATGCCCACAGAGCGGTTGCCCCGCCAGCGCCGTCCTCACTCTGAATAGGATCTATTATTGCTCGTTTCTTTAGTTTGAGCGTCATAGGCTTGGCTATGTTAGCGAAATTAGGAATGAACTTCCTATAAAATCCGCATAGTCCTAAGAATGACTTGATTTATTTCGTGGTTTCGGGGATGGGAAACCCTGTGATGGCTGTGATCTTGTTAGGATTTGGTATTATTCCTTCGGGTGTAACTTCAGAAACTCACACTTATCCATTTGTAGCTTGAGGTTTGCGTCTCTCAGCTTGCCAAATACTTTTCTTAGTGACAGAAGGTGTTCGTCCAATGAAGTGGAGAAAATTATTATGTCATCTAAGTACACCAAACAGTCTGTGAAAATTAAGTCTTCCAAAAGATCGTTCATGCATCTTTGGAATGTGGCGGGGGCGTTGGTTAGCCCAAATGGCATTCGAGCATACTCGTAATGACCATGTTTGTAGAGAAAGCTGTTTTCGCGATCGAATTGGGTTCCATTGGGATTTGATGGAATTTGATGGAAACCTTTTGCCAAATCGATTGTGGAGAAATATTGGCACTTTCTTAATTTGTCTAGGATTTCATCCATTCTTGGAGTTGGAAACTTATCCTTTATGGTTATCTCGTTGAGACCTCTATAGGCTACGACTAACCTGTACTTCTGTTTTCCGGAAGCGTTTATCTTCTATAGGCTACGACTAACCTATACTTCTGTACTTCTGTACTTCTTCTTCGGAATCATTGAATTGAATTTACGAATTATTCCTTGCTCAATCATTTCTTTGATTTGCTTATTGACTTCTTCGTCATGTATTTTGGCATACTTATATGGCTTTCAGTATACCGGATCTTCGTGATGTGTTTGAATTGGATGTTTGACAGTACTTGTGAAGGTCAAATTGTCACCATCTCTGTACTGCACATCGCTGAATTCATACAACACCTTCTTCAATTTTTCTTTCTCTTCGTTCAGATGCTCTAGCCTTAGCTCGTGACATTCCCTTAGTTCATTATCGATAGCGGAAGTGAAGTATTGATCCCCTTCTGTGGATGAGTCAAGGCACTTCTGTGCGATATTATCTTCTTCCGAAGATGTATCTTTGCACTTATGTGCGGTCTTAACTTCTTCAATTGCTTCTCCACTAATAATGATTGGGAATGTTCTTTCTCCTAAACTTACAGTATTGTCACTGTAATTAATTATGGCTTTGCTAGCCATCAGATATTCTCTTCCTAGAAGGACATCGTAGAAGTTATCCGAAAAGTTATACAGGTAGAACTTCTGCTCACTGGGACAGACTTTGTTGGGGGGGCTAACTATACTTTTGGTTAACTTAACTGGTCCGTTGATGGTATGGACCTTGAGGTTTTCTATATTTATGGGGGCATTCGGAATGTTTTCTTTTATGATGTTTATTGATGATTCCGAATCCACGATACCTCTAAGTATTTTGTTATTTAATTTTAGGTTTATATAGGATCCCCCTCGGTTTCTTTCGAGGCTGTTTGATTCCATCCATTTTCATCTGGTCGCTTTGGCTTTCCCTAATCCTTTTAGTCGGTTGATTGGGCCTGCTGCCACTAGCTTGGTTTTGATTCATTTGATAATTCACAGGATTCTGTGCTTGACCTTTATTCAAGGAGTTACGAAACTCCTGTTGCAGTCCAGGATTGTTATTATTATGCCTAGATGTACCTGAACAAAATGGATTCTGAGCTTGTTGTGTATTACTACTAAAGTTTGGGTAATAATTCCCATTATTCTTCTGAGCGCACTGCTGCGGTTTAGGCTGATCTTTATTGGTATTCTTATCTTCTCTCTTAGCTTCGTACAAGCCTTCTTCTTGAGCGGCTTTTTTAAGTTTAGACAGTGTTGTTATGTCTTTTCGGACTAAGGTCATAAAGGTCCTATCTGGGAGTTTACGCGATATTACATCTTTAATTGTATTATTTAATGAGTTTTGATAGATCAGGGTGTTGGCTGCACTGTTTTCTAATGCTAGCTTATTAGTAACTACAAGGGCTTTAGTTTCTAGGTCTTCTATAAACTAACGAAGACTCCCATTGAATTTTGTGAAGTAGATTTGTCGCAGAAGTTCTTCGTATGGTGTGTGGTTCTTGAATTCGTCTATCAGAGCATTCTTCAGCTCCATCCAGGTGTTAGGTTGCACCATTTGTGAGAGTCGTTGTGCTTCTTCGGTCAGCTGCACCTCAACGGCTCCAAACAGTATTCGTGACTGTCTGGCGTCTTGCGTCGGGTACAGTTCTTGTATGTACTCAACGAGTTTGATGAAGGAGCTCAGCTTTCCAGCTGATCCGTCATAGGCTGGCACTTGTCGGATTGACAGTAGTGCTTGGTTTAGGTGAATTTCACTAAGGGTTGCAGGTGGTAATGCCATTTTGATTTGTAATTGATTTTAGTTCACTTCACGTGTTTCACTCAATGGATTATTTAGTTGTTGATTTATTTAAATCGTTGCTCTTGTGATTTATATAATCGTTGCGATTTTGGGTTACAGAATTATTGTTTTGTTTAACGTTTGTGTTTGGCCTAGTGCTACGTTGCACCTAGGTTCTTTGGCGGATTCATTTGGTCTAACTAGCTTCGCTAATCTCCAGCAATCTAGTCGTTTAGATTGCTTCTAATAGATTAGTACCGGACCAATAACGTTAGTGTTTGTGAATCCAACCGGCTGCGCCAATAAGAATTCCCGAGTTCAAAAGTAGGTTTTTAAAAAGATATTTTATTTAACCGAACTTATATAATAGAACATAGGATATGATAATGAATTCCCCAACTCAATGTTAGAAAGTCTCAAACGGAACTGCCTTCTTGTTCTCGAGTTATTGATCTCGAGACTTCTGTTGGGAAGCTTAAAGCTTATATACATGGGTGTGGGGGTGAGTGCTGGGCATATGCATAACGTGTATAGGTGTGGGGGTGGTTATGAATATGTCAAGTGCTTAACGTATACTTAATGCGTATGTGGGTGTAGGGCATTATGGATATGTTACTATATATATTCAGGTCAACCCAACGGATTTTCCCTTGTTTAAAAGGCTATTCTTAAAATACTTGTGCATCCCCGCAACCTCCGTTGAGTGCGAAAGAGTATTTAGCCAAAATTTTTTTATAACAAAAAATGAATATATTATATGGATTTTCTGGTTTAAAATTTAAACAAACTTTAAATACTAACCAAATATGTATGGATTTTAATATTTAAAATTTAAACAAACTTTAAACTTTAAAGCCTAGTACTCAGACGCGCTAAATTTTCAGTCGACCGAAAGTGCTATATATTCCGCTCGGTTCCTAGTGTGACCTAAGTTGGCAAAATGTATGCTCTACGGTTACACTGTTTGGTGTTTGTTTACAAACAGAAATCTGTTTTAATTTCAAATGTTTTGCTAAAGTAAGCAGAAATGTCTTATTTGTGGACGCTGTGGAGCTGGAGGGCAATAATGCACACGGCACTATTGAATAAATCCGATCCTGCAGGAAAGATATGCAATCAACATGGTTTTAATCTTCTTTTTAAAGATTAAAATGCGTAAAATTAATAAATAATAATATCCATGTAATCGGTATTCATTCGACTCCCTAATTAAATTTAATTTATCTTCATTATTGAACTTTTTTTGCTGGCTGGCACTTGTTTCCATCCATATTTAATGTGCGTGTGTTGTGTGTGTTTTTGTGTCATGTCATTAGACGATGGAAGATGAAAATTTTCAATGTTCCGATCGAGATGGGAAAATACCATCGGTTGCTTTTCTAGTATGTATCGAATGGATTTTTCTCGGAACTGAGTATCGGTCGGCGAAACGCCTGCTACGAAATTTTCGGTCGACCAAAAAACAGGGATGATTTCTTAAGCCTAGTACTCAGACGCGCTAAATTTTCAGTCGACCGAAATCAGGGATGATGTTCGTATGAAACCGATAAGAAATCATCCCTGTTTTTTGGTCGACCGAAAATTTCGTAGCAGGCGTTTCGCAGACCGTACTCAGTTCCGAGAAAAATCCATTCGATACATACTAGAAAAGCAACCGATGGTATTTTCCCATCTCGATCGGAACATTGAAAATTTTCATCTTCCGTCGTCTAATGACATGACACAAAAACACACACAACACACGCACATTAAATATGGATGGAAACAAGTGCAAGCCAGCTAAAAGAGTGCAATAATGAAGATAAATTAAATTTAATTAGGGAGTCGAATGAATAACGATTATATGGATATTATTATTTATTAATTTACTCATTTTAATTTTTAACGAGAAGGAACGTGTGAGTCGCTTCTGGTGACGCGACTCTACTTATACCCGTACTCAGTCAGCATATACATTTTTGAGAATATAATTATTTAGAATTAAAAAAAAAAATAATAATTTTACATTTTACATTTTTTTGCTACATCTGTTATCTACATCTACATATACTATGTATATTCTACATCTAACATGTACATATATTCTACATGTACCATTTAGATTCTACATCTCCTCCGCTAGGGGTTGCTCGCGCACTGAACGCGGCAGATTGTGCGAGCGAGAGGAAAAATGAGTCGCGCTGTTGTTTGCTGGAGGGGTCAGGGGAAGCAACTGAAAATTAATTTCGTCATTTTGGCTATAATTATGATCCGATCTAGTTCAGATTTGGCAATCTGGTAGATATGGGCATTTTCTACGATACTGCGTTTTTAGTTTTATAGTATCTTTAAAATTGTGCCTGCCACAGATTTTCGTCCTTTGTGGGGGCGGAAGGGGGCGGGGCGAAATTCTGAAATACACTTGTAGCAGTGTGATATCACATAAGTCTGGAAACCAAATTTGGTTTCGCTAGCTCTTATAGTCTCTGAGATCCAGGCGCTCATCGACACGGACAGACGGACAGACGGACGGACGGACGGACGGACGGACGGACGGACGAACATGGCTATATCGACTCGGCTATTGATGCTGATCAAGAATATATATACTTTATGGGGTCGGAAAATTTTCCTTCTCTGCGTTACACACATCCACTTTTACCACAAATCTAATATACCCCTTAACTCTTTTTTGAGTACGGGTATAAAGAGAAGATTAAAACCATGTTGATTGCATATCTTTCCTGCAGGATCGGATTTATTTAATAGTGCCGTGTGCATTATCGCCCTCCAGCTCCACAGCGCCCACAAATAAGACATTTCTGCTTACTTTAGCAAAACATTTGAAATTCAAACAGATTTCTGTTTGTAAACAAACACCAAACAGTGTAACCGTAGAGCATACATTTTGCCAACTTAGGTCACACTAGGAACCGAGCGGAATATATAGCACTTTCGGTCGACTGAAAATTTAGCGCGTCTGAGTACTAGGCTTTATCGGTTTCATACGAATATCATCCCTGATTTCGATCGACGGAAAATTTAGCGCGTCTGAGTACTACGCTTTAAGCCTAGTAGCAGGCGTTTCGCAGACCGATACTCAGTTCCGAGAAAAATCGATTCGATACATACTAGAAAAGCGTCCGATGGTATTTTCCCATCTCGATCGGAACATTGAAAATTTTCATCTTCCATCGTCTAATGACATGACACAAAAACACACACAACACACGCACTTGGAAACAAGTGCCAGCCAGCTAAAAAAGTTCAATAATGAAGATAAATTAAATTTAATTAGGGAGTCGAATTATTATTTATTAATTTTACGCATTTTAATCTTTAACGAGAAGGAACGTGTGAGTCGCTTCTGGGGACGCGACTCTACTTATACCCGTACCACTAACCATACAGTATATAGATGTGCCAGTTCATACAAAGAAAGGGGCGCAAGCTGAGTGTTCTGTCCCAGCACCCCCAGGTCTTCGGCTAGGGTGCTGGGACCATTCGGCTGTGGTGCTGAGACGTTCGGGTCGTGGGCCTGAGACGTTCGGCATTTTTTCGACATGTTCGATTCATGACGAGATGCGAAAGCAAGCTGAGAATTGCAAATGTATGTGTGTAAACAGACACGACAAAATTTTGTATCAATTCTTATTTTCCGAAACCGTTTTGAGTTGGTTTTGAGTTTCGTTTCCAGGTTACGTAAATGTGTGTGTGCCATGTATTCACACATACTGTGCTTGTGTGTGGGCTCTACAATTGTTGGCCGCTTGAATTGGTTTTTTGTTTTGCTTTGAGGGCTGATGTGATGTAGCGACCTATTCAGGGGCGGATCAACCCTCAACCGGGCCCTGGGCAACCATCAATCTGGGGCCCTCCTTTATTTTGTATTTTTCTCAGTGGCCATTATATTTTGTATTCATTATTTGGAGTTTTGTTTTTTCAACAAAATTTTTCTGTTATCCCTAGGAGTGCCCTAGGCAACTGCTAATCCGGCCCTGGACCTATTCCCGTCGTAAGACGGTGTGTTCTGTCGCTCGACTCGAAGCCGTTCATAAAATATTTTTTCGTTTTGTTTTGAAAAGCTAATGTTGCGACGGGCGCGCGTGGTATTTCTTCCATTCTCCTTTCGGCTTGCCTTTGCCTCTGCTTTCGGCTTCGTCAATGCCTCGACCCGCGTCGAGTCGAGCGACAGAATACACCAAGAAAATATGAAGTCTTACGACGGGAATAGGTCCGGGGCCGGATTAGCAGTTGCCTAGGGCACTCCTAGGGATAACAGAAAAATTTTGTTGAAAAAACAAAACTCCAAATAATGAATACAAAATATAATGGCCACTGAGAAAAATACAAAATAAAGGAGGGCCCCAGATTGATGGTTGCCCAGGGCCCGGTTGAGGGTTGATCCGCCCCTGAATAGGTCGCTACATCACATCAGCCCTCAAAGCAAAACAAAAAACCAATTCAAGCGGCCAACAATTGTAGAGCCCACACACAAGCACAGTATGTGTGAATACATGGCACACACACATTTACGTAACCTGGAAACGAAACTCAAAACCAACTCAAAACGGTTTCGGAAAATAAGAATTGATACAAAATTTTGTCGTGTCTGTTTACACACATACATTTGCAATTCTCAGCTTGCTTTCGCATCTCGTCATGAATCGAACATGTCGAAAAAATGCCGAACGTCTCAGGCCCACGACCCGAACGTCTCAGCACCACAGCCGAATGGTCCCAGCACCCTAGCCGAAGACCTGGGGGTGCTGGGACAGAACACTCAGCTTGCGCCCCTTTCTTTGTATGAACTGGCACATCTATATACTGTATGGTTAGTGCCCGTACTCAGTCAGTATATACATTTTTGAGCTTATGATTTTAAAGAATTTTAGAAAAAAAAAAAATTTTACATTTTACATTTTTTGCTACATATGCTATCTACATCTACATATATTATGTATATTATACATCTAACATGTAGATTGTACATGTTCCAATTAGATTCTACATCTCCTCCGGTAGGGGTTGCTCGCGCACTGAACGCGGCAGAGTGTGCGAGCGAGAAAGAGAATCAGTAGCGTCAGCAGCGCTGGAGAAGGAGAGGGAACCAACAGAAAATTAATTTCTTCATTTTGGCTATAATTATGATCCGATCTGATTCAGATTTGGCAATCTGGTAGATATGGGCATTCTCTACGATACTGCCTTTTTAGTTTTATCGTATCTTTAAAATTGTGCCTGCCACAGATTTTCGTCCTTTGTGGGGGCGGAAGGAGGCGGGGCGAAATTTTGAAATACACTTGTAGCAGTGTGATATCACATGAGTCTGGAAACCAAATTTGGTTACCCTAACTCTTATAGTCTCTGAGATCCAGGCGCTCAACAAGACGGACGGACGGACGGACGGACAGACAGACATGGCTATATCGACTCGGCTATTGATGCTGATCAAGAATATATATACTTTATGGGGTCGGAAAATTTTCCTTCTCTGCGTTACACACATCCACTTTTACCACAAATCTAATATACCCCTTAACTCTTTTTTGAGTACGGGTATAAAAAGAAGATTAAAACCATGTTGATTGCATATCTTTCCTGCAGGATCGGATTTATTCAATAGTGCCGTGTGCATTATTGCCCTCCAGCTCCACAGCGCCTACAAATAAGACATTTCTGCTTACTTTAGCAAAACATTTGAAATTCAAACAGATTTCTGTTTGTAAACAAACACCAAACAGTGTAATCGTAGAGCATACATTTTGCCAACTTAGGTCACACTAGGAACCGAGCGGAATATATAGCACTTTCGGTCGACTGAAAATTTAGCGCGTCTGAGTACTAGGCTTAAACAAATTTAAAACTTTAAATACTAACTGTTGAAGTAACCAGTGTGTTACATACAAAAGAGACAAAGATCTTATCGATGATGTATCGATAGTTGGAATTGACGATAGGCCATCTCTTAAGTTTGATCTCTCTCTTCTATCTCTGACTCTGAACTGTGCGCATGCAAGCCGCGGCTATATATACGAAAAGAACATTAAAGAAACATTTAAAAGTATTACACAAACCGTCTTAATTATTACTCAGAATATTACATAAACCAACACTAACGAAATATGTAGAGGAAAGAAAGAAAGAACTACTACTACAAACCAAATATGTATATTATTGTGGGCCCTTCCACTATCGTCGACTATCGATAGCAATATCGTGAACTATCAATGGTTGTGAAAGTACTATCGTCTACTATCGATAGTTCTCCACTCTCATGGATGTCTTGGTTCGTCACAAGCAGGCGAAGCAACCAACGCTAAAGATAATATCTTTAAGATATCAACTCCAACGAATTCGAAGACTCAGCACATACCAGAAGACCGGAGACCAGCACAATGGGGGCTTACGCAATAAGTATCGAAAATAATATTAAATAAATAAATATTCCGAAAAATATATCCACGAAGTTCCAACTAAATTCCTTTCCCACGGTACCGGTGCACACCGATCAACTTACCTGGGACATTGGACACTTGTTGGGAGGCGATTGCGTTACCTAACCCTCTGTTACCGGGCAATCCACTCGGCAAAATATATTTATGTAAGAACTTTCCAAAATTCCGCAATAAGATATCTTTAAGACATTGGTGGAAAAATCGATGACCTGTCGATCTATAAAAGGCACTGCCTGGCATTGAGACGAGGCAGTCGATCGGCAGTCCATCAGCCATAGCAGTCAGGCAAATAACAAACACGCAAATCGGCAGTCGATCGGGAGTCAATAGGCCGTCTATTAGAAATCAAGAACCACCATATATGTCGCGGTCAGTCGGTCAACATAACCGAGAATAATAATAACACGAAACAATAAAGAAACCGATTAAAAATTCAAGGAACCAAAAAGTGTTGGGATTTCGCTAACCATTCTATTACAGTTGCTGGCCAAGTTCCTGGTTTTTCTAATAAAGTCCTCGTGAACTATAAATTACTTGTATTTCAGGACCCTGGACAGACTGATACATATCCCAGCCTGAGATAGGTCCTCACAGTATGCACAAACTAAAATAGGAGCGGTAATTAATCGCCCCCAACGATTAAAAGCAGAAAATCCCCATTTCTTCATTGATAAAGGGATTTAGTCGCCAAAAACGGAGGACTAATATCGTCCTTTTACGAACCTTTCGATATACATATGTACAGTATCTTCGATACTCCTTATTCTGGATCAACTCGACAATTTTGTGAAAATCCCATCGTACTTTACTAGTGACGGAGTGACCTCAAATATAAGATTTCTTTCTTTGCATTTTCGGAAAAAGCGGAAAACGAAAACGAACACTCCTAGCAGCTTGAGGTGTGAGAAGTATCCCTCTATTAAATCCACTAAATCATTTGATTCAGCGGACACGGTCAGTCCGGCCGCTGTTTTCCTGGTTTCTAGCTTCAGCTCTTCTTCGGAAAGCTCGAAGTGTGGATTTCTGGGTCAGCTCTCTTTTTCTTTCTTCAAAAAAGCTTGTTCCAGTTCGACCGATTTTAGTCGGTTACAGAGATCTGTGGCACATAACTCAAGCTCTGGAAGCATTTTCGTCTTGAGCTTTTTTCGACTTTGCAGTCAACAACGAAACCTTGAAACCTTCTGCAGGCTGTAATGACCTATCTCAGGCTGAGGTATGCATCAGTCTGTCCAGGGTCCTGAATTACAAGATATTTCTAATTCACGAGGACTTTATTGGGAAAAACGGGAACTTTGCCAGCAACTAAAATAGAAATCACAACACTTTTTGGTTCTTTTAATTTTAATGGGTTTCTTTATTCTTCCGTATTATTATTCTACCCGGTTATGTTATGTATTATGTTATTTTTAATTGTTCTACGACGCGTATCTTGGTTTGACTTGCGTGTTTGTTATTTTCCTGACTGCTACGGTTGGTGGACTCGCTCTCGATGGCCGATTGACTGCCTTTTTATAGATCGGCCGGCCTTCCATTTTCCCATGAATGTCTTACAGATATCTTATTTCAACTCCAGACCGTGGGAAGGGTTCTTACATAAATATATATTGCCGAATTATAGTCTGCGCGTGCAGAATGGCTGATCGGTAACAGAAGGTTACCTAATCATTAGCCCTGTAGTCAGTGTCCAGTATTCCCGGTAAGGAAAGTCGGAGACTGCTCATGGGCTCGCGCATGGGAGTGTCCAATGTCCCCGGTAAGGTGATCGATGTGCACCGGTACCGTGGGAAAGGAATGTAATTTAGGGAAATTTGAGGTTTTATTTAGTGTTATCGATATAGTTATACATTTAGAGATATTGTCAACTTAAAGACAGGTGTTCCTGTGTTGTGACGAACCATGGGGAATCTGACTCCTCGTCAGAGGAGAGGACGATAATATTGTAACGAACCATGGTTCTAGCCATGTCTCGTCACAAACGGCGGAGGGTCAGCGCATCCACGCTGGCGGGAGACAATAATCAAACTGATATCCACAGAGCTAACGAACCATGGCTCTAGCCACGGTTCTCCACAAAATAGCGGTGTGTCAGCACCTCCGGGAAATAAAATAGTCTTAAGCAACGCACACAATTAATTAAGAACTCTCGATCAACAACTCTACACATTTTTGTCCACACAACAATTTAAAACACCGCACCTCTTGGGACATTTCGCAACCGACGGCCTACATAAGAAATATCATTTGCGTCATTTCACAATAAGTCAAGCCAGCATAAAATTATCGACCTACCGGCCACAATTCAGCTATCACCTTCCGCGATGAGGAGTTAGCAAAAACCCAATTCCCAACTGCAGCCCACACCTCTCGCGATGCAGTCTCAGCAAAACACTACTGACCCAATAAAACTCGTCAATGAAGCACCAAGCTTCGACCTAGTTACCACACCCCACAATTATTGTTATCCAATAACCTTAAGTCAGCAAGAATTAATTATTTCCGGGTCTCAGGTGCGATCGCCAGCTGCATAAAAGGGCCAAGATCGGCCGAAAGAGCAGGCAGTCCATCAGCCCGAATACAAGGCACTAGGCAGTCCATCAGCCCGAATAGAAGGCACTAGGTAGTCCATCAGCCCGAACACAAGACCCGCAGTCCCTCAGTCACACACCCAAGACACTGCACTAGGCAGTCACAAAAGCAAAACACCACACTACGCAGTCCACCAGCGCACCATTCAACTACGAGTCAAAGTAGCAACGTAAAATAATTAAAGTGAATGAAAAAGGATACTGAATAAAACCAAGAAACCAGCAAACAAAAACTCTCGCATCATCATTTCTCGCTTGCCTACTGCATTCAAGCCAGCCCGACACCTGAAGTCACCTACAATCTACAAATTTTCTTGTAGCGGACCCTGGACAGACTGATACATACCTCAGCCTGAAATAGGATCTCACAAGTGGCGCCCTAGCAGGGACCTTTTGGTGACTTTAAGGAGACTAACGCCTTAATACGGAGCTTTGTGGAGTAAAGACCCACGGCCACTGAAAGAAACTAGGCTAGCAAGGATCAATAACCGTCAAGCCCAAAACGCAAAATCCAGTCGCGAGCAAAAGTGCTACAAGCAGAAATACCACAAACAACACGTAAGTCAGTGCTACTAACCGCCGGTCAACCCGACGAATTTTACCCGGAGGGACACCATACCAATCCAGGAGTCACCACCGGCTGGATCTACAAACTCCGGCGGGACGAGCTGGAAACCCTGGCCGAGGAATTCGGATTTGGTAACGAAGGAACAGGCGAGGAACGACGAAAGAGATTCGCCGCATTAGTCGCCGGAACACTCTCGCAGGACGCCTGGGTTCGACTAGGAGACCTTGAACGGCAATACGCCAAACCAGCAGGACGCTCCAGGTCACCCATCCCCAACACTCTTAGGACATCTGACCAGCGGAAAACCGACCCAAAAGCCGGGTTACAAGTCCCCACCGCGGCCGAATACAGCACACCGTGCCCAGCACGCATCGTAACGCCCGCCGATTTGCCCAGACCTCCAGTTACGGAGACCAGTCGCTCGCCCACACAGAGGATCGTGCCCGCCATGGACCCTTCCACCGCCCACATCGCGGAACAGATTCGGAAATGGGGAATCAGGTTCGACGGACAGGACGACCCACTTACATTTCTGGGACTACTCGAAGAACGTGCGCTCTCATATGGGGTGGACACAAATCAGCTACTGCGGGCCATGACAGAGCTTCTCACCGATCGGGCAAGTCGCTGGTACCGCACCAGCCAACTACAAGGCAGCTCATGGGCATATTTCCGCCAAGAATTCTTGACTTTCTTCTTGCCGCCACGGTATTTTGAACAATTGGAAGACCAGATCCGAGCCAGCAAGCAAGCGGTAGGAGAATTGTTCAAGGATTACCTCATCGAGATACGTCTACTCATGCACCACGCCAGGTACGACGCAGCCAAGGAACTGAACAGGATCTACGACACCGCCCTGCCAGCATACCAGATGTACGTGCGGCGACACGAACTACAAAGCTTAGCACAGCTCACAATGTTGGCCACCGAGTTCGAGAGCATCCAAGAGCGGACCATCCCGACCACTTTCGCACCCCCGCGGAACACTCCAAGATACGCAAGGCCGGCTTCAGAGCAGAGGAATTGCGACTCGCACCAGCCGCCATTTCTGAGTCCCCATTGGGAATCGACAGACACACCAGGGAAACCACCAGCTCATCCAAACAGTACGACGAATCCCGACGTAGCCCATCACATGATCACGACCCCCATCACCAATCCACGCGCAGCCTGTCGCCGGTGTGGTGAAGCGGGGCATGCGGCATACGACTGCCATAATCCCTCCATCCTATTCTGCTGGGAATGTGGCAAACGCGGCACACGGACCGTAAATTGCTGCCGCCAAAACACGTCGGGAAACGACATGCGTCCCCAACTGACACGGGATCAGCCGGGAACGACGCCTCCTCCAACCCGCGACTAAATAACTCTCTACACGTAAGCAACGGCCGGATAGTGGCGATGGTGACCATAGGAGGACACGCAACGGAAGCCACAATCGTCACCGGGGCATCCAGAAGCTTCATCAGCGCAAACCTCGCCCGACAACTAGACAACAACACCAACCTGCATACACCTGCATCCGCATACGCCTGGCCGATGGCTCGGTCAGAGAGATCTCACAAGTTCTTCTGGCGCACATTAAGCTGGATCAACGAGAGGTTCAAATCCCGCTCCTGGTCCTGCCAAACATGTTGGGACAAGTTATTGTAGGCATGGACTTCCTAGGTGCCACCGAAACGACGTTCCAATGCGGATCCACGCTGCTACAGCTACGAGACCGTCACCCCATGCCCACTGAACCCGTGCTTACTACCATCCACGTACAAGACGCCGAACCCCGATGCCAGAAACCCCAACAAATCGCAACGAACCTACGTCCACGACCTACCACAACGCACACGGCACCCAATAACGCAACGCAGCACTTGACACCCAAACCAATCGCAACGAATACGAAACGCCGGCCCACAACGGAGAACACGAATCCAAGGTCAACATCAGCAAACCGCAACCAAGCAATCGGGAAAACGAGTCCCACGGTCACTCCGGAGCAACCGCGTCCTAGGCCAACCACACGGGACACATACCCCAAACAAACCACGAGGATCTCACACACGAGTCAAACACACTTGAACCCGGCGCTCGACACAGGAAGCCCAGGTCCAAGACAAGCAACAGAGCAAGCACGCACAGAATCCACAACGGAAGAATTGAACGCACGGACACCCTCAAAACCGACCATCAGCATCGAAAAAAGACAACGGCAACCACCATCCGACAGCCCAGCAACACGGGAAACAGCCACGCTAACCCCACGCTGGTCGAGGCCCATAATCGAACTGATATCCACAGAGCCCCTCAACGCGGGCCCGGAAACCACGACGATGCCCCCACGATGCACAGACCGCCGCCCTGTCGTACCCACGGCCGACGCCACACCGATCATCGCCAACACAATGGAGTACCTTCCGCGTACTGACATGATTCTTAGCGCCATGCAACGAGCCATGCCTAGAGCCATGTCCGAGATCTTCGTCGCCCACACAAGTCGTTGCTGCGATACCAGAGGCGTCATTAGGACTCACCTGTTCACGTACCAGTCTGGCTGTAGTATAACACGAGTACTACACCCGGCATACCAAAATCTCGTACCCATGGTCGACACCACACCCATCGTCGCCCACATAAGCGACTACCAACGGAGGATCGAAACGCACAGCGCCTTCGACACAACCCTCTTACCCGAAGACCCCAGCCAGCCATTTGACTCCGAAGCAGCCGATCCAACCGAACATGAGCCTGAACCAGTCCCGGAGCCGTGGACGCCAAACTTAGCCCCGCAGATCCAAGCATTTCTAGATGAGGAGCTACCAAACTTTGATGGCCTCCACGGGACGTGGACAGCAATGATGCGAATAATTGATGAACAAGTGGACCAGTTGATTTCATCGAGCCCTCCCGGAGCCCCCACAGCGCCCCAATTGTACTCGTCCGTTAAAAGAATGGGAAATGGCGCATGTTCATGGACTACCGGCAACTCAACACACATTCCATCCCCGACGCATACCCGCTGCCTAGGATCAACTATATTTTGGAACGGCTACAAAACGCGCGGTTCATCACCACCCTCGACTTGAAAAATGGATACTGGCAGATCCCCATGGCCTACGAAAGTAGAGAAGCAACAGCTTTCACAGTACCGGGCCGAGGCCTCTACCAATGGAAGGTGATGCCCTTTGGACTACACTCGGCACCGGCGACATTTCAGCGGGCGCTCGACACCGTGATTGGGACCGATATGGAACCATATGCCTTCGCGTACCTAGACGACATTGTCATCGTTGGGCGAGATTTCAACGAACTGCGGATTCCCGACTGCGGAAAAATGCGCGTTCTTTCAAACCCAAATCAAGTATCTCGGCCATATGATCAGCAATGAAGGAATCCACACTGACCCCGACAAAATTGGCGCCGTCAAGGAACTCCGGCCGCCCACCAACCTAAAAGAGCTTCGTCAATGCATCGGGATGGCGTCCTGGTACCGAAGATTTGTACCAAACTTCACGATGGTCGTCCAACCGATATCTCGACTACTCAAGAAGGACCTACCATGGGTATGGACCGAAGCCCAGCAAGTTGATTTCGACCGACTAAAAGAACTCCTCACTTCCGCGCCAGTTCTGGCTTGCCCCGATTTTACCGTGAAAGTCCTTACGCAGTCCTTACGCAGGAAATCGAAGGCAAGGAGCGAGTTATAGCATACGTCAGCCGACGACTCAACGCGGCAGAGGAAAACTACTCCGCGACCGACAAAGAATGGCTGGCAGTCATCTGGTCCATCCGGAAACTCCGGTGTTATCTCGAGGGATATCGGTTCGACGTGATCACCGACCATGTCGCACTCAAATGGCTGAACACACTGAAAAGCCCCTACGGTAGAATAGCAAGGTGGGCAGAACCAACAATACAAGTACGACGTACATTATCGGGCAGGTAAGCAGAACGTAGTTGCAGATATCCCGACAACCCCGGGGAACCCTCGCGCGAGTCGAGGAAGTAAAGGTAACCTGCTCCTGGCTCAAGTGCAGGATACAACAAGTTCAGGACGAACCCGATTACACTCACGAGAACGGGGAATTATATCGACACCTGGGCCGCAACACTGAGCACAATGAGGAAACATCATGGAAACTGTGCGTACCAAAGGATCGTCGCGCAAGATTCCGCCAAGAATGCCACGACCAACCCATTGCCGGCCATCTAGGAATCCGTAAGACCATAACCCGAGTCTGTCAACGGTACTATTGGCCAGGGCTTTACTCGGACGTAAGGAAATACGTCCGCAGCTGCACCAGCTGCCAGAAGTTTAAAGCCCAGCAACGCCAGCCGGTGGGTCAGATGCTCACTCGCAAGGCAGAGGAACCATTTGCAACGCTATGCGCCGACTTCGTTGGACCACTGCCTCGATCCAAGAAAGGGAACACCATGCTGCTTGTATTCCACGACACCTTTACCAAATGGGTAGAACTGGTGCCGCTTAGGAAAGCCACCGCCGCCACATTGGAGCTAGCTTTCCGTGAGCGGATACTCAGCCACTACGGAGTCCCGAAACAATTTGTGTGTGACAACGGTACACAATTTACGAGCCGGACTTTTCTGCAAACGGCAGGGATAGAGTTACAACACACCTCCCCGTACTGTCCCCAGGAAAACCCTACGGAACGAGCCAACAGAACAGTCAAAACCATGATTGCTCAGTTTTTGGGGGAGCACCAGAACACTTGGGACGAGCTAATTCCGGAAATCTCACTCGCCGTGAACTCCAGTATCTCGACCGGCCTTTCTACTGTACGGGAGAGCCTCGCTTACCTGGAGCCCTGTATGATGAAGTTACACCTGGCACAGGAAGCCCGCCAGACACCGCGCTCCGGAAGGCGGCGCGGTTCAAGGAAGTGTTCGCGATAGTGAAAAATAACATCCAGCGAGCCAGCCAAGAGCAGGAAAGACACTATAATCTCCGTCGAAGACAATGGCACCCCACGGTGGGCACTTTGGTACTGATGCGACAACACTGCGAACGAAGCAGACACCACGGCTGACTTATAAACAAACAGAGCGGTAAGTGGGGCATGACCGGTCACAAAATAGGGCTGACGGAGCCCAAACGATCGGCTGACCCACATCGAAATACACCGGCCCCTAAAATGCAAGCTCCGCACGCCACGCGCGAAATAAACACCCCGGAAGGAAAAAATGACCTAAAACCACCCAACGAGATACACTATATATAGCTGGACCATGACGATAGTCAAGCAGCACATCTTCACAAACCACCGACGCACCGGTCAACAAGCTAACGCATCACCAAGTATTCACCCAAAGAGATATCACCCAAAGAGATAACACCACGATGTCACCACTCCTGATAATCCTGATCCTCACCACCACCACACAGGCCACGGTAAAAATTAATGACTACATTACTACTAAAGTAAGCCTCTTGAAGAATTGTCCTAAGTCAATTTTCTCGTTAATAACACGTCAACACGATTTTTCCTCAAGGAACAAAACGAACTTTTTCTTAAAGATTTGGGGCTTAGAAATGGTTTGATGATATTTTTTTTTTCTATGGCAGAACTTTTTTTTGAAGAATTTTAGAAAACTGGTATTTTTTTTTTAACCTTTTTTCAGAGGTAGCGCTTGTTTTTTTCATATAACTGTAGTATCTTACGTCTGGTTGTAAAACTTTGCTATTTTGAAAAGATAATTAAAACAGCTAGAAGTTAAGCCCAAACACTTTGTGATTACAGCTTACCGTCTGGGAAATATAAAGCATTTGTTTCGTCATGTCGTCGTCTTAGTTAATGTTTTATGTTAAGATTATTTTTGAATTGTTTGAAGTCTAGTGTAAGTAGGTTAGGGCAAGGCGGGAGCGCAATAAAAGCTCGCTCTTTCGCTCAAGGCGAATTCGCCCCGCTTTGCCACCGTAGGTTAGTTAGGCATAGAATGAAGTGGAATGAATTTTATAATATAATCGTTGAAATTGGATTCGATCGAGCGCACCTAAAATTATTTCGTCCCCGCCTTTAATAAATCTATACGCCACCCAAGTATTTCGGTTTTGTTTAATTAGAAAAACTATTCTAAATTTTCATGGCGCCCCCGGGTGGACGTAAAGCATAAATAAAAAGGCAACAAATAATAGTGACAGTGACACAGTGTAAAAACAGTGTAACAAAAATACGCCAACATTAGTTATAAATAATATAACTAATTAATTCTATATTATAGAATAAAAAGTATTGTATCGTTGCCCGCGTCGTGTGTGTATCAAAGAACAAAAGACTTGCCAAATCCATCGTGTAGGCCGCGCAATACCCTCACCGCCTGTTGCTGATCGTGGCTGCTACCCTGCCGCCAAACCTGCTGCTTCACCGTTGCTGCTACCCTGCCTATACTTGCTGTTTTACCGCCATACACAGACCCCGTAGCTGCAACCTAGAAGATCTATGGCCCCTTGTGATTGCACGGACTGCAAGAGGAAAGTGGCAGCTGGACTTAAAGATCCGAACGCAGAGCCTGAGGTATTTGTGCAAAAAATTGAAAGCTAGAGCCGAAGACATACATAAATACATATATAAATTGTCTTGTGCTGGAAAAATTGCACCTCGCTTTCAATTCTTGGCACAGCCGTATGATATAGTAGAGTTTGATTTGCATGCATTTAATTTATTAGTGCACATACATACATATATAACACCATATAACACATATGTACAAAAACCATACCATACTCTATTTGAACCGCTATTTGGACGCACAATTATATATACATCGTTTACCGCAATCACTGTCGCCCCCCCCGTTCCCCTCTCGTTGTGTGAAATTCGCCAAAAAGTTGGTTCGTTAACCCAAGCCGCGGTGTATAACACTTACTTCCATACATACATACATACATACAAGCAGCTGCACCGGTGCATTCTTTTCGTCTCTCGCTTTCGCTTATCCACCGTTGCTTGCTGTGTATTTGGTGGGAGAATTTCGTTGCCGCGCTTGATCAAAACGGAGCGCCAAGTGACGCGCTACCCTGTTTTTCGAGGGTATATTGTTTTTCTTGTCACTTCGCAAGTGACGCGCTACCCTGCATTCTTAGGGTATATTGTTTTGGCTCTCAGTTGGAAAGTGACGCGCTACCCTACATTCTTAGGTATATTGCTTTCGGCTCTCAGTTGGAAAACTACGCGCTACCCTACAGTGTGAGGGTATATCGTTTTGGCTGTCACTTGCAACCAACTATACACCTCGTGCCTCGACATTCAATTATTGTCGTTCTCGATTTTCGTTCTTGTTTGAACATTTATTATTTCTTTATCTACAAAAATATTGGTTTTCGTCGCGTAGATTATAAATAGTAAAATGGCACAAGAAAATAAGTCTGTTCTCGATGACTTAAAAAGTAAGCTCAGAAACCGAGTCAAAAGCATTCGCCGCTTAGAGGATCGATTAGAGGGCGGGTCGATTCCATTGCAATTGACAGAGCTACAATGCAGACTCGATGTTCTGAATTCTGCTATTAACAAAGCCAACCTATTGCAGGAGCAAATAGAAGAAATTGATAGCAAAGATGAATTTGGAGCCGAGCTGGAAGAAATGGCCATTGTAACCAAGGCAAAGATAATGTCGCTTATCGATGCCTTGAAGCTAACAAGCGATCCGCCGCCCTCGGTATCAGCTTCTACAGCCCCAACTCGTGCTCGACTTCCGAAATTGGCACTACCAAAATTTAGTGGTAAATATTCGGAGTTTAAAAATTTTATTAGCCTTTTTGAGACTCTTGTTCATAATGATGAGAGTATACCGGTGATCGAAAAATTTAATCATTTAATTTCGTGCCTCTCTAATGAAGCATTAGGAACAATAAAGGCGTTCCAAGTCACCGAGGCCAATTATGCAAAGGCCATGGACAGCCTAAAGCGAGTATATGACAACGAATGTCTAATATTCTCGAACCAAATCTCCGCACTGTTTAATCTGCCAAAAATCTCGCAACAGTCCGCATCGTCCCTAAGAAGCCTCATCGATACAGTGTCATCGATCTATGGTTCATTATTATCGATAGGAGACGATACGAAGATTTCGAATGCAATGCTCATTCATCTCGTTTTGAACAGAGTCGACCCAGTGACTAGACAGAAGTGGGAAGAACAGCTTGACTTCGAAAAGTTGCCGCTTTGGTCCGACTTTGAAAAAGTTTTAAATCGTCGATACCAGCATTTGTCTGCGG
Organism: Drosophila obscura; assembly: GCF_018151105.1. Lineage (NCBI taxonomy): Eukaryota > Metazoa > Arthropoda > Insecta > Diptera > Drosophilidae > Drosophila > Drosophila obscura. The sequence goes on along the minus strand of NW_024542768.1, from coordinate 224,785 downwards.
AAGAGTCGACAAAGCCAAGGCAAGAAAAAGTCATGCCAAGCAAGTCGCACAATCGCAGTTCATTTGCTTGTTCTTCCACTCCCCCAACAGTAGAGCTCAGCGAACATGCAGCTATTGCAATTCGGGAGACCATGTAGTGGCCAACTGCACGCCATTTTCACGTCTCTCGGTTATGCAAAGGTTCGAGTTCACAAAGTCTGCGTCCTTATGTATAAATTGTCTGCAAAAGGGTCACACTGTTGTAAGATGCAAGGTCGCCAAATGTCGAGTTTGTGGCCGCTCACATCACACATTGTTGCATCGATACACAGTGACTGATAATAGTCTCGCGTTGCCGCCACCCCCAGAGAGTTCGTCTCCTCCTTTAAATCAGGACCACCCTTCCACCTCTCATGCTCTGCATGCGACTTCGTTGGACAGGGTGATTTTGGCTACGTCGATCGTAAGTGTCAGAACAAAAAATGGTGAACACGTTTTGGCCAGAGCTCTCCTTGACTCTGGATCCCAAACAAACTTCATCACGGAAGACCTCGCCCACCGCTTACAGATCCGTAGAGAGGAGTCGTGTATTACCTTGCTTGGTATTGGTGAATCCAATTCTCAAGTAAAGAATAAAATACACACTGTGGTGAAGTCGCGCATAAATGGTAGTGAGTTCTCCTTTGATTTTTGGATCCTGAAATCAATTTCAGGTTATCATCCTGACCAGTCAGTTAATGTAACTGATTGGAAAATCCCAGAGAACCTACCACTGGCAGACCCCTATTTCTACAAGCCACAAAGAATAGATATGCTGATTGGAGCTGAATCATTCTTTGAGTTATTAGCTGTTGGTCAAATCAAGCAGGTCCTGACTAACTCTTCAGAAGACCCTTCTTGGCTGGGTTGTTTCGGGAAAATATGTTTCCAAAAGTTCTGCCCCCCCAAACGGCAAACAGTTTGAGTTGCAGTGAAGAGCTGTTAGTTTCCATTGATAGGACCTTGCAAAAATTCTGGTCACTGGAAGAAATGCCATCTCAAAAGAAAATTATTTCGCCTGAGCACACGTTATGTGAAAATCACTTTCGGAAGACGACTCAGGTATTGCCATCAGGTCGGTTTGAAGTAAGGCTGCCGTTTAAATCAGATCCAAATTGTTTGGGCAACTCCTTTGAGGTTGCTAAACGGCGGTTTTTGTCGCTCGAAAGAAGATTGTCTCGTGACCCTGAGTTGAAGAAAATGTACTTGGAATTCATGGAAGAGTACCTCTCCTTAGGACATATGTCACCGACTGACAATACGGTTCCTTCTACTCCACACTACGTAATTCCACATCAGTGTGTCCTTCGGCCCCAAAGTACGTCCACCAAGCTTCGCGTCGTGTTCGATGCGTCGTCGAAGACGTCCTCTCAGGTGGCCTTGAATGAGATTCTGATGGTCGGACCAACCATTCAAGAGCAATTATACTCAACACTGCTCCGCTTCCGTCTGCACAGGTTCGCCCTGACTGCCGATGTGAAAAAGATGTATCGCCAAGTGATGGTGAATGAAGCGGATAGGCAGTTTCAGATGATAGTGTGGAGAAGAGACCCATCTGAGTCCTTGAGATTATACAAGCTTAACACCGTGACTTATGGGACTGGACCAGCCCCTTTTTTGGCTATCCGGTGTTTAAAAAGGTTGAGTGAGTCTGTGAAGCTATCATTCCCTAAAGCTGCTGACGTTATTGGGTCCGACTTTTACGTTGATGACATGTTGACTGGTGCTGCATGCGTAGAGGAGCTAAGGGCAATTAAGTCCGAAGTATCTCAGGTTCTTCAGACCGCAGGGTTTAAGTTAGCGAAGTGGTTTTCGAACTCACCTGAAATCACCGCATCTGAGAGCACAGCAAAACCCATAACGATCTCGGATTCAGAATCGACTAAGGCGTTAGGAATCTCATGGTTGCCTAAGGAAGATGCCTTTCAGTTTAAAATTTACAATGAAGTCATGGGTCTCCGAGCGACAAAACGGAACATACTGTCGGTGACATCGAAGCTGTTCGACCCCCTTGGATTGTTAAGTCCTATCGTCATAAAGGGCAAGATCCTATTGCAGGAACTTTGGCTTAACAAACTAGATTGGGATGAGTCGATTCCGATGCATTTGGAAACAGCATGGAATATGTTGAAAAATACACTGTCTCAATTGGAAGAGATATCCATACCTCGGTTTGTGTATTCCGATCCGATGTCACCGATCCAAATACATGCCTTCGCTGACGCCTCCATGAGAGCTTATGGAGCGTGCGTCTATGTCCGTAGCAGAACTGCAGAAGGTTTAAAAATATCATTGTTGACTTCAAAGTCCAAAGTAGCGCCGCTCAAGACCAAAACGCTCCCACGGCTTGAGTTATGTGCCGCTCACCTTCTCGCGGATCTCTGTCACAGAATCAAGCCCCTATTAAAGGTCCCTATCGAACGAGCTGTTTATTGGTCAGACTCTGAAGTAACTCTTCACTGGATTCGGTCGCATCCATCTTCGTTGTCGACGTTCGTTTCGAATAGGGGTGGCTGAGATTCAGGAGTGGTCAGATGAAGCTACGTGGCGGCATGTCCCTACAAAACAGAACCCTGTAGATATTGTGTCAAGAGGTTGTGACGTCAAAGAAATCGTCCAGTCAATCTGGTTTGAAGGACCATCATTTTTGAAGGATGAAGAAGAGACCTGGCCAAAAAACCCTCATTTCGAGCCTACAGAAGATGTCGAGATGGAGAAGAGGAAGAACGCGGTCGGGCTGACCGCTGCGGTAGAAATTTCGGATTTGGTAGATGTCATCGAGGGATTCTCGTCACACCTCAAGCTGCTTAGAGTGTTTTGTTATATGTTCCGCTTTATAAGAAAATGTAAGAACCCGAGCATAACGTTTGAAAAAACGGTTTCACCGACCGAGTATGATGAAGCCTTTCGCAAAATTGTTGAAGTTATCCAACATCACGAGTATCGTGAGGAAATCGAGAAAGTTCGGAAAGGATCTAGAGTTGGTCCTAGTCTTCAGCGGTTGAACCCTTTCATCCATGAAGACACTGGTACTTGGTGTACTTTTTCGTTGTTGAGAGTAGGGGGGCGACTAGCTAAAGCTCCTATATCATACGATGCCAAGTTTCCGTTGCTTTTGACGAAGCGTTCGCAATTCGTGCGGAGCTATGTTCGTCATCTGCACCATATCAATTTTCATGTCGGCCCACGAGCACTTGTGAGCATCCTTCGACAGAGTGTTTGGATCGTAAACGCTCAGGAGGTCTGCAGTCAGACAGTTCGATCGTGTATCCGCTGCTTTAAATGCAAGCCTCGACTGCTGACGCAACTGATGGGAAATTTACCCGCAGACCGGCTCCGTGCTCTCCGCCCATTTTCAATTTGCGGCGTTGATTTTTGTGGACCCGTCTCGACGACATTGAAAATTCGAGGAAGGCCCCCATACAAGTCCTATATCGCGCTTTTTGTTTGTTTTGCGTCCAAAGCGGTTCACTTAGAACTTGTATCTGACTTGACCACTGATTCTTTTTTATTGGCTTTCCAAAGGTTCGTTGGGCGCCGAGGATATCCCCAGATCGTCCATTGCGACAACGGGACGAATTTCGTCGGAGCGAGCCGACACCTCAGCGTTTTGCAGAAGGCGCTCGAGGACGGGGCGGACGCAGTTCGCGAATTCGCGTCAAGAAAAGGATGCGAATTTGCGTTCATACCGCCTCGAGCGCCGCACATGGGAGGACTCTGGGAGGCAGGTGTCAAGTCTGCGAAGAGCCTACTCCTACGGGCGGTAGGCAGCGTGCTCTTGACCGCCGAAGAGCTCGCCACAGTCCTCGTCGGGATCGAGGCCGTCCTGAACTCCAGGCCGCTGGGAGCCCTCAGCCAGGACCCCAGCGACGGCGAGGCACTCACGCCCGGGCACCTGCTGACAGGCGGGTCGCTCATCGCCCCCCCAGCACTGCGGACTCCGGACCAGGAGGGTCTCAGCTGCTTGCGGCGATGGCAACTTGCCTCGTCAGTCAGGCAAGCGTTCTGGCGGCGATGGTCCAGGGAATATGTCCTGGGCCTTCAAATTCGGGGCAAGTGGCACCAGCGGAAACCCGACGTCAAGGAGGGAGACCTCGTCCTCGGTGCCGAGGACAACATGCCTCCACAGGAGTGGCTCCTCGGGAGGGTGATCGCCACGCACGCCGGGGAGGACGGCATGGTCAGGGTCGTCGACCTTAGGAGGAGCGATGGGGGCATTTTTCGGCGGGCCATCCACAAGTTGGCGCCGCTACCAATGGGTTGAAGCCGCTCAGGCCTTCAACGGGGCCGGTGTTTCGTCATGTCGTCGTCTTAGTTAATGTTTTATGTTAAGATTATTTTTGAATTGTTTGAAGTCTAGTGTAAGTAGGTTAGGGCAAGGCGGGAGCGCAATAAAAGCTCGCTCTTTCGCTCAAGGCGAATTCGCCCCGCTTTGCCACCGTAGGTTAGTTAGGCATAGAATGAAGTGGAATGAATTTTATAATATAATCGTTGAAATTGGATTCGATCGAGCGCACCTAAAATTATTTCGTCCCCGCCTTTAATAAATCTATACGCCACCCAAGTATTTCGGTTTTGTTTAATTAGAAAAACTATTCTAAATTTTCAGCATTGAAATGCAAAAATGATGATTTTTGTGCGGTATTTTTTACGAAATTTTGACTTTAAAAACTCAGGAAAAGTCGAAAAAAAATTATATCCTGTGTCCTCTATTTTTTTTTGTATAGGTGCATTAATTTGGCGTCGTTCAAGGTATCGCTCATTAAAATCTATGGAGAGACTTTGGAGCTAAAATTCGTTAACTAAACATAAAATATGGAAAAAGTTAACAAAAAATACCTATTGGAAGGATGCGCCCTCGGAGAACTACCATCTTGCCGCGATGAGGGGGCTTAGTAAGCGTAAGGAACCCAAGAGCTTTACCGGCGGTAGCGTAATGCTGCCAGAAGGGCCACCCCAGCCGGGCAGGTCATGGGGGAGCGCCGAAGCTAAAAGTAGTTCACCCTGGCGGTAGGGATAAAACGCATCCGTTATGGGGGAATGTCCGATAACGAAAGAACAGTTAAGGTGCAGGGAGTCGGAGACCCAGTACCGGCGGTGATTGGGGGTGTGAGCGCAGGCCCCCCGGCGTCGATATCCTGTGACTGCAGGAAACCCGAGATGGCAGTGGAGTGCTTGGCTGCCAAATCGTGTAATGCCTCAAGCAACAGAAGGATCCGCAGACAGAAAGGGACGATAGAGGATCTGGAACCGGGAACCACAGACGGAAGCTTCGTCTTCACTGGTCCCTCAGTGTCGGAGGCAGAGTTGGCTACCGCCTTCTCTCGACTCGGATACAACGAGGAGCCGCAGAAGGCGGAGCCACAAGTCACGGCTCCCAACATCCAGGTCGACTCGGGTCCACTACCTGTGACGGATGAGAAGACGGAGGCTGAGACCCTACGCAAACGGCTGTCGGGATACAGGGCAAAGACCCCCCGATACGCTGACGGCGAGGGAAAGGAGCCTCAAGAAGAAGCACGAGCAAAACGTGCGGAGGTACGGGCGGCTTAACGGAGTCGCTCCTACCAACGGAGACAAAGCCTCCCCAAGCGCACACGCGGCGGTGACTGAGGGCCCCAAACCGTCGACTTCAGCGTCAGCATCAGCCGGCACGAAAACGAAGGTGGACCAACCCTCAAAGTCATCGTCTGCGAACGCGCGAGGGAGAAAGGGGAAAAAGTTGTCCGGGAAGCAGAGGGGGACGACCACACCTCTGACGCAGAACACGGCGTGTGCCAAGGCACCACCAACGCCCTCTGTACAGAGGGCACCGGTGGAACCGACTGGTCGAGAGCCAAGGTTCAAGCGACAGAGAACGGACGACTCCACAAAATCTTCCGAGTCGAAGAAGGCGAAACCAGATGACATTCTGGCCAGCCTAGGATCGCCGGCCGAGCTGCAGGTAGCCATCATCGACCAAAGTCACCCAGAGGGGAAGATATCGGACGTCAATTGGCTGAAGGCAGAATCGGAGATCCTGACCGCCATGAAGGATGCCATTGTGCGCGCAGATAACCCGTTTGTCTGCGAGTTCAAGGGTATCAAGTGGTATAAGGGAGCCAAAGCAGTGGCCTGTGGCAATGCAGAAACTCTTGAGTTTCTCAAAACCACGGTCCAAGGTTTTGGTGAACTTTGGCCAGGAGCGGCACTCCGCGTGGTGCCGACGGATCAGATTCCCAGGAGAACGATCATGAAGGTATGGATTCCTCCCCCGATTAAGGCGGATGAGGACACACTCGTTCTGATCAAGGCACAGAACCGGATCCTGGAGACATCTGACTGGACCATCACAAGAGCGATAGCGCGAGACAAGGGGAACGGCAAGGAACTCTGGATCAGCATTGGTCAAGAAAGCCTGGCCAAACTCCTTGCAACGGACTGCCGCATATCCTTTGGTATGGGCACCCTGGCGGTAGCAGTACCGCGACACCCCAGGTCCGCTGAATAGCATGAAGGTGGTGCAGATTAATCTGCATCACTCAAGTGTACCATCGGTGGACCTGCTGCGGTTTATGGAGGAGAAGGCGGTGGACGTGGCCCTCATCCAAGAGCCCTGGATCGTAAGTGAAAGGGTTCGGGGCCTGAACGGTCGCGGATACCGCCTTCTCACGCCACACCCCGCGGGTAAGCCAAGAACCTGTATCGTGGTAAGGAACGAGCTTAATGTTCTGTTTTCTTCCAGGTACAGCACTCCGGACCTAACGGTGGCACTATGTGAGAGGGAGGACGGGAAAAACCTATACCTAGCCTCTGCATACCTGCCGTACGAAGAGGAAGACCCACCCTCGGAGGATGTCAGGGCCCTGATTCACCAAGCGCGGAGGGAGGGACTTGATATTGTCTTAGGCTGTGACGCGAATGCCCATCACTCCCTCTGGGGAGTGTGCAACCGGGGAGACCACCCCACCTTCCGCAACAGGAACCGTGCAGAGGTTATAGATATAACACTGGCCTCGAATAGCGACTCCCTTACCATCGATGACTGGCACGTGTCCAGTGAGTGTTCCTTTTCGGACCACTACAGGATAGTGTACAGCATCAAATGGAACAAGGAGAGGCCCAAGGCCTACCGCAATCCCAAGCGGACAGACTGGAACCGCTTCTCCGCAACCGTACAGAAGGTGCTGCCTAACCCACCGGAAGGGGACATAATTCAAACGGAAGCACTAGAGAAAGCTACGCAGACCGTCACTAATGCTCTACAGATGGCGTTTCTCAAATCCTGCCCGATCAGCCGACCCCCAAAGCCCAATCACAACCCGTGGTGGGCACGGGAGTTGAGCGAAGTCAGAAAGGAATCGAGGAAACTCTTCAATAAAGCAAAAGTGACAAACACACAGGAAAGTTGGGACGAGTATCGCCGCAGCTTCAATACCTACAAAAACACCTGTAGGAGGGCGAAAAGGGAATCATGGGCAGCCTTCTGCGATGCCATAGATGGTACCACTGAGGCCTCAAGGCTTCGACGCGTACTGTCGAAGGCACCCACCACACCAGGCCTGCTCCGCAGCCAGGACGGTACCTTCGCAGAGAGCAGCCAAGAATCCCTGGAGCTCCTCATGAGTACTCACTTCCCGGGTTGCTCAGATGTCACCGGTGACGAATCCAACGCCACCAACGACACTGAGGATCATCCAGGAGAGGAAATCGAGGATCTCATACGAAATATAATGGCACCAGACAAGATTATCTGGGCCATTAAATCATTCAGTCCCTACAAGTCACCGGGACCGGATGATATCCGACCAGCCATGCTGCAAGCAACTTGCCTGTACCTACTACCATGGCTGAAGAAAATATTCGAAGGATGCCTCCTAACTGGGTACGTCCCCCATGGGTGGAGGGAGGTGAGAGTGATCTTCATCCCCAAGGCCGGGAAGATAAACCACATCACCCCAAAGGACTACAGACCCATCAGTCTGTCGTCATTTTTGCTTAAAACGATGGAGCGACTAATGGATCTATATATAAGAACCAAGCTAGACAAACAAGTGTTCAGTGGAGCTCAGCACGCCTACCTCAAAGGTAGATCAGTTGAGACCGCACTACACGAAGTTGTTGGGCATATCGAAAAGAATCTAAGCTATAAGGAATATGCCTTGGCGGCCTTTCTAGATATAGAAGGGGCCTTCAACAACGTCAGGATCGAGTCAATAACGGCCGCACTGGCCAAGATTGGTACACATCCGACGGTAACCGGATGGCTAGACAGCGTTCTCAGGAGCAGAACGATAAGCGCCAATCTAGGCTCCTCCTCGTCAAGAAAGACGGTCACACGAGGTACTCCGCAAGGGGGAGTTATATCCCCTCTCCTGTGGAACCTGGTCCTCAACGACCTCCTTCTTCAGCTGGGGAGGAGCGGATATAAGGTTACGGCCTATGCAGACGATCTAGTAATACTGGTAACGGGTAATTTCTGCCCACAATCAGTGACCTTCTAGAATCCGCACTGGGCACTACCGCCAGCTGGGCACGCCAGAACGGTTTGGGGGTCAATCCTCAAAAAACAGAACTGGTGCTGTTCTCACGAAGATATAAGATACCGAGTTTCAAACTACCAGCAATCGGTGGAACGACACTCGAGCTATCGAGCGAAGCCAAGTATCTTGGTGTCATCCTTGACTCCAAACTCTCCTGGAAGAGAAACACGGAGGAAAGGAAGAAAAAGGCAATGGCAGCTTTCTACACCTGTAGGAAGACTTTTGGACGAACATGGGGCTTACAGCCGCACATCATCCATTGGATGTATACAGCGGTAATAAGACCCATCCTGACATACGGAGGCATGGTATGGTGGGAAGCGGTAAACACCAAATTCCTCCTGGAGAACCTCCGTAGAGTCCAACGGACAGTATGCCTTGGGGTCACCGGATCTCTCAAATCCACCCCACAGGCAGCTCTGGACACCATGTTAGGCCTGGAACCGATAGACCTTCATCTTAAGTGCAAGGCTGAGACAAGTGCCGCTAGGCTATTAGCCGCGCAGTTCTTCAAGCCATCGCCTTATGGCCACGCCACTATACTCCGTATGGAAGATAGTGGAACGGCCAGGTGGAGTGACTACTGTGTCTCAGAGTTCTCATGGAAAAGAAACTTTAAAGGACACATACCGGATAGGGAGAAATGGAAGAGTAACACTGTCCTGGGGCAGGAGCTGGAATCTTCTCCGAACAACTAGCAACCAACATATCCCTAAGACTACCAGACTGGTGCAGTGTATTCCAGGCGGAGATATATGCAGTATGGCAAGCGGCAAAGTTGGTATACACCTTGGAGATACCTCCGAGGAACATAGCAATCTGCGTTGACAGTCAAGCTGCCATCAAAGCCCTGGTATCCTGCAAGACCACAAGCAGACTCGTACGTGATATGGTGGACGCACTAAACCAGATCAGCGCGCACTCAATCACACTCACGTGGGTTCCGGGTCACACCGACATAGCGGGCAACGAGAGTGCGGACGAGTGTGCCAAGCCAATGGCTTGGATCGGCCAAGCCAATGGCAGACGCAGTCAGCGACATAAGGAGACCACTACGAGACATCATCTCGCAGATGATGGGCCGAGCCAGAACGAGATCGGACAGGAGGTGGAACACCACACCCAACTGTGAGATCTCTCGCTCGCTCTGGCCCCACTATGACCTTAAACGCACCAAGGCTCTCCTAAGCTTCAGGAAGAGTCGGGTGCGAACACTGACGGGAGTTATAACGGGGCACTGTGTCATCGGCCGCATGGCCACAAGGTACAGACTGCCCCACCATGACTTCTGCCGCAGCTGCAGGGACGAGGAGGAAATAGAGAGCATCCAGCACCTTCTCTGCACCTGTCCTGCACTCATGGGGAGGCGTCACCGAATACTCGGTGGCGCCTTCTACGAAGATCTGGACAGCCTGGCAAACATGCCTCTAGAGAAACTGGTGCTCTTTATAGAGGCCTCGGGATGGTTCGCGAAACCTCCCTAGGCACCGGACAATATCCCGTGACGAGTGTGGGCATCACAATGGGCAGACTTGCCTCCGAGTGACCTCGACTTCAGTCGAGCAGCCCTATAAACCTAACCTAACCTAACCTACCTTGAACGACGCCAAATTAATGCACCTATACACAAAAAATAGAGGACACAGGATATAATTTTTTTTCGACTTTTCCTGAGTTTTTAAAGTCAAAATTTCGTAAAAAATACCGCACAAAAATCATCATTTTTGCATTTCAATGCTTTATATTTCCCAGACGGTAAGCTGTAATCACAAAGTGTTTGGGCTTAACTTCTAGCTGTTTTAATTATCTTTTCAAAATAGCAAAGTTTTTTACAACCAGACGTAAGATACTACAGTTATATGAAAAAAACAAGCGCTACCTCTGAAAAAAGCTTAAAAAAAAATACCAGACTTCAAAAATTCTTCAAAAAAAAGTTCTGCCATAGAAAAAAAACCATAATTCTTTAAAAAATTTTAAATCCCCATATCTATCAGAAAAAGTCGGTTTGGATCCTTGAGGAAAAAAAAAGTTCGATTTTGTCGAGTAGTGTAATCAGGTCATTCACTATAAATTGGCTACTAATTCTTTTCCCCTTTTTGAATAGTAAATTCGGAAGGGTCTGAATGAGCTCGACATGTCGTTTTACTTCTTTTTTATATTCATATTAGGAGTGTTTTTTATTTTTAATTTTTCGGCTTCCAACCGTGTTGTTACCTTGAGTATTTGGGCTGCCTTGGCAGTTAAACTTTTCAAATCTGATATTTCTATGCGGGATAGCGCATCCGCTACATAGTTCTCCTTCCCTGCTATGTACTCCACCACAAAATCATATTCTTCTAAATCCAATCGCATACGTGTTAATTTAGACGAGGGGCTTTTCATTGAAAATAAGTATGTTAATGGACGATGATCGGTTTTTACTAAAAATTTGGTACCGTATAGGTAGGGTCTGAAATATGTGATTGCCCAGTGAATGGCTGCTAATTCTTTTTCTATTGTTGATTTATTGGATTCGCATTTTGTGAATGCCTTAGAGGCATATGCAACTGGTAGTTGTTTGCCATCGTACTCTTGGCTTAGTACTGCTCCACATGCGAACCCGCTAGCATCTGTGGTTAGGCAAAATGATTTTTTGAAATCTGGGTATTGTAAGATTTGAGGGCTTATAAGAGCCTGTTTAAGATCATTGAAAGCTTTACCGCACTCTTCCGTCCATATAAAAGGTGTATTTTTTCTACTTAATCTCGTTAGATTTCGCGCTTGTTCTGCAAAATTTGGAATAAATCTTCTATAGTAGTTACAAAATGCAACAAATCTTTTTGTTTCGTCTGCTAATGTTGGTGTTGGGCAATTTTGAATTAATACGAACTTGGTGTCATCTGGCAATATTTCCTTGTCTGTGCACTTATGCCCCAAGTAAGTTACTTCGTGACTGAAAAATAAACATTTATCTGGGTGCAACTTTAGATTGTATTTTCTGCAGATAGTGAATACATCCTTTAGGTCTTTTAACATGTGTTTTTCGGAACATCCTAATACGACCAAGTCGTCCATGTAGAGGCATGCTTGTGCAGGTGATAATCCAGCAAATGCCATGGTCATCATTCTTTGGAACGAGTTTGGCGAAATCTTGAGGCCGTAGGGCAATCTTTTGAATTTATATGTACCGTTGTCTGCTGTAAAAGATGTGACATTTCTTGACTGTTTCTCTAGTTCAATTTGGTGGAAACCTGATGTTAAATCCAAACAAGAGACATATTTTGATCTTCCCAATTGATCCAAAATATCATCTATTCTGGGTAGTGGCAACTTATCGGCTATAAGTTTTTTGTTTATGCCCCTATAATCAACTACCGTTCTCCATCTTTTTTGAGGATTGCGCGGTAGTGATTTTTTTTTGTTCTTTTTTTTTAACTCGCTCATCATTTATTAGTTTTAATTTTTGTTTACTGTTATTGGTTCAGTTTCCAATGCAAATATGTCAATGTATTCAGAACAAAGGGTATTCATCTTATAAATTTTGGAAAGATTTTATAAAGTTTTTCGTGATTTCTTTGTTTGTCTATCTTTGAGTTTTGAATGTCGTCAAAACTTTCCGTTTGAATATTTGTATCGGATACTGTATTATTATTATTGCTAATAACCGTTTCCCGCTTTTGCTTGACTCTCTACAACGCGGACATTTTGGTAGCCCCCTCGGTTATTATTTGGTGGGTTACCTTTGTTTCTGTAATAGTACCGAGTGTTGTAGTTTACGCGGAAACTTCGGGTACCCCGGAAACGGCCTCTGTTTCCACGATACCCTTTATTTGCATGGTACTCGTACCTTACGGTATCCGTTCATCCAGTTGCTTTAGTGCAACTGGAAACCAATTTCGATACCGCCGCGCTCATTGTCGAGAAAGTGCCAGCCTGAATTATTTTGACCTAAGAACTTCCCATTCCATTCCGGATGGAAGTTAAATATCTGTAGTTTGTAATTCAGTTTAAATTAAATCTTTTCAAGTTCATTAGCCCGGGATATATGCCTTTTCTTAAGGCTTTTATGGTGCATATTATAAATTTTAATTATTAAGTTTATTGACGCTAAAATAACCAATATTAAAAGTAGAAACCACAATTCATAAATGCTGTCGGTGTGGTCAACAATTTGGATTTTATTTACCACATTGGCGTTTGGGTTTTCCACTTTCGACTGTGTTTTTCCCATTTTTGGTTTTTATACCCGTACTCAAAAAAGAGTTAAGGGGTATATTAGATTTGTGGTAAAAGTGAATGTGTGTAACGCAGAGAAGGAAAATTTTCCGACCCCATAAAGTATATATATTCTTGATCAGCATTAATAGCCGAGTCGATATAGCCATGTCTGTCTGTCCGTCCGTCCGTCCGTCTGTCCGTCTGTCCGTCTCGATGAGCGCCTGGATCTCAGAGACTATAAGAGCTAGCGAAACCAAATTTGGTTTCCAGACTTATGTGATATCACACTGCTACAAGTGTATTTCAGAATTTCGCCCCGCCCCCTTCCGCCCCCACAAAGGACGAAAATCTGTGGCAGGCACAATTTTAAAGATACGATAAAACTAAAAACGCAGTATCGTAGAGAATGCCCATATCTACCAGATTGCCAAATTTGAACTAGATCGGAACATAATTATAGCCAGAATGAAGAAATTAATTTTCTGTTTCTTCCCCCTCCCCCTCCCGATCCAGACAACACAACTCATTTTCCTTCTCGCACGCACACTCTGCCGCGTTCAGTGCGCGAGCAACCCCTAGCGGAGGAGATGTAGAATCTAAATGGTACATGTAGAATATACATGTTAGATGTAGAATATACATAGTATATGTAGATGTAGATAACAGATGTAGCAAAAAAATGTAAAATGTAAAATTTTTTTTTTTTCTAAAATTCTAAAAAATCATAAGCTCAATAATGTATATACTGACTGAGTACGGGTATAAGTAGAGTCGTGTCCCCAGAAACGACTCACACGTTCCTTCTCGTTTTTTTTCTAACTTCTTTAAAATGTGGGTTATTAAATTTTTTAACTTTTATTTTATTATTTATTTTTAGGTTAAATGCAAATCATATACATATATAATTTATTTAAGATATTTCATCTAACAGTATATCAAATTGTAGTACATATTAAAAATTAATTTGAGCTAAAAGGTTGTTTCGCCTGTAGCCGTTTCTTCGCATCACGAAGTGCCGCCTTGGTTGCGTCTAGCAGCTCTCGGTAACGCTGTATGTCGTCGGGCGATCCGGTTGCCGCCTTCTCGCACTCAATTAAAAGCCGGCGAGTTCTGATGAGGCGAGCCTTCTATCCGCCCCTCTTTGCTTTTGGTACCGCTTTGCCGGGCGATGTTATTTCTCGTGGTGGTGCGGCTCTCCATTCTGCCGTGCCTTGTATTCCTCAATTGTCAGCCTCTTGGGGCCCGACCGTAGTATATATAGTATATTCCATACATGTGTATGGTCGGGTGTATTCTTGGTGGCTCTCTCTGGGTTTATGGACTCCCAGCCAAGAATTGAACCTCGTCTTCAGACGTCATGTGAGAAATATTTGGTTTTATATATTTTTCTTGTTGGTTTGTTTCGTTTCTAGCTAGTACATAAGGGGCTGCCTCCATGTGATCGTCACTGTCATCCTGTCATTGATTTGCAAGGACGTTGTTTTTGTTTCAAACGTCCTGCGTCTGTTGGTTGACAAAACGAATTTTGGGACATGACAAGGACAAGCCTTGTATATTTTATTTATTTTTGTACTGGCATCTGGCATCTGGCAATAAAAAATTTTTTTTATTAGTCTCCTGGAATCTTCTGATTCCTCCTGGAATCTTCTGATTGCTCCTGGCAGGATCGCCATGTAATAAGTATATGAACGCGCTTGGCAAGCTCCGTTTTATTAATGAATCTTTATTGATTTAAAACGTATATTTATACAGAAATCATAAAGGCGAGTTTCCCCCATGCAGCTGTATTGACGTGGGAAACAAAGCCTCGTTACGTAAGGCTCCCACGGTCAATATGCAATATGAGGCGTCGGAATTCGGACGGCGGCGGTAGCTGCCCAATGCCCGTTACGCAAGGTTCTTGGTCTGGATGCAGACGCATCACTTTTGGGAAATGCCAGCGACCGCCGCTGGGCCCGCATCATATTGCAATTTGTCTCTAGAGTGGTGCTAAAATTGATTAGCCCAAACACACTGCATGAATATACTACACTGGTGATCTCGTGGTTGCGGCTGTACGTCGCTGTTCTAGCCATGTCTCGTCACAAACGGCGGAGTGCCAACGGATCTACGCCGTTCGGGAACAACAATCAAACTTATATACACAGAGCTAACGAACCATGGCTCTAGCCACGGTTCTCCACAAATAGCGGTGTGTCCGCATCTCCCGGAAATAAAATAGTCTTAAGAAACGCACACAATTAATTAAGAACGCTTGATCAACAACTATACACATTCTTCTCCACACAACAATTTAAAACACATCACCTCTTGGGACATTTCGTAATCTACGGCCTATATAAGAAATATCATTTGCGTTATTTCACAATAAGTCAAGCCAGCATAAAATTATCGACTTACCACTCAACATCCGCGATGCAGAGTTAACAAAAAGTCATTTTGAAACCAAATACCCAATTCCCAACTGCACCTTCCGGGATGCAGCCACAGCAACACCACCCTGACCCACTAAAAATTGTCAACGAAGCACCAAGCTTCGACCTAATTACCACACCCCACAATTATTAATTAATTATTATTTCCGGATCTCAGGTGTGATCGCCAGCTGCATAAAAGGGCCAAGATCGGCCGAAAGAGCAGGCAGTCCATCAGCCCGAACACAAAACACTGCACTAGGCAGTCCATCAGCCCGAACACGAGACACTGACTAAGCAGTCCACCGGCTCACAGGCCAAGTAACAAGATCCGCGAGTAATCCATCGTAAACAAACCCACAAAGAAATAAGTAATAAAAATAATAAACACCAAAAAAAGCACAAACCACGATTTCTTGAAGTATTTTTGTCAGCAACACAGCGCTCCTCCTGTCTCCTACCTCTCTATCGGTCAGACAAGGCCTCTCCAAACCTAAAAGTTCCAGCAATCTACAAATTCTTCTTGTAGCGGACCCTGGACAGACTGAAGCATACCTCAGCCTGAGATAGGACCTCACAGCATGTTCATTTCTGTGTCGGCGATTTTGATGGAGTTGTCGGGAAGAATTGTCGTGTCGAATGCGCTTGGGTGGTCTGGTCGGGTGGGGTCCTCGGAAATGTTGGTGATGATGGGTGTAGTGGCAGCCATGATTGCTGGATATCTCTGGCTTGTGTCTTGAAGGAATATCTGCTCGACTTCGTCCGTTCGTCTAGCAGCGTATATATCCCTCGGTTCCATTGTATTCCTTAAATTCGTGATCCTTGTCCTAGTGCCCGTGATCGTTGTTGATATTGTCGTGCTCGTGCTCTTTGTGTGTGTTCTCGTACTGGTGGTCTCGGTGGCCATTCTCGTGCTTGTGGTCTCTGTGGAAACTATCGTATTCGTGTTTCCTGTTGTTATCCTCGTTATCGTGTTCTCTGTTGCTTGTGTTTGATCCTTGCTTTTTGTCGTAGCGGGGTTTTCTGTTGGTTTTCTTGCGTTTGCGTTCTCTGTTGATGATGTCGTAGCCATGGTTGTGCAAGGAGGTTCCGCTGGGGTACAGACTCTCAGTCTGGCCAGGGCCCGGTTGATTACAGCAAGATTTTTATTTGTTGCGGGACCTCGAGAAGATCTATATAAATGTCGCACTGACGCACTGGAATGCGAGGGCGGACACGTGTGGTGAGGGGCAGTTAAATCAGAGCCACGGGCACTGTGCTTCCACGTCCAGTGCCGCAAACTGTCTCTCCAAACTAAAGGGAAATAGCTACTGGGGGAGGGGGAAGGATCAGCTCTACGGGCACCGTGTTTCCACGTCCAGTGCCGCAGACTGACTCTCCACACTAAAGGGAAATAGCTACTGGGGAAGGGGGGAGTATCAGCTCTACGTTTCCACGTCCAATGCCGCAGACTGACCCTCCAAACTAAAGGGAAATAGCTATGGGGAAAGGAGGAAGGATGCTTCCGCGTCCGGCTTCTGTAAGTTGAGGTTGGAACTTTGGTGGATTAAATGGACTTCAGTCGCGGTGGCAGGGGTCGGGGGTACCAGCTTGAGCTCCCAGTTCCCTCCCAAGAGAATAACCCGGATGAAATTGCTTTATTCCTTTTGTAATTTTATTTAATCAGTCCCTACGCCCTACCTATCGCACTTAAGTGAAGACAGCTTACCCTCTCCACGAGAGGCTCGTTTGGTTGTTGCGTGGTTTTCCTTTCGTAGTTGGGGGGCGGGGTGGGCACGGTCACTTTTGGCGGCAGGGCACCGGTTTTTGTTTTCCGCGAATACGACTGGTACTTCTGGCGATCTCCACTTGACTCTCGAGCCGCACTATTCGACGCGGGCTCGAACCCTTCTTTTTAAGGCAGCGTCTTGTCAGAGGTACTCGGGCCGTTTCCCGATCGTCCATCGGGATCACGCTGTCTCCCTCTTTTCCATGTGTGGGGGTGAGTCCACCCTCTGCTGAGAGTCTCTGCTGAGAGTCGCTGCTCAGCCTTCGTTCCTCTGCTTGCCGCTCTGCCACTGCGTTCTGGGCTGGGCCGCATTTTGAGCGAAGTTGCTCTCTCTGCTGTTGCGCGCCGTTTCGGATCGTGACGTATGCGTCGCTCTCTCCCGTAGGTCTGTCGCTGGGCTGCATTTTGAGTGAAGTCGCTCTCTCTGTTGTGGTGCGTCGTTTCGGACCGTGACGTATGTGTTGCTCTCTCCCGTAGATCGTGGCCTGCTGTGCTCGTTTGTCAGGTGTGACGTCACTTGTTCTTCGCTGTGGCTGTGTGTGTGTGTGTGGGGCTGTCAGAGATGACGAGTACGGTGACTGTTTCCTGACCACGGTTTGCCCTATGAATTTACGATGTCTTTCCCCTACTCGGCTTTCGCCTCTGTTCTCCACTATATCTGTATATATATATATATATATATATATCTTATATCTCCCTTACAGTTGTTTGCCATTGTTCTCCCTTGAGGATGTCGTGGTTGGGTTCTCGGTTGTTGGTCGTTTGGTTTTGTTCTCGGGTCCTTGGGTTAGCACATGGCTGGCGGTGGTCATCGGCTCGTCGTAAATGTAGGCGAGTGGTTCCGCATTGTATTGTGGTTTCTAATAGAAACAGAAAGTCCATGCCCAGGATAACGTTCTCCACCATGCTTGGCAAAACCAATAGGGGTATTCGTACCTCGCGCATAAGTAGTTCAGTGGATGCGAGTAATTTCTTGAGTAATGGGCCTCACTGACCCGTCGGCTAGACGGATCTGCATTAGCGCGTCTCGTACATTTGTGTCCGTAATTAATCTTTCGACCAGAGCTTGGTTTACGAAACTTCGGGTTGCTCCTGTGTATATAGTTGCATCTGTTGGTCTTCCTTCAATCGTTACCATCGTTACCATTCTGTCCGCCATATGGAAAGCGTGGGAGTACGACGTGTTGCGGTGATTCCCAGGTTCAGTGTGTCTGCTTGTTTCATCCGTAAGAGGCAGAGTTCTCCTTATAGATATCCCTCGGATATCAGGACTACAGGTGGCACATTGTTTTTGGCCGCTGTGGGCGGGGGAACGGGTATGCCAAGTTTGTGATCGAGGATATTCTTCTTCAGGATTCCAGGATCCTTGATTATTTCTGCAGGGTAATACTCACTCTGATCACCGACGGTACTTTGATCTATGCTTAGATGTAGAAGCTCGTGCTCGTGAAAATGGAGGGTAGGCGTAGCGGTATTTATTGCTGGCTAGTGGTGTTTTAGCGCACTAGTGTTAATATCTTGTCTTTTTCCTTTGTTTGTCTGTATATTGTGTGTATGGTTTTCGTGGCTCACTTATTCCAGTTCTTCTTTTATCTCCGCACGGTTCCATTTTAGGAACTGGCACTGGAAGTGCGTCTAAACTTTAATTTGTTTAAGAGTTTCACTGTATCTGCACTGCGATGATTTCTCGGACCGGCACTGTACTTGGTTCGGGAATGTTGGCAGAAACAAAGCTGACTTGAACTACTTCAATAGTTTTTCGTGCCGGCACATTACTGTTGTATTGCGATGACTTTTCGGACTGGTACTGTAGCGTTTTACTGCGATGACTTTTCGGACGGGCACTGTAGCGCTGGTTTCGCGATCTCCAATATGTGTGTATTAGAGTTTTCAGAGTACGGGCGTATGTGTGTGTGTGTGTATGTTCTTGTGTATTTACACTAGGTGCATGTTTTCTGTGTTTAGGTGCTACTCGTACTTTCTTTTGGCTGTACTTAAAGCACGTGTTTGGTCTATATGAGTTTCAGTGAGGCTTCGCCTCGACTAATCCCCCTAAAGACTCTGCTCGGGCGCCACTTATAAGGAACCTATTTCAGGCTGGGGTAAGCTCAGTCCGTCCAGGGTCGGCTACAAGAAACTCGTAGTTGTTGTGAGGACTTTAGGCGAGGGACGAGACCAAGCCAGGCAATGTGCGTTGTCGCAAAGGCTCAGTGGGATCAGAATAAGGAGAGGCAGAGCAGTGCGTTGTCGCATAGGCTCAAAACGATCAGGAAGAGGCGGGGCAGAGCAGTGCGTTGTCGCAATGGCTCGGGGGATCAGGAGAAAGGGAGGCTGAGCTGTGGGTTGTCGAGAGGAAGTTAAGGAGAAGGCGAGGCAGAGCAGTGCGTTATCGCAAAGGCTCAAGAAGATCAGAAAGAAAGGGGAGTTAGTAGTTAATTTGAATAAAATGACTCGAGAGGCGTGGGCTTTGAGTATTAAATTATGTGTTTATTCAAGTAATATTCGATAATGAGGTCCCTGGCTGCATCATGTGGTTGTTGCTTACAACTTACGTGTGAACAATATAAGGGAATTGAACCGGGCTGAGTTGGATATGCGCAGGGTCCGCGTAGCAATGGGCACGTTCTGTGTTCGCGGCGGGTTCGTGTGCGTGCCTGTACGCGTGTTTACCCTTGTTACCCGTACTCAAAAAAGAATTAATTATTAGTTAATTAATTAATTAGATTTTTGGTAAAAGTGTGTGTAACGCAGAGAATGAAATGTTTCCGAGCCCGTAATGTATACATATTCATTTTTTTTTTTTTTTTGATATTAAGTTACTTTCAATTGTGATTAGTTGAAGGATTTTTTTGGCCTCCACGTCTGATACGGGTTAACGCCACCTCCTGATTGTTTTCTTGAAAGTCTTGAATAATTGTTTTAACTGTTAAATATGATGACTGGAAGAGTATGTATGATGCTCATGCAATGACGTTATTGTTAGTAAATGGTTAGCGTGCTTGATTTACAATTTGATATTTGCGATGCGTATGAATTCAACAATGTATTTGTAAAAGGCGATGGGTTCTTTCAGTATAGGATTTGAGTACTGGAAAACGATTTCTTTCTTGAGAGTAAGCGGGACATATAAAAATTATATGTGAAGTGTCTTCAGGTAGGTTGCAGGAATCACATAAATTGTTATTTATTACTTTCATTCTAGTAAGCGAAACTTTGTCTATTCCGTGACCACTTAGTAGTCTGTTAATTTGTTTGATTTCCAGACGGCTTAGATTACAGTTTTTGTCCTCAAGCCATGGTTTGTCCCGTATATAAGGAAATAATTTTCTTTCTTTCCGTCGCGTAAGTAATATATTCTCTTTCCCAATCTTCTTGAGACTATAAGAGACTATAAGAGCTAGGGCATTATTTGGTTTCCAGACTCATGCACAGACTCATGCACCCAGGCACATTGTTCGGAGCAGCCGCTGGCAACAAGCTCTTTGCGCTAGATGGCGCTCTTACATCGAATGCACGCTCGCTCTTACCATAAAACGCTCGCTCACTGATCGTAGATCAAGTCCGGGTGCATAGCGTTGAGCGGGCTGAGTAAGTTGCATTGCTCTTGAGAGCGTGGGAGTCCATCCCGTGAGAGCAAACGGAACGGAATAATATAGTCTGACGACCCTTGAAAGTAGTTATATGTTCAGTAGCCCTTCGCCATAAAACACACGGATTGAATTTGTTAGGTTAGCTTAGGTTGACCCGGACGGCCCTCATGGGGCCACGCATAGGCCGATATGGCCCTTAGTTGTCCGGATGGGGGGGTGCATGAACCTTCTTCATTGTTGTGAGGTTTCAAAGTCCGTGAGGATCGAGGTGTTTTTCGCGAAGGCAAGAAGTTCCTATGGTGTCCTTCTAGAGGCATCTTCCAGTGACGCCATCACAGGGGTACGCAGGTATTTTCTTCTTGCCCTTGATAGCGCCGGGCAGCTGCATATGAGGTGTTCCAGGGTTTCGATAGCCCCTTCTTTATCGCATTTTCTGCAGTTACCACTGTTGGTGATGCCCAGTTTAACTGCGTGTGCTGCAGTTAGACAGTGTCCTGTGAGTATTCCCACTAGCATTCTGCAGTCCTTCCGTGGAAGGTGCAGTAAGTAGTGTTTAACTAAGTTTACCATTGAGCTCCTTGCACATGGTTCTCGAGATTCTGCAGGTGGTGGTACTCTTCCACCGGCTTCTGGCCTTCTTGTCCGCTTGTTTCTCCAGAGCGCTTTGTAGCGTTCTAAGGGAGACAGGCATGTTCTCAGTTCTGTCAATGGCCAACCCGACGCCTTCCTTAGCCAGTACATCCGCTGTCTCGTCACCTTCGATGCCCTGGTGGCTGGGAACCCAATAGATCCGCACTGACTTTGTCGTGCTTATGTAGTCTAATGCTTCCCTGCTCGCCAGGACGTTTCTGGAACTGACCGCTGACGACTGCATGGATCTTATCGCCGCCTGGCTGTCCACGAACAGGTTTACCACGCCGTGTGAACGATCGATGGACTGAGCCGCCTCTGCCGCCTCTGCGTAGACCTCCGCCTGGAATATGCTGCATTGGCCCGGTAGCTTATAGGACAGCCTTATCTCAGGGTCTGTACAGTATATGCCCGCTCCTACTCCTCCTTCCATCTTGGAGCCGTCGGTGTAAATGTTGAGATGTTGAGTCTGGTCCCGATCCCTTTTCCAGTCGTCGGGTCCCATAAATGAGGTTGTGTTTACGTCCAGGCAAGTTTGGGGGATCATGTAGTCAGATATACTGGTCATGTCTCGGCCAATGGAACTGTGCCCGAATCCTTGTAGAGACATATTGCCTGATGCTACTAAGCGTTGTGCCGCCTTTCCTGCAGTCAGTTTAGCGTGGATGTCCAAGGGGTCGATTCCGACTGGTTTCGAGTGCTTTTGTTGGAGTTGACCTCAGCGCCCCCGTAATGCAAAGCAGTGCCTGCCGCTGGGTCCTTTCCATAAGCTTATTGTACGTCGTCTTTTCCGTCGCTTGCCACCACACTAAGACTCCATACATCAGAGTCGGTCGCACCACCGAGATGTAGATCCAGTGCATTAAAGCAGGTGACAGGCCCCATGTACTGCTGAGCATCTTCTTGGATGCATATAGCGCAATGGTGGCCTTCTTCACCATTTCCAAAACATTGGTCCTCCACGCCAGCTTGCTGTCCAGTACTATGCCAAGGTATTTGACTTGCGTTTTGGGGTCAGCCTGGTTTTTTTCAATTTTCGGGGGGATCCATGCCGGTACCTTGTATCTCTTGGTAAAGAGGAATAGGTCCGTCTTTTCCGCGTTGGTCCTACTGAGTCCTACTTTTTCCGCCCACTCACATATCTCCCTGAGTGTTGATTCCATTATGGAGCTTAGAGTCGATGGAAATACTCCCGTAATAATTATGCTTATGTCATCCGCATAAGCTGTTATTTTTGGGGCTCTCCTTTTGAATCTCTTTATTAGGTCGTCGACCACCAGGTTCCACAGGAGGGACGAGAGGACCCCACCCTGAGGTGTGCCTCTGTGTGCCCCTTTCACCAAGGAAGCGGTGCCACATTCTGAGTATACCCGTCTACAACTTAGAAGGTTCTTTATCCAGAGGTTGATTGCGGGATGCGTGTTGGTCGCTTCTAGGCGGTCCATTATTGCGTTAGTATTTACGTTATTGAATGCTCCGGATATGTCTACAAACACTCCTAGAGCATAATTTTTATTTTGGAGGGCATTTTCGATGGTGGCTACTAGCGAATGCAGTGCCGTCTCTACCGATTTCCCTTTGGTATAGGCATGCTGGTTGGTTGACATCCGCCACCCTACATCGTTTCTACAGCTTTTCTAGTGTTTTGAGTAGAAAAGAGGTGAGGCTTATCGGTCTGTAGTCATTGGGGCTCATATGGCTGCACTTTCCTGCCTTTGGAAGGAAGACAATCCTCGAGGTCCTCCATTGAATAGGGATATAGCCCGTGCTCAGGCAAGCTGAGTATATTGCAGAGAGCCATGGGGTGATCAGGTCTTTGGTCGCCTGTAGCATGGCTGGAAATATACCGTCTAGTCCAGGTGCTTTCGTACCCACAAAGGAGTCTATAGCACAGTGGATTCTCCTAAACGATATGAGGTCCTGATGCCTTGTAGCGTCAGCAACCTCGGTGCATCCTGGGAAGTGACCTTCCATTAGTGCTCTTCACTCCTCAGTCCACTGTCCATCGTATTGCTTGAGCTGACTCTGTATGGTAGGTTGCTTTGATAGCAGCTTCCGGAGTCTAGCCGTTTCTGGGACTTTCTCGATGTTGGAGCAGAAGTTCCTCCACGACTTTCTTTGTGCCCTTCGAATTTCTTCTTGTACTCCCTGAGTAGGATTTTATATCCCTCATTGATCATCTCATCACTCGCCTGTTTGGCGATTTTGAAGAATTCTTTGAGGTTGTTTCTTTGGAGCGATAGGTCCCGGTTCCACCAGAGTGGTTTGGTCCTCTTTTTTGTTCTCGAGGGTGGGCACGATGCGTGGTACGCATCCAGTAGTTCCCTGGATAGGGTCTCTAGGGACGTTTCTATGTGTTTCGTCATGTCGTCGTCTTAGTTAATGTTGTATGTTAAGATTATTTTTGAATTGTTTGAAGTCTAGTGTAAGTAGGTTAGGGCAAGGCGGGAGCGCAATAAAAGCTCGCTCTTTCGCTCAAGGCGAATTCGCCCCGCTTTGCCACCGTAGGTTAGTTAGGCATAGAATGAAGTGGAATGAAATTTAGAATATAATCGTTGAAATTGGATTCGATCGAGCGCACCTAAAATTATTTCGTCCCCGCCTTTAATAAATCTATACGCCACCCAAGTATTTCGGTTTTGTTTAATTAGAAAAACTATTCTAAATTTTCATGGCGCCCCCGGGTGGACGTAAAGAATAAATAAAAAGGCAACAATTAAAAGTGACAGTGACACAGTTTCTCAAGAGTGTAACAAAAAATATATACACATACAGAAAGTTATAATAAATAACTAGTTTATTCTATTATAGAATAAAAGTGTCGTGTTTGTGTATCCAAATCATTGCCAAAACCATCGTGTCGGCCGCGCAATACCCTCACCGCCTGTTGCTGATCGTGGCTGCTACCCTGCCGCCATACCTGCTGCTTCACCGTTGCTGCTACCCTGCCTATACTTGCTGTTTCACCGCCATACACAGACCCCGTAGCTGCAACCTAGAAGATCTATGGCCCCTTGTGATTGCACGGACTGCAAGAGGAAAGTGGCAGCTGGACTTAAAGATCCGAACGCAGAGCCTGAGGTATTTGTGCAAAAAATTGAAAGCTAGAGCCGAAGACATACATAAATACATATATAAATTGTCTTGTGCTGGAAAAATTGCACCTCGCTTTCAATTCTTGGCACAGCCGTATGATATAGTAGAGTTTGATTTGCATGCATTTAATTTATTAGTGCACATACATACATATATAACACCATATAACACATATGTACAAAAACCATACCATACTCTATTTGAACCGCTATTTGGACGCACAATTATATATACATCGTTTACCGCAATCACTGTCGCCCCCCCCCGTTCCCCTCTCGTTGTGTGAAATTCGCCAAAAAGTTGGTTCGTTAACCCAAGCCGCGGTGTATAACACTTACTTCCATACATACATACATACATACAAGCAGCTGCACCGGTGCATTCTTTTTGTCTCTCGCTTTCGCTTATCCACCGTTGCTTGCTGTGTATTTGGTGGGAGAATTTCGTTGCCGTGCTTGATCAAAACGGAGCGCCAAGTGACGCGCTACCCTGTTTTTCGAGGGTATATTGTTTTTCTTGTCACTTCGCAAGTGACGCGCTACCCTGCATTCTTAGGGTATATTGTTTTGGCTCTCAGTTGGAAAGTGACGCGCTACCCTACATTCTTAGAGTATATTTCTTTCGGCTCTCAGCTGGAAAACTACGCGCTACCCTACAGTGTGAGGGTATATCGTTTTGGCTGTCACTTGCAACCAACTATACACCTCGTGCCTCGACATTCAATTATTGTCGTTTTCGATGTCCGTTCTTGTTTGAACATTTATTATTTCTTTATCTACAAAAATATTGGTTTTCGTCGCGTAGATTATAAATAGTAAAATGGCACAAGAAAATAAGTCTGTTCTCGATGACTTAAAAAGTAAGCTCAGAAACCGAGTCAAAAGCATTCGCCGCTTAGAGGATCGATTAGAGGGCGGGTCGATTCCATTGCAATTGACAGAGCTACAATGCAGACTCGATGTTCTGAATTCTGCTATTAACAAGGCCAACCTATTGCAGGAGCAAATAGAAGAAATTGATAGCAAAGATGAATTTGGAGCCGAGCTGGAAGAAATGGCCATTGTAACCAAGGCAAAGATAATGTCGCTTATCGATGCCTTGAAGCTAACAAGCGATACGCCGCCCTCGGTATCAGCTTCTACAGCCCCAACTCGTGCTCGACTTCCGAAATTGGCACTACCAAAATTTAGTGGTAAATATTCGGAGTTTAAAAATTTTATTAGCCTTTTTGAGACTCTTGTTCATAATGATGAGAGTATACCGGTGATCGAAAAATTTAATCATTTAATTTCGTGCCTCTCTAATGAAGCATTAGGAACAATAAAGGCGTTCCAAGTCACCGAGGCCAATTATGCAAAGGCCATGGACAGCCTAAAGCGAGTATATGACAACGAATGTCTAATATTCTCGAACCAAATCTCCGCACTGTTTAATCTGCCAAAAATCTCGCAACAGTCCGCATCGTCCCTAAGAAGCCTCATCGATACAGTGTCATCGATCTATGGTTCATTAATATCGATAGGAGACGATACGAAGATTTCGAATGCAATGCTCATTCATCTCGTTTTGAACAGAGTCGACCCAGTGACTAGACAGAAGTGGGAAGAACAGCTTGACTTCGAAAAGTTGCCGCTTTGGTCCGACTTTGAAAAAGTTTTAAATCGTCGATACCAGCATTTGTCTGCGGAAGAGTCGACAAAGCCAAGGCAAGAAAAAGTCATGCCAAGCAAGTCGCACAATCGCAGTTCATTTGCTTGTTCTTCCACTCCCCCCCAACAGTAGAGCTCAGCGAACATGCAGCTATTGCAATTCGGGAGACCATGTAGTGGCCAACTGCACGCCATTTTCACGTCTCTCGGTTATGCAAAGGTTCGAGTTCACAAAGTCTGCGTCCTTATGTATAAATTGTCTGCAAAAGGGTCACACTGTTGTAAGATGCAAGGTCGCCAAATGTCAAGTTTGTGGCCGCTCACATCACACATTGTTGCATCGATACACAGTGACTGATAATAGTCTCGCGTTGCCGCCACCCCCAGAGAGTTCGTCTCCTCCTTTAAATCAGGACCACCCTTCCACCTCTCATGCTCTGCATGCGACTTCGTTGGACAGGGTGATTTTGGCTACGTCGATCGTAAGTGTCAGAACAAAAAATGGTGAACACATTTTAGCCAGAGCTCTCCTTGACTCTGGATCCCAAACAAACTTCATCACGGAAGACCTCGCCCACCGCTTACAGATCCGTAGAGAGGAGTCGTGTATTACCTTGCTTGGTATTGGTGAATCCAATTCTCAAGTAAAGAATAAAATACACACTGTGGTGAAGTCGCGCATAAATGGTAGTGAGTTCTCCTTTGATTTTTGGATCCTGAAATCAATTTCAGGTTATCATCCTGACCAGTCAGTTAATGTAACTGATTGGAAAATCCCAGAGAACCTACCACTGGCAGACCCCTATTTCTACAAGCCACAAAGAATAGACATGCTGATTGGAGCTGAATCATTCTTTGAGTTATTAGCTGTTGGTCAAATCAAGCAGGTCCTGACTAACTCTTCAGAAGACCCTTCTTGGCTGGGTTGTTTCGGGAAAATATGTTTCCAAAAGTTCTGCCCCCCAAACGGCAAACAGTTTGAGTTGCAGTGAAGAGCTGTTAGTTTCCATTGATAGGACCTTGCAAAAATTCTGGTCACTGGAAGAAATGCCATCTCCAAAGAAAATTATTTCGCCTGAGCACACGTTATGTGAAAATCACTTTCGGAAGACGACTCAGGTATTGCCATCAGGTCGGTTTGAAGTAAGGCTGCCGTTTAAATCAGATCCAAATTGTTTGGGCAACTCCTTTGAGGTTGCTAAACGGCGGTTTTTGTCGCTCGAAAGAAGATTGTCTCGTGACCCTGAGTTGAAGAAAATGTACTTGGAATTCATGGAAGAGTACCTCTCCTTAGGTCATATGTCACCGACTGACAATACGGTTCCTTCTACTCCACACTACGTAATTCCACATCAGTGTGTCCTTCGGCCCCAAAGTACGTCCACCAAGCTTCGCGTCGTGTTCGATGCGTCGTCGAAGACGTCCTCTCAGGTGGCCTTGAATGAGATTCTGATGGTCGGACCAACCATTCAAGAGCAATTATACTCAACACTGCTCCGCTTCCGTCTGCACAGGTTCGCCCTGACTGCCGATGTGAAAAAGATGTATCGCCAAGTGATGGTGAATGAAGCGGATAGGCAGTTTCAGATGATAGTGTGGAGAAGAGACCCATCTGAGTCCTTGAGATTATACAAGCTTAACACCGTGACTTATGGGACTGGACCAGCCCCTTTTTTGGCTATCCGGTGTTTAAAAAGGTTGAGTGAGTCTGTGAAGCTATCATTCCCTAAAGCTGCTGACGTTATTGGGTCCGACTTTTACGTTGATGACATGTTGACTGGTGCTGCATGCGTAGAGGAGCTAAGGGCAATTAAGTCCGAAGTATCTCAGGTTCTTCAGACCGCAGGGTTTAAGTTAGCGAAGTGGTTTTCGAACTCACCTGAAATCACCGCATCTGAGAGCACAGCAAAACCCATAACGATCTCGGATTCAGAATCGACTAAGGCGTTAGGAATCTCATGGTTGCCTAAGGAAGATGCCTTTCAGTTTAAAATTGACAATGAAGTCATGGGTCTCCGAGCGACAAAACGGAACATACTGTCGGTGACATCGAAGCTGTTCGACCCCCTTGGATTGTTAAGTCCTATCGTCATAAAGGGCAAGATCCTATTGCAGGAACTTTGGCTTAACAAACTAGATTGGGATGAGTCGATTCCGATGCATTTGGAAACAGCATGGAATATGTTGAAAAATACACTGTCTCAATTGGAAGAGATATCCATACCTCGGTTTGTGTATTCCGATACGATGTCACCGATCCAAATACATGCCTTCGCTGACGCCTCCATGAGAGCTTATGGAGCGTGCGTCTATGTCCGTAGCAGAACTGCAGAAGGTTTAAAAATATCATTGTTGACTTCAAAGTCCAAAGTAGCGCCGCTCAAGACCAAAACGCTCCCACGGCTTGAGTTATGTGCCGCTCACCTTCTCGCGGATCTCTGTCACAGAATCAAGCCCCTATTAAAGGTCCCTATCGAACGAGCTGTTTATTGGTCAGACTCTGAAGTAACTCTTCACTGGATTCGGTCGCATCCATCTTCGTTGTCGACGTTCGTTTCGAATAGGGTGGCTGAGATTCAGGAGTGGTCAGATGAAGCTACGTGGCGGCATGTCCCTACAAAACAGAACCCTGTAGATATTGTGTCAAGAGGTTGTGACGTCAAAGAAATCGTCCAGTCAATCTGGTTTGAAGGACCATCATTTTTGAAGGATGAAGAAGAGACCTGGCCAAAAAACCCTCATTTCGAGCCTACAGAAGATGTCGAGATGGAGAAGAGGAAGAACGCGGTCGGGCTGACCGCTGCGGTAGAAATTTCGGATTTGGTAGATGTCATCGAGGGATTCTCGTCACACCTCAAGCTGCTTAGAGTGTTTTGTTATATGTTCCGCTTTATAAGAAAATGTAAGAACCCGAGCATAACGTTTGAAAAAACGGTTTCACCGACCGAGTATGATGAAGCCTTTCGCAAAATTGTTGAAGTTATCCAACATCACGAGTATCGTGAGGAAATCGAGAAAGTTCGGAAAGGATCTAGAGTTGGTCCTAGTCTTCAGCGGTTGAACCCTTTCATCCATGAAGACACTGGTACTTGGTGTACTTTTTCGTTGTTGAGAGTAGGGGGGCGACTAGCTAAAGCTCCTAAGTTTCCGTTGCTTTTGACGAAGCGTTCGCAATTCGTGCGGAGCTATGTTCGTCATCTGCACCATATCAATTTTCATGTCGGCCCACGAGCACTTGTGAGCATCCTTCGACAGAGTGTTTGGATCGTAAACGCTCAGGAGGTCTGCAGTCAGACAGTTCGATCGTGTATCCGCTGCTTTAAATGCAAGCCTCGACTGCTGACGCAACTGATGGGAAATTTACCCGCAGACCGGCTCCGTGCTCTCCGCCCATTTTCAATTTGCGGCGTTGATTTTTGTGGACCCGTCTCGACGACATTGAAAATTCGAGGAAGGCCCCCATACAAGTCCTATATCGCGCTTTTTGTTTGTTTTGCGTCCAAAGCGGTTCACTTAGAACTTGTATCTGACTTGACCACTGACTGTTTTTTATTGGCTTTCCAAAGGTTCGTTGGGCGCCGAGGATATCCCCAGATCGTCCATTGCGACAACGGGACGAATTTCGTCGGAGCGAGCCGCCACCTCAGCGCTCTGCAGAAGGCGCTCGAGGACGGGGCGGACGCAGTTCGCGAATTCGCGTCAAGAAAAGTATGCGAATTTGCGTTCATACCGCCTCGAGCGCCGCACATGGGAGGACTCTGGGAGGCAGGTGTCAAGTCTGCGAAGAGCCTACTCCTACGGGCGGTAGGCAGCGCGCTCTTGACCGCCGAAGAGCTCGCCACAGTCCTCGTCGATCTCGAGGCCGTCCTGAACTCCAGGCCGCTGGGAGCCCTCAGCCAGGACCCCAGCGACTGCGAGGCACTCACGCCCGGGCACCTGCTGACAGGCGGGTCGCTCATCGCCCCCCCAGCACTGCGGACTCCGGACCAGGAGGGTGTCAGCTGCTTGCGGCGATGGCAACGTGCCTCGTCAGTCAGGCAAGCGTTCTGGCGCCGATGGTCCAAAGAATATGTCCTGGGCCTTCAAATTCGGGGCAAGTGGCACCAGCGGAAACCCGACGTCAAGGAGGGAGACCTCGTCCTCGTGGCCGAGGACAACATGCCTCCACAGGAGTGGCTCCTCGGGAGGGTGATCGCCACGCACGCCGGGGAGGACGGCATGGTCAGGGTCGTCGACCTTAGGAGGAGCTATGGGGGCATTTTTCGGCGGGCCATCCACAAGTTGGCGCCGCTACCAATGGTTTGAAGCCGCTCAGGCCTTCAACGGGGCCGGTGTTTCGTCATGTCGTCGTCTTAGTTAATGTTGTATGTTAAGATTATTTTTGAATTGTTTGAAGTCTAGTGTAAGTAGGTTAGGGCAAGTCGGGAGCGCAATAAAAGCTCGCTCTTTCGCTCAAGGCGAATTCGCCCTGCTTTGCCACCGTAGGTTAGTTAGGCATAGAATGAAGTGGAATGAAATTTAGAATATAATCGTTGAAATTGGATTCGATCGAGCGCACCTAAAATTATTTCGTCCCCGCCTTTAATAAATCTATACGCCACCCAAGTATTTCGGTTTTGTTTAATTAGAAAAACTATTCTAAATTTTCACTATGTCTTCCGGTGATTTCACTGTGCCCGGACGATTCGCGAGCTTCGAGGTAACTGTCTTTATAAACTTTTCCCAGTTTGTGTTCCGGGGGTTTCTATAGACAGTTATCTTCGTAGAGTTGTCAAATTCGCACTTAAACTGGATGTACTTGTGGTCTGAGAAGGATGGTCTTTCAATGACTCTCCAGCCAGATACCAAAGTACTTGTTCCCGCTACGAGTGTCAAATCTAGCAAGTTTGAAGAGGTGGGACCTACAAAGGTGTATTCCTCTCCTACGTTTGCTACTTCTAGGTTAGTTGATAGTATGAAGTCAAGGAGGGACTCACCTCTATCGTTGATGTCGGGGCTTCCCCACACGTTGTGATGTGCGTTTGCGTCCGTACCGACGAGAAGTTGCAGGTCCTTCGGGCTGGATTCCGCCACTAGATGCCTCAACTCTTCAGGTGGAGCCGGCCTGTCGTGTGCCATGTAGCAGGAGGCTACCATCAGGCGCTTTTCCTTGCTTTCTAGCATCACCACGGTCAGATCGTCAGTGCTGTAATGAGACATAAGGTGAGCATGGATTCCCTTTCGTACGAGTATGGTTCTGTTCCTGCTTACCGATGGTGGATAGAACACGTTAAAATTTTAGGACTTTAGTCCGGCCACAGCATTGCCTGAGGCAACCCATGGCTCCTGGACTAAGGCTATGTCGGCGGGCCCTTGCTCCATGGCAAAGAGTAGCTCCGCCGATGCAATCTTACTCTTGTGGAGGTTGAGCTGCAGCACACTCACCATGTGTTTCTGGCTCAGCTCCGCTCGACGGGTTGACTACTACCGTCAGGTCATCGTCCTCCCCCTCCTCCACCGAGTCCAGGCCAAGACCCTGTGCGGCCTCCACGATGGTGTCCAGACCAAGGTCCTTTTTCACCTTGCCCGCCTGCAGAGTGTGCGCATCTTTGTCCTCGGGGTGGCGCTTTTTCAGCCGCAGGTACACACTGCCCATCCCCCACGCCATCTTCCCGAATCTTGGGTACAGCAGGTCCTCTGACTCCTTGCTGATCTGGATGATCGCACTCTGGCCTCCCTCATTGGGTAGTGGGCTCCCGATATGCAGAATCCTCCAGTTCGCCGTTGGCACATCAGGGTTCAGCCGCTGTAGCAGCTTCAGCGTCGGTCAATTGGATTACGATGGGGAAGAGTACCTTAGCCTTTGGTATGGACGGGATTAGCTCCCTGTCCACCACCTCCAGCTTGGCCCCCTCCCACAACGCTTCCAGTTGGGAGACCGTTTGCGTCAGCCACTTGAGTGTGGTGTCGTCAATACATTTTAGTATTTTGACCCCGTTAAGCCACCCTGCACCATCGAACGTGGGCATGGGGGCCGTTGGGTCCTCCTCAATTCGAGCGAACAGCGCATCCACGAGCCGCGCGTGCACCGTCTTCCACCGCGCCGCCGTTATTTTGCCGTTCTCGTCGCTCCGGTCAATGAGTGCCACGATTAAGTGACGTTTGTTCACCTCACTGACCTTCGCTTTTTGGGGTCTCTTCGCCTGTTTGGGTGTGGTTCCTGCCACCTAGGGCCCGCGTTGCCGCTTGCTCACCGGAGTGTCCTTGGTGGCACTCTCGGTCGAGCATTGCCTTTTGGTGGCGAGATTCTCCTCCACCTTGTTGGCAAATCCCTCCGTCGATGCCTTCATCTGCGGCATGTACGCGAAGTGCAGCCGTCCCACTTTTATCCGTTGCTCGGCCCAGGTCATTTTGGCCTTCTCCTCTTCAGAGAGGTCCTTCCTGCCCTGGAGCCGGCCCATGATTTTGAGGGCCGCTTTGTACTGGGATTGAATTTTTTGCTTGTCGAGAATAAAGTCAACACTTGTTAAGTTTAAACGATTTCGCGTTCTGACTTTCTTTTTTGGAAATTATTAAAGCGGTCGGAAAAGCACGACAGCTCACAACATTTGGAGGATCTACCGAGATATCCGTGTATATCGTGTTTCGTGAGAAGTGTATAAAACATACTCGGGAAGTCAGCAGTTTAATATATTGTACAAACATTATTGTGTGCTAGCAGCAGAAATAACGGAATTGGAACCGCTTGAGTACATATATACAGCATAATCGTATGTGCGCTGCTTGATTCCGTTGCATTTTCGGTCTTCGGTTTCGCCCTCGGTGCTGGTGCAGTTCTGTTACACGTACGCCGATCTTTCGTAGTTGCAGCTTTCTACCTGCATTCGCTGTCTTTGACCGCACTTTCGCTCGTATCGTTAGATCTGCGCAGACGGCTCGAAAAACTCTGTTTCGTGGAGAGTTTACCGTAAACTAAACAATCACATAAACAAACTAAAAATTAAACAAAAACGAGAAGGAACGTGTGGTTTTATGGTTTAGTTTTTTTTTTTAAGAATTTTGTTAAATCCGATATTTTTTTTGTTTTTTTTCAGAGGTAGTGCTTCTATTTTTCACATAACTTAAATATCTTATATCTGGTTGTATAGAACTTCGCAGTTCTAAAAAGCTGACAAATGCAACTATAATTCGTGCCCAGACTCTTTGTATCTACAGCTTAACGCCTGGAAGATATTAAGCTTTAAATTAAAATTTCATAATTTTTTGCGGTATTTTTTTTCGAAATTTTGATTTCAAAAACTCAGGAAAAGTCGAAAGAAAAATAATTCTTGGCCAACATTTTTAGTTTTAGATAGACGCATTAATTATGCGTTGTTTAAGGCATTGCTAATTAAAATCTATGGATAAAGGGTGGAGCTCAAACTCGTTAATTCGTTAATAATTTCGAAAAAAAAAATACCGCAAAAAATTATGAAATTTGAAAGCTTAATATCATCCAGGCGTTAAGCTGCAGATACAAAGTGTCTATCAGAAAAAGTCATTTTGGTTCACAGCCTAAATATAAAGTTAAATTTTGCCGAGTAGTGTTATTAATGATAATTATTAATCACATGAGCGGCCGCAACCTTGCTTAGGTGACAAAACTAAAAACACGAGTACCCCCAACCTGTATTCATTTATCGATTTTGGAACTATCGATCTTCAAGAGACACAGAAACAGAGAGAGCGCGACAATTTGAAGGCAACATAAATTAATGCTCAATGAAACCCCGAAGTCGCTTGTCACATGTACTTAAGCATTATGTTAATTTATATATAATTTATATTTCATGCAAGGCAGTGCCTTTTATAGATCGGGCGGCCTTCCATTTTTCCATGAATGTCTTACAGATATCTTATTTCTACTCCAGAATGTGGGAAGGGTTCTAACATAAATATATATTGTCGAATTACTGTCTGCGCGTGCAGACGGGCTGATCGGTAACAGAAGGTTACCTAATCATTAGCCCTGCAGTCAGTGTCCAATATTCCCGGTAAGGAAAGTCGGAGACTGCTGACTGGCTCGCGCATGTGGGGGGTCTGCCCGGTAATCGAGGGTTACCTAAGCAATCGCCTGCCAACAAGTGTCCAATGTCCCATGTAAGGTGATCGGTGGGCACCGGTATCGTGGCAAAGGAATTTCGTTGGCACTTCGGGAATATATATTGTTAGGAATATTTATTTATTTAATATTATTTTAGGTACTTATTGCGTAAGCCCCTTGTGCTGGTCTCCTGTCTTTTGGCGTGTGCTGAGTTTGCATTTTTGCTGGGTGTTGATCGCTTCACCTGGGAGTAGCGTTGGCTGCGTCGTCTGCTTGTGACGAATTATGGGATCCATGGTTCGTTTGGTTGGTTTGATTCGGGTTTTTCGGAAGGATGGGTTTGTCAAATGTGCTTGACGGATCGATGCTCCGGTGGTAATGGCCTATGCGGGCGATGATCGGGGAGGCGTTGGACGTGGGTAGAGTAGTTTTGTAGCTCTGGCGGAACACTTGGGTGGTATTGTCTCCAGACTGGTGCATGAACTGGCTGGTCTCGACGATGTCTCTTTTGTTGGACCAATGGCTTGTTTGGGCGACGGATGCATGGGTCTGCGGGGCCAAGTCCGGCGACCACGGCTCCGGGACTGGTCCGGGCTCATGTTCGGTTGGATCGGCGGCTTCGGACTCAAATGGCTGGCTGGGGTCTTCTGGTAAGAGGGTTGTGTCGAAGGAGCTGTGCGTTTCGATCCTCCGTTGGTAGTCGCTTATGTGGGCGACGATGGGTGTGGTGTCGACCATGGGTACGATATTTTGGTATGCCGGGTGTAGTACTCGTGTTATACTACAGCCAGACTGGTACGTGAACAGCTGAGTCGCGATGACGCCTCTGGTATCGCAGCAACGACTTGTGTGGGCGACGAAGATCTCGGACATGGCTCTAGGCATGGCTCGTTGCATGGCGCTAAGAATCATGCCAGTACGCGGAAGGTACTCCATTGTGTTGGCGAGGATCGGTGTGGCGTCGGCCGTGGGTACGACAGGGCGGCTGTCGGTGTATCGTGGGGTTATCGTCCTGGTTTCCGGGCCCGCGTTGAGGGGCTCTGTGGATATCAGTTCAATTATGAGTCCCGACCAGCGTGGGGTTACCGTGGTTGTTTCCCGTGTTGCTGGGCTGTCGGATGGTGGCTGCCGTTGTCCTTGTTCGATGCTGATGGTCGGCTTTGAGGGTGTCCGTGTGTTCAATTCTTCCGTTGCGGATTCTGTGCGTGCTTGCTCTGTTGCTTGTCTTCGATCTGGGCTTCCTGTGTCGAGCGCCGGGTTCAAGTGTTTTTCTCTCGTGTGTGAGATCCTCGTGGTTTGTTTGGGATGCGTGTGATCCCTGTTGTGGGCCTAGGACGCGGTTGCTCCGTAGTGACCGTGGGACTCGTTTTCCTGATTGCTTGGTTGCTGTTTGCTGGTGTTGACCTTGGATTCGTGTTCTCCGCAATGTGCCGTTGCTTCGTATTCGTTGCGATTGGCTTGGGTGTCAAGTGCTGCGTTGCGCTATTGGGTGCCGTGAGCGTTGTGGTAGGTCGTGGACGTGGGTTCGTTGCGATTTTTTGAAGTTTTTGGTATAGAGGTTCGGCGTCTTGTACGTGGATGGTTGTAAGCACGGGTTCAGTGGGCATGGGGTGACGGTCTCGTAGCTGTAGCAGCGTGGAGCCGCATTGGATCATCGTTTCGGTGGCACCTAGGAAGTCCATGCCGACAATGACTTGTCCCAACATGTTTGGCAGGACCAGGAGCGGGATTTGAACCTCTCGTTGATCCAGCTTGATGTACGCCAGTAGAACTTGTGAGATCTCTCTGACCGAGCCATCGGCCAGGCGTATGCGGACGCATGCATCTTGCAGGTTGGTGTTGTTGTCTAGTTGTCGGGCGAGGTTTGCGGTGATCAAGCTTCTTGATGCCCCGGTGTCGATTGTGGCTTCCGTTGCGTATCCTCCTATGCTTACCATCGCCACTATCAAGCCGTTGCTTACGTGTAGAGAGTTATTTAGTCGCGGGTTGGAGGAGGCGTCGTTCCCGGCTGATCCCGTGTCAGTTGGGGACGCATGTCGTTTCCCGACGTATTCTGGCGGCAGCAATCGACGGTCCGTGTGGTGCGTTTGCCACATTCCCAGCAGAATAGGATCGAGGGACTATAGCAGTCGTATGCCGCATGCCCGTCTTCACCACACCGGCGACAGGCGGTGCGTGGGTTGGCGATGGGGGTCGTGATCATGCGAGGTGCTATATCGGGATTCGTCGTACTGTTTGGTTGAGCTGGCGGTCTCCCTGGTGTGTCTGTCGACTCCCAATGTGGTCTCCGAAATGGCGTCCATTGCGAGTCACTGTTCCTCTGCTCTGTAGCTGGCCTTGGGTATCTTGGCGTATTTCGCGGGGGTGCGAAAGTGGTCGGAATGGTCCGCTCTTGAATACTCTCAAATTCCGTGGCCAGCAGTGTTAGCTGTGACAAGTCTTGCAGTTCGTGGCGGCGCACGTACATCTGGTATGCTGGGAGGGCGTTGTCATAGATCCTGGTTAGCTCCTTGGTTGTGTCGTACCCAGCGTGGTGCATGAGTAGACGTATCTCGATGAGGAAATCTTTGAACAGTTCCCCCGCCACTTGCTTGCGGGCTCGGATCTGGTCTTCCAATTGTTCAAAATTCGGATGCGTTCCGCCATTGGTGCAGCGTGGTTGTAGTGGTGCCCTTCCATGGGTCGGTCGATCGCTGGCAAGACCCCCGGTACGGGTGCTGGGTGGGTCTCTGTAGCTAGGGGCCTTGGAAACGGGGCTGCAGGAGTGCGGTATTCGGTGGCTGCGGGGACTCGTAATCCGGTCTTAGGATCCATTTCGCGAGTGTCGGATGGTCCAGGAGTAGTGGGCAGTGGTCACTTGGAGCGAGAGCGTGAGGCTGGTTTGGCATAGTGCCTCTCGAACTCTCCTAGGCGAACCCAGGCGTCTTGCGCGAGTGGCCCGGCGACTAGTGCCGCAAATTTCTTTCGGCGTTCATCGACCGTTCCTTCGCTGCCGAATCCGAATTCTTCGGCGAGGACTTCTAGTTCATCCCGACGGAGTTTGTGGATCAAGCCGGTGCGGTCCTCTGGTTGTTCATCGTCGTGATGTTCCATGTTGATTTCTGTTGATTTTTTGCGCACTGAGTCACTGTTGAACGGCACTTTTTAGGATCGGCACTGCGTATACTTTCGCGTTTGTTTTAAGTAAGTGCGCGGACTTGTTATTGATTAAATTTTCTTTTTGATGGCCGTGGGTCTTTAATCCACGAAGTCCCTGATTTCGGTTTTCTTGAAGTTTCCACGAAAAATCCTTAAAAGTCCCTGCTCGGGCGCCACTTGTAATGTCCTATCTCAGGCTGAGGTATGCATCAGTCTGTCCAGGGTCCTGAATTACAAGATATTTCTAATTCACGAGGACTTTATCGGGAAAACCAGGAACATTGCCAGAAACTGAAATAGAAATCACAATACTTTTTGGTTCTTTTAATTTTAATGGTTTTCTTTATTCTTCCGTATGATTATTCTACCCGGTTATGTTATGTTTTAATTGTACTACGACGCGTATGGTGGTTTCACTGACTGCCGCCCCCGATGGCTGGTGGACTGCCTCCGACGATGGCTGGTGGACTGCCTTTTTCTTCATGCAAGGCAGTGCCTTTTATAGATCGGCCGGCCTTCGATTTTCCCATGAATGTCTTATAGATATCTTATTTCTACTCCAGACCGTGGGAAGGGTTCTTACATAAATATCTATGGCCGAATTATAGTCTGCGCGTGCAGACGGGCTGATCGGTAACAGAAGGTTACCTAAGCGATCGCCTGCCAACAAGTGTCCAATGTCCCAGGTAAGGTGATCGGTGTGCACCGGTAGCGTGGGAAAGGAATTTCGTTGGCATTATTGCGTAAGCCCCTTGTGCTGGTCTCCTGTCTCTTGGCGTGTGCTGAGTTTGCATTTTTGCTGGGTGTTGATCGCTTCACCTGGGAGTAGCGTTGGCTGCGTCGTCTGCTTGTGACGAACCATGGGATCCATGGTTCGTTACAATACACACAGATAGATAGATAGATAGATACAGATGCACAGCCAGTCCCATGGTGTAAGCGACTATGAAATTTGAAGCGACAGAGCGTCGTTTAAGCCGGAAACAGACAGCCAGGCAGGCAGGCAGCAGCCAGGCAGCAACCAGGCATCTAGGCAGGCAGCATGTGATGCCTGGAATCTATGCATATCCTGTCATCTGTACAGTGGAATCCCTCCAGTTGCCTGGCAGCCAATGGGAATCTTAAGCACATGCAGCTAATTCTCACCCCACCCGCTCCCTTACAACCGGTGACAGGCACATTCACATGCAAATGAAGACGCAACACACGTGGCGTGGTGGCCATATTGAAATGCTTACAGCGGAAGGCAGGCAGTCAGGCAGGGGCGATCACTTGTCGCGCGACTCTCCCCGAGAGAAGCACAAACAATGAGTATTTTCGTATTTATTCGGGATACACTTCCTTTTCAACAGTGAGCGAGACCGGTAGTAGTTTTTTCTTACCTGTGCTAAGTTGTGTTTTTTGCCGAGTTATGTGCATAACCAAAAAAAAAGTGATAGAGACACGAATTAAAATCGAAGTGTTTTATTTTGTGAAATTAAAAATATATATTTTCAATAACTTCATCAAGCTGAACTACCGAGGTTTTTCCCTGTGGGCGAATCGTGGGCAGGCTGGTAAAACCAGCAGCAATGGCGGACGCTCGTCGTTTGTGAAAAAAACCCCGAAATGGCTTCGAGCAGCAACTACAAAATAAGGTAGTGTTATGTTACAGCTTAGCGAAACAATACCGCTCAGCTTGGTGGCTTAATTCCGAATGTTTATTGAATATCTTTTTGTTCTTATCCTAGGGTACAATCGTTCTTATGTATAACGGAGAGCGAGAGTTCTCCCATGCATTATATGAAAAGAGTACCACCGCATAAGTATTAGTGCGCGTGGTCTCTGCCTAATGGAAATGCAAGATCAGCGTTAAGGAGCTTTTGAGAGAGAGAGACCATCGCCTCAGTGTTAGGGCGTTTGGGTTCTGCCTGAGTTCGGGTAAATGCCTGCTCAGCAGTTTTGGCAGCTGACCGATCTGCGTTCAAGTCTTAGATCGTTGCTGTGCAAAAGGAATGTGTAACATAAACATAAGTTGTTTATGTCACTGCTCATATGTACGCGCTTATATACATATGTATTTATATATATAACAGAGTGTTACATATGTACATGCATGGGTTCACTACACCTTTGTGAAATAACATGTATGTTTATGTATAAAAAAAATATTTTTTTGTTTTGCTTTTTTTATACCCGTACTCAAAAAAGAGTTAAGGGGTATATTAGATTTGTGGTAAAAGTGGATGTGTGCAACGCAGAGAAGGAAACGTTTCCGACCCCATAAAGTATATATATTCTTGATCAGCATCAATAGCCGAGACTATATAGCCATGTCCGTCTGTCCGTCCGTCTGTCCGTCTCGATGAGCGCCTGGATCTCAGAGACTGCAAGAGCTAGGGCAACCAAATTTGGTTTTCAGACTCATGTGATATCACACTGCTACAAGTGTATTTCATCATTTTCCTTCTCGCTCGCACACTCTGCCGCGTTCAGTGCGCGAGCAACCCCTAGCGGAGGAGATGTAGAATCTAAATGGTACATGTACAATCTACATGTTAGATGTAGAATAGACATTGTAGAGGAGATGTAGATAACAAATGTAGCAAAAAAATGTAAAATGTTAAATGTAAAATATTTTTTTTTATTTTAAAATTCTAAAAAATCATGCTCAAAAATGTATATACTGACTGAGTACGGGAATAAGTAGAGTCGCGTCCCCAGAAGCGACTCACACGTTCCTTCTCGTTTTGTTTTTTTTTTTTGTTTTTTTTTATTTTATTTTTTTATTTTATTTTATTTCCGATGAACTATGTATCATGGTTATATACGTGTGCTCACTTAAGTCATGGTTATTTTACGTATGCCTACCTAAGTCATGGTTATTTTACGTATGTCTACCTAAGTCATGGCTATTTACGTGTGCCTACCTAAGTCATGGCCATTGAAATTATTATGAAATTAAAAGTTTTAATCTATCCTTATGTACTTTTTGTTTTTTGTCTTTTATATTTGAAATTGTTATATTATCATTTTCTCCTATACTATCTACCTTATATGGTCCAGTATATTTAAAATCTAACTTATGACCTGTTTCATTTTTCAACAGAACCTGATCTCCTGTTTTTAATTTGAAATCTAAACAGTTTTTATCATAATTAATTTTTTGTTTCTGTTTATTAGATTATATGATTAATGATAATGATAATGCTCTTTTAAAAGCTTGTTCTAGTCTAAATTTTGATTTTTTAGCGTATTCATCTATATTATAAAGAGGAACTATTCTATCTATGCTATTAAAATGTATTGGTAAGTTCGAAGTCTTACCGAAAACTAATTCATATGGACAATAATCATGTGCCATAGAGGGGGTTGTGTTGAAGCAATATACGAAGTATTGTAGCTGTTCGGCTAAGCGCCGGCCCATGGCAGCACAAAGAGTAGTTGATCATCTCTTAATCTAATGTCTCTCTTTATAACCGTTTGTTTGCTTGTACTTATGCTCTTACTGGTGCGTTAGTCAGCCGCTGTGGGGGAGGCTCATCAGAAAAAGCAGAACACACTTGAAATTCGATCATCACCGTAGTAAAACGTTTGGCTGTCTGGCACAGTGACCTGCCTGCCACAGAGTTTCTAAACTAAACCTAACATATACATATCAACTTCAACAGTCTTGAACCGGCCCCCGCGTCTTCAATCGACCCATCATTAACTCTCGTTATTAAATTCGCACACCTTTCGCTAGTTTTGGATAATACATATATATTAACTTAAGTAAAATAAATTGTGAATATATTAACAGAACAATCATCGTCTCTTAAATAATCTTTCAAAACAACGCTACTGAAGAAGCTCAGTAGCTCAACAGTAGCCATACATCCCAATCTGTTTTGTCAGTTGAGATGTATGAGCGTATGAACTCATTAAAAGTTCTGTGGCTTCGCTCCACGGTTCCTACAGTCTGGTGATGATGTGCAGTGGATGTTATGTTTTGAATATTTAAGTTTTTACATAAATCTTCAATTATTGAATTTTTGTATTCCGTTCCCATGTCTGTAATGAACGTCTTAATTGGACTGTACTTTAGAATAAAATCTTCAAGTATAGCTTTAGCTTTTTGCACTTTTGTTCTTGATTGGTATGGCTACAAGGTATTTTTTCAAGTCACAGATTAAAGTGACTGCATATTAGTTTCCTTGTTCTGATTTAGGAAGTGGACCGATCGTATCCACAATTACCCTATCAAACGCCATTTGTGGTGTTTTAGTTATAGTCAATGGGGTCTTGGTATGTTTAGTCGTTTTGGACTTTTGGCATTTGGGACACTTTCTCACATAATTTGTAATTTGACGTGTCATGTTTTTCCAATAATAATGCCTTCTTATTTTCGCTAATGTTTTAGCTATACCTGTGTCACCTCCTTGGATTGGATCATCATGGAATGTAGACAGTATCTCTTCTTTTTCTTCTTTATTTTCTTTATTTTCTTTTATTGTGGTCACCGGCTTGAGTAGCGCTACTCTTAAATTCTTTAATATTTTATTGCCCTTGTTCTTAAAAGAATCTATTGAAAGATTTCTTTGCTCGGTGCCATTTTAAGTTGGCTGATGTTATTTATACCGGCTTCTTTTTTAAGCCTTTGGAAAAATTGACCTAAGTCGAAGGTTCCATTTGTATAAAGGTCGCTAACTTTAATTCTCACAAATATCTTTTTCCCACGTATTAAAGAAACATTTAGTCGAAGATAAATGTAAGGTCACTACTTTTTTAACATCATCATTTTGTATGACGTTTTATATATTGGGCTTTGAAGAGATCGATTGCTTTTGCAATTCTGTGTTTGAACCTACGCAGGTTTTTTGTCTACTTTGATTTCTTGTAGTGACTTTTAATACTGTATTGGTTGTTTGTATATTTTTTAAGTCTGTAATGGTTATTCTTGATAACGCATCTGCTATATGGTTGTCCTTTCCCTTAAGATACTCCACAGTAAAATCATATTCCTCCAAATCTAGTCACATACGTGTTAATTTTGAGCTGGGGTTAGTCATAGAAAATAAATAGGTAAGTGGCCTATGGTCAGTTTTGACAGTGAAATGTTTGCCATAAATGCATGGTCAAAAATGATTTATTGTCCAATGTATTGCCGCTAAATCTTGTTCTGTTGTGTTTTTATTACTTTCTCCCTTTGTGAATGATCTTGATATATACGCTACTGGTAGCTGAGTTCCATTATAATTTTGTGTTAGAACAGCACCACATGCTGTTGCATCCGTTGTTATACAAAATTCTTTGCTAAAATCTGGATATTGCAGTAAGGTTGCTTTCATCAATTGTACTTTTAAATATTCGAATGCTTTCTGACATTTATCTGTCCATTCGAAGTTAACATTCTTTTTACATAATCTTGTTATGTGACATGAATAATCGGAAAAATTTTTAATGAAACGTCTATAATAATTGCAAAATGCAACGAATCTTCTAGCGCTATCTGCGTCCGTTGGGACTGGGTATTTCTCTATAACGTCATATTTCTTGTCGTCTGGTAAAATACCTTTATCAGTACACTTATGACCTAGAAAGGTTACTTCGTGTCTGAAGAATGAGAACTTTTCAGGGTGCAATTTAAGGTTGTGTTTTCTACACATATCAAAAACGCTGGTGAGGTTTTTAATCATGTGTTTTTCGGAACAACCGATGACAATTAGGTCATCCATATACAGGAATGCCTGAGAAGGTTCGATACCTGAAAATGCAATTGTCATCATTCTTTGAAAAGAATTGGGCGCTATTTTTAAACCATATGAAAATGAAGTTATATTTCTTGAACTTTCTTCAAGTTCTATTTGATGAAAACCTGACATCAGATCTAGGCATGAAAAGTATTTAGCTCTACCTAATTGATCAAGAATATCATCTATTCTGGGAAGTGGAAATTTGTCTGATAAAACTTTTTTGTTTATTTGGCGGTAGTCAATCACTAGGCGCCATCTTTTACTATCTGAATTCGGTAATGATTTTTTCGGGACAATTAATAATGGACTGTTGTATTCAGTGACTGAGGGTTCTACTATTTTGTCTTTTATTAGCTTTTCTACTTGCTTTGTTATTTCCTCTTTTTGACTGTGGGGAATTCTGTAGTTTTTTATATATATCGGTTCATCATCTTTCATTCTTATCTTTTGTTTATAAAAATTATTAGTTGATATCGATTCGGTTTCTGTTCCGAATATATCACAGTATTTGGTGCATAATTCTGTAAGAATGGTTTTGAATTGAATAGGGAAGTTTTTATCTAACTTGTCTAAAATTTCGGTCTGATTATTATTAGGATTGGTATTTACTATGTCATAATCATCTAATGGTTCGAATTTTATAGTATTTAATTCAATGATTGCATTTGTATTTGTTGTATTTAATAATTGAATCTCTTGATTTGGTATGAATATATATTCAGTTGCTGTATTTATAGCAATCTTTCGGACAACTTCGGATCGTGCTGGTAAAATTGTTAAATTGTTTTCTAGTGTATGATATATTGGAATATGGATGGGATAATGGAAATTATTTGGTCTCAGGATGAATACCAATTATTCCATCGCAAGGAATGGGAAAGTTTGAATCTACTATATGAAAATTATGTGGAATAGCATATTTTCCTGAGAGAAGTTCTATGAATGCTAATCCTTTGGAATTGGTTGAACCTTCACCAATACCTGATATTTGTGTGATATTTTTGTAATCTATGTTACGAAATGTGTCTGTATTTTCTTTTATTAAAGATATGTCCGCACCTGTATCTACCAATAATGTATACATGTTGTGTGTTTTTTCATTTTGTAATGAAACAAAAAGGTTGAAATTAAGATTGATAGTGTGAACCGTTACTGTTTTTGTTTTCTTAAGGGGGCTTACTGGTTTTCCGGTGTGGTTTGCACCTGTCGGACATTATTATTTTGCCTGTTGGAGTTGGCATTATGACCACTATAGAATCCACCGTTCTGACGGTTGTTTCCTCTATAGTTTGTATTGTTGTTATACCCGTACTAAAAAAAGAGTTAAGGGGTATATTAGATTTGTGGTAAAAGTGGATGTGTGCAACGCAGAGAAGGAAACGTTTCCGACCCCATAAAGTATATATATTCTTGATCAGCATCAATAGCCGAGTCTATATAGCCATGTCCGTCTGTCCGTCCGTCTGTCCGTCTGTCCGTCTTGATGAGCGCCTGGATCTCAGAGACTATAAGAGCTAGAGAAACCAAATTTGGTTTCCAGACTCATGTGATATCACACTGCTACAAGTGTATTTCAAAATTTCGCCCCGCCCTCTTCCGCCCACACAAAAGACGAAAATCTGTGGCAGGCACAGTTTTAAAGATACGATAAAACTAAAAACGCAGTATCGTAGAGAATGCCCATATCTACCAGATTGCCGAATCTGAGTCAGATCGGATCATAATTATAGCCAGAATGAAGAAATTAATTTTCAGTTGCTTCCCCTCCCCCTCCAGCAACCAACATCGCGTCTCATTTTCCTTCTCGCTCGCACATTCTGCCGCGTTCAGTGCGCGAGCAACCCCTAGCGGAGGAGATGTTGAATCTAATTGGAACATGTAAAATCTACATGTTA
Organism: Drosophila obscura; assembly: GCF_018151105.1. Lineage (NCBI taxonomy): Eukaryota > Metazoa > Arthropoda > Insecta > Diptera > Drosophilidae > Drosophila > Drosophila obscura. The sequence continues at coordinate 180,092 of NW_024542768.1, read as the reverse complement.
GATGTAGAATATACATTGTATATGCGATGTAGATATCATATGTTGCAAAAAAATGTAAAATGTAAAATTTTTTTTTTTTCTAAAATTCTTAAAAATCATAAGCTCAAAAATGTATATACTGACTGAGTACGGGTATAAGTAGAGTCGCGTCCCCAGAAGCGACTCACACGTTCCTTCTCGTTATTACTATTGTTGTAACGTCGAAAATTTCCTCTGAAATTTCCGCGTCCTCGGCTTTGGCTACTTTGGTAACTACCTCGGTAATTACCTTGGTATCCACCTCGGCTTCCGCCTCGGTATGAGTTTCCTCTATATGAGTTATTACTCTGCCGATTATAGTACAGAACGGTATCAGTTTTACCGGTTGCATCTGTGCAACTATTTACGAACTTGGAGACAGCTTCGTTCATGTTATTGAACTGTCCCGCTTCCATGATAAGTTTAACTTTTTCGATGGAGCAATTCTTTGTCATAGCTTTTACAGCTTGTTGGGTTGAATATTTAGTGGCAAGGGAAAGAGAAATTCCGTCTGCAATATAGGCACATTCTAGAGCCTTTGTCAATTGTTGAATTTCTTGAGTATAGACGTTTGCAGTTTTACTTTTTGGTGGACCTTCGACATTTTAGCGTTTAGTACTTCAACTGACTCGCCTTTTACGTCATTTTGAAGCTTACGAATGACGTCTGCTATTGTTGTTTCTGATTCTATTAAGTTCCTGGCATGTCCTTTAAAATTTGATTTAAGGACGGATACAGCTAAAACTTCATGAGTTCCTTTAATGGAATCTACTATTTCTAGTGCGTCTAGAAACTTCTCAGATTTTCGTGTTTACCATCGAAATCTGGTATAAGCCTGGAGGCTGAGCTGAGAAATTCTATATTTGTTTGTGCCATTGTTGTTTCTATTTCTTGGTCAGTTTCTAGGTCAGTTTCTAGTATTACTTGTTCTGCTATATGTATTGTATCGGGCAGAAATTATTTATTAAAGCTGGCTAGACTGGTGTAATTGTTTGGTAAGGAAAGTTGCAAGCTATGTATTGTACTGATTTTAAGAAGTTTTTCTTTTAGGTTTGCTAATACTTCTATAATTTGGGTTTCATGTAAATCTGAAAGTCTTTCTTGGCAATTTTGATAGATAAGTACTATTTTATTATATTTTGCAATAAGTATTTCTGTATGCTTTGTTATAGTTTGTATTGTGATATGCACATTTTTATACCCGTACTCAAAAAAGAGTTAAGGGGTATATTAGATTTGTGATAAAAGTGGATGTGTGTAACGCAGAGAAGGAAACGTTTCCGACCCCATAAAGTATATATATTCTTGATCAGCATCAATAGCCGAGTCGATAGAGCCATGTCTGTCTGTCCGTCTTGTTTGACGCCTGGATCTCAGAGACTACAAGAGCTAGGGCAACCAAATTTGGTTTTCAGACTCATGTGATATCACACTGCTACAAGTGTATTTCAAAATTTCGCCCCACCCCCTTTCGCCGCCACAAATAACGAAAATCTGTGGCAGGCACAATTCTAAAGATACGATAAAACTAAAAACGCATTATCGTAGAGAATGATCATATCTACCAGACTGCCGAATCTGAATCAGATCGGATCATAATTATAGCCAGAATGAAGAAATTAGTTTTCAGTTTCTTCCCCTGCCCCTTCCTACCGACGACACCACAACTCATTTTCCTTCTCGCACGCACACTCTACCGCGTTCAATGCGCGAGCAACCCCTAGCGGAGGAGATGTAGAATCTAAATGGTACATCTATAATCTACATGTTAGATGTAAAATATACATTGTAGATGTAGATAGCACATGTAGAAAAGAAATGTAAAATGTAAAATTTTTTGTAAATTCTAAAATTCTAAAAAATTGTATGCTCAAAAATGTATATACTGACTGAGTACGGGTATAAGTAGAGTCGCGTCCCCAGAAGCGACTCACACGTTCTCGTTATTTAAACATTTAAAAGATCTATCAAATTCTGCTCTAATTCTTACAATTGCTTTTGTTATCGGTATCCAACCATTGTCCATAGATAATCGGATATTTTGAAATAATTTTATTTAATTAATTTTTTTTTATATATTAATATTTGTGTTTATAAAGTGGTTGTTGCGTACTTTTTCTTTAATATCTATTGTGCATTGCATACAATTTTAGCAAAAGCATTGTGGATAGCAAAATAATTATTATTAGTAATAGTGTCCACAGTGAACCTATGTCTTCTGTGTGATCTACTATTTCAAGTTTATTGACGACATTTTCCGTCGGATTTTCGATCTTTGATTCTGTTTTACCCATGATTGAAATATTGGGTTTTTCTTTTATCTCAAAAATTATTTTTAAAATTTGACATATTATTATACCAATTATCATTACATTTGTGTCCCTACCTAATAGGCGAATGGCTTTACAGGCCAATCTATTTTACCGGTCGACTCAATTGTCGTCGGGTATTACAAAAATTCAATTTATTTATATTGTTTTAATAGTATTTAATATTATTTTGATGGGCGTTCTCTGTAACGCTATCGGTCCGTGGCCCAGATTGTCGCGCTGGCGGTGCCGGTGCTGTGCCTTCGCACAGGCTAGTTGGATTGGGTACTGGAGCTGGTCATCTCGCAGGCTGATGGGGTGCCGGCGCTGGCACTCTCTTTCCGTTTCGGCAACACCCATATGCAAGTGTTGTTGCACGTCGGGCTGTAGAGGTGCCCTTGGCAGTCTCCAGGGCACTTCTTTTGTTGTTTTGGTATGGCTTTGGGGGCAGGACGGTGATTAATAAGTTGTCTATTTTGTTTTTGTGTTGTGGCACAGGGTGAGCTTTTACTTTTTAATAGCGACTCGAGGTGTTCGAGTTCGCTCTGTAACTTCACTGCGACTTTCCACTTCGGGGGATTGTCGCTTTTATACAGAAGTTGAACGATATCAGACTTTCTCTTTCTGATCCGTTCTTTTAAACCACTTCTTCTGGGTTTAAGTTTAATTTGGGTGCTCATCCCTGTACTCACTCAGATATTTCTTTGCTGTTTCTGTCCTTATTATTCCAGTTGGGCCAGTTGTTCATCACTGTCTTTGTTGTTCCAGTTGGGACAGTTGTTCATGACTGTCCTTAGTGTTCCAGTTGGGCCAGTTGTTCATCATTGTATTTATGCAGCAGTAACACCATAGCACGGAACACAATAATGCAATCACACAATTTAACTGTTCCTTTGGCATGGCCACAGCCTTTATTATGATTTGATTAAGATGTTAAAATTATTAAGTTGTTTTAATAGAGCAGTGTCGAATTTGTCACGGTCGCCATGTTATGTTAAAGCTCAGCGAAGTCATACCGCATCGGTTGGTGGCTTAATTCAGAATGTTTATTGAATATCTTTTTGTTCTTATCCTAGGGTACAATCGTTCTTATGTATAACGGAGAGCGAGAGTTCTCATATGCATTATATGAAAAGAGTACCACCGCATAAGTATTAGTGCGCGTGGTCTCTGCCTGAGTCTAATGGAAATGCAAGATCAGCGTTAAGGAGCTTTTGAGAGAGAGACCCATCGCCTCAGTGTTAGGGCGTTTGAGTTCTGCCTGAGTTCGGGTAAATGCCTGCTCAGCAGTTTTGGTAGCTGACCGATCTGCGTTCAAGTCTTAGATCGTTGCTGTGCAAAAGGAATGTGTAACATAAACATAAGTTGTTTATGTCACTGCTCATATGTACGCGCTTATATATGTATTTATATATATAACAGAGTGTTACATATGTACATGCATGGGTTCACTACAGTAGATATGGAGAAAAAAATAAATTCTTTGAGTAATATCATAAAGGAGGATGTCTTTGACCATTTGACAAACGACGCATCGTCGTCAAAAAAAAAGCGGACAAGCGATAACACCAATATATACGCAAACGGTGCAGAATATATGAAAGTAGAAGAGACAAGTGACGCTTTAAATACGAACATAGATGGAACAAAATTGACAGACACATACAGTACACTTGTTACACCAAAACGCCAAAGTAGGAAATACTAGTAATTTCAAAATACAACTAAATACTAATACTAACCCAAATGTCAATATATCAAAAGATGGAATGGAACGAGAGAACGGACTTTTTCTTTTTGAAAAAAGAAAACATCAAAATTAAAGGAATTAAAGAGATTGTGTCCATGGCAGCCACATTATATAAAATATATTTTTCTAAGTTTGAGGATGCAAACGCCTTGGTTGTAAATGAGGAACTACCGCGTAACTATGTAGAGTCTTTCGGAATTATAAAAGGAGTGCCGCGAAGTTTTTCAGACAAAGAAATTAGTGAAAACATAAGCTCTGACATTACAATTAAATCATTAGAAAGACTATCAAGGAGGGAGAAGATCACAAATGAAGAAAATGGTTCTAACTTCAACTTGATACAAACTGAAACAGTAAAAATAGATTTTATGGGGGCACAGATCCCGGAGAAAATTAATCTTTTTGGAATGTGCTGCATGAAAGTGCATCAGTACATACCAAAGGTAAGCCAATGCTACAACTGCGGTAGGCTTGGGCATACTTCTGCCAGGTGCAAGTCGGCAAGAAGATGCAACAGGTGCGGGGTAAATGACTGTAATGGAAATTGTACGGTGCTTAAATGCATACTGTGCAATGGAAAAGATCACACAGCAAGAGATAGAATGTCATGTCCAGCATGGGAAAGGCAGATGGATATAAACAAAATTATGACAATAAAAAAAATAGCTAGGAAGGAAGTACTGAATTCGTACTCGGTGCATCAAAATTACTCGCACACAGAAAATTACGATGTAAATTACCCAAAATTAAATAATATATGCGAAAATATACAAGATAAGAACAGTAAAGCAAATGAGGTATTGAAAAAGCACAGCTATGCAAGCAGGGTAATATATAGACCAGTAGCCCCAACACAAAAACCACATTTCAATCTGGAATCATATACTAATGATACCAGCGACCATATTCCATTTCTTGAAAAAAAAACAACAGATGTTCAACATTGTCTGGTTTCCCAGCCTGAAATTCCCCAACAAATTCCTCAAATAATAGCCAGTGGCGCAAAATAACGTAATTCAACCTTTGTTTACTATTTGCATTGCCCACTGCAATTCGGACCGTCTGCCCTTACATGCCTTCGCAATGGTCATGATCTGGTCCAGCACTTGCATGCCTTTGCAATCTCTCGCTCTTTCTGCCGTCGCAGATATACATACGCATATATTCGGTCAATTGGTGACACACGAATCGCGGTCTATATATGCTGTAACGAACCATGGTTCTAGCCATGGCTCGTCACAAACGGCGAAGGGTCAGCGCATCCACGCTGGCGGGAGACAATAACCAAACTGATATACACAGAGCTAACGAACCATGGCTCTAGCCACGGTTCTCCCCAAATAGCGGTGTGTCAGCAACTCCGGGAAATAAAATAGTCTTAAGCAACGCTCACAATTAATTAAGAACTCTCGACCAACAACTCTACACATTTTTGTCCACACAACAATTTAAAACACCCCACCTCTTGGGACATTTCGCAATCGACGGCCTACATAAGAAATATCATTTGCGTTATTTCACAATAAGTCAAGCTAGCATAAAATTATCGACCTACCGACACAAATTCAGATATCACCTTTCCCAACTGCAACTGCACCTTCCGGGATGCAGCCTCAGAAAAAACACACTGCCCCACTAACAATTGTCAACGAAGCAGTCCATCAGCCCGAATACAAGATACAGGCAGTCCATCAGACCGAACACAAGACACTGAACTAGGCAGTCCATCAGCCCGAATACAAGATACAGGCAGTCCATCAGCCCAAACACAAGACACTGCACAAGGCAGTCCCTCAGTCACACACCCAAGACACTGTACTACGCAGTCCCTCAGTCACACACCCAAGACACTGCACTACGCAGTCCACCAGTGCACCATTCAACCACGAGTTGAAGCAGCAGAATTTAAGTGAATGAAGAAAGTGAATGGAAAGAAACCAGAATATTAAATAAAAACCAAGAACAATCCAACAAAACCGTCGCCTCATCATTTCTCGCTGCCTACTACATTCTTTTACGAGCCAGCCCGACACCTGAAGTCACCTACAAACTACAAATTGTCTTGTAGCGGACACTGGACAGACTGATGCCTCAGCCTGAAATAGGACCTCACAAGTGGCGCCCGAGCAGGGACTTTTTGGTGACTTTAAAGAGACTAACACCTTAATACGGAGCTTTGTGGAGTAAAGACCCACGGCCACTGAAAGAAAACTAGGCTAGCAAGGACCAATACTCGTCCAACACTAAAAACCGGCACCCTCGCAACATCCGGTCGCAAGCAGAAATACCACAAAGAACACGTAAGTCAGTGCTACTAACCGCAGAAACACATCATGGAAGCCCACGGAGCCGGTCAACCCGACGAATTTTACCCGGGGGGACACCATACCAATCCAGGAGTCACCACCGGCTGGATCTACAAACTCCGGCGGGATGAGCTGGAAGCCCTGGCCGAGGAATTCGGATTCGGCAACGAAGGAACAGTCGACTGGCAGACCTCGAACGGCAATACGCCAGACCAGCAGGACGCTCCAAGTCGCCCATGCCCACCACTCCTGGGCCGTCTGACCAGCGGAAAACCGACCCAAAAGCCGGGTTACAAGTCCCCACAGCGGCCGAATACAGCACACCCTGCCCACCACGCATTGTAACGCCAGCCGATCTGCCCAGACCTCCAGTTACGGAGACCAGCCGCTCGCCCACACAGAGGATCTTGCCTGCCATGGACTCTTCCATAGATGGACGCCACCACAGCCACTCCGCCCACATCGCGGAACAGATTCGGAAATGGGGAATCAGGTTCGACGGACAGGACGACCCACTTACATTTCTGGAACTACTCGAAGAACGTGCGCTCTCATATGGGGTGGACACAAATCAGCTACTTCGGGCCATGACAGAGCTTCTCACCGATCGGGCCAGTCGCTGGTACCGCACCAGCCAACTACAAGGCAGCTCATGGGCATATTTCCGCCAACAATTCTTGACTTTCTTCTTGCCGCCACGGTATTTTGAACAATTGGAAGACCAGATCCGAGCCCGCAAGCAAGCGGTAGGAGAATTGTTCAAGGATTCAAGGATCGAGATACGGCTACTCATGCACCACGCCAGGTACGACGCAGCCAAGGAACTGAACAGGATCTACGATAACGCCCTGCCAGCATACCAGATGTACGTGCGGCGACACGAACTACAAAGCTTAGCACAGCTCACACTGTTGGCCACCGAGTTCGACATGCGTCCCCAACTGACACGGGATCAGCCGGGAACGACGCCTCCTCCAACCCGCGACTAAATAACTCTCTACACGTAAGCAACGGCCGGATAGTGGCGATGGTGACCATAGGAGGACACGCAACGGAAGCCACAATCGACACCGGGGAATCCAGAAGCTTCATCAGCGCAAACCTCGCCCGACAACTAGACAACAACAACAACCTGCAAGATGCATGCGTCCGCATACGCCTGGCCGATGGCTCGGTCAGAGAGATCTCACAAGTTCTACTGGCGCACATCAAGCTGGATCAACGAGAGGTTCAAATCCCGCTCCTGGTCCTGCCAAACATGTTGGGACAAGTCATTGTCGGCATGGACTTCCTAGGTGCCACCAAAACGACGATCCAATGCGGCTCCACGCTGCTACAGCTACGAGACCGTCACCCCATGCCCACTGAACCCGTGCTTACTACCATCCACGTACAAGACGCCGAACCCCGATACCAGAAACCCCAACAAATCGCAACGAACCTACGTCCACAACGCACACGGCACCGAATAACGCAACGCAGCACTTGACACCCAAACCAATCGCAACGAATACGAAGCAACGGCACACTACGGAGAACACGAATCCGAGGCCAACACAAGCCAACCACAACCAAGCAATCGGGAAAACGAGTCCCACGGTCACTACGGAGCAACCGCGTCCTAGGCCAACCACAGGGGACACACACCCCAAACAAACCACGAGGATCTCACACACGAGACAAACACACTTGAACCCGGCGCTCGACACAGGAAGCCCAGGTCCAAGACAAGCAACAGAGCAAGCACGCAGAGAAACCGCATCGGAAGCAGGGAACGCACGGACACCCTCAAAACCGACCGCCAGCAGCGAAAAAGGACAACGGCCACCACCATCCGACAGCCCAGCAACACGGGAAACAACCACGGTAACCCCACGCTGGTCGGGACTCATAATTGAACTGATATCCACAGAGCCCCTCAACGCGGGTCCGGAAACCAGGACGATAACCCCACGATACACCGACAGCCGCCCTGTCGTACCCACTCCGAAGCAGCCGATCCAACCGAAAATGAGCCCGAACCAGTCCCGGAGTCGTGTCCGCCGGACTTGGCCCCGCAGATCCAAGCATTTACATTTGACAGACCCATCCCGAAAGACCCGAATCAAACCTTTGACCCCGGAGCCACCAAATCCACCGAAGACGACCCAGAACTACCGACGGATCCTTGGCCACCCGACATAGCACCGCCGATTCAAGAATGCCTGGACAAAGAACTACCAAAGAAAACTGCCGAGAAAACCATCGTGATATGGGATAATCGACCCACCAAGCAGACACCAACTACAAAGCACCCAGAACAGCAGAAAGGCCACGATCACAGCAGCAGTAGAAAATATAACGTTACCGACGCCACGCTAAAGTGACGAGATTAACAGCGACGAATCCGGAGACTCGGCACCAGCCAAAGCACAGGAAAAAGGCGAACCTCAGCACCCGCCACACAGAGCTAACGAACCATGGCTCTAGCCACGGTTCTCCCCAAATAGCGGTGTGTCAGCAACTCCGGGAAATAAAATAGTCTTAAGCAACGCTCACAATTAATTAAGAACTCTCGACCAACAACTCTACACATTTTTGTCCACACAACAATTTAAAACACCCCACCTCTTGGGACATTTCGCAATCGACGGCCTACATAAGAAATATCATTTGCGTTATTTCACAATAAGTCAAGCTAGCATAAAATTATCGACCTACCGACCCAAATTCAGATATCACCTTTCCCAACTGCAACTGCACCTTCCGGGATGCAGCCTCAGCAAAAACACACTGCCCCACTAACAATTGTCAACGAAGCACCCAGCTTCGACCCACTTACTAGCCCCACATTTATTGTCGTAATCATAAGTTAGCAATAGGCAATTATTTCCGGGTCTCAGGTGCGATCGCCATCTGCATAAAAGGGCCAAGATCGGCCGAAAGACTAGGCAGTCCATCAGCCCGAACACAAGACACTGAACTAGGCAGTCCATCAGCCCGAATACAAGATACAGGCAGTCCATCAGCCCAAACACAAGACACTGCACAAGGCAGTCCCTCAGTCACACACCCAAGACACTGTACTACGCAGTCCCTCAGTCACACACCCAAGACACTGCACTACGCAGTCCACCAGCGCACCATTCAAGAACGAGTTGAAGCAGCAGAATTTAAGTGAATGAAGAAAGTGAATGGAAAGAAACCAGAATATTAAATAAAAACCAAGAACAATCCAACAAAACCGTCGCCTCATCATTTCTCGCTGCCTACTACATTCTTTTACGAGCCAGCTCGACACCTGAAGTCACCTACAAACTACAAATTGTCTTGTAGCGGACCCTGGACAGACTGATGCTTACCTCAGCCTGAAATAGGACCTCACAATGCATCTCGCTTCCAGATTTCTTTCGCTATCGTTCTATCATTAGGGCTCCTGCATTAGGGCACGGGCAACTCGGCCCGCCTGCCCTTTTTCAGTCTTAAATTGATGGTCATCATTATCGCACTCACGTTCTACCGTCTTGACGAATCACTCACTTCTCTCGAATATTGAACAGACCCTGCGTCTTCAATTTTTCTCGCTTAGATTTGATCAACCGGTACATCTCGCTTTATTTCGCTACACCTACGCACCCCATATTTCGCCTACTTTACAAATAAATAAATAAATAACAAAAAATAAAATAAATAAATGCAGAAGATAGGATACCACTAGAGAACAAAAGAAGACAAAACACTTTAAAACATTAAAATAAATATGAAAGTGCTACAACATAACATTAAATCCATTAATACAAACCAAAATGACTTAGAATTCTAGTTAAACAACGAAAACTTTAGCATTGTTATTTTAGCGGAGGTCTTCTCACATGACCTAGACTTTAGAAAATTATCAAACTATAATTTAATAGAGAAACATAGACAAGATGGCTACGGAGGGGTAGCCATTGCTCACAAAAGGGACTTAAACCTTATAAGAATGAAATTTGAGACTTTTTAATGCAAGCACACTGGCTTTGGTGACTCAGTAAGTAGCAGAAAAGGGACCTTTTTAAGACAGGCAATGCATAATGCTGGATATATGGTTGCAAATGACAGCAGCATTACGTTTAAGAGAAATATTGACAGCAATACTGGATCGGTGTTGGACTTAACTTTTGTGAAGGGAGTAAAAATTGAAAGTTGGAAGTGCGAGAAATTTTTTCTAGGGGCAGCCATAACCATCCTATATGTTTCGAAATTGCAGGCAGACAAGTAAAGATGGTAAAAAAAGTGGTAAAAAAGTTTTTAGCTAAGAATAAATTATTAAAAAAAATAGGGCAGATTGTTACAAATGCTAAAACTGAAAGTTTAGCAAAAAACATAAGTAGCGAAATAAAAGCAATAACGTATGTAATAGGGGAAAAAAGGCCAAAGTTATGGTGGGACGAAAGCCTAGCCAAACTCCTTGGTGGCTTTGCTGAGGCTCAAAAAAAAAGCTAATGAAGATCCGTCTTTTCAAAACTACTGCAGAGCTGTTGATTTGGAAAAAAGCAGTGAGAATAGCAAAAAAACAAGCTATGCTCGCAAAATAACAGAAATCAACATAACTCTAACAGTAAAGAAGCGTGGAGGTTTCTAAACAATCTAAAAAACTGCAACACAGAAACACTAGAAAAATTTGATCCAGAGAAAGCGGGGGAGTTTTTGCAATTCCTAAAAGAGCAAATCCTTTAAAAAAAATTTTTTCCCCCCCAAAAAAAAACAAGTAACATGTAATATTAGCGTCAGTGGATCTGAATAACACGTACAACTGTGTTAATCTTAACTTCCTAAAAATTTGGATGGAAAGTGGACTTCCCAAAACTTATATAGACTGGATCATGTGGCCTATCCTCCTGCCTATCACCACTGTTATTTAATATTTACACAAAAATACTACACCAAATAAATGATTCCGAAACACAAATAATACAATTTGCAGATGACTTTGTCAGTATTTCGCATTGTCAAAATTTTATGGCAGCTGTTACCAACTTGCAGAACAAGCTAGCAGACTTTAATATTCTTTGCGATGATCTTCGTTTTAGTTTTAACCCAAGCAAGTCTGCGGTCTTGTACATGGGATGAGATAGAAGCAATACTATAAACATTGCAATAGACAACGTACAAATACCAAATAAAAAATTTATAAGGTTTCTAGGCAGACTGATAAATGTCAATATGTCATGCACCAGCCATGTAAAATGGGGCCCCCCCCCCTTCCCCCCCCCCCCCCACCCCCCGGGGCCCCGGGGGGTTTTTTCCCTGGGGGGGGGGGGAAGAGGAGGATAAAAGTCATGTAAGTCTACTTGGAATAAAACGTATCTTGAATAGACATACTTGTGTTCTCCTTTCTAACGATTTCCCCCGAGATCGCCCACCTAGCCCACATCGCCCTCTGGATTCCACCCGAAGCCTGCGTGCACCTTCATTTTGGTCCTTCGAGCCGGATACATTAAGCATTGGAGAGATTCCCCCCTACGATCCAGCTTGCAGCGCGGGAACTTTGAGGAACCAGAATCCAAGCTAAGTACCAGCTTTGCTCATTCGAAAACACTCCGTCCGTCATCTGCATCTCCATCCAAGTATATGTATGTACATATCACCTAAGTCCCATTTTCCGCCAACTCTGGCACCCCATATAGGCACTCCAAAGCCTGTTATCGCTCTTAATTGCCTAAACCACTCATGCTGCCTACTCCGTTGGCCCTCTTGCCTGCCTACCGGTCTCCCGGAATCATTCCAAGCGAGGTTTTTCTCCCCCTACAACAGGCACCTCATACATATATGTATGTACAGATGTCCTGCTGCTGAGATCCGTCGCCATTCCACAGGTGCAAGTACGTACATATGTATGTGCACACAATCCGTCCCACACAACATAAAACGCCAATACAAGGAAAATATACATGTTTATTTGTTGCGCATATTACAATTATATCAACATAACATACACAGCTCACATCCATATGTATATATATATTTTTTCACCGGCTTATAAGCACCTTCACATACATACATACGTGCCGGCACTTCCATCCATACTAATACCATACATAATCGCACGGCTAAAACAAATTACACGATCATTAACTAACAATTGCCCGCATATATAAAATAACCCATTAAATATTTTATTTCCGATTGCACCGGCGTACAATACATAACAATACATGCATACATAATACATAAATATGCAAATACGCATTCTTGGTGTTGTGTACATTTTATGTTGAGATCGATAGTCCAAGATCGATAAATGTATACAGGTTGGGGGTACTCGGGTTTTTATTTTTGCCACCTTAGCAAGGCTGCTGCCGCTCATGTGATTAATAATTATAATTGATCGCAGTTGTTATTAAAAAGTGATGATTGTTGAGGACTATTAATTTATCATTAATAATTATATTTTGTTTGGTAATTAATAAATTTCTTTCCGACAACAAAATCATCCAACGAGTGCGCAACTACATATTATAATATTTAAATTCCTCTGACTTACGTGTGCGACGAGTATCAGTCCAACTTCAACGTCCGCCTGTGCACTCTTCCCTCCGTGTACCACAGGAATTGCGAACTCTTCCCATAGCAGATCCATCAGCTTAGTATGCCTTCTGGTGGAAAGAGAGTCAGCAAAAAACTAAAGCGTGTAAGCTCGCAGAGTGACGCCAAGCCGCCCAGCACTTCCGCAGCAGTTACTACACCCACTTCGTCGCGTTCGCCCTCACGCCCGCAAGGTCCGACCACTTCCAAGGTCTGCCCCTCCATATTCGACACCCTCTTGTGTCCCTCACCATCCACGTGCACGGTTCCAGGAACAATGGCCCAATCTGCCGCCAGCTCTGCACGGTCTAGGTTTGTTTTGGCTACAGGCCGGCTCACTCACTTTGACCAGAAACTTAATGCTCCTGATGCGCGCACCCCAACCATCTCTCTTTCTCAAGTCCGCCGGGAACAGATCCGAGGCATGTGGTTGGAGGTCGAATCGGAGTATCGAGCCTGTTCTGCACTTCTAGCAACAGAGGATCCGGATGGTCAAGTTGAGGTCCAAGACATATACGATGAATGTTACGCGGTGTACGAGCAAAGTTTAGCTGAACTCAACGACCATCTTCAGCCCCCAACTGTCATTCCGACCGCGCAACCAGCCGTCCAGGTGCAAATGTCCAACGGTTGCCGCCTTCCCCCATGCGACACGGAGGTTTTCAGTGGAGACTACCAGCAGTGGCCCACGTTCCGAGACCTATTCACCGCCATCTACATAAACAACGCCAGGTTGACTCCGGTGGAGAAATTATACCACCTCAACCAGAAAACGAGCGGTGAAGCCGCTCTGCCTGGAACCACCTTCGTGAGCGTTTCCAAAATAAACGGCTGATACTCAAGGCCCAGTTGAAGATCCTTTTCAGCTTGCCTTCCATCCGATCGGAATCTGGAGCCGCCTTAAAGGAGCTCCAGAGGTCTGTCCACAAGTGCCTCACGACCCTTCAGCACTCCGAGGTGTCCACCGACAGCTGCTTTGCAGATGGCGTGCTGGTGTACCTCATTACCGCGAAGTTACCAAAGGCGACCGTGGAGCTTTGGGAACAATCGGTTCCGAATAAATTCGAGGTTCCGACTTGGCGCGCCATGAACAAGTTCTTAGAGGAGAGATACCTCTCTCTCGAGGCGACCGAGGACGGTCATCCAGGCATCGAGCCGCACTACAATTCCCGTACGAGCCTTCCCACTCCTGCACCTCGACGAGTGAACTCCTTTGAGGGGAGAATCTCCAACAAGGCGCGCACTTGCGACCTCTGTTCCAGGAGCTACCATCCTGTGCGATCATGCCCAGAATTTCTTCGCCTGACCGTACAGGAACGGTCAAGCTACATTCAGCAGAAACAACTCTGCTTAAACTGCTTCGCGCGAGGACACCAACTCCGGGACTGCACCAGCGCGTACAACTGCAGTACGTGCAGTGGACGACACCACACCCTCCTTCATCGGGGCGAGCAGACTCCGAGTGGCTCCAACGATGCTCCCAGTCCTCACACCACACAAGCCCCTACCACCATACAGTCCACTTCCTCTTCTCTTCCTTCGTCCAACGACTCAGCCCGTGTCCAGAGCTATTGCGCTACAAATGTACACCAGGTGCTACTGGGCACAGCAATAGTGGACATTTGTCATGCCGGCACAAGATACAAGGCTAGAGCCCTGATCGACTCCGGATCTGAGGCCACCTTTATTACTGAGCGGATGTTCAAAATCATTCGGCCCACCTTCCAAGCCGTCCAGGCTCAAGTCTCTGGTTTGAGTCAAACGGTAGCGGCCAAGGCCCAGAAACTCTGCCACTTCACGATCGGCTCCGCCTTAAGGCCCGGCCTCCAGGTTGAGACCACGGCGTACGTTCTTCCGCAATTGGCGGGTAACCTCCCGTCATACCCGGTACCGCAGAACTACATGACAGACCTTCCTAAACTCCATTTAGCGGATCCCTCCGTTCATCGCAGCGCGCAGATAGACGTGCTCATAGGCGCTGATATCCTTCCATCCATCCTTTTAAGCGGCTTCCGGTCCAACATTTGTGGCTCGCTCTTGGGCCAAGAGACTATCTTCGGATGGGTCCTATCCGGTCCTGTCGCAGCTGACTCGTCTCGAATCATCTCTTCCTTCACCACGAAGATCTCGGTCAGCTCTGACGTCCGACTCGAGAAACTTCTCACAAGGTTTTGGGAGGTGGAGGACCTTCCAGGGAGACCTACGAGCGAGTCAGACTCCATTTGCGAGGAAAATTTTCTCCAGACCACGCAGCGAGCTCCCGACGGGAGATACATCGTCACTCTTCCATTCAAATGTCCGGAAAAGATAGACTTGGGCTACTCGAGGCCTTCGGCCCACGCCCAGTTTCTGAGAAACGAGCAGCGTCTGCAGCGAAACTTGCCTCTCAAGAAGCAGTACGACGATGTCATTCACGAGTATTTAGAGCTAGGCCACATGAAACAGGTTCCACCTAGTCATGACTCCGGCCACTTCTATCTTCCACACCATGCCGTTTTCAAGCCAGAAAGCACAACGACCAAGGTGCGCGTGGTCTTCAACGCGTCCAGCCCGTCCTCGAACGGAAGAAGCCTTAATGACGTATTGCATTCAGGGCCAGTCCTTCAGTCCGACTTGACCACGCAAATCCTTAAGTGGCGCGTATTCCGTTACGTTTTCAACGCCGACATCAATAAGATGTATCGGCAGATCCTCGTGGCGCCACAACACACTCCCTACCAACGGATAATCTTTCGCAATCCTGACGGGGACGTTTGCGACTATGAACTCGATACGGTCACCTTCGGAGTCAACTGCGCGCCATATCTCGCCATTCGCGTCCTAAGGCAACTTGCACATGAAGTGCATCCTCGGTTCCCAATGGCAAGCGACATCCTGGCCAATTACATGTACGTAGACGACGTTCTAGCTGGTGCACATACCCAGCCTCAGGCAATTTCCGCCATCGCCGAGTTGCGAGAAGCACTCGATTCCGCCGGCTTTCCACTCCGAAAATGGACCGCAAATCAGAAGGGCGTGCTGAGCGACATCCCTCGCGAGCACTTACTGCGAGCTGATTTCCTCGAGCTCGAAGAAAGCAGTATCGCAAAGACCTTGGGTATCCGATGGCAAGCGAGTGCCGACGAGTTTTTCTTTGTCCCTCCCGAATTAATCCATCGGGAATCCTGCACGAAACGCAATGTGTTGTCCCAGATTGCGAAGCTGTTTGATCCAGCGGGATGGCTTGCCCCCTTTGTCATCCAAGCTAAGATGTTCATGCAGGAGGTGTGGTTACGAGAGTTAGGTTGGGACGAGGACCTTCCTGGCGATCTGCGTCAAACGTGGGAGACCTTCCTGCAGAGTTTTCCGGCCATCCAGCAGATCCACATACCAAGGTGGATCCACGTCTGTCCGACTGCCAAGGTGCAGATTCATGGCTTCTGCGACGCGTCTCAGCGTGCCTATGGTGCGGCGATCTACGTCCGAGTGGAGCGGCCGAATGGCATATTCTGCTCTCTCCTGACAGCTAAGACTCGCGTGGCCCCCGTGAGGACGATATCCTTGCCTCGACTTGAGCTGTGCGGAGCGGTTCTTCTGGCAGAATTGTCCGCTGCCATCCTTCCACAGATGCCGCTAGACAGTAGCCAGGTATCCTTCTGGACCGACTCTACCATTGTGCTGGCCTGGCTGCACAAACCAGCGTGCGAATGGACCACGTTCGTGGGCAATCGAGTCGCCAAGATAGCGCGCTGCAACTCCGGCGAGCTGTGGAGTCATGTTCGATCGGAAGACAATCCTGCCGACCTAGCCAGCCGAGGTATAGGACCCATCGACCTCGCGGGGAACGACATGTGGTGGCATGGTCCTGCGTGGCTGCGTCTTCCGCAGTCACAGTGGCCGTGTCCACTGGACCCATTCCCGGAGACTGACTTGGAGAAGCGAGCAGTCAAGGTGCTGCATACAAGTAGCACATCCTCTGACATCCTCAGCCGATTCTCGGATCTCGGGCGAGCTTTGCGCGTGCTTACCTATGTGCAGCGATTCATCCAACGATGCAGAGGAGGGTCAGTCCACAATTCCAACGAGGTAAGCGGGGCAGAGATAGCGGCCGCACTGCAAGCCGTTACCATCGCAACGCAGGGCATGCACTATGCGGACGAACATCGGTGCCTTACAACCAAACGTCCTCTCCCTGCATCGAGTTCCCTACGGAATCTCAATCCATTCATTGACCAGAACGGTGTCATGCGAGCATGTGGCCGAGTCCAAGCCTCCGCTTCCATGTCCTACAACGAGAAACATCCAATCCTACTGCCACCCGCATCCCTCCTCGTTCGCCTGCTGGTGCGCTTCACTCATCACATAGTCCTCCATGGTGGGAACCAGCTGGTCATTCGCCTTCTCCGTGCAACTTACTGGATCCCTCGACTACGTCACGTAGTGAAGGCGGTGATCCAATCCTGTAAGGTATGCGTAATCCATCGCAAGCGACTCCAGACCCAGTTAATGGGGGACCTCCCGTCCACAAGAGTCACATTCTCCAGACCATTCACATACACCGGAGTCGACTTTGCCGGTCCCTTCGACGTCAAGAGCTTCATCGGGCGCGCATGCCGCATAACCAAAGGTTATGTGTGCGTGTTCGTGTGTTTCACCACGAAAGCCATCCACCTAGAGGCCACTTCCGACCTATCCACTGACACCTTCCTAGCCGCTTTCGCTCGTTTTGTCGCGAGACGAGGGTGTCCTCACGAGGTCCAATCCGACAACGGCAGGAATTTCGTCGGCGCATCTCGTGCTCTGGCTGTAGATCTTCTCGAAGCCATCCGAACGCGGACTTCTGCGGTATACAGTCAGCAGGGCTTATCGTGGCGGTTCATCCCTCCGGGAGCCCCACACATGGGTGGCCTTTGGGAAGCAGGCGTGAAGAGTTTCAAGACTCTGTTCCAACGGTCGATGTGTACAGCCAAATATACACTGGAGGAGTTCGCCACCTTACTCTCCAAAATTGAGGCCTGCCTTAACTCTCGACCGATCTCTCCTATGTCCGAGGACCCGAATGACCCGCTAGCTCTAAGCCCAGGTCACTTCCTGATCGGCGGGCCGCTACTCTCCGTGGCGGAGCCTGAAATAAAAGAGAGCGCCTCCTCCATCCTGAACCGCTGGCAACATCTCCAGGCTCTAAACCAGCAATTCTGTTCGCGCTGGAAGACGGAGTACCTACGAGAGTTGCACAAGCGAACCAAATGGCAGCATCCAACAAGAGACCTAGAGGTGGGAGACCTCGTTGTTATCAAGGAGGATAACATCCCCTCTCACGAATGGCGTCTCGGACGGGTACAAAAAACGTACCCTGGGCCCGATGATAAGGTCCGTGTGATAGACCTTAACACTGTCCGAGGCCTTATCAAAAGACCGATTACTAAGGTCGTCCTGCTGCCTATGGAGTCGGAGATCCAGTCCACCTACTCCCGCGTACTACCCGATCCATAAGTATCCGCCTTCTTATCCTTAGGCTTAAGCACAACTCGTCCGTACAACTCTCCTGCACATCATTACTAATCCTCACTTCCGATTTCCGCAGCCACGGTCTCATGATGGCACCCCAGCAGCCCACACGCACCCAACGCAGAAGCACCGAGGGCCAAGCTCACGACAGCAGACGTACCCGAGGTACTATGTCCTACCGTTGCCGAGTCTGCCGAGGCGTCCATCCTCTTAGGAAGTGCGGGCGGTTCCTGCGGCTAAGCGCTGAAAAGCGGTTGCGGGCAGCACTCATCAATCAGTACTGCCCCAACTGCCTAGCCCATGAGCACTCGGGACGCGACTGCCGCAGCGGAGACCGGTGTCGGCATTGCCACAAGCACCACCACACCCTCCTGCATATCCCGGACACAACTCGTCGTCGCCCCACATCCGTCACACCATCCTCACCAGCTGGACCTCGAGCTCCGACGACGGCATCCTCCGCCTCCCGCCGACCACGAACGCGGGACACAGCGACTGATCGACGGCCTACTTCTCCGAGGACTTCGGCATCCTCCTCCAGCCGACCTCCGACTCTGACCACACTGCTGCAGCACCGCAACCCGCAGGTACTACCGACCGCAAGCGTCACCGTCGACAACGGGACCACCACCTATGAGACCCGGGCGTTGATCGACCCCTGCCGCCCCATGTCAGCGATCAACGCGTCGCTGGCCAAGGCCTTCCATTTGCGCACGTCCATGATCGGGGATGAAGAAGCCTGTGCAGCAGTGCTCCGGTCACCGATGTCCCCGGACTTCCAGTTGGAGGTCGTGTTCCAGGTGGACCCGAAGCTGCATCTGCGAACTCCCTCCGCGTCCATCAGTGATCGCATACGGAGCAAATTCGATCACCTAACGTTGGCAGACGACAACTTTCATCGCCCGGCCACTGTGGCTCTCATTCTGGGAGCGGACGTGTATGGTGACATCATCCGCGATGGAATGCTGCCGAGTGCCGAGGGGCTCCCTGTTGCACAGCACACCGTCTTCGGGTGGACGCTGTCGGGCGGGTGCCGGCCGTAAAGCATTTCTGTAGCGTTGGACTCCCCATAAGTTGCAATACATTGCAAAGGGGGCGGGATGTTGGCGTTCGACCCCCAGCGTTCCCAACCAATCACTAAGCCACGGCCTCACCGGGTTTTTATATACCTTGCGGGGGAGTTGGAGAAGATAGAGGGATCACGAAAAATGAAATGTAAAAGTCATACTTGGAATAAAACGTATCTTGAATAGACATACTTGTGTTTTCTTTTTTTTCCAAAATTCCCCCGAAAACCCCCAACCCCCCCCCCCCCCCCCCCCCCCCCCCGGGGGGCCCCCCAAAAAGAAAAAAAAAAAAAAAAAAAAAAAAAGAGGGGGTGGGAGAGAGCCCCAAAAAAAAAAAAAAGGACTGAAATTTTTAAATCATTTGTGTTCAAAGTGACCGCCACGATATAGATAAAAAAAACGCGGCGTCCGGTGTCCAGGATCTAACGATATCCCGAGATTTTCGTGTGTCGTGTGCCTATATAATCTAGGGGGGGGGCTTCCTTAAATTTTTTTTTTAAAATTATTATCCTACTCAATAAATAACTGAAACAGGTTATCGGCCCAGGCACCCAGATAACTAAAACAAAAAACATTGTTTGTGCTTAGTGACAAGCAGTGTCGAAAAAAAAAACGACTTAGACTCATTGGTGTGTGCGTGTGAGTACGGTAGAGAAAAGTGGAACAAAAATTTAAACGGACATTCGCAGCGTGTTTTTTGATCAGAATTCTGCAGCGAGCCGGACCGTTGCCGTGGTTAAAAATCCAAAATAAAGAAGTCCCAACAGATCAAGAAACACAAAAGCGAACGGAGACTCAAGTGTGTATACCAAGGCACAGAAAATCGTGCGTGTGTGTAGCTAACAAAATTCAACCGAGCCAAGGAGAAAAGGAAACTGAAAAAAAGAAAAGAAAAGAAAGAGACAAAAGTATTTTCGTCGTAGTTTCTTTGTGCATGAAACAAGCGACAGATTTATACATATGTACGTAAGCATTTGCACAGTCGGACAAAAACAATAAAAAACGAGAAGGAACGTGTGAGTCGCTTCTGGGGACGCGACTCTACTTATACCCGTACTCAGTCAGTAGATACATTTTTGAGCTTATGATTTTTTAGAATTTAAAAATATAAAAAAAAATTTTACATTTTACAGTTTTTTGCTACATCTGTTATCTACATCTACAATGTATATTCCACATCTAACAAGTAGATTGTACATGTACCATTTATATTCTACATCTCCTCCGCTAGGGGTTGCTCGCGCACTGAACGCGGCAAAGTGTGCGAGCGAGAAAGAGAATCAGTAGCGTCAGCAGCGCTGGAGAAGGAGAGGGAACAAACAGAAAATTAATTTCTTCATTCTGGCTATAATTATGATCCGATCTAGTTCAGATTCGACAATACCAAAGTGGAACCTGAAAAATATGTACCAATTTTAAATGTTGCTAAGTCTGATGACCGGATGGTAAATGCATGGTGCATAGACAGTGGCGACAAGGATCGCTTTATGTCGTTTCGGAAGATAATCAAAAAGTATTTTTAGCCGGCGGGAAATCACTTATTGCTGAAGGGCATAGTAAAGTTCGGTGATAGAGCGGTTACAATGGATAATGTTATCTTGGTACCAGATTTACAGTACAATTTTATATCAGTCGCAAAAGCATTAAGCAACGGCAAACAAGTTTTGTTTGAGAAAAATCAAGCGATGATTTTTGAAAACGGAAATGTGTTAGTAAAGGCACATTTAGAAAATGGATTGTTTATGGTTAATGATAATCAGGAAAAGTGCATGAACATTGTAAATGTTGAGACAGATACATTTAAATGGCACAACAGGTTCGGTCATGTACATTTTGACGCACTAAAGGAAATGGCTAGTAAGGAGATGGTAATAGGTCTCAAGGGCATTTGCAACCCAAAAAAGGTATGTGCAACATGCGCAAAAAGTAAGATTTGCGTTCAACCATTTCCATCGAGCTCAAACAGGTCAAGGGGTGTACTAGACGTGATACATAGTGACGTATGCGGTCCAATGCAAAAGCAATCGATCGGAGGAAATCGATATTTCGCAACATTTATTGATGATTGTTCCAGATATGTATCAGTATATTTTCTAAAATCCAAAGATCAGGTTTTTGATGCTTTTAAAGTGTTTAAAAGTCAAGTTGAGTGCCAAACTGGGAAACAAGTTAAAGTTCTACGAAGCGACAATGGCCGAGAATACATTTCCAACGTTTTTGATAAGTATCTGAAAGAAAATGGAATAATGAGAAACTTAACAGTGCCATATACACCGCAACAAAACGGAGTTGCATAAAGGGCGAACAGAACATTGGTTGAAATGGCAAGAAGTATGCTGTTGCATTCTGGGTTGAGTGAATGCTTAGGGCTGAAGCGATTCGAACTGCCGCGTATTTGCGAAATAGAGTGGCAACAAGTTCCCTGAATGGAAATCTGGACAGGTAGAAAGCCAGTGGTATCGCACTTGACAGTTTTTGGCTCAGTAGCAATTGCTTTAGATAAAACTAAGAAATCAAAGTTCGCACAAAAAGGTTTTGAGTATGTAATGGTGGGATACTCCGATACGGCCAAAGCATATCGAAGAAAACAGAAAACTCGTAGAGAGTAGGGATGTCATTTTTGTAGAACCTGAAGGGGACAGACTAGAGCCATCAGATTCTAATGACATGGCATCAGTTGAGCTTCAACAAAACCAGGACTCTGAATACGAGATAGAAAACGAGTCATCTACAGATCCAGAAAATGCACCAGAGATTCAGGAGGAGAATAGGTCCGATAACGAAATTCTTGCATTTCCAGAACCCAAGAGACGACCAGGTCGTCCATACATCGTACGTACGGGCAAACCAGGAAGACCGAGGAAAGAGTATCATATGCTCAATGCGATACTAGCAGCAGACGTACAAGTTCCTCAAAACTACGAAGAAGCTGAGCGGTCAACTGAAGGTGAGCTATGGAAAGCATCCATGAAGGACGAGTACGAATCCCTCGTCAAGAATGGCACGTGGTCGCTTACTGAATTGCCTAGCGACATGAGGGCTATTGGATTCAGATGGGTTTACGCTGTCAAGTCAAATCCGGATGGAAGCGTGAACAGACTGAAATCACGTTTGGTAGCAAAAGGTTGTAGCCAACGCTACGGGATCGACTACAAGGAGACATTCGCACCGGTTGTTCGCCATGCAACTATCAGGTTGATAATTGCCCTTGCAGTCGAACATGGCCTCCACCTACATCAAATGGATGTTGCAACCGCATATCTAAACGGAGAATTGCAAGATGAGGTCTTTATGAGGCAACCCAAAGGCTTCGTCAGCGTTGATTATCCAAATCACGTTTTGAGGCTTCACAAGAGCATATATGGGCTTAAACAGTCAGGAAGAGTTTGGAACTCTATGTTAGATGCAACGCTGCGACGCATTGGATTTGTGCCGACTGCCAATGATTCATGCCTCTATTATAGACCAGGTAATAATATGTGTCTATTAGCTGTCTACGTAGATGACATTATTTTGGCGTGCAACGACCTGGACGATCTATCTGATATCAAAACAAAGATCGCAGCAGAATTTGACGTAGTTGACATCGGGCCTATGCAGTACTTCTTAGGTATTGAAGTGAAACGTGAAGGCAGTACTGGAGCAATTTCAATCAGCCAACGGAAGTACATTAGAGAATTGCTCGAACAGTACAACATGAACGATTGTCGACAGACGCCCATGCCGCTGGAAGCTGGTTACCAGGTGTCATGCAACAGAGAGGACTGCCGCAAGGTCGATATGACATCGTTTCAAAAGCTAATTGGGGAGTTATCTTATCTTGCAGTTATGACTCGTCCGGACATTGCTCATTCAGTGAACAAGTTGGCACAACGCAACAAGGATCCCCATTCCGAGCATGAAGCGGCAGCTTAGCATATCCTTCGATATCTAGCCAAAACTATCGACTGGGAAATATGCTACACAAAACAAGGCAAGGCAATTGAGTGCAGATTGGGCAAGTGATATGACAAACCGCAAGTCATTCACTGGCTATGTATGCATCTTGGCAGGAGGAGCGATTTCTTGGGAGTCAAGAAAGCAATCGACAGTCGCGCTTAGTTCCACGGAGGCTGAGTACATCGCCTTATCATCTACAGCAAAGGAGGCGATATACTTTCGAAACCTACTCATCGACTTGAAGCTGATGTCCAAAGAGTCAGCTATTCAGATGTACGGTGACAACATAGGAGCACAGCAGCTGGCTAGAAACCCCATGTTTCATGCACGTACAAAACACATCGACGTCAAGGTTCATCATGTTCGAGAGGTTCTTAAGAGAGGTGAAGTCGACATTGCGTATCTACCAACCGATGAAATGATAGCAGATGTCCTTACAAAGAACTTAGCCAAAGTTAAACATCATAAATTTGTATTCGCCTTTGGCTTAAAAGAAAGTTTATAATTTGCCTTGAAATGTATTCGAATGCTAGTTTAAGTAGCATTAAGTATGTTTAAATTTTGTAAGCATGCGTTGTGTTGAGGAGGAGTGTTCAAAGTGACCGCCACGATATATAAGTTATCGATCTCAAAGCAACACTGCGCATGTACACTGCTGCTCCGAAGATCTATCGATACGAGATTTTCGTGTGTCGTGTGCCTATATAATTCTCGTGTGCGCGTCTCCATACATTTTTCTGTACACATTCTTATCATACTCAATAAATAACTGAAACAATTTGTAAGATCTAAGCAGAAATATGCGATCACAAGCTTTGTAGATATGGGAGTGGGACCAATGAAAAACATGGAGATTGCTCAAGCCAGAGTTTTAAGAAGATGTGTTGGAGTACCACCTGATACCAGCAAGCATAAAATTTTTGCATTAGCGGGAGTGATTTCACCCAGTTTCAGGGCAAAATGGGTGACTGTTAAAGAACTCTTTAAAATTAAAAATATAAATTCAAGGATGTTTGAAGGACTTAAATTGTCAAAAGCAGAAACTAGTTGTACCTAAACATTAAAAGAATTGAAAAGTTTCTTTGATAATTCCCGCAATTGTGACAGCTTCAAGCCTTGTCCTAAAAAAAATATAGTAGAAAAGGTCCTAATTAAAGAAAAGGAATAATCGGAAGAGAAGATAAGAGCTATTTATGCAGAAATACAGGAAAAATATATCAAAGAGGGTTGGAAAATCCTGTCAACGGATGCATCAGTGGTGAATGATATAGGTATACCTATTGGCATAGGTATTGTAGAATTTCCAAGCAACAATATGTATAAATATAGAACGGAAACCAGGCTCTCATCAGTGGGGGCTGAGCTAATTGGAATCAAGAAGGCTAGTGAGATATGTTGAAGAAACAAATACCGAAAAGTTGTGATATTTTGTGATGGGTTAGGTGCAATTAAGTTAATTAATCATAAGCAAACTGACTCTTACATAGTAAGTGAAATACATAACATAATAGACATATCAGACGTACAAAAACTAGACATTATTTGGGTACCAGGACACAAAGGGTTTAAGTAAAATGAAGAAGCCGACAAAGTAGCAAAAAGAGCTACTACAGAAGGGGAAATGATATACACACAGCACCACAATTGTAAGTGGAAGGCGAAAATTATTAAGATGATTAACAGAATAATGACTGGACACTCTTATGACAAACCCTTTTTGCTAAAAATCAAAGCGACAGACTCCGATATGTGTGAGGAATGTAAAGTAGTAGAACATGCTGAACATTTAATATTCGAATGCCAACGTTTCGCCAACCTCAGAGGTAAGTTTACAAGTGCCTAAGAGAATTACTAACAAAAAAAACCTTTACATCAAAGAGAAGTGGCTATCTTCATGAATAAGGCTAACTTCGACTTCTAATTTAAAGTAAGTGTAGAGTAAATAAAGATCAAATAGTATTTTATGTTCAGACAATACACAACGTGTCAAGCTCGCTCACAGGGAGTTTTTTTGTAAGGCATGCTCGATGGTTAAAAAGAAAAACAATATAAATAAAATTCTCGAAATAAGAGAATTCATAAAAACAAATTTACAAAAAAAAGGACGTATCCAAAAATGGGAACATTTTTCTGGAGAGAAAGCTCGGCTATACACCCTGGAAGAACACATAAACAATCAGTAAAACAGCAGCAAAAAAGACAAGACCGGAATAAACGTTCTGGACAGAAGCATAAAATATCGGAAAAAAAAATATAAGAAATATACATGAGAACATGTCTTGCACATGTAACTCGACAACAAGTACCTGATCAATGCAGCAACGTAGCTGCGATCAAAATCAAGTCATCCATGCGCTGATCTAATAAAAAAAAAAATATATATTTGGGATAAAACGTTATGTATTGTACGCCGGTGCAATGTTCGGAAATAAAATATTTAATGGGGTATGTTGAAGCAGCAGCAGCAAAATAGCATAACTTAGCATAGAATAGCTTAGTATAAGAGTTAATGAATTGTTACGCTCAGTCGCTGTTACGCCATCTCCCAGCATGTTCGACCGGCTCCCTTCTGGAGTGGGCGAACGTTAGCATCGCTGGCTGCGACCAGTGCATTAAATGAATTTAAATTGAACGGCTGCGTTTTGGTTGAATCTTCGCTGACATCGTATACCACCGTTGTAGAAAAAAACCATCTAGAGCTGCTGGACCGGCGTCATCCCACATCATCGTTCCGGGAAAACCATTCCGGATTTTCATTGGCGCCCGAACAGGGACATCGGTTATCAGCATTTCGTGGAAATTCGCAAGACAAAAACAGTTAACAGTGCACTTTCGTCGTCTCGGCACAAGTTACTGGTTTTTAGTCTTTGTGCGAATAAAGCTATAGCTGGATGGTCTGCGACATCTGGTGAAGCATCGCATTAAGGAAAGTTCTTCGGAAAATTCAATGTTGAATCTACAGGTATTCTAGTGTCAAAAATTGAACGTTATGTATTGTACGCCGGTGCAATGTTCGGAAATAAAATATTTAATGGGGTATGTTGAAGCAGCAGCAGCAAAATAGCATAACTTAGCATAGAATAGCTTAGTATAAGAGTTAATGAATTGTTACGCTCAGTCGCTGTTACGCCATCTCCCAGCATGTTCGACCGGCTCCCTTCTGGAGTGGGCGAACGTTAGCATCGCTGGCTGCGACCAGTGCATTAAATGAATTTAAATTGAACGGCTGCGTTTTGGTTGAATCTTCGCTGACATCGTATACCACCGTTGTAGAAAAAAACCATCTAGAGCTGCTGGACCGGCGTCATCCCACATCATCGTTCCGGGAAAACCATTCCGGATTTTCATTGGCGCCCGAACAGGGACATCGGTTATCAGCATTTCGTGGAAATTCGCAAGACAAAAACAGTTAACAGTGCACTTTCGTCGTCTCGGCACAAGTTACTGGTTTTTAGTCTTTGTGCGAATAAAGCTATAGCTGGATGGTCTGCGACATCTGGTGAAGCATCGCATTAAGGAAAGTTCTTCGGAAAATTCAATGTTGAATCTACAGGTATTCTAGTGTCAAAAATTGAGTGCAATCAATCCACAAATTTGTGAGTCGTGTGTGCCTATTATAGCACCATAGCCGATGGCATCATTTTCTGGCACTGCATGAATTGGAATACCAATTTAATAAAACATAACCCAAATAAAATCAACCGAAGTGAACTAGCCAGAAATATCAAATAATTATTTATATGTGGAAACTCAATAAAAAAGTGTACATAATATTGAGGTCCGACTGTACTCGCTAATCAAAAGCAACGGAACGGTCATTGCCTCTATTGTCAATTCTCTTTTATCAAGTACCGCTTCTTGGTGGTCTGTTGGCTTCGGTAACGCTATAGTTGCGCCAAATTGTGCATAGTTTGGCGGCGTTTGGTTGTGTGCGCTGAGAGCATAATTTTTCTCGTCGCTCTTGCTGTCGCCATATTAACCCATTAAAGCCGATACATAGTCTTTAGACATTTCTGTTGTCGGTGTTTTTGTAATTAATTGTGGATAATAAACTCTGGCGGTTTCGGTTGTGTGCGTTGGCATCATAATTCTGCAACGCGGTAACGTTGCTAGCGCTGTTTTAACCCGCCAATAGAGAGTTTTGGGGAACTTCTTGTTGTTATACCCGTACTCAAAAAAGAGTTAAGGGGTATATTAGATTTGTGGTAAAAGTGGATGTGTGTAACGCAGAGAAGGAAAATTTTCCGACCCCATAAAGTATATATATTCTTGATCAGCATCAATAGCCGAGTCGATATAGCTATGTCTGTCTGTCCGTCTGTCTGTCTGTCTGTCTGTCTGTCTGTCTGTCTGTCTGTCTGTCTCGATGAGCGCCTAGATCTCAGAGACTATAAGAGCTAGGGCAACCAAATTTGGTTTCCAGACTCATGTGATATCCCACTGCTACAAGTGTATTTCAAAATTTCGCCCCGCCCCCTTCCGCCCCCACAAAGAACGAAAATCTGTGACAGGCACATTTTTAAAGATACGATAAAACTAAAAACGCAGTATCGTAGAGAATGCCCATATCTACCAGATTGCCGAATCTGAATCAGATCGGATCATAATTATAGCCAGAATGAAGAAATGAATTTTCTGTTGGTTCCCTCTCCTTCTCCAGCGCTGCTGACGCTACTGATTCTCTTTCTCGCTCGCACACTCTGCCGCGTTCAGTGCGCGAGCAACCCCTAGCGGAGGAGATGTAGAATATAAATGGTACATGTACAATCTACATGTTAGATGTGGAATATACATTGTAGATGTAGATGTAGATAACAGATGTAGCAAAAAAATGTAAAATGTAAAATTTTTTTTTTTTTTTAAATTCTAAAAAATCATTAGCTCAAAAATGTATATACAGACTGAGTACGGGTATAAGTAGAGTCGCGTCCCCAGAAGCGACTCACACGTTCCTTCTCGTTTGTTTTGGTGTTTGGTTAAAAACAGTTCGTTGAATACAGCGTACTCACCCTCATATCAGCTTGTTTGAACCGTGCGTTTGACTGTATTAATTTGAGTAATCGTGTCAAAAATGAGTGTCCTCTCTGCAGTCGTTAGGAAGTGAGAAGGACATAAATAGTGCAATGCTGATTCACATAGCAATGTCCAAAGTAGATCATACTACAAAATTGCCGTCGTGGTCCGATTGCGCATCCCAGTTGAATCGGCGCTATCGGCATCTGTCAGCTGAAGAGTCAACAACGAGTAAGGGAAAAGGCAAATCAGAGATAGGCAAAGGACACACGAAGTCTTCCTTTTCCTGTGACTCGGCGCGCCGAGTCGAATTGTAGCTATTGTTCAGCGAGCAATCATATCATAAGCAGTTGTCAAGCGTTCAGTGCTCTTCCTGTTCTTCAACGTTTTGATATCACCAAGCAACTTCGCTTGTGTATAAATTGTTTGAAGCCAGGTCATACATTTACGAAGTGCAAGAGGAAGACAGCAAAATGTCGAGTGTGCTCCAAGTCCCATAATACGCTGCTTCACCGATACGGGGTAGAGTCACAGCAAAGTACGTCTGGTTCGGCTCCTGTAGAATAGCCCTCAGTTTCTGAAAACCCAACAGCATACTCGAGTCATGTGGCGAGTACTGACAAAGTGATTCTCGCGACGGCAGTAGTAAAGGTGAAAGATCGGTTCGGACAGTTCCAATATGCTAGGGCGCTGCTGGATTCCGGCTCCCAGATAAATTTTATTTTCGAGGATCTCGCACAGCGCCTAGGACTGCACCGTGACGAGTCATGCATTAGTATAACAACTGTTGGAAAAAGTTCGTCCGTCGTAAAGAACAAGGTTCACACGTCCGTCCAATCTCGTGTCAACGCTCATAATTTTTCAACCGATTTTTGCATTCAATCTCCACATACCAACCCGACCATGTCGTAAATTTCGCCCAGTGGAATATTCCAGCAAACCTTGAGCTGGCAGACCCACATTTTTTCAAGCCTGCTAAGGTCGACTTACTGCTAGGGGCAGAAACCTTCTTCGAATTGATATGTGTGGGCCAAATAAAGCCAAGTTCCGAACATCCATCAATCCAGAAAACGTTGTTGGGCTGGATTGTTTCGGGAAAATATACTGCATCAAAACAGGATGGTGTATGCAATAACGCTGTTGGTAGCGATACGTGTTCTCTCGACTCTCTGGTGGAGCGCTTTTGGGAATTGGAACATGTCCCATAGAAGTCGAAGGCTGTACATACAGCTGAACAGTTGGCTTGCGAACGCAACTTCAAGCAGACATCACGCAGGCTTGAGTCGGGTCGGTTCGAAGTAAAGTTGCCGTTTAAAATGAATCCCAAGGTTTTGGGTTCCTCTTGTAAGGATGCGATCTAGGCTGGGGTATAACTCTCAGTCAAGCCAGGGTCGAAATTACAGCCATATTTATAATTTGCCGGGACTCCGAGTCATGAGTGGCCATGGGACGGAGATTTCGTCTCGGGGATGCCAAGGCCAAGGAAAACGTGCGAAAGGGGGGTAGAACGGTCGAGATCTTCTGTAGAGTGCCTGGGCAGTCGCCGGGCGGCACCTAAGGGAAACTACAGGGCAAGGGGAAGGAGAGTTGGCGCAGAGACTCCCCAAAGATACCTGGGCAGTCGCCGGGCGGCACCTCGGGGAAACTACAGGGCAAGGGGAAGGAGAGTAGGCGCAGAGACCCTCCCAAAGATACCTGGGCAGTCGCCGGGCGGCACTTCGGGGAAGGTACAGGTCTGCGGGGGGAAGGGAGACAGCCATAGATAGCCAGAGGATGCCTGGGCAGTCGCCGGGCGGAACCCCCGGGAAACTACAGGGTAAGGGGAAGGAGGGTAGGCGCAGAGACCCTCCCAAAGATACCTGGGCAGTCGCCGGGCGGCACTTCGGGGAAGGTACAGGTCTGCGAGGGGAAGGGAGACAGCCATAGATAGCCAGAGGATGCCTGGGCAGTCGCCGGGCGGCACCCCCGGGAAACTACAGGATAAGGGGGGGAAAACACGCACAGATCGACAGAGGATGCCTGGGCAGTCGCCGGGCGGCACCTCTGGAAAAACTACAGGGCAAGGGGGGGGGAAACACGCACAGATCAACAGAGGATGCCTGGGCAATCACCGGGCGGCACCTCTGGAAAACTACAGGGAAAGGGGGGGAAACACGCACCGATCGACAGATGAAGACGCGCTGGTAGTTATTTAAGTTCCATTTTTATTTTATCTCTTCTTCTTCTTCTTCCTCTTCTCCTGCCTAACCGCACCGCTCGCCAGACCTCCCCGGGCCGTGGCCTTGCGCAGATAGACCGTGATGTTGCTGATCAGGTCTAAGGGCAACTGTCGGTCCGGCGTGTTGATCCGCCACTCCACTGGTGCTTCTGCCCAGCCTGCCTCGTCCTGTACCACCGCTACTCCCGGGTGGAGTCGAACTAGCTGCAGTAAGTCGGCATGTTCCTCGAACGATAGTGGAATGCTGCAGTCCGATTCTGCCGGCTCTTCTCCGAAAAGTGGTGGTAATAGCTCTTCTTGGGCTACGGGTGGGGGAGTGTCACTGGTTGGTGGTAGCAATGGAGCGTCACCTTGGGGTGCGAAGCTCAGGCTCATCAGTGACACTACGTCAGACTCCGGCGATGGTGCGTCGTGACGAAGCTCCGCTTCTTTTCCCGGGTCGCTGTGTCCGGCTGTAACCGCGTAGCGGGAGCCTTCTTCCTGGGGCTCTGTGACTGCTCTCTCTCCACCGAATTCGGCCTGCCTGGGGTTCACCAGGTCCCATTCTGCCAAAGAGGGAATTCCCAATCGACTGGCGGGGGCGAGGTGACGGTACTGTCACTTGAGGCAACGGTGCTTCCTTGGTAGCCAGAGTCGATCGTGCCCATCAGGGTGGAAACCGGACTGCCTTGACTACGTAGGATCGTGTCCTGATCATCGGTGTCCGTGGTCACGTTTTCGTCGTCGACAGCGGGACCATAGGCCCCGAACAAACGACGGTTCAAGGCGGCGACGTTGTGATTGGGGGGTAGTCGGACGCCATTAGTCGCGAAGCGGCCGTCGGGCTCTCTCTCTGCTTCTGCCTCTGCTTCCTGCTCGCTACACTCGGATATATCCGAGTAGTGGGGACCTTCCTCTCGGGGACCTGCGACAACTTCCTCGTTCCCGGGCGGGTCATCCGGTTGAGGGCTCACTAGGTACAATAATCTCCAACCGTCGGGTTCCCAATCGGCTGGCTGGGGCGAGGTGACGGTACTGTCACTTGGGGCAGCGTTGCGTGTTGGCGTATTTTCGACATCCGAGAGGGTCGAAACCAGACGGCCCTGGCCACGCGGGGTCGTGTCTTGATCTTCGTGGACTGTGGTTGGTCGTCGGTCCCCAGCTGTCGCGGAGCGGTCGTCAACCTGCTCTCCTTTCTCTGCCTCCGCGTTATGGACCACTGGCGGCTGTTGCTCAAGCCATTCGGATACGGCGGCCAATCGCTGGTCCCGGGGGATTCGCTGGTAGTCGGCGAAGGCTTCTTGCTCCATTCGAAAGCAATCTGGTATTGGATAGCCCGATGGTCCATATGGGGTGTAGCCACGACTGGTTGTTGTAGCGTTGTCCCGCTTCGTGTTGGCCGTCCTGCCCCTTGCTTGTTGCCCTCCGTTGGAACGCCTGGTTGTGTCGCCACGTGCTTCTAGGGGTCGGCCCTCTCTCTCGTTATGTCGACGCTTCATGTTCGTCCGCGGCTTGTGGATTTGCCCTTTTGGGGCGAAGACGTTACGACAGCGCGCTACCGCAAGTGGCCCTTGTGGATTGGTGATCATGCTGGTGTCTTCGGTGTCGTCTCAGTTGGTTCGTCGTGCATTGTCTTCGGAGTAGGTCGACTGGCCCTGGTAGTGTCCAGCGGTGTCGCAGCCGCCTTCGCTGAAGTTTCAAAGTTCCTGGCGTTGTGTAAATTGGACTGGTGGGTGTATGAACTAGCCCTGGGAGTGCCCAGCGGTGTCGTAGTTGTCTTCCCCGCAGTCCCGTTACTCCTGCTTACGTCTGACGTTGATTTGTCGGCAGACGGACTGGCCCTGGGTGCATCCAGCGGTGTCGCAGTCGTCTCCGTCGAAGTTCCCGGATTCCTGTGTGTGTCTGGCATTGCGTTGCTGGCAGACGGACAGTCGGCTCCGTCGAAGTTCCGTGATTCTTGTGTCTGGCTTGGTCGAATCCTGTTGTGTCTGGGCTGCGGCGTAGAATGGTCCAATTGTGTCGTAGTCATTGTCCTTTGTAATCGCTGCTCCTTGTATTCATGATCGATGGTCTTTTAGTCCCATGTGCGTTGTGTCTCCAGTTGAGGCTGCTTACTGAATGCTGGCTATCCTGATCGTTGCTGGTCTGCTGGTGATCCTGGTCGTCGCTGCTCCTTGTGCTCGTGATCGATGGTCTTTTAGTCCCGTGTGCGTTGTGTCTCCAGTTGAGGCTGCTTACTGACTGCTGGCTATCCTGATCGTTGCTGGTCTGCTGGTGATCCTGGTCGTCGCTGCTCCTTGTGCTCGTGATCGATGGTCTTTTAGTCCCGTGTGCGTTGTGTCTCCAGTTGAGGCTGCTTACTGACTTGATCGTTGCTGGTCTTTTAGTCCCGTGTGCGTTGTGTCTCCAGTTGAGGCTGCTTACTGACTGCCTGGTTCTGGCTCGGTGTCCGAAATATATAGCCCGGCCGCTGACTGCGTCTCTGCCGCTGGCTGCGTTTCTGCCGCTGACTGTGTCTCTGCTGCTGACTGTGTTTCTGCTGCTGACTGCGCCTCTGCTGCTGACTGTGTTTCTGCTGCTGACTTCGCCTCTGCTGCTGACTGTGTTTCTGCTGCTGACTGCGCCTCTGCTGCTGACTGCGCCTCTACTGCTGACTGCGCCTCGAGAGGTTACGGAAGCCAGGCTCGGCCGTACGTGAAAATTTGGGCAACTTTACGTGCGGTTAGCAACGACAGCGACAATACAATCATTCTACTCCTATCAACGTCGACCGACTCCGCCGCTGCGCGTCCGGCACGCTGGCATGACTGCCACGCGGCCACTGGAAGAACCTGATTCAACTGACTGGAACCCCCCGTTCTTTCCCTTCTAGCTCACTAACACACCCCTTGGCCACTCAAAACACCTCGGAAGTCTCGGAGTCCCTGCTCGGGCGCCATCTGTAAGGATGCGATCTAGGCTGGGGTATAACTCTCAGTCAAGCCAGGGTCGAAATTACAGCCATATTTATAATTTGCCTGGACTCCGAGTCATGCGTGGCCATGGGACGGAGATTTCGTCTCGGGGATGCCAAGGCCAAGGGAAACGTGCGAAAGGGGGGTAGAACGGTCGAGATCTTCTGTAGAGTGCCTGGGCAGTCGCCGGGCGGCACCTAAGGGAAGCTACAGGGCAAGGGGAAGGAGAGTTGGCGCAGAGACTCCCCAAAGATACCTGGGCAGTCGCCGGGCGGCACCTCGGGGAAACTACAGGGCAAGGGGAAGGAGAGTAGGCGCAGAGACCCTCCCAAAGATACCTGGGAAGTCGCCGGGCGGCACTTCGGGGAAGGTACAGGTCTGCGGGGGGAAGGGAGACAGCCATAGATAGCCAGAGGATGCCTGGGCAGTCGCCGGGCGGCACCTCGGGGAAACTACAGGGTAAGGGGGGGAAAACACGCACAGATCGACAGAGGATGCCTGGGCAGTCGCCGGGCGGCACCTCTGGAAAAACTACAGGGCAAGGGGGGGGAAACACGCACCGATCGACAGATGAAGACGCGCTGGTAGTTATTTAAGTTCCATTTTTATTTTATCTTTTCTTCTTCTTCCTCTTCTCCTGCCTAACCGCACCGCTCGCCAGCCCTCTTCCTCACGACGGTGAGACTTGCTCACCCTTTCCTAGCTCGCCGTCAAAATCTGTCTTCTTCTTCGTCTTCTTGGCTGCTTCCACTGGCACGTCTTCCATGTGCTTGCGATCTTATAAACCCACCCTTGTTGTGCTGGTGGTTGAGCTTTCGCTCTCCGCTCTCCCGCTCTCTCTGTACAGCTGTTGGTGGTTGAGGTTCGTGTCTCCACTCTGTACTGATGTTGGTGGTTGAGGTTCATGTCTCAACTCTGGAGCTTTTATCAGTGCTATCAGTGATGCCCGAGCGATCACTGTGCTTTTCCCTCCCATCTAAGTCACGACCGAGCAAGTACTTAAACTAATTTTGATTAATGCCATAGCTTAACTACTAACAAATGCCGTCACTTAACCTAATAATGAAAATAAAACATAATAATAACAAAATAATAGTAAATAATAATAAGAGATCCTTCATGGGGGATGTGGGGGAGCGTCTGCTCCTTCACACTCTTTCGAGACGGCAAAACGCCGCTTTCTATCCCTGGAACGCAGAATCGCGAGTGATCAGTACCTGCATGACATGTATATGGAGTTTATGAAAGAGTACATGGTCACATGTCATTGCTTCCAGGCACTCCTCCAGGACACCATTACTATATTCCGCATCAATGTGTCCTGAGACCT
Source organism: Drosophila obscura (assembly GCF_018151105.1). Lineage (NCBI taxonomy): Eukaryota > Metazoa > Arthropoda > Insecta > Diptera > Drosophilidae > Drosophila > Drosophila obscura. The sequence goes on along the minus strand of NW_024542768.1, from coordinate 145,176 downwards.
GATAGTAGCACCACCAAGCTCCGCGTAGTGTTTGATGCATCGAGTAAAACTTCAACTTCAATCTCTTTAAACGAGACTTTGATGGTGGGAGCCACTATTCAGAGGGAGCTTTTTGCAACTCTTGCACGGTTTCGATTAAACCGTTTTGCCCTTACAGCGGATATCTCCAAGATGTATAGGCAAGTGCAGGTTGCTAAAGAAGATCGAAATTTCCAATTGATTCTTTGGAGGGAGAAAGCAAATATTAACGTGCAAACTTATCGCCTGAATACGGCCACGTATGGGACAGCTTCAGCTCCATTTCTGGCCATCCGCTGTCTCGTTGAGCTAGCAAAAGTCTATGCTAAGTCCCATCCTGTGGCCTCGCAAGTCATAGCAAATGACTTCTACGTTGATGATATGCTGACAGGAGCAAATAGTCTGGATGAACTGGGAAGAATTCGGCTGGAAGTAAGTGATGTCCTGGAAGCGTGGGGTTTCATGTTGGCCAAATGGACGTCAAATCATCCTCATCTGCTGTCCGATAGTGGCCAGGAAAAGTCTCTTCAGTTTGACCCTTCCGCTTCCATTAAAACACTCGGAATTCGTTGGAATCCGCAAACTGATTTGTTTCACTATCAGCTGGACGACTCCTTTGATTCATTACCCCCTACGAAGCGCAACATATTGTCAGTTGCTTCGCGATTGTTCGACCCATTAGGGTTACTATGTCCCTTAATTACCAGGGCAAAGATCTTGCTGCAGCATCTGTGGAGGCAAAAGTTGGATTGGGACGAGTCAGTTCCCATGAGTCTGCATACGAGTTGGAACAGGTTCAAGCTGAATTTATTCGACTTGGACAAAATCTCTATACCTCGCTTTATCGGTCTTGCCAATAATTCCACTATCCAAATACACGGATTCGCTGACGCATCAGGTGATGCGTACGGATGTTGTATATACGTTCGTACCAAGGACGATAAAAATGTTTTATCCCGACTTCTTACAGCAAAGTCCCGAGTATCGCCTCTTAAAACGAAATCAATTCCACGACTCGAATTGTGTGCAGCGCTTCTTCTATCCACGCTATGGTCTCAAGTTCGACTGCTGCTAGACAAGTTTGTAATTGAAAGCGTGAACTTTTGGTCGGACTCCCAGGTCACCTTGTATTGGCTGGAAAGGGACCCAGCCACCCTAGCAACGTTTGTGGCCAATAGGGTTGCTGAAATCCCGGAGTTGTCCAGTGGTGTGATTTGGCGTCACATTCCCACCGATCAAAACCCAGCAGACTTAGTGTCCCGTGGAACAGATGTAGATGGTGTAATGTGCTCATTGTGGACTAATGAGCCGCATTTTCTTCTTAGTGGTCCTGAGAATTGGCCGCTTCTTCATCAGGTTGAGTTGTCGCCAGAAATGGAAAAGTCAGAAGACAAGAAAAGTGTGGCAGCACATTCTGTGGCAAAGGGTCAGACTAATGAGGTCATCGAGCTGATTGGAAGATGCTCTTCGTTTCAGAAGTTGCTGCGGATCATGGCGTATGTGAATCGGTTCATTCAAGGTGGCAATCGCAGTCGAGATGTGGTTGTATCAGCTAAGGAGCTAAAGGTCTCATTTCTTAGGCTGGTACAGGTAGTCCAAAGATGTGAGCTTGGATCAGAATTCCTCAAACTGGATAGGTCGGAAATTTTGTCTCCACATCTTCAACGACTCAGCCCGTTCATACACACGAGCGAACTCGGCGGAGTCACCTTCCGACTGATTCGTGTTGGGGGAAGATTGCTGCACGCAGAAATTCCATACGATGCGAAGTTTCCTCTACTGCTGTCGCAAAAGTCGCAGTTCGTGACACTGTTTCTACGCCATTTTCATCGTGCTCATTATCATGCAGGTGCAAAAGTAATGGTTTCCCTTCTAAGGCAGCAGATTTGGCTATTGAACGCCCGAGAAGCATGCACAAGAATCGTGAGGAATTGTGTGCACTGTTTCCGATACAAGCCCATCCTTATGGGACAGATCATGGGAAACCTGCCAGCTGACCGAGTGCGAAGAGCTTGCCCCTTTCTGATTTGTGGGGTAGATTTCTGCGGTCCGTTTCAGGTGTCCCTCAAAATTCGAGGCAGGCCCCCCATTAAGACCTATGTAGCCGTGTTCGTGTGTTTCGCTTCAAAGGCTGTTCACCTCGAATTAGTAGTCGACCTATCAACTGATAGTTTTTTGTGTGTTTTCAAAAGGTTCGTCGGGAGGAGAGGCCTTCCGGAGAAGGTCTACAGCGACAACGCCACCAACTTCGTGGGCGCGAACCGAGTGATGGAAGAGCTTCACGCAGCATTTCAGAGGGATCAGGATCGGCTCAGGACGTACGCAGCACAGCACGGCGTCGAGTGGTGTTTCATACCACCGAGAGCACCGCACTTCGGAGGGCTTTGGGAGGCGGCAGTCAAGGCAGCCAAACAGCGGCTGATACGTGGAGTTGGCAACGCCAAGCTCACCGCGGACGAGCTCAGCACCCACCTGGTCGAGGTAGAGGCCATCCTCAACTCCCGGCCAATCGCTTCGCCAGGCAACGACCCCAGCGATGGAGAAGCCCTGACGCCAGGGCACCTGCTCATCGGGCAGCCGCTTCTTTCGCTGCCGTCCGAATCCGAGCAAGACGCCAAATGCAGCAAGGGCGGCTTCGACTATTTGAAGCGGTGGCGCATGCTGTCCGCGCTCAAAGAGCAGTTTTGGCAGGGCTGGTCCAAAGACTACCTGGCCAGCCTGCAGCAGCGGCAGCAATGGTGTACCGAAGGACCGAACCTCGAGGCAGGATGCCTAGTGCTCGTCCACGAGGACAACACACCGCCACAGAAGTGGACCACAGGGCGAGTGGTGGCAACGACGGCAGGAGAAGATGGGAGAGTGCGCGTGGCAGAGGTGCGAACTTCCGCAGGCGTTATTAAACGAGCAGTCCAAAAACTGGCAAAATTGCCAATGGATGGTTGAAGCGCCGGAGGCCTTCAACGGGGCCGGAATGTTGAAGCAGCAGCAGCAAAATAGCATAACTTAGCATAGAATAGCATAGTATAAGAGTTAATGAATTGTTACGCTCAGTCGCTGTTACGCCATCTCCCAGCATGTTCGATCGGCTCCCTTCTGGAGTGGGCGAACGTTAGCATCGCTGGCTGCGACCAGTGCATTAAATGAATTTAAATTGAACGGCTGCGTTTTGGTTGAATCTTCGCTGACATCGTATACCACCGTTGTAGGAAAAAACCATCTAGAGCTGCTGGACCGTCGTCATCCCACATCATCGTTCCGGGAAAACCATTCCGGATTTTCAGGGTATTTTATATATGCGGGAAGATGCTAGTTAGTGGGAAATTATCGTGCAATTTATTTTAGCTGGTGTGGTTAGTATGTATGGATGTTTCGGTACGTATGTATGTATATGGATGTGCTTATAAGCCGGTGAAAATATATGTACATATGGATGTGAGCTATGTATGCTATGTTTAAATAATTGTAATATGCGCAATAAATAAATATGTATGTTTTTCTTGTATTTAATGGCGTTTTATGTTGTGTGGGACGGATTGTGTGTACATAAATATGTACATACTGAGCTGCCTGTTGGAATGATTGCGGAATACCGATAGGATTGCAGGAGGGCCAACGCAGTAGGCAGCATGAGTGTCTTAGGCAACTAAGAGCGAGATCAGGCGTTGGAGTGCATATATGTGGTGCCGGTGTTGGCGGAAAATGGGACTTAGGTGGTATGTACATACATATACTTGGATTCTGGTGATGCGGATGACGGACGGAGTGTCTTAGAATGGACGAAGCTTGTACTTAGCTGGGATTGCGGTTCCTCAAAGTTCCCGCGCTGCAAGCTGGATCGTAGGTGGGAATCTCTCCAATGCTTAATTATCCGGCTCGACGGGCCAAAATGAAGGGCACGCAGGCTTCTGAGGAGTCCAGAGGGCGACGAGGGCTGTGTGGAAGATTTCGGGAAAATCGGAAGAAAAAAAATCCCAAGACCGTGTTTCGTTTCAAAGTATATTCAGAATGACCTGCTCGATTTTTCACCTAGATAAAGCCAGGTGAGGCCGTGGCTTTATAAGTGATTAGGGACGCTGGGAGTCGAACGCGAACTAGTAGTATAATCAAAAGCAACAAATATACTTACGCAAATTACAATTTTTCCGTTCTACAGAATGACAAAAAATGAAATAGGCGATCAAATATTTGAGATTTTTTTTTATTTTTGTGGAACCTATTTATAGAAAATTAAACAAAGTTAAACAAACTTAACAAAGAAGAGTTAAGCCGTTTATTGTATTTGTGGTAAAAGTGGATATGTGCAACGCAGAGAAGTAAACGTTTCCGACCCCATAAAGTATATATATTCTTGATCTGCATCAATAGCCGAGTCGATATAGCTATGTCCGTCTGTCCGTCTGTCCGTCCGTCCGTCTGTCCGTCTCGATGAGCACCTGGATCTCAGAGACTATAAGAGCTAAAAAAACCAAATTTGGTTTCCAGACTCATGTAAAATGTAAAATTTTTTTTTATTTTCTAAAATTCTAAAAAATCATAATCTCAAAAATGTATATACTGACTGAGTACGGGTATAAGTAGAATCGCATCCCCAGAAGCGACTCACACGTTCTGTTGAGAGTAGCAGCAGCGAGTTGGCAGGGGGCTGTTGTTAACAGCCGGAGCGCGCTCTCTCTTGCCTGGCGCTAGCGAGTTGGCGGGCAGGCAGCTCACTAAGCGGGAGTTTAGTATTCTACCCACCCCCGTACATTCCGGTACGCGTCGATACATAGAATCGTTTTATATTCACACCCACATACATACACACATATAATCAAACAACCGCGCCGTTTCGAGTGCCCAATAAACCGATTTGTTAACCATCATACAGTGCCTATTCATTGCGGCACACTTTGGATCTTCTGAGGGCTTATCTGCAGCACTAGGAAGCGCCCTACTACAAACATTGGTCCTTCGAGCCGGATTCTTGCTGAATCGAGATTGTCCCAGCAAGCATCGGTGGCTTCCAGAGAGAACTGCAGATAAGTAATCGATTCCTTCCGCGATTGGCGTTCCGCACTATTCACGTCCGAGGGTCCACTTATCCATATGTACATATATTCTTATGTACATATTGTCCGATCTCACTAACACTTTCCGTTAGCTATTAGCAATTATCCGCTACACAGCCACAATACCGGCGTCCGACACGTATGTATATATGCATGTGCATAGTCGCACACACATACCCCGCCCCCAATAAAACACTCATCCGAAGTAATTTATTGGCGTTGTTTATTGTATTTATTGTTTATTGTGTATATCGAATTGTATATTCTTACAATCTTATTTTCACTCAATACTTCTCATAAATAATAAACCTCATTAATCCCGGTGGAAAAATACCTAAAAAATACCGATTACTCCACATCTACATACCACACTTATTATATGTAGGCACGAACGCGTTCGTCCGATACGCGGTACCAGCACTCCGCTGCTTATGCAAATTTCGCAATTACCAAGAATTTAAGCATTCCAGGCGCCCCTAAAGTGACCCACAGCCCGAGCAATTTCCCCCACATCCGGGATAAATTCATCCAACAAGAGGCACAGCTCATTTCCGCAGTCTTTTTTGCATTTTTCCGCGCCAAATTCCAAATTGCCAAAAAAACTAGAGGTGACAAACCAAAAAAAAACCTAGTGGTGGCAAAAATAAAAATATCGCTCACGGGCCTCGTATCCATCGAGTAGTTAATATTTTTTCGCAAATCACCTTGTCCATCGCCCACTACGACTAAATCCATTCCAGTACCGATATTTAAACATATCGTAGTCTAGTGCGGATCCCGATTGTGATTCTTTTGTGCGCCAAAACCGCGGGGAACAAGAAAAATATCCTTTTTTCTTGCGTCATATCATCCGATAGTTTTCCCGAACACTTCCGTTTTCGCTCTAAGATCGTCTTACACATCACCCACTACGACGAAATAAAATCCAATACCGATATATCAAATATCGTAGTCTAGTGCTGATTCCGTTTTCGACTTTTTCGTGCATTAAAACCACTGCCAATAAGAAAATATCAATTTTCTTGAGGAATATCGTCCGATAGTCGTGCTCGACAGGAAAACAATTCCTTGTTGTTCTGCCTCTGGTGTGGTGTCCATTTCCGCTTTATCCGCACAGTCCTCATTTGGCGTTCATTTGTGCTTCCGCGTGCGGTCCTTCTTAGTATGCCAACAGGTGTGGAAGACAACAAGAAGTTTTTGGCGGTGCCTACGCCTGGTAGATCAAGGCCATCTAGCTCATCCGTGCCATCAACGCCGACCTCGGGGACTCAAAGGGCAAGGTCCTTAGGTACTCCAAGGGCTTCCACGAGTGCCACGGCGGCGACGACCAAATCGGTGCTGTTTCCTTCGCCGATCACGACTAAGGTGCTTTCGCCTCCATACCCGCAACTAGTCGATCCTCGCTCCACACTTCCAATGGCACAGCCGATTGTCACCTCCGCACGGGCCAAGTTTGTGGCAGCCATCGATAGGCTGACCACCTTGGAGGCACGGCTCACCACTCCAGGGACCGCCACCCCATCCTCCGCGGTCTCACAGGTCCGTCGTGACCAGCTCAAAAACATGTGGGCCAAGGTGGATGCTGAATTTGAGGCGCCCACAATTGTTTCACGTGTGGAGCCCGTCACCATACACTGCTGCATCGCGGTACTCCTGCCTCCAGTGAGTCGTCCACATCCGCGCAAATTTCCAATTCGTCCGACGCTCAGCCCACCGTGCAAAATTATTTCACCTCGGGCACCAGGCCCGTTCTTCTAGGCACGGCAATAATTAACATTTGCCACCTGGGGACAAATTTCCGCGCCCGCGCTCTAATCGACTCGGGCTCCGAGGCTACGTTCATTACGGAACGGCTTTTTAACATCATCAAACTACCATTCCGCCTTATTCAGGCACAAGTCTCAGGCCTGAGTCAGTCGGTAGCAGCTCAGTCCAAGAAGCTCTGCCACTTTTCCATTCGTTCCCCGACTAAGCCGGGCTTGCAGTTGAAAGCCGCGGCTTACGTATTGCCGGAACTAGCAGGCAATCTCCCTTCATATCCAATTCCGCTAAGTGCGTTGCGAGATTTGCCGAACCTGCCATTAGCTGATCCCACCTTCTATGAGAGCTCGCAGATAGATGTCCTGATCGGAGCCGATATCCTTCCCTCCATCCTTCTGAGCGGTTCACAGACCGACATTTGTGGCTCTCTCCTTGGGCAGGAAACGATTTTCGGGTGGTTGCTTACTGGTCCGGTGCCCAGTGCCCCCCCGAACCGAATCGCATCTTTCTCCACACAAGTGTCCAACGTCCCTCGATGCTCCATTAGACAAGCTCCTCACAAAGTTTTGGGAGGTGGAGGATCTACCAACCAAGTTAGTAGGAGAGTCCGATTCCTATTGCGAAAGCAACTTCCTACAAACCACCACGAGGGCAACAAGCGGAAAATACATGGTAACCCTACCATTCCGCGACCCGGGTCATCTCGGGTCTGGCCTAGGGTATTCAAGGTCCATCGCTCTAGCCCAGTTCTTAAGGAACGAGAATCGGCTGAAGAGAGATTCGCCGTTGCACGAACAGTACGTTTCCGTAATCCAAGAATACTCAGATCTGGGCCACATGACAGAGGTCCCTCCGAGCCACGACTCCAACAACTACTATCTCCCTCACCACGCAGTAATCAAACCCGATAGCACTACAACGAAGCTTCGTGTGGTGTTTAACGCATCCAGCCCATCCGCGAACGGAACGAGCTTGAATGACCTCCTTCACGCGGGCCCGGTCCTACAATCCGATTTGACCCTTCAGATTCTGAAATGGCGCTACTTCCGATATGCGTTCAACGCCGACATCACCAAAATGTACCGTCAGATTTGGGTGGATCCAGAACACACTCGTTTCCAGAGAATCTTGTTTCGAAACGCAGAGGGGGAAATTCGTGATTACGAATTGAAAACCGTCACCTTTGGCGTCAACTGCGCCCCCTTTCTCGCCATTCGAGTTCTCCAACAGCTTTCCAACGACGTCCAATCGCAATTCCCCAGGGCTAGTCATATCATTCGGCACCTTATGTACGTCGACGATGTCCTCGCCGGCGCTGACTCCACACAGGATGCTCAGCTAGCCATCCGCGAATTACAGGCCGCCCTCAGTTCGTCAGGTTTTCCGCTACGAAAGTGGACAGCCAACCACAAGGACGTATTGGCCGAGATTCCGAGTGACCACCTCCTCCACACTGATTTCCTGGAGATTGACGCACAGAGCACGGCAAAGACCCTCGGCATTCGCTGAAAAGCGACCTCCGACAAGTTCTTCTTTGTTCCTCCGGTGCTCTCGCTTGAGTCATCCTTCACCAAGCGAGAAGTCCTCTCGCAGATAGCGAAACTGTTTGATCCTGCAGGGTGGCTGGCACCGTTCATCGTCCGCTCCAAGATCTTCATGCAGGAAATTTGGTTGCAGGAACTGGAGTGGGACGAGAAGCTTCCGAACGAACTGTGTCAATACTGGCAAGCCTTCCTGCGTAGCTACTCCTGTCTCACCAAGATCCGTATCCCAAGGTGGATTGGTTCCCAGCCATCCGTTAAGGTGGAGCACCATGGGTTCTGTGATGCCTCAGAAAAGGCTTACGGCGCCGCGATTTACGTTCGCGTTGAGATGGGCCAGCGTATCGACGTGCATCTACTGGCAGCGAAGACACGAGTTGCGCCCGTAAAAACCGTATCGCTTCCCCGGTTAGAGCTGTGCGGGGCCGTGCTTCTAGCCGAAATGGCGACGGCTATCCTGCCAAGTATGCCGACGACAGGGTCTACCTGTTACTACTGGACAGATTCCACAATCGTTCTCGCCTGGTTGAACAAGCCTGCATGCCATTGGACCACCTTCGTGGCCAATCGAGTGACGAAAATCGCTCAAACCACCGAGACCCAAAAGTGGTCTCATGTGCGCTCCGAGCACAACCCGGCGGATTTAGCCAGTCGGGGGGTTCCTCTACAGGATCTGGTTGACAACCATCTCTGGTGACATGGGCCCTCGTGGTTACAGCAACCACGCTCTCAATGGCCGCTCCAAGATCAGGAAACCCCCGTCATAGACCTCGAGCAGCGGGCTGTGAAAGTCCATTTCACAACCAGCCCACCCGAAGACTTCCTCGAGCGATTCTCCACGCTTGAAAAAGCTCTACGAGTCCGCGCGTACGTCCTGCGTTTCCTACAGCGCTGCCGAAAACTACCGTACGCACAGGAGATCCATCCTACAAGCGGAGAAATTAACGAGGCTGAACGCACTCTTATCCTAGAAACTCAGCGCCGAGAATATTCTCAAGAGTATCACTCCTTACGTGAGAAGCGTCCAGTGCCTCGATCAAGTTCTATCCTGAATTTGAATCCGTTTATGGATCAACATGGGGTCATACGCTCCTGCGGCCGTGTATCTACGGCGCAAGGGCTGAAGTATGTCGAGCGACATCCCATAATTCTTCCGTATAACTGTCGTTTGTCGCGACTCCTCACGCAGTTCACACACCGGATCACTCTTCACGGGGGCAGCCAATTGATGGTGCGACTTATCCGATCCAAGTATTGGATTCCACGGATTCAGAAGCTGATGAAGGGTGTCGTGAACTCTTGCAAAGTGTGCTTTATCCACAAAAGGAAGTTGCAAACTCAACTGATGGGGGATCTCCCCAGGAGCGAACTTCATTCTCCCGACCTTTCACGCACACCGGAATTGACTACGCCGGTCCCTTCGAAATCCGCAACTACACAGGGCGGGCGTGCCTTATTACCAAGGGGTATGTGTGCGTGTTCGTGTGTTTCTCCACGAAGGCTATTCATTTGGAGCCCACGTCCGACCTCACCACCGAGAAATTTCTCGCTGCCTTCGCGCGGTTCGTCGCGAGACGAGGCTGTCCACAGAGTATCCACTCCGATAACGGCAAGACCTTTGTGGGCGCAGCCACAGTACTGGCCCGTGATTTCCTAGAAGCATTTAAGGACTCTGTGATTGATGCGTATAGTCACCAAAGGGTCTCGTGGAAATTCATCCCACCCAGGGGCCCCACATATGGGGGGACTTTGGGAAGCCGGAGTGAAGAGCTTCAAAACCCTGTTCTATAAGGCCACGTCCACTCGTAGATACACCTTCGAGGAGCTCTCCACGCTTCTCTCGAAAATAGAGGCGTGCCTTAATTCCAGACCGCTCTCGCCTATGTCCGAAGATCCGACGGAGTTACTGGCCCTAACTCCCGGGCATTTCCTTACGGGGGGACCCTTAATGGCGACGGCGGAGCCAGAAGTTAAGGGTGACCTCACCTCGATCATAAATCGATGGCAACATCTGAAGGCACTCAACCAACAGTTCTGTCGTAGGTGGAAAGAGGAATACCTCAAGGAACTCCACAAGCGGACCAAATGGCAAACGCCCACGCCCAATCTGCAGATTGGTGATATGGTCGTCGTCAAGGAAGACAACTTGCCGTCTAATGAATGGCGTCTCGGACGAATCCATTCCGTGTACCCCGGCGCCGACGATCGGGTCCGTGTAGTCGACATCCTCACTGCACGGGGGGTCCTCAAAAGGCCCGTCGCAAAGGTCGTTCTTCTGTCCGTAGAACCTCCTCGCTCCATCCAACCTTAACGAAGAGCGTGCGCGTCCCCCGCTTCCTATCCCGTTACTAACCCGTCTCCTATTCTTTGTCTTCTTCTTTCGCCATAGTTTCCGTATTTAGAGATGACTCCACGGTCTCGTAACACCCGCACTTCGGAGAGTAGACGTTCTCGAGGTAGTAACTCCTACCGTTGCCGAGTCTGCTCCGGAAGCCATCCGCTCCGTGCCTGCCGACGCTTTCTTCGCCTGGACGCCGAGAAGAGACTCCGAGCCGTCTTGATTAACAAGTACTGCGCTAATTGCCTGGCTCATCGGCACTCCGGCAGAGACTGCCGCAGTACCAAGGGCTGCAAAGTGTGCGGTGGGAACCACCACACGCTACTCCACAACCGTGCGTCCCAGCGTTCAGGCCGCGCTTCCGGACCAGCCCCTCCGGCGGCTCCAGCCTCTAGCGTTGAACGACGCCGTCGTCTCCCCGAAAGCCGCCCCGTCGTGGAAGATCCGGCACCATCCGTGGCTACGCTCCTCCAGAACCGGAGCATCAACGTTCTCCCCGACGGCCCTGGTGGTCTTAGATACGGGTTCCAGAACTTTTGAGACAGTGGCTCTTATAGACCCCTGTACCCCAGTGAGCAGCATCGACGAGTCATTGGCCATCGCCTTCAAACTGCCCACCACGCGGGTTGGCACCGAAAAGGTGTGCACTGCGACTGTCCGCGCCAAGAATGGAAACTTCCAAGTGGACGCAGTGCTGAAGGTCGAGCCCCGCCTGCGCGTCCGCACGCCACTACGCCCCGTGACCGAGGCGGTGCGAACCCGTTTCGACGACATTCGCCTCGCCAACGAGCGCTTCCATCGCCCATCCACTGTCTCCCTCGTGCTCGGCGCCGACGTTTACCAGAAGGTGATCCAATCCGGGTTCCTCGCCCTAGGAGAAGGTCTTCCCGTGGCCCAAAGCACCGTATTCGGATGGATTGTTTCTGGGGCGTGCACTCAGCCATAGAGGTTCTCCATTGCAGTCCTGCAAGGGGGGGGGAGGATGTTGAGAGTAGCAGCAGCGAGTTGGCAGGGGGCTGTTGTTAACAGCCGGAGCGCGCTCTCTCTTGCCTGGCGCTAGCGAGTTGGCGGGCAGCCAGCTCACTAAGCGGGAGTTTAGTATTCTACCCACCCCCGTACATTCCGGTACGCGTCGATACATAGAATCGTTTTATATTCACACCCACATACATACACACATATAATCAAACAACCGCGCCGTTTCGAGTGCCCAATAAACTAGAGGTGGAAGAACATCGATGCTACTATCGATGCATCGATGTTTTTAAAACTTTTATAAGCATCGATGTTTTTTGGGGAATATCGATGTTTTCTTTTTATGTTTTTGTCGTCTATGTATAACCACTAACCATACAGTATATAGATGTGCCAGTTCATACAACGAAAGGGGCGCAGCTGAGGTTTCTGTCCCAGCACCCCCAGGTCTTCGGCTAGGGTGCTGGGACCATTCGGCTGTGGTGCTGAGGCGTTCGGGTCGTGGGCCTGAGACGTTCGGCATTTTTTCGACATGTTCGATTCATGACGAGATGCGAAAGCAAGCTGAGAATTGCAAATGTATGTGTGTAAACAGACACGACAAAATTTTGTATCAATTCTTATTTTCCGAAACAGTTTTGAGTTTCGTTTCCAAACGCAACATCAACTTTTCAAAACAAAACGAAAAAATATTTTATGAACGGCTTCGTCAATGCCTCGACCCGACCCGCGTCGAGTCGAGCGACAGAACACACCAAGAAAATATGAAGTCTTACGACGGGAATAGGTCCAGGGCCGGATTAGCAGTTGCCTAGGGCCCTCCTAGAAATAACAGAAAAATTTTGTTAAAAAAACAAAACTCCAAATAATGAATAAAATATATAATAGCCACTGAAAAAAATACAAAATAGAGGAGGGCCCCAGATTGATGGTTGCCCAGGGCCCGGTTGAGGGTTGATCCGGCCCTGAATAGGTCGCTACATCACATCAGCCCTTAAAACAAAACGAAAAACCAATTCAAGCGGCCAACAATTGTAAAGCCCTCACACAAGCACAGTATGTGTGAATACATGGCACACACACATTTACGTAACCTGGAAACGAAACTCAAAACTGTTTCGGAAAATAAGAACCCTGCAGTACGGGTAAGCGATGTGTAAGCAACCACACATCGATGGCAACGTCATGCAGCTCGATGACATAAGCGATGACCTGCCATACGATGGGCTGTTTACTTTAACACAGGGATGTCCTAGGAGCATAATCGATGACATAGTAAGCGAGAATTAGCCGAAAGTCAGGCCTTAATAAGCGATGAATTTCCCTTAAAAAATAAGGCCTTAATAAGCGATGAATTTCCCTTGAAAAGTAAGGCCTTAATAAGCGATGAATTTCCCTTGAGAAGTAAGGCCTTAATAAGCGATGAATTTCCCTTAAAAAGTAAGGCCCTAATAAGTGATGTATTTAAGTAAAAAATTTTGTTTTTTTGATGAAAAAGGCATGGGTAAATTCTGTTTTAAAATATAAAATTTCTTTTATTTATTGTTTTCTTATAAAAATGTATACATATTCACATTTGTGTGCTGTGTGTTCTTTTTTCCACAGAACCTTTTTAGTTTTTTTGATTTTCTCATGTTCAACTGAATCGCCTTTAAAAAAAGATGGGTTAATTAAAATATTTTTCAATTTGTTAACAATGCTCTCAGTAGATCAGCAGTGCATTTGCGCCAAAAACAAAACACTCGACATACCTGTACCACTCAAGACTCGCAAGAACCACTCGGGTTGTTTTTTTTTTTGTTTTCGTTGTTGGAAATGAAAAATTTCGTCCAAAACGCATTTAATTTCGCAATATCACATTTTCTTCATTTTTTACAACGCACAATAGACTATTTTTAATTAAAAGAAACACTGCACTTACCTGATAATAATTTTGCCCAAAATAAACAAAATCTGCGTCTCACTTTTCGCGGCACAATTCTAACAACGTTGTCGACGCCGACGGCAAAACCGAATTCTGTTACGGCACGCGTCGTAACAGAAAGAAACAAAGAAAAAAAAGAGTTTGGTCTGACCGACGCGTCGATCGCGACGTCGACGTCATATTCTACTCGTCTGTTGCAGCGGCAGAGAAAAAATCCTGAATGACGCGTAGTTGACATTTGTCATCGCTCACTTCTGGTACTGCAGGGAATTGATACAAAATTTTGTCGTGTCTGTTTACACACATACATTTGCAATTCTCAGCTTGCTTTCGCATCTCGTCATGAATCGAACATGTCGAAAAAATGCCGAACGTCTCAGGCCCACGACCCGAACGCCTCAGCACCACAGCCGAATGGTCCCAGCACCCTAGCCGAAGACCTGGGGGTGCTGGGACAGAAACCTCAGCTGCGCCCCTTTCGTTGTATGAACTGGCACATCTATATACTGTATGGTTAGTGGTATAACAGAACGAGAAGGAACGTGTGAGTCGCTTCTGGGGACGCGACTCTACTTATACCCGTACTCAGTCAGTATATACATTTTTGAGCTTATGATTTTTTAGAATTTTAGAAAAAAAAATATTACATTTTACATTTTTTTGCTACATCTGCTATCAACATCTACATATACAATGTATATTCTACATCTAACATGTAGATTGTACATGTACCATTTAGATTCTACATCTCCTCCGCTAGTGGTTGCTCGCGCACTGAACGCGGCAGAGTGTGCGAGCGAGAAAGAGAATAAGTAGCGTGTGTCTGGCAGGAGGGGGCAGGGGAAGCAATAGAAAATTAATTTCTTCATTCTGGCTATAACTATGATCCGATCTGATTCAGATTCGGCAATCTGGTAGATCGTATCTGGTATCTGGATCTGGTATCGTATCTTTAAAATTGTGGCTGCCACAGATTTTCGTTCTTTGTGGTGGCGGAAGGGGGCGGGGCAAATTTTGAGATACACTTGTAGCAGTGTGATATCACATGAGTCTGGAAACCAAATTTGGTTCCTCTAGCTTTTATAGTCTCTAAGTTCCAGGCGTCAAACAAGACGGACAGACAGACATGGCTCTATCGACTCGGCTATTGATGCTGATCAAGAATATATATACTTTATGGGGTCGGAAACGTTTCCTTCTCTGCGTTACACACATCCACTTTTACCACAAATCTAATATACCCCTTAACTCTTTTTTGAGTACGGGTATAAAAACCTAAAGAGAGAAGAGATGAAGCTCAAATGGTTACATTTTTAGATAAATACAGACGGCAGATGCCATTTAAAGCTGTATCCCAAAAATATTTGTGCGTCCCGGCAACATCCTACGGGGTAACGACATATCTCCGGGCGACATATCTTCTAGCAGGAGACATGTCGCTAAATTCTGGGCGGAGATATGACCCCAAACTCCGCGAGGAGATATGTATGTCGTTTCAAAATCTCCGTGCGGAGATATGTCGTAAGGGCCTGCCAGGAGACATGTCGCCCTGAGATATGTCGCTATGCCCATCATACGAGTCGGAGAGGATGTTCAGCAAGGGTGGGCAAATTATTTCCGATCGTCGTAGTCACCTTAAGCCGGAACTGGTGGACCAATTATTATTTCTCAACAAGAATCAAGACTTATTTTAAGATATAATCTGGAAAATGTACTTTTTTTATATATGTATATGCATATATTTGTGAATGGATTTCGGAACTCTTGATCTCAAATGATATAAAACTGTTATTTTTTATAATTTTAATCATATGCTTTGCAGTTTCCTTGATATTTTGTTTTTTTTTATTTTTATCTTGCAAAACATCGATGTTTCATCGATGTTTTTCACTAAAACATCGAAAACATCGATGTCTCCAAACATCGATGTTTTTCCACCTCTACAATAAACCGATTTGTTAACGCCCTACTACAAACACGTTCCTTCTCGCTTTTATAAAAACCATGCCACAAACTCTGCCTGTCAACGCGATGCGGACATATATAGATGGTATATAGATTCTCCTGACAATAATAAACAAATTTTTTATAAATATTTGAACTTGTGGGAATAGGAATGTTAATCAAAGTTGTATTAATATCTCATTGCAGAATGGACTTAAATCTGCATTTGATAACAGACACGTATGCTCTCTTCTCTCATTTTATTATATTTGTTCCACAAGAAGATTACGATAAAGTTGAAGGACTTCAGATTATGTTCAACAAAATGTTAGAAAATGTGAGTGTTCTATAGTTATAAATCTTAAAATTCTTACTAGTCCTACGCTACAGGCAAAAAAGGTTTCGGATCGGATATCAGAAATGGAAGAACCGCTTTTAAGAGAACTGAACGATGGTATATCTACATTTGTTCAAGAATTTGATGAGTTTAATAGTGACTTTGAGGCAAATGGTCCAATGGTCGAAGGAATTTCTGCCAAAGAGGCAAGCGATCGAGTTTTTCTCTTTCAGAATCGTTTTGATGAGCTTTGGAGAAAATATGAAATGTATAGTAGTGGAGAAAAACTCTTTGGATTGCCAATTACTGAGTACCCATTGCTTCACCAGCGTAAGCGCGAGTTCAATTACCTTAATCGACTTTACTCATTATATATTCAAGTGTTGAAGACAATATCAGACTATTATGAAATGCCATGGGCTGATGTAAATATTGAAAAAATTAGTGCTGAACTGGCTGATTTTCAGCTACGCTGCCGAAAGCTACCTAAAGGAATGCAGTCATGGCCCGCCTTTATTGATCTAAAAACAAAAATTGATGATTTTAATGAGACTTGCCCACTGCTCGAACTAATGACGAATAAGGCAATGAAAGAAAGACATTGGGTTCGTTTAAACGCACTTTTTAAAACCGATTTTGATCCGACTAGTCAAAAATTTACTCTTGGAAAATTACTTGAAGCACCAATTCTAAAATACAAAGAAGATGTCGAGGATATTTGTGTAGGCGCAAGTAAAGAGTTGGATATAGAAGCTAAGCTTAAACAGATTATTTACGATTGGTCTCTAGTTAATTTACAACTAGGACAGTTCAAAAATAGGGGAGAGCTTGTTCTTAAGGGAGCCGAAACATTGGAAATAATTTCAACGTTAGAGGACAGTCTTATGATAATGAACTCCTTAGCATCAAATAGATATAACGCGCCTTTTAAAAAGGAGATACAACTATGGCTTTTTAAGCTAGTAAACACTGGAGATATATTGGAAAAATGGCTAATGGTGCAAAATCTTTGGATTTATTTAGAAGCCGTTTTTGTTGGAGGAGATATATCAAAGCAATTGCCTATGGAAGCCAAACGTTTTACGAATATAGATAAAAGTTATGTTAAGATTATGATGCGTGCACGGGAAATACCAAACGCCGTCGACTGCTGCACAGGGGACGAATCGCTCACTACGAATCTAACATGGCTATTAGATCAGCTCGAAACATGTCAGAAAAGTTTAACAGGATATTTGGAATCCAAGCGTTTACTTTTTCCACGTTTTTTTTTTGTTTCCGATCCTGTTTTGTTGGAGATTCTTGGCCAAGCCTCCGATCCAACGTCGATACAACCACACCTGTTAAGTATATTTGATGCGATCGCTACTGTTGACTTTCAGGATAAAACAATTGACATTATTGAATCTATGAATTCCATGAATCGTGAGAAAGTAAAATTTGAAAATACCGTACAATGTGCAGGTAGCGTGGAGCTTTGGCTAGGTCGTTTACTAAAAGAAATGCAAGATACTATGCGAACAGTACTTGCTAGTATGGCTGTAAGCTTAAATGATCCCGAATTCAATTTTGCTGAAGAGTTCCCAACATTCTGTGGCCAAGCGGGAGTGATAGGCGTGCAACTTCTGTGGACAAAAGACTCTGAATACGCTTTACGGAAATGTCGTACTGATAAGACAATAATGAAACGTACAAATAATAAGTTTTTAGTTCTTTTAAACTTCTTCATTGATTTAACTGTAAAGGATCTAACTTCCCTGGATCGAATACGGTTTGAGACTATGGTTACCATTCACGTTCATCAGCGGGACATTTTTGACGACTTGTGTACGCAGCGTGTTAAATTTACAGGAGACTTTGAATGGCAGAAACAAGCACGTTTTTATTATAATGAAGATAATGATGAAATTGTTGTAGGAATAACAGACGTAAATTTTATATATCAAAACGAGTATCTTGGCGTAACTGAACGCCTGGCAATAACTCCCCTGACAGATCGGTGTTATATAACACTAGCTCAGGCTGTAGGTATGTGTATGGGAGGTGCACCTGCTGGTCCTGCAGGAACAGGGAAGACCGAAACAACAAAAGACATGGGTCGCGCATTGGGTAAACTTGTTGTTGTTTTTAATTGTTCGGATCAAATGGATTTTCGTGGGCTAGGTCGTATCTATAAAGGATTAGCACAGTCTGGTTCTTGGGGATGCTTCGACGAATTTAATCGCATTGAGCTACCAGTCCTTTCTGTTGCAGCACAGCAAATTTAGTAAGTCCGATTATTACATTTTTGTTTATGCATACAAAATATTAAAGCTCTATACTTTCTAAAGCATTGTTTTAACAGCTCGGAAGGAGAAAAGGTCTACGTTCATATTTTTAGATGGTGATGTCGTTTCATTAAATCCGGAATTCGGCATATTTATAACCATGAATCCAGGGTATGCTGGTCGTCAGGAGTTACCTGAAAATCTGAAAATAATGTTTCGCACGGTAGCCATGATGGTACCGGATCGTCAGATAATTATAAGAGTTAAAATGGCTAGTTGTGGATTTAAAGAAAATGTTGTACTATCACGAAAGATGTTTACCTTATACAAATTGTGCGAAGAACAATTATCAAAGCAGGTTCATTATGATTTTGGACTTCGCAATATATTATCTGTGCTTCGGACACTTGGTTCCCAGAAAAGGTCTAATCCAAGTGATACTGAGGAAACCATAGTGATGCGTGTTTTGCGTGATATGAATGTTTCAAAACTTATTGACGAAGATGAAGGACTCTTTGTTTCGCTAGTAGAAGATATGTTTCCAGGTATAAAATTAACTACAAATGTATACAAAGAACTGCAAAAGTCTATTATGAAGGCTTGTGATGAACTAGGCTATGTCAATAATCCTGAGTGGAACCTAAAGGTCGTGCAGTTATATGAGACTTCTTTAGTACGGCATGGACTAATGTTAATGGGACCCACCGGTTCAGGCAAAACTAGTTGCACTAACTGCATGCTTCGTTGTTTTACAGAGATGGGCCGACTCCATAAGGAAATGAGAATGAACCCGAAAGCTATAACTGCGCCACAAATGTTTGGTCGTTTGGACGTGGCCACTAATGATTGGACAGATGGCATTTTTTCAACACTCTGGCGTCGTTCATTAAAGGTTCCCCATCATCAAAATTGCTGGATTGTATTGGACGGCCCAGTTGACGCAGTTTGGATTGAGAATTTAAATTCGGTGTTAGACGATAATAAGACACTTACTCTTGCAAACGGCGATCGGATTAAAATGGCAGACAACTCAAAATTGGTTTTTGAGCCTGATAATGTTGATAACGCATCACCAGCTACAGTTAGTCGTGTCGGTATGGTATTTACAAGCTCGTCCGTATTGAGCTGGAGAGTTTACATGGAGGCTTGGTTAATGAAACAGGGGGATAACAGTGAAATATTTAGACGGTGCTACGATTGCCTTTATGATGATGCTCATATCTTTTTACAGTCACGACTTTCGACAAAGATGAGAATACTAGAAGCTATATATATTAGACAAATGTTGGATATCATGGATGGCTTGTTAATGGATATGTCAATTTATTCTGAAAAGTCCATTGAACGTGTATTTTTGTTTTCGATGATGTGGTCTCTTGGAGCCGTTCTTGAGATTTCCGAGCGAGAAAAACTGGAAGAGTTTCTTGTTAAACATCCATCTAAATTACGTAAGTTTTCATTAATTTTAAAACTAAATGTTTCTTCCATATATCAGTTAATTTATACCCGTACTCAAAGAGTTAAGGAGTATATTAGGTTTGTGGTAAAAGTGGATGTGTGTAACGCAGAGAAGGAAACGTTTCCGACCCCATAAAGAACATTTATTCTTGATTAGCATCAATAGCCATTTCGATATAACCATGTTCGTCTGTCTGTGATTCTGTCCATCTGGTTTGTCGCCTAGTTCTCAGAGACTATGAGAGCTAGAGACACCAAATTATGTTTCCAGACTCATGTGACATCTGCTACAAGTGTATTTCAAAATTTCGACTGCCCCCTTCCACAACTACAAAGGACGAAAATCTGTGGCAGCCACAATTTTAAAGATACGATAAAAATAAAAACGCAGTATCGTAGGGAATGACCATATCTGCCAGATTTCCGAATCTGAATCAGATCGAATCATTATTATAGCTAGAGTAAATAAATGAATTTTCAGTTGATTACCCCGCCTCTTCCACTTCCGCTCACACACACTCTGCCCTAGGAGAATATGTAGAATCTACATTGTGTATGGAGAATCTATATTTTAGATGTGTAATCAACATTGTAGATGTAGCAAAAAAAAATGTAAACCTAAAATATTTTTAAATTATAATTCGGTGAGCTTATTACCTCACATATTTATATACTGACTGAGTATGGGTATAAAAGTAGCACAGCGTCCACAGAAGCGACTCACACGTTCCTTTTCATTTGATTACAAAGGTTGGCCCAAAAGGGGTATAAATGAAACCATATTTGAGTACTATGTAGACGAAAGTGGAAATTGGCAGCATTGGAATACGCGTGTGGAAGAATTTCGATATCCCGAGGATGAATCTCTAGAGTTTGCATCTATTTTAGTGCCAAACGTAGATAATGTACGAACTGCATTTCTCTTAAACAATAGTGCTAAGCAGCTAAAGCAGGTGCTTTTGATTGGTGAGCAGGGTACTGCTAAGACAGTAATGATAAAAGCTTATATGGGCCATTTCGATCCAGAAATACACCTCTTTAAATCATTTAATTTCTCATCGGCAAGTACTCCAAATATGTTTCAGGTAAGTAATTAATTATGAATAATATAATAATAATAAAATATCTATATATATATATATATATAAATCTTGTGGCACGGTGTTTGTGTTTGAACTCCTCCAAAGCGGCTCGACCGATTTTCATGAATTTTTTTTCCGTATATTAAGTAGGTCTGCGCATAAATGGTAAAGTACTTTTGATCTTCATATTATCACCCATTAACTTTTAATATTTGTTTAAGCTTTTATCGCTTTGATTAAGCTAACTGCGTTTCGAGCGGCCATCGGCAAACGCCTGTGCGCTTATCTCAGTGTTACAAACGCGAAAAACAGCTGAAGACTTTACACCGACTTCATTGTTACCTTTTCCTTACTTACTTTTTTTGGGTCTACACTATTATAATCAGTTCTTGCTGTGCTAAAGAGTGCCGCTCGGTAGTCCTAAAGAAAATTTTCACCTACTGCTGGGTGTGTGACAACATGGCACACACGGTATGCGCTGGCCTCGGTCAACTTGGTGGACGCGTAGTCGACTTGATGAAGTCTCGCTGTGACCTTAATTGGACATGCTGGGACTGCAGGCTGATTGAAAGCGACATGGGAGTTTTTATGAGACAAACTCATAATGTATTCGCGGCCGTCAACTCTTTATTCCGACTGTTAGAGGAATAGTTTCTTTCTCACTTAAAAAATCTTAATACTTTAACTGAGTCGCCAAGTGAAAGAAACGTAACAACAGTCTGCCCCCTAGAGCTGTCAAACGATTGTGACGGCAATTCGGCCGGGGTATGCTCGCTGCGCAAGGGTTCACAGAAATTTGTTTGATCTCTGGATGTGTTAGCTGAAAGAAAAGGTCTCTAGGTGCAAGAAAAAGGCGACACGAGTAAGGTGGCATAAGTAGATAGTTATTTGTATTAATCTTAAAAGTACAGTTTGAATGTTGAATGTTAATGATAACACTACTCGACAAAATCGAACTTTTTTTTTCCTCAAGGATCCAAACCGACTTTTTCTGATAGATATGGGGATTTAAAATTTTTTAAAGAATTATGGTTTTTTTTCTATGGCAGAACTTTTTTTTGAAGAATTTTTGAAGTCTGGTATTTTTTTTAAAGCTTTTTTTAAGGTAGCGCTTGTTTTTTCACATAGCTTAGTATATTACGACTGGTTGTAAAGAACTTTGCTATTTTGAAAAGATAATTAAAACAGCTAGAAGTTAAGCCCAAACACTTTGTGATTACATTCCATCTGGGAAATATAAACATTGAAATGCAAAAATGATGATTTTTGTGCGGTGTTTTTCACGAAATTTTGACTTTAAAAACTCAGGAAAAGTCGAAAAAAAATTATATCTTGTGTCTTCTATTTTTCGTGTATAGGTGCGTTAATTTGGCGTCGTTTAAGGTATCGCTCATTAAAATCTATGGAGAGACTTTGGAGCTAAAATTCGTTAACCAAACCTAAAATATGAAAAAAATGAACAAAATGAACAAAAAATACCTTTTGGAAGGTTGCGGGCCCAACTGCCAATTGGGAACAAAGCAAACGAACAAGGGTTGTACATTTGGTACCTGATCGCGTTCCTTTGTTCCCAATGCATTGGCCCATTGCAATGGGCAGTTGAGCCCACAACCTTCCAAAAGGTATTTTTTGTTCATTTTTTTCATATTTTAGGTTTGGTTAACGAATTTTAGCTCTAAAGTCTCTCCATAGATTTTAATGAGCGATACCTTAAACGACGCCAATTAACGCACCTATACACGAAAAATAGAGGACAGAAGATATAATTTTTTTTCACTTTTCCTGAGTTTTTAAAGTCAAAATTTCGTGAAAAATACCGCACAAAAATCATCATTTTTGCATTTCAATGCTTTATATTTCCCAGACGGTAAGCTGAAATCACAAAGTATTTGGGTTTAACTTCTAGCTGTTTTAATAACCTTTTCAAAATAGCAAAGTTCTTTACAACCAGACGTAAGATACTAGAGCTATGTGAAAAAACAAGCGTACCTCTGAAAAAAGCTTAAAAAAAAATACCAGATTTCAAAAATTCTTCAAAAAAAAGTTCTGCCATAGAAAAAAAAAAAATATCATCAAACCATTTCTAAGCCCCAAATCTTTAAGAAAAAGTTCGTTTTGTTCTTTGAGGAAAAATCGTGTTGACTAGTGTAATCACCGCCTCGTTCGCACGTGGTTGTGGTTGCGTCAGGGTCACATTGTTCGATCGTCTGTTAGTGTGCCCGTTTGTAGTTGTGTCAGGGACATAATGGGTTAGAGCGCGAATTTGAATGCTGGCCGGTGTATATTTGTAGCGCTGGGCGTCACACGATTGATAGACGATAAATCGATTGTTTTGAATGTTTTAAAAGAACCCGATAGTATCGGGCTCAAATATTTATTACTAAAAAAATTATATTAAACGCTATTTTTTTAGCGAAATAATACAAAGATTGTTCAAAATTAAAAAGTTTATTTATACTCTAAAAAAATTACTCAAAATATCAGTTTCAAAATAATATAAAATAATTCCCATTTTTATACCCGTACTCAAAAAAGAGTTAAGGGGTATATTAGATTTGTGGTAAAAGTGGATGTGTGCAACGCAGAGAAGGAAACGTTTCCGACCCCATAAAGTATATATATTCTTGATCAGCATCAATAGCCGAGTCTATATTGCCATGTCCGTCTGTCCGTCCGTCTGTCCGTCCGTCTTGATGAGCGCCTGGATCTCAGAGACTATAAGAGCTAGAGAAACCAAATTTGGTTTCCAGACTCATGTGATATCACACTGCTACAAGTGTATTTCAAAATTTCGCCCCGCCCCCTTCCGCCCACACAAAGGACGAAAATCTGTGGCAGGCACAGTTTTAATGATACAATAAAACTAAAAACGCAGTATCGTAGGGAATGCCTATATCTACCAGATTGCTGAATCTGAATCAGATCGGATCATAATTATAGCCAGAATGAAGAAATTAATTTTCAGTTGCTTCCCCTCCCCATCACGCCCACGACAACGCAACTCATTTTCCATCTCGCCCGCACACTCGCCGCGTTCAGTGCGCGAGCAACCCCTAGCGGAGGAGATGTAGAATCTAATTGGAACATGTACAATCTTCTAAAATTCTTAAAAATCATAAGCTCAAAAATGTATATACTGACTGAGTGCGGGTATAAGTAGAGTCGCGTCCCCAGAAGCGACTCACACGTTCCTTCTCGTCATATGTCAAATTTCATATATTCTTCCAGCGGCCAGTGGTGTGACCAGAGGTGTGCACTGCATTCCGTACGGTTACACTGCTCAGACAGATGCTTTTTTTGTTTAAAATAACAATAACCCCAATATTTTATTGGCAAGGTAGTTTGTCTTACTATCAGCAGCAGCAGATGGCGATGCCTCCCGTGCCGACCACCGTTAAGATAAAATGTTTTGAAAGCAATATTTGTTTTATATTTATGAAAATTAATAGAAATAATTAATTATAATATCCATATAATTGTCATTCATATAATACTGCATTAATTAGATTCTATTTGTTTTCATTATATAAATATTTCATTTGTTTTTTTGTTCTCATATTACAATGTTTGCATCGTGTTTGCTGGCAAAATATATCAAATTTATATAACTTTCGAGGGGGTTGAAACATACCAGGAATATCATAAAATACATTTGGATACTTTTCTATGCATTTGTAAATTACATAAAAACATTTAATGGATGATCTATAATATTGTGCATATTTTACGTACCATTGAAACCTTTTAGGAACTTGCAAAAATAAGATGTCATCAGTCATCATGACATCAACCATGGCTCTAGCCACGGTTCGTCACAAACAGCGGAGTGTCAGCGCATCCACACTGGTCGGAAACAATATTCAAACTAGACTCAAAAGTCGCCAACGAACCATGGCTCTACCCACGGTTCTCCACAAATAGCGGTGTGTCAGCACCTCCGGAAAATAAAATAGTCTTAAGCAACGCACACAATTATTAAAATTAAGAACTCTTGATCAACAACGCTACCCATTCTTGTCCACACACCAATTTAAAACAACCCACCTCTTGCATATTTCGCAATCAGCAAAGACAGCACTAAATTCTCGGTTCCCCCACTTCTTTGCGTTATTTCGATACCATTCACGTCAGCCTAAAATTATCGTTTACCGACCCAAATTCAGCTATCTCCTTCCGCGATGCAGAGTTAGCAAAAACTAATCCTAAACCCAATTCCCAACTGCAGCCAGCGCCTGCCGCGATGTAGTCACAGCAGAACACTTTTTCAACTCCACTGACCCACTATCCACTTGTCCAGTTGCCCAAAGAAAGAGGCAGTCCTTCAGGCCGAACGCAAGACACTGCACTAGGCAGTCATCAGCACGAACGCAAGACACTGAACTAGGCAGTACATCAACCCAAGGCTATACTAGGCAGTACATTATCAAAGTGTAAATTAACAAGTAACACGAATAAAGATAACTAACTAACCCCCCTTTCTCGCCTGAACATACTATTTGGCATGTGTTTACCAAACGTCCCCCTAGTCCTGAACTTCGAGTCCTTCCAATTCCATCTCCGCCTGCTTGAATTTCTGTCCGTCCAATTTCTCCCTGTTGTGAGCGGTCGCCCTTTTCCGACCCCTCTTTCTCGCCTGAACATACTATTTGGCATGTGTTTACCAAATGTCCCCCTAGTCCTGAACTTCGAGTCCTTCCAATTCCATCTCCGCCTGCTTGAATTTCTGTCCGTCCAATTTCTCCCTGTTGTGAGCTGTCGCGCTTTTCCGACCGCTTGAATAATTTCCAAAAAAATAAAGTCAGAACGCGAAATCGTTTAAACGGGTTACTGAACACATAGCTTCTTTTCAAGGGTCGTTGGACTATATAAGTATGTTCACTTTGCTCTCACGGTTTCGACTCCCCCGCTCTCAAAAGCAATGCAAATCACTCAGCCCTCTCAACGCTATGCACTCGGGCTTGAGCGAGCGTGCATTCGATGTAATGGCTGCTTCGAATATTCTCCCCCCTACGGAACATCTGAGACTTCCGCATCAGCATCCACGGGAAGGACGCAGATGAAGAACGGTAACTCTGATTACGCCATCAGCTCCAGGGACCACGTCGACGATTCGAGCTAGCGGCCACTTTAATGGAGGCAGCCCTTCGTCCTTGAAGCAAACGATGTCGTTCACCTTGACGGACGGCTCCACGGACCACCATTTCGAGCGCCTTTGAAGCAGAGTTAAGTACTCCTCGCTCCACCTTCTCCAGAACATCTGCTGAATGCGGGTGACGTGTTTCCAACGATCCAGCCGACTGCAGCTTAACGACGATAGGTCCGGCTCCGGAAACGATGCAAGGGGTCGACCAATGAGGAAGTGGCCCGGAGTGAGGACGCCAAGATCATCTGGATTCTCTGAAAAGGGAACAAGAGGGCGAGAATTGATTATTCCCTGTATTTGGCATACCAAGGTTCGAAGCTCTTCGAAGCCAAGAATGCCTGTTCAGACTGAAGTGTAAAAGTGCCGCTTAGTCATTTTGACAGCAGCCTCCCAAAGCCCGCCAAAGTACGGGGATCGAGGTGGGATGAAACGCCAATCGAAGCCACTGTTCAGGCGGTGCGCATGAACGTCGTCGATGTGCTTCTGGCTCAAGAACAGGCGTTTTAGTTCCTCCAGCTCATTCCGTATTGTCCGAACGAAGCTGTCATCAGAACCTTTACCAGCTCCAGCCATACTGCGTTGGTGGCGAAGCAAATAAACACCTATATGTAACACTTCTGTGAGCCTTATTGCGTACATCTGTCTTATAGTAGAAGGGTCCACAGTAGTCAATCCCGGTCACAGTGAATGCCGGTGACTTCTCGATCCTTTGGCAAATCTGCCATTATGTGCTTCACGAGGCGAGGCCGGTATTTACTGCAGATGATGCATTTCCGCAATGCGCGAGAAACCGTCTTTATTCCGCCTATCGGCCAACACTGCAACCGAATCAAGCCGAGCAGCGCCTGCGGGCCTGCATGGTGATGCTTCCGGTGAAAGTGCTCAACGACGGCAAACGTCAACGGATGATCCTTCGGTAAAATAATTGGATGGCGAGCATCATAATCAAGCGATGAGTGTTGAAGTCGTCCACCTATGCGAATTTATCCAAACGAGTCCAGAACAGGAGACAGCAATGCAATGCTCCTTGAAGAACCGATCTTACTTTCCTTTCTCAAAGCCTTATACTCTGGAGGCAACGACGCCCTTTGAACAATGTCAAGGAGCATGTGGGATCCCCCACGAATATCCTCGAGTGTGAGCTTTGGTGACCTAATCCCTTTGACGAATTTAAAAACATATCCAAAGATTCGTTGCATCGTTCCAAACGAGTTGATGTACTTGAAAATACGCGAACCACGTTAAAGTTAACGCGTTAACGCGATCGGGACATAATTCCATTCCATTCCCTGCGTCAGCTGCTGTATGGCAGCGACCCTGTTGGAACGATGAATTTCGAAGACTCTTCCTTCAGCCACAAAAGCACCACAGACTTTGCAATTGAGCGTTTCTATCCTCAAGACCTCGCTAACTAAGTGCGCAAGAAGCGCGGCACCACAGAGCTCTAACTTGTGAATGCCGATCGTGTTCAGAGGTGCCAGCCGAGATTTCGAACAACGTAGATGGGTCTGCACGTTCCAAACGCAGCGAGACTGGCATCACAAAATGCGTGCACTTCGAACCTGGCTCCAACTTGCAGAACGTAGCGAGGAAACTCAGCACGATCAACTTCGGCAACATCCTGACAGAATTGGGTCCATTCATTCTACAAAGCCTGCGGCAAGCTCTCATCCCAGTCCAACTTGCTTCTCCACATCTTCTGAAGAATTATCTTCGCCCTTGTCAACGTTGGTCCGATTAAACCGAGGGGATCGTAACACCGTGCGATTACTGATAGCACAGTCCGCTTTGTGTGTCGGCCAAGACTGATGTTGGGTGCAAAGGTGAATAAGAACTTGTCCCTGCGTGGATCCCATACGAGCCCAAAAGTCTTTGTAATGTCGCTCCCGTCGTCAAACTTTAGAAGGGTTTCCTTGTCGGCATCTGGGACATCCTGAAGCATTTCTACAGAGCTCGAGCACCACTTTCTCAAACGACGAGTTGTGCTGTGTGGTTTGATGCATGACCTTCCGCTCTTCTTCAACGGCTTCCCACAAAACGACTTTCGAGCCCAATGGATAAGACGAAGACTCATCCCTGGCGAGTTGTTGCAGTGCACGAATGGTGTAGTAGCCAGCAGAAATTTGGGAAAATTATTTTATGCTCGTTCACGTCTTGTGGTACCCCAATAGTTTTAATGCCAAGCTCTAGCCGCTCGTAAACGATATTCACAGCTTTAGCCGCTCGTAAACGATATTCACAGCTTTAGCCGCTCTTAAACGATATTCACAGCTTAAGCGCTCTTATCTTTACTGCGCTCACGCATACTTTCGAGCTACGAACAGTGGGGAGCGTAACCGATAATCGTACGATTGCACAGTTAAGAACTGCCTAATGCTGCTGCAGAGGTATGAGAACATACGATTGCACAGTTAAGAACTGCCTAATGCTGCTGCAAGGGTATGAGAACATACGATTGCACAGTTAACGTAGAACTTAAAGCTCTGACGAAACGCGCGTAGACGATCGTCTATTGATGCTATGATCATTAGAGAAAATTTGATGAACAAGTGCAGACGTGCAGATTTTTACCGTGCCCAGAGTGTTCAAATAAAAGTGCATTATATTTTCACCTGCTTTTATGCGCAGAACATTTTGTAATAAGACCAAGCGAACTACATATTCCATTTATGTATGGTTATTAGGATAATATATTGAAGTGTTGCTGTGTATCTCTTGCCAAAGGTATGTTACCATGTTCGTCCAGTGCCCATGTGCTTACATAATCTATGTTGCAGGTCAAAGCATCTTAAGCTGCCCACCGCGGTGAAGTCTGTCTAAGACTGCCCTGGGAGCAGACTGAGGAAAAAGTTGTCGATTTTAGTCCAACTGCAACCTTCTTGGTGGAGTTTCATCATCCCTTGTGGACCTATGGTCCAAATACCTGTATACAGTTTGACGGAAGGTACTGTCCCATTCCACTTGGGGCAGATAGACTGGCCGCGTCTACAGAATTGGCTCTCATATCTAATAAAGAGTCTACATCGTAAACCGGAGTCGGATATATCGCCCAAGTGCCTCTTACATCTCCTCGAGGCGATTTCCGAATCGCAACAGACTAGCCCGGTCATGCCTTCTTCATTGGATTCCCCCGCAGTCTAAGTTTATATTTATATCAATATATTCAAAGTTCCATTAAAATCTGCCATCGCATATATGTCAGCATTGCAATTCAGTGTATGTGAAACTTTAAAAGTACTCCTCGCTAATGGCAAGGAATCGTGCGATGTAAATGCACCATGCAGTTCCCTTTTGATTTGATTTTCTTTTCGCAAATAATTTGTAATCTTGTTCTTTACTCATATATTTATATATGCAGAAGTGATGTCAAATAACGTAAATTAATAATCATGCAAACTGAGACAACTGGCTGATAGATATGAACGGTTTTCTTTCGAATAAGTAATTGTTGATATGTATTTAATTAATTTCAATATCTTAAACAGCCAACACCAACACATACGTCTTCATTGGGTCCAACGATACGCAAAATAAGGTTATGGCGGAGTGAGTAAAAACCAAAAGATTGTGGTAATTCTATTACATTTTGCGTTCATGCTGGACAGTATGAATACGTACATATATACATATTTATGGTTAACTATATTTGATTCCGTTCTCAAAACCTAGAATGCACTTTTGTCTTAGTTTCCCTAAAACTTAAGAGAACTCTAGATATCTGAGTGCCAATGAATTCCGTTTATAATAAAAAGATTAATTAGTCTACACTTACCTTGCCTTACATATATATATATATATATATATATATCAAATAGATTCCCATTCTTTACAATTATCTAATGAATTTAATTAAATAATACCTAGTAATTAAGAAATTAGTACCCTATTTCAAATATCTATATTAATTGCTGCCTTCTTGTTTGTAACACTATGGTTACCCGAACTGAAAATAATTTTTGTATTAAAATATGAAGTGTTATGAATTTGAAATGAATCTTTAAACTTTTTGTAATAGTCTGTCTAGTATCCATGCCAGGATCTTATAAAATGTGGTGAATCTGATTAAAAAGGTTGATCAAGGGACAATGCAGCAGTTCTCACGCATTGTCATGGTAGGGTGGGTAGAGAAGAGAGGGACAATTCACAACTAGGTCCCCTCCAAATAGAAATGGGTTCAGTAGGGCTTTATTTGGCGTGTCGGCGCTGTTTGATCATAAGTTTTTTTTTGTTTGTATTAATACAATAGCCACATATAGTCTACCGTACAAGTGCACTAATTAAATGTAGTGGAGTACAAAAGTACAGTTTGGTGAGGAAGAACCCCGACAATCCGGCGAGCTAGATCCGAGCCTAGCAAGAGTGCACACGACCAAACCAAAGACAATATAAGTATAAGATGCGTAACGCTCATACATTTCAATTGCCATATGCAAGACAATTTTGCGGCCAGCGACGAAATTCGCGCCATCTCGCTCGCACAAATTTGAGAGCGTGCGAATCTAAAAATAGAATCCGCTTGCATGTGTAAGTACACACAGAACAGCAAGTACGTATGTGTGCGTACTTGTGCTAAGCGGCCGGACGATTTTCGAGACGGAAACCTTTTTACGAGTTGAGAAACGAAATTATATACCGGCGTTGAATACGTCGCATCCTGAATACCCTAATGGCAATTATTCCAATGTGATTCATGGAATTTCATGTATTAAATATATTATGTATTTTTATATATGTATATCCGATCATTATTATCGAATATACCATCTGAAAAGAAATTATCATTGGAGGGATATATACATATAATACATATATGAGTTTTTTAATATTGGGGTGGTAAGCGTCCTGCAAAATTAACTTACACTTATAAAGTGAAGGGTACCCTGCAGTTCCAAAAGTCACTTTTCACTCGTGATTCATTCGGTGAATCACTCATGGCATGTCCTCTGCCACTGGTGACTCACTGGTGAAACTCCAGATGAAATTTGTATGGACATGTCCGCTTTTGTCACTCGTGAAACTTCATATGAAATTGTCACTGAATTTTCTAGTGATTTCACCGGTGGCTTATACGTATAAGCCAGGAGTGAAATCACTCGGACATGCCACGAGTGATTTCACTGGTGACATGCCACGAGTGATTTCACTCGGGATGTGCCACGAGTGATTTCACTGGGGAAACTCCCGAAAATGTCCTATATGAAATCACTCGTGATTCATCGAAATATCCCATATGAAATCACTCGTGACTCTTTTGAAATGTCCTATATGAAATCACCTGTGAGACTTCTCATTAAATTTAACGGAATTTCACGGATAATTTCATAAGTGAAAGCCACCCAAAAATTTCTTTAAACACTTCATTCAAATAAAAGTAAATATATTTATTTTACACAGATTTTCTAGATTTTTCATTGATTTAATTATTTTTAATTATCTGTAGGGCCTTTCTTAACTGACTCGATCAGGTTAATAAGCACCAATGCTCCTGAAATGATATAAAAAATAAAAATATTTAGCCACGGAAGGTAATATTTTCTGAACTAACTTCTGAGTTATGTTCAGATTTGTATAAGGCAATACACATATGAAATTTGATTTTACCTTTGAGGCATTTTAAACAATTACTCCTGGACTAATATTTTGATTTTGACTTCAGAATTGTTTTGATCTGTAAATAAATAAGTCAATTTGTACATATATATTTTTTAATTAAAAATGCTGTATTTGCAGTTACATGGGTTTCCTCGAGCAAAAACAAACACTCGCAGCGACGCACATGGTTAACGGGACCACACCGCTTGAATGATCTAGAATCTAAACATACATATTTGTTCTTGCGAAACCCATGTACAAATTTAATTTAACTAACAACGCGCACTGTAATCACTGAATCCACTTACCTGACTTTAAAAACACTGAAAAACCACTTTTAAAAAGAATAACATGTAAAAAGACGCTCAACTCAAAAAAATCACAGCCGCTCGCAACAAAAGATTGCACCAAATAATCGGTTTTTCTCCCCTCATCCCTTTGAGGAGACGAAATGCGCGAGAGTAGAAGAGTTAGGGTCGAATGCAGGTAGAGAAAACTAAAAATATGAGAGAGAGGGAAATCTATGGATATCTGCTTCTCTTTCTTACGAGTCAGCTTCGATCTGCAGCAGTTGAAGCTGGTCAGAATTTCATGCTGACGTCGACGTCGCTGCCTTTGTCGACGTCGAGCCCGAACAATTTTTCCTATGACACTTTCATGCCGTGACAGCCAGAACTGCAGGGTATATTTCGACAGCGCTGTAAAAAACGTATGCATGTGCACACATACAGTCGTCGCGACGACTCGGCTCGGCTGTCGCATCGGCAAAGAACCAACTTCGTGTGCCTTCGTATGCTGTATGCATACAAGAGAGCGGCTGGCTCTAGAGCGCTCTCTCTCTCTAAAAAATTTCAAGAGAGCCTGGAGCCAGCTCTAGAGCCAGCCCCGAAAATTCGTGTGCAGAAATTTCGTATGGCGTTACGCATCTTATACTTATATTGTCTTTGACCAAACCTTGCTGTACGCCGCCCTTAAAATTCAGTTTTCACCATCTGCTGATATCAAGGCCTATATATATGTATACATATGTATATAAACTCTGGTACACTACACATTTTGGCGCCCAACGTGGGGCCAGGCAACTTGCCTTACAATCTAAAACCTATTCTGAACTATTATTAAAATTTGGATTTATAGTGTCATACTATACAGGCCGAGTTATTTTAATAAAACACGCAAATATTGCCTTGGTTCACCAAGCTCAACCGCTTATCCATTTAAATAACAAAAATTACAATTTTTTTTTTTATAATTATATTGCTTAAAGATCAAGATTTCCAAATTTGTATGTGGACTCTGTTTTAGGATTTAGTAACTGCAATTCTTTTCGTTAGGATTGGTTAACCAAAGCAGACCCACAGTGCAAAATTGCGAGTATCGGAAATAGTTATGCAATACCAAACCATGATCAGTGTAACCAGGAATTGTTTTACGATTTTGCGATCTCAATTCTTTTTATTTTGGATTGATCGACCAAAGCAAACCTGACTAACACATAGTGCACCCTGAATTATTTGGATTTACAGTTTTATATTGCGAAAACGCGATAATTGTCCAATGGTTCAATGCAAGAGGTCATAAATGATAAATCGTCCATATTAATAGCAATAGAAAAGCCTACTGAAACCTATTAGATAATTATAAGTATTCTGGCATGTGAGAAAGACAGACGTTATTTATATTACAACCACTTATTATTGCAAATTATTCTTTTGATTTTTTTTTATATTCTTAAATTTTTTTTTTAAATATCTTTATTGTGTCTGATATATAATGGCTGTAAGGCGAAGCACAGAAGACATCACCATTGCTTGGCAGGAAGCAGAACCATTTTGTGGTATTTGCAACGAAGTATTGGGGGCTAGTGAGCTCATAGCAAATACTCCGTGTAGACATAAGTTCCACAAAATTTGTATTTTGGAACATATTAGAACAAATCCAAAATGTCCCACCTGTACATTAGATTGTTCTGCTCTAGCACTAACATTCTCTAACAACACATTGTTAGCAGAGCTTAACGCCGAAGGAGCGCGACCACCCAGTGCTAACGAATCTTTTAGTACGGTAGACGGTACGTCAAGTCGACCTAAAAGGGGGCAAAAGTTCAGTAGAAGAGGTATGAGTACAAGATCAACTCAACGATCTAAATTGGATCGCTCACTAACGGAACCCGAAACCAACAATACAACCCTTCCGATAAATACTCAAGTTGAAATCGCTAATTATGTCCAGTCTGCTGTTAGCATTCAACAGGCTCAGTTGATGGAACAGCTTTCTTCCTTCTTAAGCAAAACTATTGAATCTTCGATTCAAAGTCAATTAGCGTCACTCCAGTTGACACAAGCTGCACATACTACACCAGATGTATCACGTAACGGTAATAGTAACCAGACGAATAACATTGGTAGCACTCAAGCACGAGATAGTAATGCAGAAGTCCTTTTAGATTTTTCAAGGGTTGGTGCGAATCGAAGTAATTCGAGCTCACACGTAGCACCAGCAAAAGTTTCTAGTATAATGCAGAATTGGCGCATCAAATTTGATGGCTCAAAGACTTGCATGAGGATGGATGAATTTATTTATCGAGTCCGTTCTTTAACTCAACAAAATCTATGTAACAATTATCAGTTGCTTTGCGATCACTAGTACCTCCTATTCTCGGGGAAAGCTAGTGATTGGTATTGGAAGTTCCACCGCACTTACCCAAATTTTACTTGGGATACATTTTGTATAGAGTTTAGACGAAGATTTGAGGATGTAGAGACCGATTACGATATCTGGGAGAAGATTAGGAAACGCCGTCAGGGCGAAAACGAATCATTCGACGACTTTCAATATGCTATCGAAGATCTCGTTGACAGGCTTCAAAATTCTGTTGCAGAAGAAGATGTTGTCGATTTACTAATTAGAAACTCGAAGCCTTCCCTTCATCTTGAACTTCTTCATTTAAAGATCGCAAATAGGTCTCAGCTACGACGAGATGTGCGTAAGCATGAGCAGTTTTATAATGATATAAAATCGGTCAAGCAAAAGACCCTACGCTCATATGTATCAGAATTGTCAAATCCAGACGATAACGAAAAGCTATCCGATGACAATTTAGAACCGGACGAAGTATGTCAAATACAACGTCGCGCTGCGCAGACAGTTCCAATTTGCTGGAATTGTGACACCAAAGGTCATAAATTCGACGATTGTGTTGGTCCACGAAGGATCTTTTGTTACGGTTGCGGAACCAAGGATACTTACAAACCAACATGCCCCAAATGTAACCCTTCGGGAAACAGGCAGAGGGATGTGTCAACCAACAACAAACAGACACATCCTTAAAAAACAGTTGTCAAGAATCACCTACTGATTTGACAAACGACCAATGTTTAACAGAGCCGAAGATCAGCTCTCAAACAGTAGAGAAACCGCGGTTAACACCACTTCATTTTTCATTTATTCTTTTACAAGAAAGGGTAAATAATTACAATATTACTCGTAAAGAAATTTTTGATAGAATAGATAGCTTTAAATTTGTAAGGAAGCCTAAACGTTCAACAAAACGTTTAAGGAATTTTTGGAAAACTGTTCGCATGAATAAGAACAAGTTTATTTCCGCCATATTTCTCAAGTCTGATAACAGGCTATATACTAATGTCATCATTGAGGGCAATGAGTACGTAGCATTGTTCGATTCGACAGCTACAATCAGTTGTATCGGAGGTTCAGCTGCAAAAGATTTAGTAGGCCATAGCAAGATTAAGAAGTGTTCAGGAGCTATAAGAACGGCACTGAAAACCAGGTCATAGGCAAGCTGGTAACACAAATTAACTACCGCGGATGCACAGCTCATTTAGAAATGTTTCTTATCCCTGAACTCAAGCAAGACGTTTATTTAGGGATAGACTTTTGGCAAAAGTTTGGACTTCTGGATCAAATAGCACACACTGCCGAGGTATCTGAATTAGATGTCGGAGGTACTGATGATGTAGAAGAACCACCAAACCTACATTAATTGACACCGGACGACAGAAGTCGCTTGAACAAAATAATAGGTATTTTTCCATCTTTCGCCACTGAAGGATTAGGCCGTACTAGTTTAGCCACACACTCCATAGATGTTGGAGCAGCTATCCCTGTAAAGCAGAGGCACTGGCCAGTATCGCCAGCCATAGAGAAATTGATGTTTGCCGAAGTTGACAATATGCTAGCGCTCGATGTTACAGAAGAGTCGACTAGTCCCTGGAGCAGCAACTGTGTTTTTGTAAAGAAAGGCGAAAAATATAGACTTTGTCTCGATTCAAGAGAAGTAAATAAAGTCACAAGACGTGACGCATACCCTTGCCACATATCGATGGAATTTTTGAGTCGGTTACCACCCGCTCGCTACATCACTGGCTTGGACATGAAGCATGCATTTTGGCAAATCCCGTTAGACGAACAATCACGGCAATATACTGCCTTTACAGTGCCTAATAGGCCATTATATCAATATAAAATGATGCCGTTTGGTCTTTGCAATGCCGCTCAAACTCTGTAGATTAATGGATCGAGTCATTCCAGCTCATCTTCGTACTCGCGTCTTTGTATACTTAGACGATTTACTTGTTTTATCAAATGATTTCGAGTCGCATTTATTGTTGTTACAGGAGATTGCTTTGTGTCTACGGAAAGCAAATCTTACCATTAACATAAGTAAATCGAACTTTTGTATAAAAGAAATCACGTATTTGGGTTTCATTATTGGGAATGGTCAGATAAGAACCAATCCTGACAAAATCAAGGCCATCTCAAAGTTCCCTGTGCCAACTACTCTTAAGCAACTGCGTCGATTCTTGGGATTATCCGGTTGGTACGGACGATTTGTTGAAAACTACGCCACAGTTAGTTTCCCCCTAAGAGAATTACTAAAGAAAAAGAAGGACCTACAGTGGAACGAGAATGCTCAACAGTCGTTTGAAACGTTAAAGTCCAGTTTGACCGCTTCACCCATCCTGACTTTTCAAAACCTTTCATTTTGCTTTGTGATGCTAGCAGTTACGGAATCGGTTGTGTTTTGGCTCAAGATCGAGAAGGTGTCGAACTGCCAATAGCGTATATGTCGGAAAAGTTGTCAAAAGCACAACGTAACTATTCGGTTACGGAGCTTGAGTGCTTAGCCGTCATAAAAGGTATTAAGAAATTCCGCTCTTATATTGAGGGTCAAGACTTCGTAGTCATAACTGACCATGCTGCACTACAATGGTTAATGCGCCAGAAAGATTTATCAGGAAGATTGGCGAGATGGTCAATGAAATTACAAAGTTTTACGTTTAATATTTTACATAGAAAAGGTTCCCTGAATGTTGTCGCTGACACTCTATCACGTCAGGATGAGCCTGCTATAGAAGAGCTTATGCAAATAAAACCGATGGTTGATCTAGAGTCAGACCAATTTAAATCCGCAGAGTATCTGAGTTTGATAGAAAATATTAATCCAAAATCAGAGTAAGTTCCCAGACTTGAAGTCTTTAAGAGAACAGGATTCGCTTCGGGAGATGAATCTCAAGAGGAAGCCTCATGGAAACTTTGGGTTCCGGCTGGATTGATTACAGATGTTTTGTATCAGGCTCATGACGCTCCCAGCTCAGCGCATTGTGGGATGAGTAAAACTGTAGAGAAACTCAAAAGATGTTTATTCTGGCCTCGCATGGTTAGTCAGACACGGAAATATATATCGGAATGTACCGTCTGCCGCACGACAAAGAGTCCGAATATGATTCTCAGACCTCCTATGGGTAAACCGTTCACTTCTGATAGGCCGTTTCAAAAGTTGTACATAGATCTGCTAGGGCCGAATCCGCGCACGAAGAAGGGGAACATAGGACTGCTCATAGTAGTCGATCACAATACCAAGTTCCATTTTCTGTGTCCTCTTAAGAAATTCACAGCCCCTAAAATTTGTGAATGTCTGGAAGGATCTCTGTTTTATACATTTGGTTGTACCAGAAGTTATATTGTCAGACAATGGATCGCAATTTAAATCTAACTACTTCCAGGCATTTTTAAATAGCTTCGGCATAATACAAAAGTGTACTGCTATTTATTCACCGCAAGCTTATGCTAGCGAGCGATTGAATAGATCTGTAATAGCGGCGATTCGAGCTTATATCGGTAACGAACATACCAATTGGGATTGTAACCTAAATGCCATCAGCGGTTCACTTAGATCTACCTTGCTAGGAGTACAGGGTATTCTCCGTATTTTCTAGCTTTCGGTCAAAATATGATTTTAAATGGGAAAGATTACGCACTTTTACGTAAGCTGGACCTGTTAAATGACGACACCAGAATAGAGAACCCAGATTCATTGCAGCTAATCAGGCAAAAAGCGAAGGAAAATATCAATAAGGCACACGAAGAAAATACCCATAGATACAATCTTCGCTGCCGTGATGCACTACTAAAGGTTGGAGACTTAGTGTATGCTAGAAATTTCACACAGAGTAGTGCCATAAAGAAGTTTAGTTCTAAGCTAGCACCTGTGTTTATTCCCGCTGAAGTAAATAAGAAGCGAAGTCCGTATTATTACGAATTGGTCGATGAGAACAAGAAAAACCTCGGTGTGTATCATCTTAAAGACATACAAGTCAGGAAATAAGTCCTTCTACTTGAGGTCTTCAGATAATTCTTCTTCGAGCAGGTCTTGTAGGATTATATGTGCTGTAGTAGCCAGCAGAAATTTGGGAAAATAATTTTATGCTCGTTCACGTCTTGTGGTACCCCAATAGTTTTAATGCCAAGCTCTAGCCGCTCGTAAACGATATTCACAGCTTTAGCCGCTCGTAAACGATATTCACAGCTTTAGCCGCTCTTAAACGATATTCACAGCTTAAGCGCTCTTATCTTTACTGCGCTCACGCATACTTTCGAGCTACGAACAGTGGGGAGCGTAACCGATAATCGTACGATTGCACAGTTAAGAACTGCCTCATGCTGCTGCAGAGGTATGAGAACATACGATTGCACAGTTAAGAACTGCCTAATGCTGCTGCAAGGGTATGAGAACATACGATTGCACAGTTAACGTAGAACTTAAAGCTCTGACGAAACGCGCGTAGACGATCGTCTATTGATGCTATGATCATTAGAGAAAATTTGATGAACAAGTGCAGACGTGCAGATTTTTACCGTGCCCAGAGTGTTCAAATAAAAGTGCATTATATTTATACCCGTACTCAAAAAAGAGTTAAGGGGTATATTAGTGGTAAAAGTGGATGTGTGTAACGCAGAGAAGGAAAATTTTCCGACCCCATAAAGTATATATATTCTTGATCAGCATCAATAGCCGAGTCGATATAGCTATGTCTGTCTGTCCGTCTGTCTGTCTGTCTGTCTGTCTGTCTGTCTGTCTGTCTGTCTCGATGAGCGCCTAGATCTCAGAGACTATAAGAGCTAGGGCAACCAAATTTGGTTTCCAGACTCATGTGATATCCCACTGCTACAAGTGTATTTCAAAATTTCGCCCCGCCCCCTTCCGCCCCCACAAAGAACGAAAATCTGTGGCAGGCACATTTTTAAAGATACGATAAAACTAAAAACGCAGTATCGTAGAGAATGCCCATATCTACCAGATTGCCGAATCTGAATCAGATCGGATCATAATTATAGCCAGAATGAAGAAATGAATTTTCTGTTGGTTCCCCTCCCCCTCCCGTTCCAGACACCGCAACTCATTTTCCTTCTCGCTCGCACACTCTGCCGCGTTCAGTGCGCGAGCAACCCCTAGCGGAGGAGATGTAGAATATAAATGGTACATGTACAATCTACATGTTAGATGTGGAATATACATTGTA
Source organism: Drosophila obscura (assembly GCF_018151105.1). Taxonomy (NCBI): domain Eukaryota; kingdom Metazoa; phylum Arthropoda; class Insecta; order Diptera; family Drosophilidae; genus Drosophila; species Drosophila obscura. The sequence goes on along the minus strand of NW_024542768.1, from coordinate 105,925 downwards.
GATGTAGATGTAGATAACAGATGTAGCAAAAAAATGTAAAATGTAAAATTTTTTTTTTTTTTTTAATTCTAAAAAATCATTAGCTCAAAAATGTATATACAGACTGAGTACGGGTATAAGTAGAGTCGCGTCCCCAGAAGCGACTCACACGTTCCTTCTCGTTTCACCTGCTTTTATGCGCAGAACATTTTGTAATAAGACCAAGCGAACTACATATTCCATTTATGTATGGTTATTAGGATAATATATTGAAGTGTTGCTGTGTATCTCTTGCCAAAGGTATGTTACCATGTTCGTCCAGTGCCCATGTGCTTACATAACCTATGTTGCAGGTCAAAGCATCTTAAGCTGCCCACCGCGGTGAAGTCTGTCTAAGACTGCCCTGGGAGCAGACTGAGGAAAAAGTTGTCGATTTTAGTCCAACTGCAACCTTCTTGGTGGAGTTTCATCATCCCTTGTGGACCTATGGTCCAAATACCTGTATACAGTTTGACGGAAGGTACTGTCCCATTCCACTTGGGGCAGATAGACTGGCCGCGTCTACAGAATTGGCTCTCGTATCTAATAAAGAGTCTACATCGTAAACCGGAGTCGGATATATCGCCCAAGTGCCTCTTACATCTCCTCGAGGAGATTTCCGAATCGCAACAGACTAGCCCGGTCATGCCTTCTTCATTGGATTCCCCCGCAGTCTAAGTTTATATTTATACCAATATATTCAAAGTTCCATTAAAATCTGCCATCTCATATATGTCAGCATTGCAATTCAGTGTATGTGAAACTTTAAAAGTACTCCTCGCTAATGGCAAGGAATCGTGCGATGTAAATGCACCATGCAGTTCCCTTTTGATTTGATTTTCTTTTCGCAAATAATTTGTAATCTTGTTCTTTACTCATATATTTATATATGCAGAAGAGATGTCAAATAATGTAAATTAATAATCATGCAAACTGAGACAACTGGCTGATAGATATGAACGGTTTTCTTTCGAATAAGTAATTGTTGATATGTATTTAATTAATTTCAATATCTTAAACAGCCAACACCAACACATACGTCTTCATTGGGTCCAACGATACGCAAAATAAGGTTATGGCAGAGTGAGTAAAAACCAAAAGATTGTGGTAATTCTATTACATTTTGCGTTCATGCTGGACAGTATGAATACGTACATATATACATATTTATGGTTAACTATATTTGATTCCGTTCTCAAAACCTAGAATGCACTTTTGTCTTAGTTTCCCTAAAACTTAAGAGAACTCTAGATATCTGAGTGCCAATGAATTCCGTTTATAATAAAAAGATTAATTAGTCTACCCTCACCTTGCCTTACGCATATATATATATATATATATATCTATATCAAATAGATTCCCTTTCTTTACAATTATCTAATGAATTTAATTAAATAATACCTAGTAATTAAGAAATTAGTACCCTATTTCAAATATCTATATTAATTGCTGCCTTCTTGTTTGTAACACTATGGTTACCCGAACTGAAAATAATTTTTGTATTAAAATATGAAGTGTTATGAATTTGAAATGAATCTTTAAACTTTTTGTAATAGTCTGTCTAGTATCCATGCCAGGATCTTATAAAATGTGGTGAATCTGATTAAAAAGGTTGATCAAGGGACAATGCAGCAGTTCTCACGCATTGTCATGGTAGGGTGGGTAGAGAAGAGAGGGACAATTCACATCTAGGTCCCCTCCAAATAGAAATGGGTTCAGTAGGGCTTTATTTGGCGTGTCGGCGCTGTTTGATCATAAGTTTTTTTTTGTTTGTATTAATACAATAGCCACATATAGTCTACCGTACAAGTGCACTAATTAAATGTAGTGGAGTACAAAAGTACAGTTTGGTGAGGAAGAACCCCGACAATCCGGCGAGCTAGATCCGAGCCTAGCAAGAGTGCACACGACCAAACGTTGCTGTACGCCGCCCTTAAAATTCAGTTTTCACCATCTGCTGATATCGAGGCCTATATATATATACATATGTATATAAACTCTGGTACACTACAATGGCCAAAAATTAAGCTGGCTTGGGGCCATACGTGACCGTGTCCAGCTTAAAAACTTGGATGTCATCTTTGGGTGAATCACGCCACAATATACACTGTAACAGAGAATCTGGCTCTGCCACACGCACACATCGGTACATCTTACAAATGTCTCCGGTAATTCCAATAGGAAATGTACGAAAACGCACTAGAGTGGTGAAGAGCTTCGCCTGAATTGTGGGCCCTGACATTAGGTGCTCATTTAACGAGACTCCAGATGACGTCACTGCTGAGCCATCGAACATGACCCTTAACTTTGTGGACGAACTCTCCTCTTTCAATACGCAATGGTGCGGCAAGAAGTATTTACACTCATGTACTTGCGAGCTTGTCACGGACGACATATGCTTCAGGGCCAAATATTCCTTAATGAATGCTGCGTATTGCTCCTTAACCTTTGGATTTCCACTAAACTTGCGCTCAAGATTCTCCATCGCCTTTTGGCTTGCAAATACGAATCGCATAACAGACCTACATCACGCTTCATCGGCCGATGAACAGAGTGTTCCCCCGTAGGCAACCTACTGTAGTGCTGGTTGAAGTACACTTCAGCTGCGGACATCCTTGAGATTGGCTTGTAGACATGTTTTACTTCCCAGAACTGACGAACCGACTCATCTAAGTGGACAACTGGGGTAGGCGCAGGCTTTGATAACGACTGGGGCAATCAATTGCAGCCTACCGAAAACATCCATCAAAGGAGTGTTTTTTGCAGCAATGACAATCCCGAATCAATCAAGAACAGGAGACAGCAATGAAATCTGCCTGCTTTTACTTTCATTTGTCATTTGTCTCTGGAGACAACGAAGCCCTTTGAACAATGTGGGTTCCCCCACAAATGTCCTCGAGTGTAAGCTTTGGTGAACTAATCCCTTTTTGAGGTATTTAAAAACATATCCAAAAATTCGTTGCATCGTTCCAAACGAGTTGAAATGTCCACTCGAGCCGAAGTTAGTAAAGCCTTCTGCCGAACTTCTGGAAGGTCTCTCTCTGGCAAACAAGATTTAGGCCAATTATCCTTCTCCATTTGTAGAAATGCCGGTCCCACAGAGACGACTGCAAGAGTTTTTGAGGTGAGGCTCCCTGGGAAATTATGTCAGCCAGATTCAACGCGGTCGGTACATATTTCCATTCCATTCCCTGCGTCAGCTGCTGAATGCAGCGACCCTGTTAGCAACGAACACATTGAATTTTGAAGATGGCAGCAAGGCTGATAAAGATTGTGAAATTGCTAATCTATTCGCTTTATTCGACCACAGAACCAAGCCAAGAACAACAAGGCAGCAGCCGAGCATGGGCAGAGGAACGACGACGAGGCAGCGAATCTCGGCAGAGTGTGGACCCACCCCCACACATGAAAAAGAGGGAGACAGCGCGATCCCGATGGACGATCGGGAATCGGCCCGAGTACCTCTGACAAGACGCTGCCTGGAAAAAGAAGGGTTCGAGCCCGCGTCGAATAGTGCAGCTCGAACTTAAGTGAAGATCTCAGAATGTTTCAGTCGTGTTCGCGGAAGAAAAGATAAAGCAGACTATTTTTGTGACACTTGTACCTCTACCGAAGTGCCCGTGCCTACTCCCTCCCCCAGCGACTACGAAGAGATACGAGGAACGAGGAACAAAAAAACAAGCAGCAAGGGATACCAGGCCATGGGGAGGGTAAGCTGGCCTCACTTAAGTGAATAGCGGTACGAAAGGTATGGAGTAGGGACATTAAATAAAAAAAGAATCATTGAATATACTGGATTTCTTCTCCTGGGAGGGAACTGGGAGCTCATGTTGGTAATTTGGGGAGTCAGTCCGCGGCACTGGACGTGGATCTGATCCTTCCCCTTCCCGCAGTACTTCTTTCGCTTTAGTTTGGGGGTCAGTCCGCGGCACAGGACACGGATGCACGAGGTCTGATCCCTCCCCTCCCCGTTGTAGTTGTTCCCTCGCCTCTGGGGAGCCAGACTGCGGATGCTGGCCGTGGAGAGTGCGGCTGATCCTTCCCCTTCCCCTGTTGAAATGCGACCTAACTTTTGGAGTCAGTCCGCTCGGTGCCCGTGGATCTGATCATCCGCCTTCCCCGTTGTAACTGCCCATCTGCCCATGTGTCCGCCCTCGCATTCTAGTGCGTTGGTGCGGCACGCGTATTGATCTTCTCGAGGATCGGGTCCTGGCCAGACTGAGAGTATATACCCCGGCATTACTTCCATACAGATGGCGCCCGAGCAGGGACCGTCGAGCTAGAGATCAGATACCTATAGTGTAGTATAAAGGGAGTGTAGTAAGGAGGAGCAGCAGAATAGTGGGCGCAGTGAGTGAAAAGGGGGAAACAGCAGTAGCGGCGGATACAGAGGTATGACGGAGGGGTGCGTGAGGTCCCACCACATCCCTAGGAGAAACCGCTTCAAAAATCTTCGCCGGGAGCTACGGCAGGCCCGGGAGGAATCAAGAAACCGCAGCAGCAGCTGGAAGGCCATGTCGGCAGAGCCACGAAACTGTACGTTGCAGGAAACTACGCAGTAACCAACGGTAGCAGGTAGCAGCAGACAAAGCTAGATACAACAACAGCACACCGCTAAATTGAACCCCGAATCATGTACAGTTGATGCTGGTTTTACCAATATTCCTAGCACAGAGCCTTCGCATTTTTGGTAATTTTTGGCCCACGCGACAGAAAATCGGCAACCGACAGAAAGAGACGCGAAGTGACTCCGCGGAATCAGCAGAAACGCAACCGCGTTTTTAGCGCATCGCAAAGTACAGCCTACGTTTCACGGTCCAGCGGACGAAGCATCGGACGCCCAGGAGCAGAGCAACCGTGGCGAACAGCGGCTACCGCGAGATCAGCAGCAGTGACAAGGAGAGAGCGCCAAGAACCCGAACGGGGCAGCGGCCACACGGCGACAGAAACGACACTGCGACCATCGGGATCCGAGCACAGGACAGAGCCACGATCGGGTGGAGCAGCGCGGGTGGCAGAGCTCTCTGCCCCGAAAGCAGACTGTCGGCCGATATAATGAGGAGCCGATGCTCCAGCAAGGGAATCAAGCTATCCTTCACCGGAGACACATCGAATTCTAACCGCGAACCGGAATACTTAAAACCAAACAAAACTCATCGGAATCCAATCCAACCGTAGTCGCCAAGTTGACTGTATCCGTTTGGGTAGATTTAAATAAATCCAACTAATTTTCCTTCACAGAAGGTATTGAGTATTGAAATCACAACTGTGATTGATGATTGTTCAGGCCAGCAGCGCTGTTAACAGAGCAGCGTTAACAGTCGGTTGACAGTGTTGCTAACAGCGGACTGTTAGCTCGCTCTCTCTCTTTCGTGCCCTTTGCTCTCGCGCTGCTCAGTCACGATCCACTCGACTCTCCAGCACTGGCGCTAGCATTATGCTGCCCAAAATACATAGGGGGAATCTCTCTTCAACTACGAACCGATTACAAGCGCACATCAACCCCCAGCTGTATCAATTACCCGCAAATATACGCAAACATGTAATTGACGGCCCCGACTACTTTTATACGGGAATGGGAATACGGTCTTTGGGAACCTCCAACATCCACTCTCCTACAAAACATTGGTCCTTCGAGCCGAATCCTGGCCTTCCCTATAAGGAGGAGTCCAATCAGCAACCATCGGTGGATTACATTCCGAAGATAAGTACGATTGCGTCTTCCCAAATCAATTCCTAGTGCGATTTGTTTTATTCCCCGCGAAGTCCGAGTTCCGCGATACATGTATATAGTAACATATCCATAATGCCCTACACCTACATACGCATTAAGTATACGTTAAGCACTTGACATATTCATAACCACACCCACAACCATACACGTTATGTATATGACCAGCACTCACCCCACACCCATGTATTCGCATCTATATGAAATAAGATAAACATATAAGAAGATACCCCAACAGCTGAACAAACAACGCATGATTCGTCCATACCGAAATCAACAGGAAGTCCCATGCAACCCAAAACTCGGGAATGCAATAGAACGTCGCTGACCAATACGTTATCAGCTCGTTCCCACACTCCACACTATGACTAATTCCGAATCAGTCCCACACTCCAATAGAAGGGAGAACTCTTGTAAACAAGTGAGTTCTCAAGATGAAAGCTGACACCAATCACCAGCTGCGGCTACCTGTTTCATCCAAGCCGACGCATCTACCAAGCCTCCCACACATAGACCAACGCATCGCTTATCAGCCGCTCTCACCAAAAGCAACGCCTCTCACAACCGAAGCTTCGCCTCTCTCAGCCGAAGCCATCATCACTCAATCACGAAGACGAAATATCAGCCGAAGCCGAAAGCTTAAGAAGATAAGCTTTAAGCTTCCCAACAGAGGTCTCGAGATCAATAACTCGAGAATAAGAAGACAGTTCCGTTTGAGACTTTCTAACATTGAGTTGGGGAATTCATTATAATATCCTATGTTCTATTTATTAAGTTCGGTTAAATAAAATATCTTTTTAAAAACCTACTTGTGAACTCGGGAATTCTTATTGGCGCAGCCGGTAGGATTTACAAACACTAACGTTATTATTCCGGTACTAATCTATTAGAAGCAATCTATACGACTAGATTGCTGGTGATTAGCGAAGCAAGTTAGACAAAGTGAATCCGCCAAAGAACCTAGGTGCAACCACTAAGCAAACAACACATAGAGGCGTCAAATCGACTAAAAACTGCCTGCATAAAATTTTTGGACGATTGGCTCCCAGGCCTTCGGTCGGGAGCCGATAGCTTCGCCAGGGCACTCGGCTCTCTCCGGCTTGAGCCGAGAGAGACCGCCTTTGCAGCTGTGTCGAATATAAACCGTGTGCGTGTGTAGCTATACCTGTATGCGTGTTCTCTGACTCATGACGGGATACGAAAGCTAGACGAGCATTGCAAATGCATGTGTGTACTCAGACACGACAAAATATTTATCAATTCTTATTTTCCGAAACCGTCTTTGTTTTGAGTTTTCAGGTTACGTAAATGTGTGTGTGTCATGTATTCTCACATACTGTGCTTGTATGTGGGTTCTACAATTTTTGGCCTTCGTAAATACCTCGGCCCGTGTCGAGTCGAGTGACAGAATACATCAACAAAATATGAAGTCTGACGACGGGAATAGGTCCAGGGCCGGATTAGCAGTTGCCTAGGGCCCCCTACGGATAACAGAAAAATTTTGTTGAAAAAACAAAACTCCAAATAATGAATAAAAAATATAATAGCCACTGAGAAAAATACAAAATAAAGGAGGGCCCCAGATTGATGGTTGCCCAGGGCCCGGTTGACGGTTGATCCGGCCCTGAATAGGTCGAGTTTGGTTTTAAAGTTGTTAGAGGACACAAATACAGGCATAGTTACACACGCACACGGTTTATATTCGACACAGCTGCAAAGGCGGTCTCTCTCGGCTCAAGCCGGAGAGAGCCGAGTGCCCTGGCGAAGCTATCGGCTCCCGACCGAAGGCCTGGGAGCCAATCGTCCAAAAATTTTATGCAGGCAGTTTTTAGTCGATTTGACGCCTCTATGTGTTGTTTGCTTAGTGGTGCAACGCAGCACTAGGCCAAACACAAACGTTAAACAAAACAATAATTGTGTAACCCAAAATCGCAACGATTATATAAATCACCAACAGCAACGATTTAAATAAATCAACAAGCAAATAATCCATTGAGTGAAACACGTGAAGTGAACTACAAATCAAGATGGCATTATCACCTGCAATCCTTAGTGAAATTCACCTAAATCAAGCACTACTGTCAATTCGACAAGTGCCAGCCTATGACGGATCAGCTGGAAAGCTGAGCTCCTTCATTAAACGCGTTGAGTACATACATGAACTGTACCCGACGCAAGACGCCAGACAGTCACGAATACTGTTTGGAGCAGTTGAAGTGCAGCTGATCGAAGAAGCACAACGACTCTCACAATTGGTGCAACCTAACACCTGGACGGAACTGAAGAATGCTCTGATAGACGAATTCAAGGACCACACACCCTACGAAGAACTTCTGCGACAAATCTATTTCACCAAGTTCAACGGGAGCCTTCGTAAGTTTGTAGAAGATCTAGAAACTAAAGTCCTTGTAGTCACCAATAAGCTAGCATTAGAAAATAGTGCAGCCAACACCCTGATCTATCACAACGCATTAAATAACACAATTAAAGATGTAATATCGCGTAAACTCCCCGATAGAACATTTATGACCTTAGTCCGAAAAGACATAACAACACTGTCTAAACTTAAGAAAGCCGCTCAGGAAGAAGGCTTATACGAAGCTAAGATAGAAAATAAGAATACCAATAAAGATCAGCATAAACCACAGCAGTCCGCTCAGAAGAATAATGGGAATTATTACCCAAACTTTAGTAATAATACACAACAGGCTCAGAATCCATTTGGTTCAGGTACATCTAGAAACAATAATAACAATCCTGGATTGCAACAGGAGTTTCGTAACTCCTTGAATAAAGGCCAAGCACAGAATCCAGCTAATTATCAAATGAATCAGAACCAAGCTAGTGGCAGCAGACCCAATCAGCCTACCAAAAGGATTAGGGAAAGTCAAAGCGACCAGATGAAAATGGATGTAAATTTTCATCAAACAGCCTCGGAAGAAACCGAGGGGGATCCTATATAAACATAAAATTAAATAACAAAACACTCAGAGGTATCGTGGATTCGGGATCATCAATAAACATCATAAAAGAAAACATTCTGAATGCCCCCATAAATATAGAAAACCTCAAGGTCCATACCATCAACGGACCAGTTAAGTTAACCAAAAGTATAGTTAGGCCCCCCAACAAAATCTGTCCCAGTGAGCAGAAGTTCTACCTGTATAACTTCTCGGACAACTACGATATCCTTCTAGGAAGAGAATATCTGATGGCTAGCAAAGCCATAATTAATTACAGTGACAATACTGTAAGGTTAGGAGAAAGAATATTCCCAATCATTATTAGTGGAGAAGCAATTGAAGAGGTTAAGACCGCACATAAGTGCCAAGATACATCTTCGGAAGAAGATATTATCGCACAGAAGTGCCTTAACTCATCCTCAGACGGGGATCAATACTTCACGTCCGCTATCGATAATGAACTAAGGGAATGTCACGAGCTAAGGCTTGAGCATCTGAACGATGAAGAGAAAGAAAAGTTTAAGAAGGTGTTGTATGAATTCAGCGATGTGCAGTACAGAGATGGTGACAATTTGACCTTCACAAGTACTGTCAAACATCCGATTCAAACACAACACGAAGATCCGGTATACCGAAAGCCATACAAGTATGCCCAAATACATGACGAAGAAGTCAATAAGCAAATCAAAGAAATGATTGAGCAAGGAATAATTCGTAAATCGAAATCGCCTTACTGCTCCCCCATTTCAATGATTCCGAAGAAGATAGACGCTTCCGGAAAACAGAAGTACAGGTTAGTTGTAGACTATAGAGGTCTCAACGAGATAACCATAAAGGATAAGTTTCCAACTCCCAGAATGGATGAAATCCTAGATAAATTAGGAAAATGCCAATACTTCACCACAATCGATTTGGCAAAAGGTTTCCATCAAATCCCAATGGAACCTAACTCGATCGCGAAAACCGCTTTCTCGACCAAACATGGCCATTACGAGTATACTCGAATGCCATTCGGGCTAACCAACGCCCCTGCCACATTCCAAAGATGCATGAACGATCTTTTGGAAGACTTAATTTTCACCGACTGTTTGGTGTACTTAGACGACATAATAATTTTCTCCACTTCATTGGACGAACACCTTCTGTCTCTAAGAAAAGTCTTTGGCAAGCTGAGAGACGCAAATCTCAAGCTACAAATGGATAAGTGCGAGTTTCTGAAGAAAGAAACTGAGTTCCTAGGTCATATAGTGACACCCGAAGGAATAGTGCCAAATCCTAACAAGATCATAGCTATCACAGGGTTTCCCATCCCCGAAACCACGAAACAAATCAAGTCATTCTTAGGATTATGCGGATTTTACAGGAAGTTCATTCCTAATTTCGCCAACATAGCCAAGCCTATGACGCTCAAATTAAAGAAACGAGCAACAATAGATCCTAAAGAAGAGAAATATGTCGAGGCATTTGAGAGACTAAAAGTACTCATCACCTCAGACCCAATTCTCGTGTATCCAAACTTTAACAAAATGTTTTCTGTTACTACAGACGCTAGTAACATGGCCATCGGTGCAGTATTATCACAAGACCATAAACCGATCTGCTACGCCAGCCGAACGCTGAATGAACATGAGATCAATTATTCCGCTATCGAGAAAGAACTGTTAGCAATTGTTTGGGCCACTAAGTATTTCCGATCATACTTGTTCGGAAGAACATTCGAAATACTTAGCGACCACAAGCCCTTAGTATGGTTAAACAACCTCAAGGAACCAAACATGAAACTACAAAGGTGGAAGATCAAATTAAACGAATTCGACTTCAAAATCAAATATCTACCTGGCAAAGAAAACCATGTAGCCGACGCCCTCTCCCGAGTTAAAGTTAATGAAAATCTACTCGGAGAAGTCTCTGACAGTGCAGGCGCCACAATACACAGTGCGCAAGAAGACAATCTCAATCATATCCCCATTACAGAACGACCAATCAACTATTTCAATCGTCAGATTGAGTTGATCAGGGGAGATGAAGACAAAGTAACTACACAACACTATTTCCATAAATTGATTATCAAAATCACATACAAGGAAATGACCAACACCTTGGCTAAAGAACTCATTAAGGAATATCTATGTACCAAAAAGAGTGCATTATATTTCCATAACGAGACTGATTTCCCAATTTTCCAACAAGCGTATCTAGAAATTATCAGTCCAAACAATTTCACAAAAGTTATGAAATCAAGTTCAAAACTCATAGACATACCCAACTACGCAGAATTCAAAGAATTGATAATGAAAAACCACAAAGAATTACTTCACCCTGGAATAGAGAAAACCATCAATTGGTTTAAGGGAAAACACTACTACCCTGACCACCAAAAACTGATACAAAACATAATAAACGAATGCACAACGTGTAATATTGCCAAGACCGAGCATAGAAACACCAAGTTGTCATTTGAAGTAACACCGGAAGTCTTAAACATCCGAGAGCGTTACGTAATGGACTTCTATCTGATAGGTAACCAACAGTTCCTATCATGTATCGATATATACTCAAAATTCGCTACACTAATAGAAGTGAACAGTCGTGACTGGTTAGAAACCAAAAGGGCGATACTAAAAGTTTTTAATGAAATGGGAAAACCCCAAGAAATTAAAGCAGACAAAGATTCAGCCTTTATGTGCGCAGCATTGCAAGCATGGCTTATCTCGGAAGATGTCAAGATCCTAATCACATCCAGTAAAAATGGAATATCAGACGTTGAAAGATTCCATAAAACAGTGAACGAAAAATTGAGGATCATATCCAGTGAGAATGACCTCGAAAACAAATACACCAAATTTGAACTAATAATATACACATATAATCACAAGACCCGACATAATACTACCAACAGAACACCAGCAGATATATTCATATATGCAGGAAGTCCAGAGTACGACACTCAACTGAACAAGGTGAATCAGATCACCCAGTTGAACCAAAGTCGTAACGACTTTGAAGTAGACACTAGGTTTAGAAAATCACCTCTAGTGAAGTCCAAAATAACTAACCCTTTCAAAAAGACGGGTGAAATAACCAAAATAGATGAAAAACATTACGAAGAAAAGAATAGGGGAAGAAAGATAAGACATTACAAAAACAAATATAAAAAGAAAAAGAAAATTAATATTAGCAAATACGATAATTCCAGGCCGCCCATCGAATCAGAAGTTAACGATCAACGGCAACATAATTAAAATCATCGTCATCATGACATTAATGGTCCTTACAACAGTAGGACAAAATATTGAAATAAATCCGATCGAGTCCAGAAACGGATACCTCATATTTAAAACGGGATCAATCGACCTCCCGATTAACTATGAATACCATTACTTAACAGTTAATGTAACAAAAACTGAAGAAACCTATCAAAACCTTCTAGTAATGGCTAATAAATTTGAAAACGTAATCCAAGTAAAATACCTAGTAGATAAATTAAATAGGGAAATAAATGGCTTAAAAATTGCGAAACGCAACAAGAGAGGCCTAATAAATATTGTAGGCACCGCCTATAAATACTTATTTGGCACACTAGATCAAGAAGACAAGAAAGAATTAGAACAGAGAATAGAAAACCTAGCCACACATAGCATCCAAACAAACGAACTAAATTTAGTTATAGAAGTAGTAAACCATGGAATGGAGATAATAAACCAATTAAACGAAGAAAACAACAAAAATCAACAATTAGAAATTTTAATCTTCAACCTACAACATTTCACTGAATACATAGAGGATATAGAAATGGGAATGCAACTAACTAGACTTGGTATTTTTAACCCAAAACTACTAAAACAAGATTACCTGAAACATATAAATTCTGAGAAATTGCTAAATATTAAAACTTCTACATGGCTAAAAGTTGATACAAACGAAATTTATATAATTTCCAATATTCCGAGCGAAATCGCTAATATCCCAATATATAAAATTGTGCCTTATCCAGATAACCAAAATAATATTTTAACAGAACTAATATTCGATAAATATTATATTTACGAAGACAAAATATATAACAAAGAAACTAAGCAAATAATAGAAGACAATTGTATAAAAGGGATTTTAAAGCAAAAACCCACTAAATGTCCATACACAAGAACTTTTAAGAATTTCCAAATTAATTACGTTGAACCAAATATATTGTTAACATCGAACCTTCCAAAATCCAAGTTAAACCAAAACTGTTTAGACAAGGAAATAACAATCGAAGGTAATTGTTGAGCTACTGAGCTTCTTCAGTAGCGTTGTTTTGCAAGATTATTTAAGAGACGATGATTGTTCAGTTAATATATTCACAATTTATTTTACTTAAGTTAATGTATATGTATTATCCGAAACTAGCGAAAGGTGTGCGAATTTAATGACGAGAGTTAATGATGGGTCGATTGAAGACGCGGGGGCCGGTTCAAGACTGTTGAAGTTGATATGCTTATGTTAGGGTTAGTTTAGAACTCTGTGGCAGGCAGGTCACTGTGCCAGACAGCCAAACGTTTTACTACGGTGATGATCGAATTTGAAGTGTGTTCTGCTTTTCCTGATGAGCCTCCCCCACAGCGGCTGACTAACGCCGAGAAAGAGCAACGCACCAGCAAGAGCATAAGTACAAGCAAACAAACGGTTATAAAGAGAGACATTAGATTAAGAGATGATCAACTACTCTTTGTGCTGCCATGGGCCGGCGCTTAGCCGAACATACTCCCCCGTTGAAGAGCACGGGTCTTTAACATCCTTCTTTGGCAGCCACATTTCCTTTGTTGATCCAGGTGACGTCTTTAGTATAGCCACTCCGGAAACCATGCCTGACTCGACGAAGAGGTCCAATACTCGTGCGAGGGGGCACTTTAGACTGGTTAACTGAAAATAACACAGGAGAACGTGGATCTGATGCGCGAGACTGAGACACCTCTCCTGCAATTATCCATCCTAGCCTGGTTTCCTGAAGACGTGGCAGACCAGCTCCCAATTGGATTTGGCCAATGCAGAGAAGCTCAAAGAACAGTCCCGCTCCAATAAGAATGTCCACAGGTTGAGACTTGTAGAACTTGGGATCCGCTAACTGTGTGTTGCAGGGAATGTTCCAGCTGTTTAGGTCGATATTGCAGTTAGGTTGACTGGACGTAATGGTGGGAGCAACTACTGCCGAAATGGTCGTGGCATAACTTGATGTGCGTGATTCCAGGTTGATATCTACGCAGCATCCTTCCGATGTGGCACGCGACTCGCCGAGACCAGACACCAAAACATCCGACACTTTCCTTTGAAGCTGCAACTGCTGAGCCAGGCGAGAAGTAATGAGATGCACCTGCGATCCAGAATCAGGCAAGGCACGGCATGGAATGAGTGTACCAGAGCGATTCCTTACGCTGATTATGGCAGTGGCAAGAAGAACGATGTCCTGCCTGTGACTCTGGGCCAAAAGCGATGTGGCTGACGCTGTTGCAGTATGTACAACGCCAGAGGGTCCCGCGGGCAATTGCGGAGCTGATGTAGAATGTGACAGTGATGGCAGAATGGATTGAGAACCGAAAGACGGGGACTCGAAGTGAAGTAGAGTGTGATGTCTGGCACCACATATTCGGCAGGATCGAGAATGACATGCACCCTGCGTGTGGCCTGCTCGGAGACAGTTGGTGCACAGTGACAGCTTCTTAGTTTCCTGAAGCCGAAGTTGAGCGGAAAGATTCCCAAATTGTGAACACGCATAAATGGAGTGTCCTGGATCACCGCAGAATGTACAGACCTTGGAGCTGGTTGCGATTAGACAGTGTTTCCGACTGCTCTGGGTGTACATATCATTTGCGTGCTCTTGGGTTTCCAACCTCTGGCATCTCTGCTCCAGAAACGTGGCGAATTGCTGGCTGGAGGGTATGCTATCCAACGACGAGCATTCCTCCCACTTGGTTTGTGTGGCGCTGTCCACCTTCTGTAGTAGGCTGTGTATTAGGATGCAGTCAGCAATCTGCTCCTTTGTCCCCATACTTTGTAACGCTCGCAGATTGGCATTAACTGTATCCGAAAGGGACCGTAGTTGGGAAACAGATGAGGCCTCGACACGCTGCAAGCTCAGAATGTCTGTGACATGTGCCTGAAAGATGAGACGCTTGTTATTAAATCGTTTGCTGAGTAAATCTAGAGCAATAGGATAGCTGGCGTGGCTAAATTCCAGCGACGAGATCGTGTCCAGCGCTGGTCCCTTTAGGCATGATCGTAAATGCTGCAGCTTCTCGACATTCGTAAGGTCAGGGTCCTTATCTATAATGGAGGAGAACATGCCCCAAAACGAGGAATACTGAGCGTAGCCCCCACCGAACTCAGGAAGCTTCAACTCCGGCAGGCGAGGCCGACTTTGCACGACGACCGTAGTTGGGGCCTCTCCTACATGGTCCGCCCGCATTGTTGAACATGGTAGCATTGTGGGCTGCCGCTTGTTTAACTCTCGCTTCATGCGAATCTCCAGCATGACCACGCACTCGTCAAACTCATCCCTCAAGGGACTACCGATCTCATCGAGATCAATCTTCTCCAGGGCATTATGGTGCTCGTTGAATGAAGCTACAAGATCCGCTAGCAGCTTCAGCCTCACGTTCAGCTCCTCCTCACTGAGCTCGCCAATCCTCTCCTTGCCGACGGCCGTTTCGATTCTCCGTGCCGCCCCTAGCATGGATTGCACCTTGCGCTTGTAGAATGCAGCTTCCGAATCGACGAACAATGGTGAGGGGGCAAGATCGAAGGGGTGCTATTAGAAGCCATCGTGTATGTTCAATAGAAAAGCTGGGCTTAGAGTCACTGAGAGAGTGTAGAGGTTAACAGCCGGTGAATAACCTCGAACAGTTTTACACGAACTGTACAATCGATCGCAGCGTTTAAAACCACACAGTCTTGCAGTTTTACAGAGCAGCAGCGAGAGCTAACAGTTTGAAACGCACTGCACTTGTGCATCCGACAACAACAAAGGCATGCACACTGAGAGCACGAAACCGAAACGAAACAACAGCAAGCAAGCAGACCGCAAAGCAGATGACGCGAGAACCGTTTCTGTTGCTTGTGCACAAACGATGAACCGAAACACCGTGGTTCAAAGCGAATTTATCCAACGAAAATGTTTTTTGTGATACAATTTAAAGAGTTTATGTTTATATCACGTCGGGGTCACCAAATGTTGAGCTACTGAGCTTCTTCAGTAGCGTTGTTTTGCAAGATTATTTAAGAGACGATGATTGTTCAGTTAATATATTCACAATTTATTTTACTTAAGTTAATGTATATGTATTATCCGAAACTAGCGAAAGGTGTGCGAATTTAATGACGAGAGTTAATGATGGGTCGATTGAAGACGCGGGGGCCGGTTCAAGACTGTTGAAGTTGATATGCTTATGTTAGGGTTAGTTTAGAACTCTGGGGCAGGCAGGTCACTGTGCCAGACAGCCAAACGTTTTACTACGGTGATGATCGAATTTGAAGTGTGTTCTGCTTTTCCTGATGAGCCTCCCCCACAGCGGCTGACTAACGCCGAGAAAGAGCAACGCACCAGCAAGAGCATAAGTACAAGCAAACAAACGGTTATAAAGAGAGACATTAGATTAAGAGATGATCAACTACTCTTTGTGCTGCCATGGGCCGGCGCTTAGCCGAACAGTAATAATATAATTAAGATTTACAATTGTTCAACTCAATTAAACGAATTCACAATAACTAATTCAATGCTAGATTTTACACAAAACGTCTATGTGAGTAATAACATAACTAAATTAGAACCATTGTCTTATGTACAAACAAAAGAAATAATTTTACAACAAACTAAGTATAATAATATATTACAGATAGTTATAATAATTATGTTCATTTTATCTATAATAAGCATAACTGGGTATCTAATTGTCAAATTTAAGAAAATACCTAAAAATATAACTATTCAATATGTAAAACCTAATGAAGCAGACGAAAAAGAAGAAGAAGAAAATAGTACCCCAATAGTTATAGAGGAAATCCCCTCCCTATACCCTAAAGTGAAAACCTGAGGACAGGCTTATAAGAAATGCCGGGGAGTAACATATCCATAATGCCCTACACCTACATACGCATTAAGTATACGTTAAGCACTTGACATATTCATAACCACACCCACAACCATACACGTTATGTATATGACCAGCACTCACCCCACACCCATGTATTCGCATCTATATGAAATAAGATAAACATATAAGAAGATACCCCAACAGCTGAACAAACAACGCATGTTTCGTCCATACCGAAATCAACAGGAAGTCCCATGCAACCCAAAACTCGGGAATGCAATAGAACGTCGCTGACCGATACGTTATCAGCTCGTTCCCACACTCCACACTATGACTAATTCCGAATCAGTCCCACACTCCAATAGAAGGGAGAACTCTTGTAAACAAGTGAGTTCTCAAGATGAAAGCTGACACCAATCACCAGCTGCGGCTACCTGTTTCATCCAAGCCGACGCATCTACCAAGCCTCCCACACATAGACCAACGCATCGCTTATCAGCCGCTCTCACCAAAAGCAACGCCTCTCACAACCGAAGCTTCGCCTCTCTCAGCCGAAGCCATCATCACTCAATCACGAAGACGAAATATCAGCCGAAGCCGAAAGCTTAAGAAGATAAGCTTTAAGCTTCCCAACAGAGGTCTCGAGATCAATAACTCGAGAACAAGAAGACAGTTCCGTTTGAGACTTTCTAACATTGAGTTGGGGAATTCATTATAATATCCTATGTTCTATTTATTAAGTTCGGTTAAATAAAATATCTTTTTAAAAACCTACTTGTGAACTCGGGAATTCTTATTATATATATTCTTATATATGTACATACATGTTCATCCAGTGCTATCCAGTTTCTGTGTCGTGTTCCTTTTCGCCAACGCCATATTATCGGCGATTCCGGCTTTTCTCGCTACTTCGACTCCAACTACCAGTGCTACGGTAGTTCTCTAATTTCATTTGTCTGTGCATCCGATTTCTCCACTGTGAACTAACAAAATAAATCACCATAATCCAGCCTCACTAACTACAAGTGCATTCCCAGCATATGTACAAATTATGTATGAGTGAGAACCCACGCCGCAATCGGTTTCGGGAATGGGTAACCTCCTCCGCTGAAGGAGAGGGGCAGCTGCAGATTGATGATTTTACTGGAATGGGCGACCTCCTTCGCTGAAGGAAAAGGGCAGCTGCAGATTGATGATTTTACTGGAATGGGCGACCTTCTTCTTTGGGGGTATGAAGCACTCCTCGTACGAAGTTTATGATGGGAGAATGTTATACTCCTGTTTGTAAGCCTTGTGGCTCCACCAAGTAAAAATACAAAGATTACGGATTTGATCGGAGTTAAGTTTATTAGTGGCACTATTGTTTGTTAACATACATACATTCCAGCCCATAAGAGCGGCTTCCGTAACAAATAGACAATCCTACATACACATTCCAAAGTACACGACCCACCCCAATAAAAATACACTTGGCATAGTAAATTGGGTTTGAGGTCTGTTCTTCTTATTTCCGCATCTGGTTAATAAATAAATAATAAATAATCCCAAGTGGTCCTAACACTTAACAGCTACGTAAAATTATATTGCACATTAAAATAATATAATTATTGTATTAAAACAAGATCCATACATACAAACATCTACATACCAGTCCATATCTACATACCACTCACGATATCTACATACTGCCTTCCACACATACATTCCGCTCATAACTACATACATTCAATAATAAAATTCTGCGATTCCGAGCAATATACGCATTCCAGCCATACGTCTCGGTCGCCACACTAAAGAATATTATCTCCAAATACGCAATAAATTATACTCAACCCAGGCACAGCGCATTTCCGCAGCTAGTTCGCATTTTCCCGTGAAAATCTTCAAATTGTGTGTCCGTGGGACAAAGAGAAAGTGGGAACAAAAATTAAAAAAACTATCGGTATCACCGACTAAGCTGTCACGAATCCCAATACAAGATATAAAAGTGCCCGAACACTTAAAATTACTAATCGAACACCAAATACAAGACAATAAATAAATACAAGCCGCGAACTGTCCAAAAATACAAAGTTCTACTTTTGTTCCGCATCGATGAAAAAACGACTGTGTAAGGAATCATTGTTTTTATTTCATTCTCGTTCCGATAGTCTGCACCACACCAGTAGCAGTTAATTTCTTGGCTCCAAACCTCGTGATGGTGCATCCTATCGGCTCTACTATCTCCACGACATAATAAGGGAGCAAGAAATAGAAAAATTCCGTCTGCAATCCATCCGCATTAGATAAGAAAAAAAATAAGAAAAAAAAGAAAATTTACCTACTGCACAAGTCCGTCAAAAGGTAAACGGAGGAGCGCCGCACTAATAATATTTTTTAAATATTGCCACAGCCAGTGTGAACGTTCCTCTCCTCGGCGTGTATCAATTTGATCCACTCATTGTTTGGGAACCTCGATCCTCGATAGCGACCACAAATAATCCGAGTCAGTAATAAAAATTGTTGTCCAGCAACGCGCGAGGCCTTTTTATATTTCCATTCGTCCAGTAGTGGGTTTTGTGTTTTTTTTTTTGTATTTTGTTTTTCCTTTTTGTTCCGTTCGAATAAAAAGATTTATTGCCCGTTTTCGTGTGTGGTGCTCAGCCCAGCCTAAGTTACAGGACACAAGGACATCAAAAAGCCTTTGCCTGTGACTTCGGCAAGTCGGCTACACATCTCTTCCGCCTCCGGAACTACGCCGACGCAAAACATCAAGTCGCCAAATCCTGAGCATGTGGGCGGAGGTCGAGGCGGAGTATAAGGCTGGCTCCGCAGCGATGGGTGACGATTCTTTAGAAATACAAAAAGACATCCAAGAGAAATACGGCGAATGCTACGTTGTATTTGAGCAGTGCCTAGCTGACTTAAATGCTCAGCTAGCCCAAACAGCAGTCCATCCGTCTGCACCGCAAACCTACCAGGGCGGCTGACGACTGCCCCCTTGCGACATTGAGGTCTTCGCATTAGATTACGTCCGCTGGCCTACTTTCCGGGACTTATTTACGGCAATCTACATCAATAATTCTAGGCTGTCTCCGGTAGAAAAGTTATACCATCTCACCGCTAAGACAAGTGGCGATCCTAAGTCCATAGTCGAGAAGTCCCCGCTCACCAACTCTGGTTTCGAATCGGGATGGACGGCCCTCCGAAACCGTTACGAAAATAATCGGCTCCTGGTGACCAACCAGATTAACTTTCTGCCTCGCGTCGAGTCCGAGACCGGTCGGGCTCTGAAAGAGCTCCGAAGCACTACGCAAGCGGTCCTAACCGCCCTTGCTCACTCCCAGGTCTGCACCGACAATTGGGATAGTCTCCTCGTGACTATCTGTGCCTCCAAATTGCCTAAATCTACCCGTGCTTTGTGGGAAGCGTCAGTCACTGACAAGAAGGATGTGCCTCCATGGACGGAAATCGACTCCTTCCTAACTCAGCAGTACTTGACGCTAGAGGCCATGGAGTGCGACCCATCCATTTCCAAAGGCGATCTGAATCCACCACCGTCCTAAGGTAATCAGAATCCGCAACCCACCAGAAGCCAGTGCAATCCGTTCCGTTCCCAAGGAAATCCTGTTCCAAGGACGTCTCACTCGTTCCATAACGACGTTAATCCAAGCAAGAGCACATGTGATCTCTGTTCCAAAAATAATCACCCTATCCGAATATGTCCTCTCTTCCTGCACATGACCGTTGATGCTCGTTCCAGCTGCATTAAGCAAAAGAAGCTTTGTTTAAACTGCTTCGCAAAAGGCCATCAACTTCGAGAATGCCAAAGCATCCACAATTGCATCACTTGTGGGGGCCGGCACCACACGCTTCTCCATCGTATCAATCCAGTTTCCAGAGAGTCCAATTCCACATCCGTACTCAATTTCACAGCTCGGCCAGACGTAAGCCGGCAAATACCTGCCGCACAAAATTTAAGTTCTTCCGAACCTGCGGCGAATGTTCAGACGTATTTCGCTTCCGGCACAAGTTCTGTCCATTAGTATTTGTCACCTGGGAACAAATTTCCGCGCCCGCGCCCTCATCGACTCGGGCTCCGAAGCAACGTTTTTTACGGAACGTCTTTTCAACACGATTCAATTGCCATTACAATGTATCCAGACACAGGTCTCGAGCCTCAATCAGCAGTATCCGCTCAATCCAAGAAGCTCTGTCAGTTTTCCATTCGCTCTCCGACTAAGCCGGGTTTACAATTAAACGCCGCAGCCTACATTATTCCGGAACTGTCAAAGAATATTGCGTTGCATCCGATCTCGCAAAGTTTCTTGAAAGACTTGCCAAGCCTTCCCTTGGCGGATCCGACGTTTTTCGAGAACTCACCAATCGATGTCCTGATTGGAGCCGATATTCTTCCATCCGTAATGTTAGGCGGCTTACAAAGCAATATATGTGGCAAGAAACCATTTTTGGTTGTGTGCTCACTGGTCCCGTGTCCTATACGGCGAGCCATCAAGTTGCATCCTTTTCAAGTCAAATTTCCAGAGTAGCTTCCAATTTCCCAAACGTGCCCGTCATCCGTTCCAAGCTCACTTATAATGCTTCTTCGACTTTTTCATTTCCCCCTAGCCTTCTTCCAGACTTGGCTTCTCGATCCCGTTTCGACAGCACCGTAGAGAGCAGACGTTCCCGCCAGCAGCGCGTTTAACATAGCAGCGTTAACAGTCGGTTGACAGTGTTGCTAACAGCGGACTGTTACTCTCTCTCTCTCGTACCCTTTGCTCTCGCGCTGCTCAGTCACGGTCCACTCAAATCTCCAGCACTGGCGCTAGCATTATGCTGCCCAAAATACAAAGTAGGAGTCTCGCTTCAAGTACGACCCGATTACAAGCGCACATCAACCCCCAGCTGTATCAATTACCCGCAAATATACGCAAACATGTAATTGACGCCCACGACTACTTTTATTTGGGAATTTATTGTTGGAACCTCCAACATCCACCCTCCTACAATCAATGATGAATGTATGTAAATTGGTTGTTGACCAATTATTCCAAATAAATCCAAGTTCCCAATCGGGAACAAAATCCAGATGAAGCTGTTCATGTAGATTCAAATGAATTAATCAAACGAATCTGTTGATATAGATTGAATCAATGAATCTGTTGATATTGTGAGGTCCTATCTCAGGCTGAGGTATGCATCAGTCTGTCCAGGGTCCGCTACAAGAAAATTTGTAGATTGCAGGTGACTTCAGGTGTCGGGCTGGCTTGAAATGCAGTAGGCAAGGGAGAAATGATGACGCGAGAGTTTGGGTTTTGGGTTGTTCTTGGTTTATTCAGTATATTTTCATTCACTGAGTTATTTTACGTTGTTACTCGATAATTTTATGCTGGCTTGACTTATTGTGAAATAACGCAAATGATATTTCTTATGTAGGCCGTCGATTGCGAAATGTCCCAAGAGGTGGGACAGGTGGGTGTTCGTTACCTCTGTGTATATCAGTTTGAATGTTGTTCCCGAACGGCGTAGATCCGTTGACACTCGGCCGTTTGTGACGAGCCATGGCTAGAACCATGGTTCGTTACATCCCCCCTTTCTTCCGGGTGGGTGATGGAGAGGTTAGTAGCATCGATTTGCGGGTGCTGAGGTTCGCCTTTTTCAGGGTTCTCCTGTCCTTTGGCTTGTGCCGAGTGTTTGGCTGTTCTGGGTGTTTTGTAGTTGGAGTCTGCTTGGTGGGTCGATTATCCCTTATGACGATGGCAGCGGCAGTTTTCTTTGGTAGTTCCTTGTCCAGGCATTCTTGAATCGGCGGTGCTATGTCGGGTGTCCAAGGATCCGTGGGCAGTTCTGGCTCGTCCTTGGTGGGTTCGGTGGCTCCGGGGTCAAAGGTTTGATTCGGGTCTTTCGGCAGGATGGGTCTGTCGAATGTGCTGGACGGTTCAATCCTCCGGTCGTAATCGCTTATGTGGGCGATGATCGGGGAGGCGTTGGACGTGGTTAGAGTAGTTTTGTAGCTCTGGTGGAACACTTGGGTCATATTGTCTCCAGATTGGTGCATGAACTGGCTGGTCTCGACGATGTCTCTTTTGTTGGACCAATGGCTTGTTTGGGCGACGGATGCTTGGGTCTGCGGGGCCAAGTCCGCGGCTCCGGGACTGGTTCAGGCTCATGTTCGGTTGGATCGGCGGCTTCGGAGTCAAATGGCTGGCTGGGGTCTTCGGGTAAGAGGGTTGTGTCGAAGGAGCTGTGCGTTTCGATCTTCCGTTGGTAGTCGCATATGTGAGCGACGATGGGTGTGGTATGGTGAGTCGCGATGACGCCTCTGGTATCGCAGCAACGACTTGTGTGGGCGACGAAGATCTCGGACATGGCTCTAGGCATGGCTCGTTGCATGGCGCTAAGAATCATGTCAGTATGCGGAAGGTACTCAATTGTGTTGGCGAGGATCGGTGTGGCGTCGGCCGTGGGTACGACAGGGCGGCTGTCGGTGTATCGTGGGGGTTATCGTCCTGGTTTCCGGGACCGCGTTAAGGGGCTCTGTGGATATCAGTTCGACTATGGGCCCCGACCAGCGTGGGGTTAGCGTGGCTGTTTCCCGTGTTGCTGGGCTGTCGGATGGTGGCTGCCGTTGTCCTTGTTCGATGCTGGTGGTCGGCTTTGAGGGTGTCCGTGTGTTCAATTCTTCCGTTTCGGATTCTGTGCTTGCTTGCTCTGTTGCTTGTCTTCGATCTGGGCTTCCTGTGTCAGGCGCCGGGTTCAAGTGTGTTTGTCTCGTGTGTGAGATCCTCGTGGTTTGTTTGGGATGCTTGTTCCCTGTTGTTGGCCTAGGACGGGGTTGCTCCGTAGTGACCGTGGGACTCGTTTTCCCGATTGCCTGGTTACGGTTTGCTGGTGTTGACCTTGGATTCGTGTTCTCCGTAGTGTGCCGTTACTTCATATTCGGTGCGATTGGCTTGGGTATCAAGTGCTGCGTTGCGTTATTGGGTGCCGTGTGCGTTGTAGTAGGTCGTGGACGTAGGTTCGTTGCGATTTGTTGGGGTTTCTGGCATCGGGGTTCGGTGTCTTGTACGTGGATGATAGTAAGCACTGGTTCAGTGGGCATGGGGCGATGGTATCGTAGCTGTAGCAGCGTGGAGCCGCATTGGATAGTCGTTTCGGTGGAACCTAGGAAGTCCATGCCGACTATGACTTGTCCCAACATGTTTGGCAGGACCAGGAGCGGGATTTGAACCTCTCGTTGATCCAGCTTGATGTGCGCCAGTAGAACTTGTGATATCTCTCTGACCGAGCCATCGGCCAGGCGTATGCGGACGCATGCATCTTGCAGGTTGGTGTTGTTGTCTAGTTGTCGGGCGAGGTTTGCGCTGATGAAGCTTCTGGATGCCCCGTTGTCGATTGTGGCTTCCGTTGCGTGTCCTCCTATGGTCACCATCGCCACTATCCGGCCGTTGCTTACGTGTAGAGAGTTATTAAGTCGCGGGATGGAGGAGGCGTCGGTCCCGGATGATCCCCTGTCAGTTGGGGACGCATGTCGTTTCCCGACGTATTCTGGCGGCAGCAATCGACGGTCCGTGTGCCGCGTTTGCCACATTCCCAGCTGAATAGGATCTAGGGATTATGGCAGTCGTATGCCGCATGCCCGGCTTCACCACACCGGCGACAGGCTGTGCGTGGGTTGGAGATGGGGGTCGTGATCATGTGATGGGCTACGTCGGGATTCGCCGTACAGTTTGGATGAGCTGGTGGTCTCCCTGGTGTGTATGTCGATTCTCAATGGGGACTCAGAAATGGCGTCTGGTGCGAGTCGCAATTCCTCTGCTCTGACGCTGGCCTTGCGTATCCTGGCGTGTTACGCGGGGGTGCGAAAGTGGTCGGGATGGTCCGCTCTTGGATGCTCTCGAACTCTGTGGCCAACAGTGTGAGCTGTGCTAAGCTTTGTAGTTCGTGTCGCAGCACGTACATCTGGTAAGCTGGCAGGGCGTTGTCATAGATCCTGTTCAGCTCCTTGGCTGCGTCGTACCTGGCGTGGTGCATGAGTAGTCGTATCTCGATGAGGTAATCCTTGAACAATTCCCCTACCGCTTGCTTGCGGGCCCGGATCTGGTCTTCCAATTGTTCAAAATAACGTGGCGGCAAGAAGAAAGTCAAGAATTCTTGGCGGAAATAGGCCTATGAGCTGCCTTGTAGTTGGCTGGTGCGGTACCAGTGGCTGGCCCGATCGGTGAGAAGCTCTGTCATGGCCCGAGGCAGCTGATTCGTGTCCACCCCATATGAGAGCGCACATTCTTCGAGTAGTTCCAGAAATGCGAGTGGACCGTCCTGTCCGTCGAATCGGATTCCCCATTTCCGAATCTGTTCCGCGATGTGGGCGGTGGAAGCGTCCATGGCTGGCACGATCCTCTGTGTGGGCGAGCGGCTGGTCTCCGTAACTGGAGGTCTGGGCAAATCGGCTGGCGTTACGATGCGTGGTGGGCAGGGTGTGCTGTATTCGGCCGCGGTGGGGACTTGTAACCCGGCTTTGGGTCCGTTTTCCGCTGGTCATACCTGCTGTTTTGGCGTATTGCCGTTCGAGGTCTGCAAGTCGAACCCAGGCGTCCTGCGAGAGTGTCCCGGCGACTAATGCGGCGAATCTCTTTCGTCGTTCCTCGACTGTTCCTTCGTTGCCAAATCCGAATTCCTCGGCCAGGTTTTCCAGGTCGTCCCGCCGGAGTTTGTAGATCCAGCCGGTGGTGACTCCTGGATTGGTATGGCGTCCCTCCGGGTAAAATTCGGGTTGACCGGCTCCGTGGGCATCCATGGTGTGTGTGTTTCTTTCCGGTTAGTGGCACTGACTTATGTTCTGTTTGTGATACTTCTGTTTTGCGAGGGTGCCGGTTTTGTGCTGGACGGGTATTAGTCCTTGCTAGCCTAGTTTTCTTTCAGTGGCCGTGGGTCTTTACTTCACAAAGATACGGATCTTTGTGTTAGTCTCCTTAAAGTCACCAAAAAGTCCCTGCTCGGGCGCCACTTGTGAGGTCCTATCTCAGTTCTGAGGTATGCATCAGTCTGTCCAGGGTCCGCTACAAGAAAATTTTTAAATTGCAGGTGACTTCAGGTGTCGGGCTGGCTTGAAATGCAGTAGGCAAGGGAGAAATGATGACGCGAGAGTTTGGGTTTTGGGTTGTTCTTGGTTTATTCAGTATATTTTCACTCACTTAGTTATTTTACGTTATTACTCTGGCTTGTAATTTTATGGTGCGCTGGTGGATTGCTTAGTCAGTGTCTCGTGTTCGGGCTGATGGACAGCCTGTGTCTTGTGTTCGGGCTGATGGACTGCCTCGTGCAGTGTCTTGTGTTCGGGCTGATGGACTGCCTGCCCTTTCGGCCGATCTTGGTCCTTTTATGCAGCTGGCGATCGCACCTGAGACCCGGAAATAATTAATTCTTGCTGACTTAAGGTTATTGACTACAATAATTGTGGGGTGTGGTAACTAGGTCGAAGCTTGGTGCTTTGTTGACAATTTTTAGTGGGTCAGGGTGGTTTTGCTGAGGCTGCATCCTGGAAGGTGCAGTTGGGAATTGGGTTTAGGGGGTGTTTTAAATTGTTGTGTGGACAAGAATGTGTAGAGTTGTTGATCGAGAGTTCTTAATTAATTCTGTGCGTTGCTTAAGACTATTTTATTTCCCGGAGGTGCTGACACACCGCTATTTGTGGAGAACCGTGGCTATAGCCATGGTTCGTTAGCTCTGGGTATATCAGTTTGATTGTTGTTCCCGAATGGCGTAGATCCGTTGACACTCCGCCGTTTGTGACGAGCCATGGCTAGAACCATGGTTCGTTACAATATAGATTCACTTGGTGTTGATGATCGTCAATATGACAATCGTATGCGGAAAATTAAATGTTACCGGTTCATGTACCAGTAACAAATAGTCGCGGCAATCGGTACTTGAACAAATTGGGTTTCGGAGATTTGAATATGTCTTTCGTATTGATTTTATTCGGTAAGGTGCCAGGTATGATCGATATGCAATGACTGCACCATCAAGTGGCCCATGCGACACCAAGCCGAAGCCTGTTAGGCGCGGAACCCAGGCGGAAACGCAGCCATTCCTACCGCCCAACCGACCGAGGGCGCAGCCGCATGACGCGCAACGCGTGTTACCGAACCGATCACGAGCATGCAGGAAAGATAGGTCTTAGGCTAAAATTCGAGGAAAATTAGAGCTAAACACAACTCAAAGAGCTAAACATGCAAAGATAGCTATGAAATAGTACTAATTACGGGAAAGGTATGTTAGTATTAGTGATTTAAGAAGAGGAAGGGAATTAGTAGTTGATATTATGTGGTAAAGGGAATTGAAGTCCGAGCAAAGTACCCTAAATGGTTCGTGCAAGGAATAATTCGATCTACAAAGCGGAAGGAAAAGAGGAATGAAGTTTCTAGTAGATCTAATAGGAATCGTAAAGTTTATGCGGTTCAACAATTCAGGGCTATCTACGTCACCCTTGATCAGGTTGTGCATAAAAATCACACCAAGCATTTTTCTACGACTAACTAAGGTTTGAAGGTTTATTAAAAGCAATCTACGAGGGTAAGATGGCAGTCTCACACCTGCATCCCAGTTAAGGCCACGCAGAGCAAAAAGTAAAAAGTTTTGTACTGTACTTTGTACTGGGGGCACCATACACAAGAGCCGTACTCTAAAATCGGACGAACAAGCGAGATATAGAGAGTCTTCGTTATATAGGGGTCGTCAAATTCCTTTGACCACCTCTTTATAAACCCAAGCACGCCCATGGCCTTATTTACCATGGTAGAAATGTGTTCAGAAAACTTTAACTTGGGGTCTAGTTTAACACCAAGATCATCAACCAATGTCAATACTGAAGGCAGGTCATTAATAAAGAGTGTGAATAGTAGGGGGCCTAGATGGCTGCCCTGTGGTACTCCAGACGTAACCTTAACAGGTGAAGAGAAGGAGTTTTTGAAAAGGACTCTTTGAGACCTAGAACGAAGGTAGCTAGAAATCCATCTCAAAATATTAGGCGGAAACCTTAAAAGGTCAAGTTTTTGTTCTAGGAGGGATTGTTTTAGAGAATCGAATGCTTATCTGAAATCAGTGTAAATTACATCCGTCTGCAGATTACCTTGAAAGCCTTTAATGATAAAAGAGGTAAACTCTAATAAATTTGTGGTTGTTGATCGTCGCCTTATAAATCCGTGCTGAGACGGAGATATAAGTGATTTGCAGAGATGTTGCAAATGCGGAGTTAAAATTCTTTTAAACATTTTAGCTGTTCGGGCCAGCGGCTATTTAAGCGTCTATGATATTATTAAATGTAGCTGTAACTATTTGTATAAGAGTATCGAAACCTAAACTTATGTATGTTCGGCAGTGCTGCTGCGCTCTCCCTGCTTAAGGGCGCTCTGCTCCGGCCGCTTCGGCTCTTGCATTGATCAGCTGTCGTGGCCCTAGTAGTTCTATGCTAATCCCTCGCCGCATAGGTTGCATACCGAACCCCCTCTTGTGCACATTTATCTGGCTGGGCAAAAGAGCGAGCAATTGGCTTCAGCTAGCCGCCGGTATAAATAAACATTATAACGTTGTAAATGGAAAGTCTTTTAACTGATTTTGGATAGATATAGGTGCCAAAAAAGCTTGGCATCTCAAACATTAGGAATAGCGGATAAGTTAGATATACCTCTATAATTATTTGCATTAGACTTGCTAACTTTCTTATGGAGCGGAATAATAAAAGATTCCTTCCAGATGGGGGGGAAGCATGAAGAGTTAATGGATAGGGTGAATAGTTTAAGCAGGGGTCCACACAGAGCGTCGGTACAGTACCTGAGTACACAGCCGGGAACTCCGTCGGGACCTGGTGAAAACACCGGCTTAACTAGTCGAAGATCATGAAGCAGTGCGCTTTCATTTAACAAGGGACTTAAATTGCCATTCGACCTTGGTAAACTGTATGGATACGGCTGACCAGAGTAGCTTTCATGAAAATAGGTTGCTTGGAAATTTCGGCAATTGCCTGATCATTGTTTGCTGACATATTGAGAAATGATAGCGAGGATGGATGTGCGGACGTTCTACGTTCTACTTTTTACGAAGCTGTAAAACTGTTTAGGGTCCTGTGAAAATCGTATCCTGCATCGAGATAGGTAGTTTTTATAGCAATGACCTTTAAGAACGGATAAATTTGACCGAGCTATTACATAGCGAGAAAGAGAAGAGGGAGAACCAACTTCTCGAAATTTTTTATAAAGTATTGATTTTAAGTTTTTTAGACTGGATAACTCTTTGGTAAACCAAGGAGGCTTTCCAGATCTAACTGGACAAAAAAGTGGGACACAAGAATCAAAAAATTTGTCAAGTACATTGTAAAAAATGTTTGTGCCTTTCATAACGTCAGTGCACAAATACAGAGCGGACCAATCAAAATCACTAATGAGGTTATTAAGCTTTGTAAACTCGACTTTACGAAAGCAGCGGATACGTTCAGATAGCCTACCCATTCGATCCAGTACAAAAGGGGCCAATATCGGTTGGCACTTCGAATGTAGGATGGTAGGAGTCGTCAGGTATAGTGAGCGGAAGGGCTCAGGTTAACAACGCTATGGTCGGATCCGACACAAAGCACAGATCAAGCAATCAACCCAAGGAATTTTTCACATGGTTGACTTGAGACAGGGATAAGTCTAGCAAGCCGTCGATAAAGTCATGTCGTGACATGGGCACAAGGTTATTAGACTCGTTTACCGAAGACCAAACAGTACCTGGCAAATTGAAATCACCAAGAACTATTATATGGTCTTTATCTGATAGCGAGAAAGAAACAGTTTGTAAAGCGGACAGGTGATGCTCGTATATTAAGAAATCCGAGGAAGGTGGAATATACGAGCAAGTTATAAAAATGGAAAAGCCTGGGAGAATCAGTTTTACGCACAGGAATTCCAGGTCTTGTTGAACGTGGACTATGAAATGTTCCAAAGTGAAGTTTTGAGTCCACTGCAATGAGGACTCCACCTCCACGTCGAGACGAACGGTCATTTCTAAAAATTGTGTACCGACCTTCCAAAACTTCGGAACTAACGATGTCCGGCTTTAACCAGGTATCGGTAAAGACAATAACATGGATCGAGAATGCGAGACTCTCAAGAAAAAGAGTGCTGAGCTTACTACGCAAGCCTCTAGCATTCTGGTAGGTAACTAAAAGAGAGGAAGTTAGTTATTTGGATGGGTAGAAGTTGAGGTGGAAGATGATGGTAAAGATGGAGCACTGGTCTGACTACTAGGAAGAGTTATGGTGGCTGTTGAAGTAACAAGTGTGTTAGATACAAAAGAGACAGAGATATCATCGATGATATATCGATGTATCGATAGGTGGAATTGGCGATATGCCATCTCTGTAGTTTATCGTTCTCTTTTTCTTTCTTATAGGCTGTTTACATTGGGGCTGCGTCATGCTTCTTTGCGTCTTGCCGGAGACGCAGTTTTTTTTACATAGGTTAAGCATAGGGCCCTAGTGGTGGCAAAAAGCTGCGTCAGTTTCTGATTCATGTGCGTCTATTCGATATATTCGATTGCTTTTGCTCATTTTTGGGATTTTCTGCCTATCAGCGCAACTATCACCACTAATAACAACAAAAAATTGTAGATCAAAAATAGAATTTTGGCGCTAAACATGTATGATTGTGCAAAAAGGTGAAAATATACTTAAAGTCATTAAATAAAATACTTGAAACTGATTGTATTATTATCATATGAAATTTTTCTGACCCCCTGATGCCATTAAGACACTGCTGGAGACGAACTTCGGTGGTTTTCATAATTTGAAGAAGAACTCCCACAAACTCTACAATGAAATGTCTGAAAATAATATTTAAATATGAGAATCAATTCTTTTTTCGTCCATTTTCCTGACGTCTTGCTTAATTCTGTTGATTTTCAAAAATTTGTGTATCTTTCCTTGCCATCCAACACCCAAATCCAAATTCAAGACGCACGTCTTCCAATGTAAACGCCTTTTCTGCTTCATTGCGTCTATGCCGATATCGATAGCAGACGCGCCCAGTGTAAAAAGGCTATTACTCTGAACTGTGCGCCAGCAAGTCGCAGCAATACATACGAAAGAAGAAGAATAAAAGTCATTAGAAAGTATTCCACAAACCGTCTCAATTATTGCTCAGTATATTGAAGAATCCTAATTGGTTATGGGCCCAGTCCACAAGTGTCTTAATCGCGTTTAAATTAATATTAATTAATTTATATTAATTTTAGCAAGCAAGGCACGAGGTCCGGCATGGAGGTTCCGTTAATATAGCTTGTCATTGATATAGCTTATCATTGCAGACGTTACGGGATGTCCCTTGGGCAAAATAAGCGGGTGCTGAGCATTAAACGGGAGCGATGAGATTCCGAGACGACCTCCAACTCGAAGTAAACCAGACGGATCGATGAACGAAGATAGCGAATGATGGAGCTAGACTTTCTGACTTGCCTTTTGCGTCTAATCTCCTTTATGTCCGACCATAAACTTGCCAGCTGAACGTGTCGAACAAGAAGATGCGTTCCTTGCTGAATGTCAAAAACCGTGAGTCCAGGATGCCTTAGACGATGAACGAATTTATGCATGTAGGCGAATGTGCGCTGCATGCCAAAGAAAAAGTTTGCAAATTTGCATCCGGACGTGAGACCGATATGTGAAGACGCGATTATCAATAAACGTTTGCGAAGCTCAATGGTCAGAGTTTCAGAAACGGGAGATACAGGCCTGTAGTGAACCCATGCATGTACATACATATGTAACACTCTGTGATATATATAAATACATATATAAGCGCGTACATATGAGCAGTGACATAAACAACTTATGTTTATGTTACACATTCCTTTTGCACAGCAACGATCTAAGACTTGAACGCAGATCGGTCAGCTACCAAAACTGCTGGGCAGGCATTTATCCGAACTCAGGCAGAACCCAAACGCCCTAACACTGAGGCGATGGGTCTCTCTCTCAAAAGCTCCTTAACGCTGATCTTGCATTCCCATTAGACTCAGGCAGAGACCACGCGCACTACTACTTATGCGGTGGTACTCTTTTTATATAATGCATGGGAGAACTCTCGCTTTCCGTTATACATAAGAACGATTGTACCCTAGGATAAGAACAAAAAGATATTCAATAAACATTCTGAATTAAGGCACCAAGCTGAGCGGTATTGTTTCGCTAATCTGTAACATAACATGGCGACCGTGACAAATTCGACACTGCTCGATTAAAACAACTTAATAATTTTAACATCTTAATCAAATCATATTAAAGGCTGTGGCCATGCCAAAGGAACAGTTAAATTGTGTGATTGCATTATTGTGTTCCGTGCTATGGTGTTACTGCTGCATAAATACAATGATGAACAACTGGCCCAACTGGAACAACTGGAACAACAAGGACAGTGATGAACAACTGGCCCAACTGGAATAATAAGGACAGAAACAGCAAAGAAATATCTGAGTGAGTACTGGGATGAGCACCCAAATTAAACTTAAACCCAGAAGAAGTGGTTTAAAAGATCGGATCAGAAAGAGAAACTCTGATATCGTTAAACTTCTGTATAAAAACGACAATCCCCCGAAGTGGAAAGTCGCAGTGAAGTTACACAGCGAACTCGAACACCTCGAGTCGCTATTAAAAAGTAAAAGCTCACCCTGTGCCACAACACAAAAACAAAATAGACAACTTATTAATCACCGTCCTGCCCCCAGAGCCATACCAAAACAACAAAAGAAGTGCCCTGGAGACTGCCAAGGGCCACTTTACAGCCCGACGTGCAACAACACTTGCATATGGGTGTTGCCGAAACGGAAAGAGATGACCAGCGCCGGCACCCCATCAGACTGTGCGATGACCAGCTCCAGCACCCAATCCAACTAGCCTGTGCGAAGACACAGCACCGGCACCGCCAGGGCGACAAGCTGGGCCACGGACCGATAGCGTTACAGAGAACGCCCATCAAAATAATATTAAATACCATTAAAACAATATAAATAAATTGAATTTTTTTAATACCCGACGACAATTGAGTCGACCGGTAAAATAGATTGGCCTGCAAAGCCATTCGCCTAGGTAGGACTAGGCCTAGGTACAAATGTAATGATAATAGGTGTTGTGAATTGTTTATGTTTTACGTTAACACTTTAAGTTTGATTTGAAACCGATAAATATCGATTATAATAATGTGACCACTTTATGAATATTTTAGTTTTTAAGAAGTCTGTTAAGTGGACATCCCTAAAAAAGGGGAATAAAGTTGAAGTCGAAAATAAAGAGAAATAAAAATTGGTCGATCGAGCCGGATATATTATATATATATATATGAATATAAATTCATTCAACAGGTACGACCCAACATGAAATGGTCGATCGAGCCGGATATTTATATTCATTCAACAGGTACGACCCAACATTAAATGGTCCTTCGAAGCCAACAGAACGGCACATGGAAAATACAGAAGCTATTTCCCAACCAGAATTTCATCAGCATAAGTGTATGTACCCTGACGCGGAGACACACACAGACAAGCCCTGCTGGAAATTTCAGTAGCATCTGAAGTGAGTGTACCCTGACACGAGTACACAAGCAAACACTTTAAACACTTTAAGGTGTGTGTATGTAAGGCCGAGTACAGTTCCTGATAACTTGGACATACCACACTGCGACATAAACCCTTTGGTGTACGAATTAAGGCGTGTGTATGTAAGGCCGAGTACAGTTCCTGATAACTTGGACATACCACACTGCGACATATTCATATGTGTGCATACATTTAGAAGACAGCGAACATGCCACAAATACGTAGTGGAAAGACAACGTCAAAAAAAGCAAAATCTGATGACAGCAAAGAAAATATTTCCAGTTCAATTAATCTTGGAAACGCCTCCCAGCTTGAGCAAACTGTGGTGCAGGCATCGACTCCTTATCCAGCAGCAAAAAAGAAAGTACCAACGGAGAAAACAGTGCACTCACAAAAGTCAACGAGGGCCCAGAAGCTACAAATTGAAATGGAACATTTTAGGCGGCAGCAAGAGATTATGCAACAACGTGCGTTACTGGATTACAAAGAGAAACAAGATCAGATGCAGCGACAATTCGAGATAGCGCAACTGGAGGATGACAACGACGAACAAGATGGCAGCCAAGATCCTGATGCTGAAAACGACGAAGAGCAAGCGGCAAGTAGAACACGAGAGTGGGTTAAAAGACAGCCTAATCAATTATTTTCTGACAATGGTGATGTAGGAGAAAGCCAAGAAAATATGGGTAATACAAATTTAATGCAGACATTCATGGCTAGACAAACTGTTTCACAAGAGTTACCTTTTTTTTCTGGAAATCCACTTGAATGGCCGATATTTATTCTGAGTTTCAAAACAGCAATGAAATCTGTAAGTTTTCTAACTATGAAAATATAAATCGGTTGAGAAAGGCACTATCTGGGCGTGCAAAAGAATCCGTTCAATCACTTTTGTTATTACCAAGTAATGTACCAGTTATTATTGATTTCTTAAAAGAAAGATTTGGAGATCCAACCCACATTATTAGACATTTGATTGAGCAAATCAAAAATTACCCTCCGGTTAAAGAAGATAAAACTGAAAGGCTTATTAGTTTATATGACACCCTTACTAATCTGATACATACATTATTGACATTTGAAGAATTGGATCATATTCGCAATCCACTTTTGTTTGACGACATTTTGGAAAAACTGCCATTATCTCAGCGTCTTGCCTTTATGCAATTTTACCAAGATACAAAAAATAATGAACCGAAAATAATAGTTTTTCACAAATGGCTCGGTAAGAAAGTTAAAGCAGCGCAGCTGTTAGGGTTTGGGCAGAGTAAAACAAAAGAAACAACTCTGACTGTTTCAAATCAATTAACATATGACAAAAAGGACAAGTCTCAATATTGTAACTTTTGCAAACAAACTAACCATTATGTATCAACATGCGTTAAATTTAAATCATTAGATATTGACCATCGATGGGAACATGTTAGTAAAAATCGATTATGTATATCATGTCTTTGCAAAAATCATATAATGAAAAATTGCAAGCGAAAGAAACCATGCCAAATTGATAATTGTACCAAAACACACAACACATTATCACATAAGAATAGACTGCCAAATCAATATTGTGACAATTCTCAGGGTTTTACAGAACCAAAGATAGAAACAGAAATTAATTATAACATAAATTATGATAACCACAAAGTTCTTCTAAAGGTAGTACCCAATTCGATTATTGGTCCAAAAAAGACAATCGAGACATTTGCGCTTTTTGATGAAGCTTCCACTGTGTCTCTTTTGGATCAAGATCTCGCTGACGAATTGGGATTAGATGGTCCTATTAGACCATTGAAAATGCAGTGGACGAATAATGAGCTGAACGTGTCGAACAAGAAGATGCGTTCCTTGCTGAATGTCAAAAACCGTGAGTCCAGGATGCCTTAGACGATGAACGAATTTATGCATGTAGGCGAATGTGCGCTGCATGCCAAAGAAAAAGTTTGCAAATTTGCATCCGGACGTGAGACCGATATGTGAAGACGCGATTATCAATAAACGTTTGCGAAGCTCAATGGTCAGAGTTTCAGAAACGGGAGATACAGGCCTGTAGTGAACCCATGCATGTACATACATATGTAACCCTCTGTGATATATATAAATACATATATAAGCGCGTACATATGAGCAGTGACATAAACCACTTATGTTTATGTTACACATTCCTTTTGCACAGATCGGTCAGCTACCAAAACTGCTGGGCAGGCATTTATCCGAACTCAGGCAGAACCCAAACGCCCTAACACTGAGGCGATGGGTCTCTCTCTCAAAAGCTCCTTAACGCTGATCTTGCATTCCCATTAGACTCAGGCAGAGACCACGCGCACTAATACTTATGCGGTGGTACTCTTTTTATATAATGCATGGGAGAACTCTCGCTCTCCGTTATACATAAGAACGATTGTACCCTAGGATAAGAACAAAAAGATATTCAATAAACATTCTGAATTAAGGCACCAAGCTGAGCGGTATTGTTTCGCTAATCTGTAACATAACATGGCGACCGTGACAAATTCGACACTGCTCGATTAAAACAACTTAATAATTTTAATATCTTAATCAAATCATATTAAAGGCTGTGGCCATGCCAAAGGAACAGTTAAATTGTGTGATTGCATTATTGTGTTCCGTGCTATGGTGTTACTGCTGCATAAATACAATGATGAACAACTGGCCCAACTGGAACAACTGGAACAACAAGGACAGTGATGAACAACTGGCCCAACTGGAATAATAAGGACAGAAACAGCAAAGAAATATCTGAGTGAGTACAGGGATGAGCACCCAAATTAAACTTAAACCCAGATGAAGTGGTTTAAAAGATCGGATCCGAAAGAGAAACTCTGATATCGTTAAACTTCTGTATAAAAACGACAATCCCCCGAAGTGAAAAGTCGCAGTGAAGTTACACAGCGAACTCGAACACCTCGAGTCGCTATTAAAAAGTAAAAGCTCACCCTGTGCCACAACACAAAAACAAAATAGACAACTTATTAATCACCGTCCTGCCCCCAGAGCCATACCAAAACAACAAAAGAAGTGCCCTGGAGACTGCCAAGGGCCACTTTACAGCCCGACGTGCAACAACACTTGCATATGGGTGTTGCCGAAACGGAAAGAGATGACCAGCGCCGGCACCCCATCAGACTGTGAGATGACCAGCTCCAGCACCCAATCCAACTAGCCTGTGCGAAGACACAGCACCGGCACCGCCAGGGCGACAAGCTGGGCCACGGACCGATAGCGTTACAGAGAACGCCCATCAAAATAATATTAAATACCATTAAAACAATATAAATAAATTGAATTTTTTTAATACCCGACGACAATTGAGTCGACCGGTAAAATAGATTGGCCTGCAAAGCCATTCGCCTAGGTAGGACTAGGCCTAGGTACAAATGTAATGATAATAGGTGTTGTGAATTGTTTATGTTTTACGTTAACACTTTAAGTTTGATTTGAAACCGATAAATATCGGTCGATCGAGCCGGATATATAATATATATATATATATGAATATAAATTCATTCAACAGGTACGACCCAACATTAAATGGTCGATCGAGCCGGATATTTATATTCATTCAACAGGTACGACCCAACATTAAATGGTCCTTCGAAGCCAACAGAACGGCACATGGAAAATACAGAAGCTATTTCTCAACCAGAATTTAATCAGCATAAGTGTATGTACCCCTGACGCGGAGACACACACAGACAAGCCCTGCTGGAAATTTCAGTAGCATCTGAACTGAGTGTACCCTGACACGAGTACACAAGCAAACACTTTGGTGTACGAATTAAGGTGTGTGTATGTAAGGCCGAGTACAGTTCCTGATAACTTGGACATACCACACTGCGACATAAACCCTTTGGTGTACGAATTAAGGTGTGTGTATGTAAGGCCGAGTACAGTTCCTGATAACTTGGACATACCACACTGCGACATATTCATATGTGTGTGCGCTGGCGCTGGCGGGGCAAACGCTCTGTGGGCATTCCAGCCACACCACTGTTAGCAATCCAGCTACGCAAGCTGTTGCCCTCGCTCTCGCTCTCACGCTTAGGAGCTTTTTTCCCCCGGTAACGCGCTCTCGAGCGCATATTCACCACGCTTGCGCTACCGCCCACGCTCACGATCACGCTCCCGCTCTCGCCTCCGACAGCCCTCGGCAGCTTGAGTACCACCGAGCTTCAATGCGCTTCTTCACCCACACGCAAACGGCCGGTTTTGCACGCGATACAAATACATATATATATAAGCCCAGAACAACACCGAAATATATACGAGAAAAAATTGGAACTGCCTAACGTCTTTAATTTGGGATTCTGAACGGTGGAACTGCGAAAGCCCCTACTCTCAATCATTGGTCCTTCGAGCCGGATTTACTTCGCCTTCCCCAACCATATCCAGCCTTCGAGCACGGCATAGCCTTCACCACTCCAGGATCCCAAGATAAGTTCAATTTTCGTGTGCCACAAATCCCTTCCATTTGCGATTTGTGTTCCAAAATTCCGAAAAGTCCGAGTTCCGCGATATAAGTACATATATATATTCTTATATATGTACTTATTTCTTCATTCTGTGCCATCCGTTATCCGTTTCTTCTTTTTTCGACACCGCAATATTATCGGCAATTCCGGTCGTTCTCCCTTCGTTCATCTCCAACTACCAGTGATACGGTAGTTCTTCAATTCCTTGTGTCTGTCCATTACTTGCGGACAAATTAAATAACTAAAAATTAATTAAAAAAGTGCATTCCGAGCATATGTATGTACGTTCATTCCAGCCCATAAGAGCGGCGTACATACACACACATCTACATCCGTGTCTCTACAGGTGCATTCCAGCACGACCCACCTCAATAAAATATACTTTGGCACACTCCCAAGTGCAACTACAATCACATCAAGTGATACCAAACCTATAAACACATATATATTTATTTCCATACATTCATACATTTATTCCCATAGTTGGCCGCAATATATTGCCAGCTATATACATAACATACATAATTCCATACCATAAAAATACCACTCCCCGTAGAAAAATACCGCGCTCCATACACTACATACATACTCCGCGCAAGTGCCAATTTTAATATAAAATTCGCGATTCCGTACAATTCGTACACTCTAGCCACTTTTCACGATCGCTACCCCAACTCCAACATCCTCCACTTTCCAAATAAATTACTCGCGACCAAGGCACGGCGCACTTATAGTAATTATTTGGCAATTTCCACTGCCAATTGGCAAATTGGTGTTTCGGTCCTTTGTTGTTGTTTTTTTGTTCCGTGCATCAGAGGTGGCGCAATCCAAAAATATCGGTATCGTAACCGAGTCTTGCGTTCGACCGAAAATAAATTAATAAAAAATAAAAATACAATTTCCAAACAAACACACCGACACTACAAGAAATAAATTAAACGATCCAAGATTTCTTATTTAAACCGTTTCGTCCTCCTTTTTCCGATATTTTCTGTTTTCCTTCGGTATTTCTCCCGATAGTTCTCCAGCGCCCACTCCGCAGTCATATTCTTGACTGTAGCTTCCGGTAACGCTTACGGCGACTAGGTTTATCTGCACTTTGTCGATCCAAACCAACATCAAGAGCAAACTATCGCCCATTCCAATCAACTATCGAGGATATAAATGCCATTCCGTCCGCCGTCCATCCACAAATAACCCAGTTCTGATCACGACTGCCAAAATCAGTGTAACCGGTCCTCTCCTCGGCTCAGCGCAATATAAGTCACTCATTGTTTGAGAAATTTCACTTCACCGTGATCTCAAACAATCCGAGTCGACCCGACTATTGTTTTCCAACAAGCTCGAGGCCTTTTTCCTGACAGCCTTCCATAAGTGGGTTATATTTGTTTCCTGGCGTCTTTCTGTTGGAATTCCACTCAGATCAGTCTTCTGTCCCTCCAGGACTTCCAAATCCGATTTTCTGTGCGTGTGTGAGTTCGGAATATGCCAACAGGTCACAAGGACGGCAACCAGCTTCTGCCTGTGACCTCTTCCAACCGGCTACGCACCTCGTCCGCCTCCGGAACTACGCCTACTCAGAGAATCAAGGCACCCCTCACTCCGAGAGCAGCCAGTAGCAGCCCTGCGGCAAGGACCAAATCGGTTCTGTTCCCGTCTCCTGTCACTCTTAAGGTTCCAGCTGTGACCAAACAAGATCCGAAGGGCTCCTTCGTCAGCAGCCCCGTCAGCTCTCGCCACTGCATCACAATGGCTCAATCCGCCACCTCAGTCGCTCGGACCAAATTGGCCGCCGCTATTGGCCGACTGTCGATGACTGACGAGGAGCCAGAAATCCAAGCGGACATCCGTGACACATACGGTGAATGCTATGGGTGTTTGAGCAGTGCCTCAGTGACCTCAATGTCCAACTGGCCACATCCACAGTTCTTCCTCCTTCACAGCCAGTCCAACAGGGCGGCTGTCGACTGCCTCCCGTCAATATTGAGGCATTCACAGGGGACTACGTCCGCTGGCCCACATTCCGGGATCTGTTCACTGCGGTCGTGATCAACAATCCTAGATTGTCTCCGGTAGAGAGGCTGTATTACCTCACCGAGAAGACCCGGGGCGATCCGAAGGCCATCGTAGAGAAATCCCCCTCACTAATGACGGTTTCGAGTCCGCATGGTCGGCTCTCCGCAGCCGATATGAAAATAATCGGCTTCTGGTTACCAACCAGATAAACATCCTCCTCTTCTTGCCCCGCGTAACTTCCGAGTGCAGTCGGGCTTTGAAGGATCTACAAAGTACTATGCAGGGGGTCTTAAATGCACTAGCTGTCTCCAACGTCTGTACCGACAATTGGGATAGTCTCCTAGTGACCATCTGCGCTTCCAAATTGCCAAAGTTAAGCCGGGCGTTATGGGAAGCGTCCGTAACGGACAAAAAAGAGGTGCCGCCCTGGAAGGAAATCGACTCTTTCCTGACTCATCGATACCTAACGCTAGAGGCTATCGAGAACGACCCCTCCACTTCCCAAGGCGCTCCGAATCCGGCACCAGGCAAAGGCAATCAGAATCCGCCATCCTCCCAAAGCCAGTCCAATCCGTTCCGTTCCCAAGGCAGTCCTGTTCCAAGGACAGCGCACTCGTTCCAAAGCCACGTGAATCCGAGCAAGAGCACGTGTGATCTCTGTACCAAGGAGAATCACCCAATCCGACTATGTCCTAATTTCCTACAAATGACCGTGGATATCCGCTCCAACTGCATAAAGCAAAAGCAGCTCTGCTTAAATTGCTTCGCAAGAGGCCATCAGCTTCGCGACTGCTCAAGCTCCCACAATTGCAACACTTGTGGAGGACGACACCACACGCTTCTGCATCGTGACAATCCAGCTTCCAGCGAGTCACATTCCACATCCGTACCCAATTCTACATCCGTACCCAATTCGACAGCTTGGCCAGACGTCAATCGACCAGTACCTTCCGCAGAAAATTCAAGTTCTTCCGAACCTCATCCTAACGTTCAGACGTATTTCGCATCCGGCACAAGCTCTGTCCTTCTAGGCACGGCAATTATTAATATTTGCCACCTTGGGAAAAATTTCCGCGCCCGCGCTCTGATCGACTCGGGCTCCGAGGCAACGTTCATTACGGAACGCCTTTTCAACACGATTCAATTGCCATTCCAACGTATTCAGACACAGATCTCCAGCTTCAATCAGACAGTATCCGCTCATTCCGATAAGCTCTATCAAGTTTCCATGCGCTCCCCAACAAGGCCGGGTTTACAATTAAACGCTTCGGCCTATGTTATCCCGGAATTGGCAAGGAATCTTCCGTTGCATCCTATGTCGCCAAGTTTATTGAAAGATCTGCCGAGTCTTCCATTGTCGGATCCTACATTCTTCGAGAGCTCACCAATCGATGTGATTGGAGCCGATATCCTACCATCGGTCATGCTGAGCGGCTTACAGCCCAACATATGTGGCTCTCTTCTCGGCCAAGAAACCATTTTCGGATGGGTGCTCACTGGTCCCGTGTCCGATACGGCGTGCCATCAAGTTGCATCCTTTTCTTGTCAAGTTTCCAGAGAAGCTTCCAATGTCCCAAATGTGCCCGTAATCCGTTCCAAGCTCACTTCTAATGCTTTTTCGACTTTTTCATTTCGCCCTAGCCTTCCACATACAGACATGGCTGCTCGATCCCGTTTCGACCGCACCGTGGAGAGCAAACGTTCCCGAGGTACTAAGTCTTACCAATGCCGAGTCTGCTTTGAAATCCATCCTCTACGGAAATGCCGCCGCTTTCTCCGCCTGGATTCCGAAAGGAGGCTCCAAGCTGTCCTCCACTTCAGCTACTGCACCGCTCACCGACACTCCGGCCACGATTGCCGAAGCGGTGATCGGTGTAAGGTGTGTAACCGGAGCCACCACACGTTACTCCACCTTCCCGAGTCTCGGCGCCCATCTGGCTCCTCTGCGGCACCGCCGCCTTCATCTTCAGCGTACAGCGTCGATGTGCGCCCTCGTCTTCCTGTCAGCCGCCCCGGCAAAGGAATTCCGAATCCAGCAGCAACCTCCTTGGTTCCAAATCGGAGCATATAGAGTCTTTGCAATCCTGCAAGGAGGGGGGAGAATGTTTAGAGTGAGGACGGCGCTAGCGGGGCAACAGCTCTGTGGGCATTCCAGCCACACCACTGTTAGCAATCCAGCTACGCAAGCTGTTGCCCTCGCTCTCGCTCTCACGCTTAGGAGCTTTTTTCCCCCGGTGACGCGCTCTCGAGCGCATATTCACCACGCTTGCGCTTCCGCCCACGCTCACGATCACGCTCCCGCTCTCGCCTCCGACAGCCCTCGGCAGCTTGAGTACCACCGAGCTTCAATGCGCTTCTTCACCCACAAGCAAACGGCCGGTTTTGCACGCGATACAAATACATATATATATAAGCCAGAACAACCCCGAAATATATACGAGAAGAAATTGGAACTGCCTAACGTCTTTAATTTGGGATTCTGAACGGTGGAACTTCGAAAGCCTCTTCGCTCAATCAGTGTGCATACATTTAGAAGACAGCGAACATGCCACAAATACGTAGTGGAAAGACAACGTCAAAAAAAGCAAAATCTGATGACAGCAAAGAAAATATGTCCAGTTCAATTAATCTTGGAAACGCCTCCCAGCTTGAGCAAACTGTGGTGCAGGCATCGACTCCTTATCCAGCAGCAAAAAAGAAAGTACCAACGGAGAAAACAGTGCACTCACAAAAGTCAACGAGGGCCCAGAAGCTACAAATTGAAATGGAACATTTTAGGCGGCAGCAAGAGATTATGCAACAACGTGCGTTACTGGATTACAAAGAGAAACAAGATCAGATGCAGCGACAATTCGAGATAGCGCAACTGGAGGATGACAACGACGAACAAGATGGCAGCCAAGATCCTGATGCTGAAAACGACGAAGAGCAAGCGGCAAGTAGAACACGAGAGTGGGTTAAAAGACAGCCTAATCAATTATTTTCTGACAATGGTGATGTAGGAGAAAGCCAAGAAAATATGGGTAATACAAATTTAATGCAGACATTCATGGCTAGACAAACTGTTTCACAAGAGTTACCTTTTTTTTCTGGAAATCCACTTGAATGGCCGATATTTATTCTGAGTTTCAAAACAGCAATGAAATCTGTAAGTTTTCTAACTATGAAAATATAAATCGGTTGAGAAAGGCACTATCTGGGCGTGCAAAAGAATCCGTTCAATCACTTTTGTTATTACCAAGTAATGTACCAGTTATTATTGATTTCTTAAAAGAAAGATTTGGAGATCCAACCCACATTATTAGACATTTGATTGAGCAAATCAAAAATTACCCTCCGGTTAAAGAAGATAAAACTGAAAGGCTTATTAGTTTATATGACACCCTTACTAATCTGATACATACATTATTGACATTTGAAGAATTGGATCATATTCGCAATCCACTTTTGTTTGACGACATTTTGGAAAAACTGCCATTATCTCAGCGTCTTGCCTTTATGCAATTTTACCAAGATACAAAAAATAATGAACCGAAAATAATAGTTTTTCACAAATGGCTCGGTAAGAAAGTTAAAGCAGCGCAGCTGTTAGGGTTTGGGCAGAGTAAAACAAAAGAAACAACTCTGACTGTTTCAAATCAATTAACATATGACAAAAAGGACAAGTCTCAATATTGTAACTTTTGCAAACAAACTAACCATTATGTATCAACATGCGTTAAATTTAAATCATTAGATATTGACCATCGATGGGAACATGTTAGTAAAAATCGATTATGTATATCATGTCTTTGCAAAAATCATATAATGAAAAATTGCAAGCGAAAGAAACCATGCCAAATTGATAATTGTACCAAAACACACAACACATTATCACATAAGAATAGACTGCCAAATCAATATTGTGACAATTCTCAGGGTTTTACAGAACCAAAGATAGAAACAGAAATTAATTATAACATAAATTATGATAACCACAAAGTTCTTCTAAAGGTAGTACCCAATTCGATTATTGGTCCAAAAAAGACAATCGAGACATTTGCGCTTTTGGATGAAGCTTCCACTGTGTCTCTTTTGGATCAAGATCTCGCTGACGAATTGGGATTAGATGGTCCTATTAGACCATTGAAAATGCAGTGGACGAATAATGAGCTGAACGTGTCGAACAAGAAGATGCGTTCCTTGCTGAATGTCAAAAACCGTGAGTCCAGGATGCCTTAGACGATGAACGAATTTATGCATGTAGGCGAATGTGCGCTGCATGCCAAAGAAAAAGTTTGCAAATTTGCATCCGGACATGAGACCGATATGTGAAGACGCGATTATCAATAAACGTTTGCGAAGCTCAATGGTCAGAGTTTCAGAAACGGGAGATACAGGCCTGTAGTGAACCCATGCATGTACATACATATGTAACCCTCTGTGATATATATAAATACATATATAAGCGCGTACATATGAGCAGTGACATAAACCACTTATGTTTATGTTACACATTCCTTTT
The DNA here is from genome assembly GCF_018151105.1 of Drosophila obscura. Lineage (NCBI taxonomy): Eukaryota > Metazoa > Arthropoda > Insecta > Diptera > Drosophilidae > Drosophila > Drosophila obscura. The sequence goes on along the minus strand of NW_024542768.1, from coordinate 61,529 downwards.
TGCACAGATCGGTCAGCTACCAAAACTGCTGGGCAGGCATTTATCCGAACTCAGGCAGAACCCAAACGCCCTAACACTGAGGCGATGGGTCTCTCTCTCAAAAGCTCCTTAACGCTGATCTTGCATTCCCATTAGACTCAGGCAGAGACCACGCGCACTAATACTTATGCGGTGGTACTCTTTTTATATAATGCATGGGAGAACTCTCGCTCTCCGTTATACATAAAAACGATTGTACCCTAGGATAAGAACAAAAAGATATTCAATAAACATTCTGAATTAAGGCACCAAGCTGAGCGGTATTGTTTCGCTAATCTGTAACATAACATGGCGACCGTGACAAATTCGACACTGCTCGATTAAAACAACTTAATAATTTTAATATCTTAATCAAATCATATTAAAGGCTGTGGCCATGCCAAAGGAACAGTTAAATTGTGTGATTGCATTATTGTGTTCCGTGCTATGGTGTTACTGCTGCATAAATACAATGATGAACAACTGGCCCAACTGGAACAACTGGAACAACAAGGACAGTGATGAACAACTGTCCCAACTGGAATAATAAGGACAGAAACAGCAAAGAAATATCTGAGTGAGTACAGGGATGAGCACCCAAATTAAACTTAAACCCAGATGAAGTGGTTTAAAAGATCGGATCCGAAAGAGAAACTCTGATATCGTTAAACTTCTGTATAAAAACGACAATCCCCCGAAGTGGAAAGTCGCAGTGAAGTTACACAGCGAACTCGAACACCTCGAGTCGCTATTAAAAAGTAAAAGCTCACCCTGTGCCACAACACAAAAACAAAATAGACAACTTATTAATCACCGTCCTGCCCCCAGAGCCATACCAAAACAACAAAAGAAGTGCCCTGGAGACTGCCAAGGGCCACTTTACACCCCGACGTGCAACAACACTTGCATATGGGTGTTGCCGAAACGGAAAGAGATGACCAGCGCCGGCACCCCATCAGACTGTGAGATGACCAGCTCCAGCACCCAATCCAACTAGCCTGTGCGAAGACACAGCACCGGCACCGCCAGGGCGACAAGCTGGGCCACGGACCGATAGCGTTACAGAGAACGCCCATCAAAATAATATTAAATACCATTAAAACAATATAAATAAATTGAATTTTTTTAATACCCGACGACAATTGAGTCGACCGGTAAAATAGATTGGCCTGCAAAGCCATTCGCCTGCCAGGTAGGACTAGAGGTACAAATGTAATGATAATAGGTGTTGTGAATTGTTTATGTTTTACGTTAACACTTTAAGTTTGATTTGAAACCGATAAATATCGGTCGATCGAGCCGGATATATAATATATATATATATATGAATATAAATTCATTCAACAGGTACGACCCAACATTAAATGGTCGATCGAGCCGGATATTTATATTCATTCAACAGGTACGACCCAACATTAAATGGTCCTTCGAAGCCAACAGAACGGCACATGGAAAATACAGAAGCTATTTCTCAACCAGAATTTAATCAGCATAAGTGTATGTACCCTGACGCGGAGACACACACAGACAAGCCCTGCTGGAAATTTCAGTAGCATCTGAACTGAGTGTACCCTGACACGAGTACACAAGCAAACACTTTGGTGTACGAATTAAGGTGTGTGTATGTAAGGCCGAGTACAGTTCCTGATAACTTGGACATACCACACTGCGACATAAACCCTTTGGTGTACGAATTAAGGTGTGTGTATGTAAGGCCGAGTACAGTTCCTGATAACTTGGACATACCACACTGCGACATATTCATATGTGTGTGCGCTGGCGCTGGCGGGGCAAACGCTCTGTGGGCATTCCAGCCACACCACTGTTAGCAATCCAGCTACGCAAGCTGTTGCCCTCGCTCTCGCTCTCACGCTTAGGAGCTTTTTTCCCCCGGTAACGCGCTCTCGAGCGCATATTCACCACGCTTGCGCTACCGCCCACGCTCACGATCACGCTCCCGCTCTCGCCTCCGACAGCCCTCGGCAGCTTGAGTACCACCGAGCTTCAATGCGCTTCTTCACCCACACGCAAACGGCCGGTTTTGCACGCGATACAAATACATATATATATAAGCCCAGAACAACACCGAAATATATACGAGAAAAAATTGGAACTGCCTAACGTCTTTAATTTGGGATTCTGAACGGTGGAACTGCGAAAGCCCCTACTCTCAATCATTGGTCCTTCGAGCCGGATTTACTTCGCCTTCCCCAACCATATCCAGCCTTCGAGCACGGCATAGCCTTCACCACTCCAGGATCCCAAGATAAGTTCAATTTTCGTGTGCCACAAATCCCTTCCATTTGCGATTTGTGTTCCAAAATTCCGAAAAGTCCCAAGTTCCGCGATATAAGTACATATATATATTCTTATATATGTACTTATTTCTTCATTCTGTGCCATCCGTTATCCGTTTCTTCTTTTTTCGACACCGCAATATTATCGGCAATTCCGGTCGTTCTCCCTTCCGTTCATCTCCAACTACCAGTGATACGGTAGTTCTTCAATTCCTTGTGTCTGTCCATTACTTGCGGACAAATTAAATAACTAAAAATTAATTAAAAAAGTGCATTCCGAGCATATGTATGTACGTTCATTCCAGCCCATAAGAGCGGCGTACATACACACACATCTACATCCGTGTCTCTACAGGTGCATTCCAGCACGACCCACCTCAATAAAATATACTTTGGCACACTCCGAGTGCAACTACAATCACATCAAGTGATACCAAACCTATAAACACATATATATTTATTTCCATACATTCATACATTTATTCCCCATAGTTGGCCGCAATATATTGCCAGCTATATACATAACATACATAATTCCATACCATAAAAATACCACTCCCGTAGAAAAATACCGCGCTCCATACACTACATACATACTCCGCGCAAGTGCCAATTTTAATATAAAATTCGCGATTCCGTACAATTCGTACACTCTAGCCACTTTTCACGATCGCTACCCCAACTCCAACATCCTCCACTTTCCAAATAAATTACTCGCGACCAAGGCACGGCGCACTTATAGTAATTATTTGGCAATTTCCACTGCCAATTGGCAAATTGGTGTTTCGGTCCTTTGTTGTTGTTTTTTTGTTCCGTGCATCAGAGGTGGCGCAATCCAAAAATATCGGTATCGTAACCGAGTCTTGCGTTCGACCGAAAATAAATTAATAAAAAATAAAAATACAATTTCCAAACAAACACACCGACACTACAAGAAATAAATTAAACGATCCAAGATTTCTTATTTAAACCGTTTCGTCCTCCTATTTCCGATATTTTCTGTTTTCCTTCGGTATTTCTCCCGATAGTTCTCCAGCGCCCACTCCGCAGTCATATTCTTGACTGTAGCTTCCGGTAACGCTTACGGCGACTAGGTTTATCTGCACTTTGTCGATCCAAACCGACATCAAGAGCAAACTATCGCCCATTCCAATCAACTATCGAGGATATAAATGCCATTCCGTCCGCCGTCCATCCACAAATAACCCAGTTCTGATCACGACTGCCAAAATCAGTGTAACCGGTCCTCTCCTCGGCTCAGCGCAATATAAGTCACTCATTGTTTGAGAAATTTCACTTCACCGTGATCTCAAACAATCCGAGTCGACCCGACTATTGTTTTCCAACAAGCTCGAGGCCTTTTTCCTGACAGCCTTCCATAAGTGGGTTATATTTGTTTCCTGGCGTCTTTCTGTTGGAATTCCACTCAGATCAGTCTTCTGTCCCTCCAGGACTTCCAAATCCGATTTTCTGTGCGTGTGTGAGTTCGGAATATGCCAACAGGTCACAAGGACGGCAACCAGCTTCTGCCTGTGACCTCTTCCAACCAGCTACGCACCTCGTCCGCCTCCGGAACTACGCCTACTCAGAGAATCAAGGCACCCCTCACTCCGAGAGCAGCCAGTAGCAGCCCTGCGGCAAGGACCAAATCGGTTCTGTTCCCGTCTCCTGTCACTCTTAAGGTTCCAGCTGTGACCAAACAAGATCCGAAGGGCTCCTTCGTCAGCAGCCCCGTCAGCTCTCGCCACTGCATCACAATGGCTCAATCCGCCACCTCAGTCGCTCGGACCAAATTGGCCGCCGCTATTGGCCGACTGTCGATGACTGACGAGGAGCCAGAAATCCAAGCGGACATCCGTGACACATACGGTGAATGCTATGGGGTATTTGAGCAGTGCCTCAGTGACCTCAATGTCCAACTGGCCACATCCACAGTTCTTCCTCCTTCACAGCCAGTCCAACAGGGCGGCTGTCGACTGCCTCCCCGTCAATATTGAGGCATTCACAGGGGACTACGTCCGCTGGCCCACATTCCGGGATCTGTTCACTGCGGTCGTGATCAACAATCCTAGATTGTCTCCGGTAGAGAGGCTGTATTACCTCACCGAGAAGACCCGGGGCGATCCGAAGGCCATCGTAGAGAAATCCCCCCTCACTAATGACGGTTTCGAGTCCGCATGGTCGGCTCTCCGCAGCCGATATGAAAATAATCGGCTTCTGGTTACCAACCAGATAAACATCCTCCTCTTCTTGCCCCGCGTAACTTCCGAGTGCAGTCGGGCTTTGAAGGATCTACAAAGTACTATGCAGGGGGTCTTAAATGCACTAGCTGTCTCCAACGTCTGTACCGACAATTGGGATAGTCTCCTAGTGACCATCTGCGCTTCCAAATTGCCAAAGTTAAGCCGGGCGTTATGGGAAGCGTCCGTAACGGACAAAAAAGAGGTGCCGCCCTGGAAGGAAATCGACTCTTTCCTGACTCATCGATACCTAACGCTAGAGGCTATCGAGAACGACCCCTTCCACTTCCCAAGGCGCTCCGAATCCGGCACCAGGCAAAGGCAATCAGAATCCGCCATCCTCCCAAAGCCAGTCCAATCCGTTCCGTTCCCAAGGCAGTCCTGTTCCAAGGACAGCGCACTCGTTCCAAAGCCACGTGAATCCGAGCAAGAGCACGTGTGATCTCTGTACCAAGGAGAATCACCCAATCCGACTATGTCCTAATTTCCTACAAATGACCGTGGATATCCGCTCCAACTGCATAAAGCAAAAGCAGCTCTGCTTAAATTGCTTCGCAAGAGGCCATCAGCTTCGCGACTGCTCAAGCTCCCACAATTGCAACACTTGTGGAGGACGACACCACACGCTTCTGCATCGTGGCAATCCAGCTTCCAGCGAGTCACATTCCACATCCGTACCCAATTCTACATCCGTACCCAATTCGACAGCTTGGCCAGACGTCAATCGACCAGTACCTTCCGCAGAAAATTCAAGTTCTTCCGAACCTCATCCTAACGTTCAGACGTATTTCGCATCCGGCACAAGCTCTGTCCTTCTAGGCACGGCAATTATTAATATTTGCCACCTTGGGAAAAATTTCCGCGCCCGCGCTCTGATCGACTCGGGCTCCTAGGCAACGTTCATTACGGAACGCCTTTTCAACACGATTCAATTGCCATTCCAACGTATTCAGACACAGATCTCCAGCTTCAATCAGACAGTATCCGCTCATTCCGATAAGCTCTATCAAGTTTCCATGCGCTCCCCAACAAGGCCGGGTTTACAATTAAACGCTTCGGCCTATGTTATCCCGGAATTGGCAAGGAATCTTCCGTTGCATCCTATGTCGCCAAGTTTATTGAAAGATCTGCCGAGTCTTCCATTGTCGGATCCTACATTCTTCGAGAGCTCACCAATCGATGTCCTGATTGGAGCCGATATCCTACCATCGGTCATGCTGAGCGGCTTACAGCCCAACATATGTGGCTCTCTTCTCGGCCAAGAAACCATTTTCGGATGGGTGCTCACTGGTCCCGTGTCCGATACGGCGTGCCATCAAGTTGCATCCTTTTCTTGTCAAGTTTCCAGAGAAGCTTCCAATGTCCCAAATGTGCCCGTAATCCGTTCCAAGCTCACTTCTAATGCTTTTTCGACTTTTTCATTTCGCCCTAGCCTTCCACATACAGACATGGCTGCTCGATCCCGTTTCGACCGCACCGTGGAGAGCAAACGTTCCCGAGGTACTAAGTCTTACCAATGCCGAGTCTGCTTTGAAATCCATCCTCTACGGAAATGCCGCCGCTTTCTCCGCCTGGATTCCGAAAGGAGGCTCCAAGCTGTCCTCCACTTCAGCTACTGCACCGCTCACCGACACTCCGGCCACGATTGCCGAAGCGGTGATCGGTGTAAGGTGTGTAACCGGAGCCACCACACGTTACTCCACCTTCCCAAGTCTCGGCGCCCATCTGGCTCCTCTGCGGCACCGCCGCCTTCATCTTCAGCGTACAGCGTCGATGTGCGCCCTCGTCTTCCTGTCAGCCGCCCCGGCAAAGGAATTCCGAATCCAGCAGCAACCTCCTTGGTTCCAAATCGGAGCATATAGAGTCTTTGCAATCCTGCAAGGGGGGGGAGAATGTTTAGAGTGAGGACGGCGCTAGCGGGGCAACAGCTCTGTGGGCATTCCAGCCACACCCCTGTTAGCAATCCAGCTACGCAAGCTGTTGCCCTCGCTCTCGCTCTCACGCTTAGGAGCTTTTTTCCCCCGGTGACGCGCTCTCGAGCGCATATTCACCACGCTTGCGCTTCCGCCCACGCTCACGATCACGCTCCCGCTCTCGCCTCCGACAGCCCTCGGCAGCTTGAGTACCACCGAGCTTCAATGCGCTTCTTCACCCACAAGCAAACGGCCGGTTTTGCACGCGATACAAATACATATATATATAAGCCAGAACAACCCCGAAATATATACGAGAAGAAATTGGAACTGCCTAACGTCTTTAATTTGGGATTCTGAACGGTGGAACTTCGAAAGCCTCTTCGCTCAATCAGTGTGCATACATTTAGAAGACAGCGAACATGCCACAAATACGTAGTGGAAAGACAACGTCAAAAAAAGCAAAATCTGATGACAGCAAAGAAAATATGTCCAGTTCAATTAATCTTGGAAACGCCTCCCAGCTTGAGCAAACTGTGGTGCAGGCATCGACTCCTTATCCAGCAGCAAAAAAGAAAGTACCAACGGAGAAAACAGTGCACTCACAAAAGTCAACGAGGGCCCAGAAGCTACAAATTGAAATGGAACATTTTAGGCGGCAGCAAGAGATTATGCAACAACGTGCGTTACTGGATTACAAAGAGAAACAAGATCAGATGCAGCGACAATTCGAGATAGCGCAACTGGAGGATGACAACGACGAACAAGATGGCAGCCAAGATCCTGATGCTGAAAACGACGAAGAGCAAGCGGCAAGTAGAACACGAGAGTGGGTTAAAAGACAGCCTAATCAATTATTTTCTGACAATGGTGATGTAGGAGAAAGCCAAGAAAATATGGGTAATACAAATTTAATGCAGACATTCATGGCTAGACAAACTGTTTCACAAGAGTTACCTTTTTTTTCTGGAAATCCACTTGAATGGCCGATATTTATTCTGAGTTTCAAAACAGCAATGAAATCTGTAAGTTTTCTAACTATGAAAATATAAATCGGTTGAGAAAGGCACTATCTGGGCGTGCAAAAGAATCCGTTCAATCACTTTTGTTATTACCAAGTAATGTACCAGTTATTATTGATTTCTTAAAAGAAAGATTTGGAGATCCAACCCACATTATTAGACATTTGATTGAGCAAATCAAAAATTACCCTCCGGTTAAAGAAGATAAAACTGAAAGGCTTATTAGTTTATATGACACCCTTACTAATCTGATACATACATTATTGACATTTGAAGAATTGGATCATATTCGCAATCCACTTTTGTTTGACGACATTTTGGAAAAACTGCCATTATCTCAGCGTCTTGCCTTTATGCAATTTTACCAAGATACAAAAAATAATGAACCGAAAATAATAGTTTTTCACAAATGGCTCGGTAAGAAAGTTAAAGCAGCGCAGCTGTTAGGGTTTGGGCAGAGTAAAACAAAAGAAACAACTCTGACTGTTTCAAATCAATTAACATATGACAAAAAGGACAAGTCTCAATATTGTAACTTTTGCAAACAAACTAACCATTATGTATCAACATGCGTTAAATTTAAATCATTAGATATTGACCATCGATGGGAACATGTTAGTAAAAATCGATTATGTATATCATGTCTTTGCAAAAATCATATAATGAAAAATTGCAAGCGAAAGAAACCATGCCAAATTGATAATTGTACCAAAACACACAACACATTATCACATAAGAATAAACTGCCAAATCAATATTGTGACAATTCTCAGGGTTTTACAGAACCAAAGATAGAAACAGAAATTAATTATAACATAAATTATGATAACCACAAAGTTCTTCTAAAGGTAGTACCCATTTCGATTATTGGTCCAAAAAAGACAATCGAGACATTTGCGCTTTAGGATGAAGCTTCCACTGTGTCTCTTTTGGATCAAGATCTCGCTGACGAATTGGGATTAGATGGTCCTATTAGACCATTGAAAATGCAGTGGACGAATAATGAGCTGAACGTGTCGAACAAGAAGATGCGTTCCTTGCTGAATGTCAAAAACCGTGAGTCCAGGATGCCTTAGACGATGAACGAATTTATGCATGTAGGCGAATGTGCGCTGCATGCCAAAGAAAAAGTTTGCAAATTTGCATCCGGACGTGAGATCGACATGTGAAGACGCGATTATCAATAAACGTTTGCGAAGCTCAATGGTCAAAGTTTCAGAAACGGGAGATACAGGCCTGTAGTGAACCCATTCATGTACATACATATGTAACACTCTGTTATATATATAAATACATATATAAGCGCGTACATATGAGCAGTGACATAAACAACTTATGTTTATGTTACACATTCCTTTTGCACAGCAACGATCTAAGACTTGAACGCAGATCGGTCAGCTACCAAAACTGCTGGGCAGGCATTTACCCAAACTCAGGCAGAACCCAAACGCCCTAACACTGAGGCGATGGGTCTCTCTCTCAAAAGCTCCTTAACGCTGATCTTGCATTCCCATTAGACTCAGGCAGAGACCACGCGCACTAATACTTATGCGGTGGTACTCTATTCATATAATGCATTTTTTTTAAATTTATTTATTTATTGAAGACTATCAACTATCTGCTAACATAAATTATGATTAAAATTAAGGGGAAAAAAAGTGGATATAGGAAATAATTAAAAATTAGTGGATTGTAAGGACAGGTATATCTTACTGGCTATAATTTTAAGGGATAATTCAGGGGATAGGGTGTGATATAGATTATTATAATTAGAGCATAAGATTCGAAAAGGGTCGTGTTGAGCGTAATTAGACCTACAGAAGGGTAAACGAAACGGACGAAAGGTACGGGTAGGTCTAAGGGGAACAGAAAAGTCAAGCAGGCCAAGAAGTGCTTCTGAATCAACAAGCCCAACTAGGAGCTTGTGTACAAATATAACGCCGTTACAAATTCTGCGATGGCGCAAAGAAGGGAGGTCTAAAAGATGTAGCCTCGATTGATAAGGTGGCAAGATTCTACCCGATTCCCAGTTAAAATTACGTAAGCAAAAATTAAAAATTGTTTTTGGACCGACTCGAGAATGGACTGTTGCTCCTTGTACTGTGGACTCCACACACAAGAACAATATTCCAGAATCGGACGAACCAAGGAGACGTACAGTGTTTTGGTGACATACGGGTCATCAAACTCCTTGGACCAACGCTTTATAAACGCTAGAACACCCTTAGCTTTATTTACAGTTGCAGCTATATGGCTATTAAAACACAGTCTATGATCGAAAAGAACTCCAAGGTCATTAGAACTCGAAATTCGTTCGAGGGCATGAATTCCTAGAGCGTACGAGACAAAGTGTGGAGTGCGACGGTAAAAAGTCATAAGTTTGCATTTAGAAAGGTTCAGAAAAAGGAGATTTGTTGAACACCAAATTTGCAACTCGTTTAGGTCGAGTTCAAGGCGTTTGTGCAGGTACCAATCAGAGTAGGAGAGATAGATTTTAACATCGTCAGCGTACATTAGAGTAGAGGAGTATGTTATAACTTGAGGAAGGTCATTCACAAATAAAATAAACAGAAGTGGACCTAAATGACTACCTTGTGGCACTCCTGATGTAACATTAACGACATTCGACAACACATTAGTAAACAAAACACGTTGTGTGCGGTTAGAAAGATATGACGAAATCCAGTTTAGAAGATTAGTGGGGAAACCAATTAAAGAAAGCTTGTGAATGAGAAGAGAATGGTTCACGGAGTCGAAAGCCTTGCTAAAATCCGTGAAAATTACGTCTGTTTGCAGGGAGCTTTGAAATCCTCGGTTAATTGCAGAAGAGAACTCGAGAAGGTTTGTCAATGTTGAGCGATGTTTAAAAAATCCGTATTGCGATGGAGATATCAGACTCCTGCATAGGTGTTGCAATTGCCTGGTAATAAGGAACTCAAGCAGCTTTGGAATGGCGGAAAGCTTAGCAATACCTCGGTAGTTCTCAATGTGAGATCTTGAACCCTTTTTGTGAAGCGGAATGATATGGGATTCGTTCCAAATCACTGGAAGACAGGACCGTTCCAATGATAGGTTGAAAAGATATGTCAACGGTTTGCATAAGGACTGGGCACAGTGTTTTAAAATAAAATTTGGTACCTTGTCTGGTCCCGCCGAGAATGATATGTCAATCGTTGACAATCACTTTCCTCAAAGAAAGGCAGAAAAATGCTGTTGGCATAAGGTAAATGGTAGGGATACGGAGTAGATGCATGGTAGATATGTGACGAGTACGTTGATTGGAAGAAGGTGGCAAATAAATTTGCAATACCAGCAGCAGAAGATTCAGATTTGTTTTGATAATGGAGGGATGGAGGAAATGCATTGGACTTACGTTTAGAATTAACGAACGAATAGAATTTTTTGGATCACTACGAAAATGTTTACTACATCGGGAAAGGTATTGATTATAACAAAGACTATTAACAGTGAGGAATTGAGAACGAGCGGAGGAATATTGGGCGAAAACAATCATAGATCCAGTATTATGATATTTTTTATAGAGCCTAGTTTTTCTATTCTTTAAATAAGACAAATTCTTGGAGAACCAAGGGTTTAAACAAAAAAGTTTGATGACAGGAACATATGACGAAAACAATCATAGATCCAGTATTCTGATATTTTTTATAGAGCCTAGTTTTTCTATTCTTTAAATAAGACAAATTCTTGGAGAACCAAGGAGGTTTTGACGACAAAGATTTGATGACAGGAACATATATATTAAGGGCGTCGTTAATAGTTTCATAGAACGAGTTGACTGTTTCGTCAATGTTCGGGAACACGTGGAGAAAAGACCAGTCAATGTGCGAGAGGTGAAGATTTAGCTTAGCAAAATTAGTTTTCCGAAAACACTGTATGCGGGGTGGGTGCCATGGGATTGGCAGCGCAACTGGATCGGACACACTCAAGGGATATGGCTAAAGTTGGATGGTAGGGGTCTTCAGGAAGTGATACTGGACTTACTCTGGAGACCGTAGCAAGAGCAGCATCACAAACAAACATAAGGTCAAGTAGTCTATCCCTACTATTTCGTATGGAATTAATTTGAACTAGGGAGACATCAGTAAGCCCGTCAATAAAATCGTTGTGGTAATTTGGTAGCAACAGGTTAGACTCATCACTAGGCAGCCAAGAAAGAAGCCAGCCAAGAAAGAAGCTAAGTTAAAATCACCCATGACAATTATATGATCGTTGCAACCTAAAGTAGATACAATAGTCTGAATTGCAGAAAGGTGATAAGAGTAAACCTCAGCATCTGATTTGGGAGGAATGTAAGAGCAAGTCAAATAGATCGATACCGATCCAACACAAACTTTGACTGCAATGAATTCAATGCCGTAGATATTGTTGAATGGGAACAACTCGGATGAGAAATCCGTTTTCACAGCAATCAGAACCCCACCAGCAAAAGATGGACGGTCCAATCTATATGTGATAAACTTTCGAACGAAAATTTCATGATCATAGACGGAGGAGTTCAGCCAGGTTTCAGCTAAAGCTACAGCGTCAAAGTCAAAAGAGGAACTATTCGTATGTATTTGACACAATTTGCCTAACAGACTGCGTACGTTCTGGTAATGAATAATAAAAAGGTTATTTAGTTTTTTGAACAACCAGGGCCATTAATATTGGGACTCTGGATAGAGTCTTTATGTAGGAACTCGTGCATAATTGTGGTTGGATAGTAAAGAATCGGGAAGAAGAATCTTAAAGGAGGAAATATTGCGCTTATGTCTAAAAACGAATTTGGTCACATTTATATCATTAAGCGAGGCGTTAAGTCTAGAGCAAAGATGTTGTTTGACATCCTCTATTGTAGCCTCCGGTATAAGACGGGAGACAAAGATAGACTTTCGAGGTACCACTGCTCTTAGTTGAAGTCCCGAGCGAGAGAGAGAGAGAAGGTGGAGCCACTCCCAAAAGAGATCTCGTGGCAGAAACGATGGCAGCGTCGGTAGCAACGGCAGGAACAGGATCAGTGACAGGAACGCTGGGGACATCATCAGCGGTCAGCACGTCCACGCTGGGAGCAATCACAGCGGAGCCGACAATGATGGACGTAGTAACTGCTTCATTGCTATTCGGTGTGAGAAACACCGGAGCGACTGAAGGCGGATTGCAAAGAATTCCGATGTATGTAGATGAGAGGCAGGCGTTCCAACTCCAATAGGTTGCAAGAGGTTGTTGTTATCAGTATGAGGGATTTTCCGTCTAGGAGATTCACTCAAGAGTTTGAGGCCAAGGAATTGTGTTTCCAGGGACAGGAACTTGTCGTTGAGAGCGATAAATTGCTTCCGGACATCCTGAAAACCAGTACGAGTCTGTCTCATAAAAGTGCGCATTTCGGCCTCTATCTCACGGCAGGCCAAACATGACCAAGTCAGACCCATGCGTTTTGAGATGAGATCGTGTAGACGTCCAAAATTACCCCCACCAGCACATTTTATATGGGCAACATTGTCGCACAGCCAACAGCAGAGGAATGAATCGCCGACTATGTTGCCTCCAAATTCGCATTTCTTTGCACTGCAGACAAGAACCATTTTTGACAGTAGTTGAATCACTGTGCTCGAAGAAAAACGCAAAGTGGGAGCGCAAGCGATATAAGAGTGCAGGCAGCAGAGCGAGCGACGATCAGCAGCAGCGGCAGACGATCCAGCGAAGTGACGAAAAACTAACGGTGAAGCTCACGAAACAGAGACACCGAGAGAGCAATTCAAGAAGATGCAGATGCAGGCGAAGTCCAGTGAGAGTAAGAGCAAGAGAGCTTGCACTTATGCTCTTCAGAGCGTGTGTTGATAGGCGATATAACGGATGGAGTGCACGCACAGTGAGCGCAGAGAGCAATGATCCAAAGCGGAATGGATAAAGCACTAACAAATTGCTTGCGCACGTCCGATACGCGTTCGAAATATAAAGTTATTATTAACTCAATTGTTAAACAGCGAAACACAGATAATTGGCACAAAAAAGGACCAATTATGATGAGTTTAAGATGTACACGACTTGTTGTAATTAATATTGAAATTAAATTGGCAAAAAGGCAAAAAATGCAGGAGCGAGGTGAAAAGACGACCGGCTTAAGCAAGAGCGTAGCGTAAGCGTAAGCAAGAGATGCTGGTTTGCACCCCACTTCGGCCCCTTTTGTAATTTATAAACATTAAAAACCAAAAAAAGAGCCTTTTGACTGCTTGTACTGTGCTTTTACTTCTCGAACTTTTTATATAAACCTATCGATAGATTAGTGGTGAAATTTACATTTCTGCGAACTGCATGGGAGAACTCTCGCTCTCCGTTATACATAAGAACGATTGTACCCTAGGATAAGAACAAAAAGATATTCAATAAACATTCTGAATTAAGGCACCAAGCTGAGCGGTATTGTTTCGCTAATCTGTAACATAACATGGCGACCGTGACAAATTCGACACTGCTCGATTAAAACAACTTAATAATTTTAACATCTTAATCAAATCATATTAAAGGCTGTGGCCATGCCAAAGGAACAGTTAAATTGTGTGATTGCATTATTGTGTTCCGTGCTATGGTGTTACTGCTGCATAAATACAATGATGAACAACTGGCCCAACTGGAACAACTGGAACAACAAGGACAGTGATGAACAACTGTCCCAACTGGAATAATAAGGACAGAAACAGCAAAGAAATATCTGAGTGAGTACAGGGATGAGCACCCAAATTAAACTTAAACCCAGATGAAGTGGTTTAAAAGATCGGATCCGAAAGAGAAACTCTGATATCGTTAAACTTCTGTATAAAAACGACAATCCCCCGAAGTGGAAAGTCGCAGTGAAGTTACACAGCGAACTCGAACACCTCCAGTCGCTATTAAAAAGTAAAAGCTCACCCTGTGCCACAACACAAAAACAAAATAGACAACTTATTAATCACCGTCCTGCCCCCAGAGCCATACCAAAACAACAAAAGAAGTGCCCTGGAGACTGCCAAGGGCCACTTTACAGCCCGACGTGCAACAACACTTGCATATGGGTGTTGCCGAAACGGAAAGAGATGACCAGCGCCGGCACCCCATCAGACTGTGAGATGACCAGCTCCAGCACCCAATCCAACTAGCCTGTGCGAAGACACAGCACCGGCACCGCCAGGGCGACAAGCTGGGCCACGGACCGATAGCGTTACAGAGAACGTCCATCAAAATAATATTAAATACCATTAAAACAATATAAACAAATTGAATTTTTGTAATACCCGACGACAATTGAGTCGACCGGTAAAATAGATTGGCCTGTAAAGCCATTCGCCTAGGTAGGACACAAATGTAATGATAATAGGTGTTGTGAATTGTTTATGTTTTACGTTAACACTTTAAGTTTGATTTGAAACCGATAAATATCGATTATAATAATGTGACCACTTTATGAATATTTTAGTTTTTAAGAAGTCTGTTAAGTGGACATCCCTAAAAAAGGGGAATAAAGTTGAAGTCGAAAATAAAGAGAAATAAAAATTGGTCGATCGAGCCGGATATATAATATATATATATATATGAATATAAATTCATTCAACAGGTACGACCCAACATTAAATGGTCGATCGAGCCGGATATTTATATTCATTCAACAGGTACGACCCAACATTAAATGGTCCTTCGAAGCCAACAGAACGGCACATGGAAAATACAGAAGCTATTTCTCAACCAGAATTTAATCAGCATAAGTGTATGTACCCTGACGCGGAGACACACACAGACAAGCCCTGCTGGAAATTTCAGTAGCATCTGAACTGAGTGTACCCTGACACGAGTACACAAGCAAACACTTTGGTGTACGAATTAAGGTGTGTGTATGTAAGGCCGAGTACAGTTCCTGATAACTTGGACATACCACACTGCGACATAAACCCTTTGGTGTACGAATTAAGGTGTGTGTATGTAAGGCCGAGTACAGTTCCTGATAACTTGGACATACCACACTGCGACATATTCATATGTGTGTGCGCTGGCGCTGGCGGGGCAACAGCTCTGTGGGCATTCCAGCCACACCACTGTTAGCAATCCAGCTACGCAAGCTGTTGCCCTCGCTCTCGCTCTCACGCTTAGGAGCTTTTTTCCCCCGGTGACGCGCTCTCGAGCGCATATTCACCACGCTTGCGCTACCGCCCACGCTCACGATCACGCTCCCGCTCTCGCCTCCGACAGCCCTCGGCAGCTTGAGTACCACCGAGCTTCAATGCGCTTCTTCACCCACACGCAAACGGCCAGTTTTGCACGCGATACAAATACATATATATATAAGCCCAGAACAACACCGAAATATATACGAGAAAAAATTGGAACTGCCTAACGTCTTTAATTTGGGATTCTGAACGGTGGAACTGCGAAAGCCCCTACTCTCAATCATTGGTCCTTCGAGCCGGATTTACTTCGCCTTCCCCAACCATATCCAGCCTTCGAGCACGGCATAGCCTTCACCACTCCAGGATCCCAAGATAAGTTCAATTTTCGTGTGCCACAAATCCCTTCCATTTGCGATTTGTGTTCCAAAATTCCGAAAAGTCCGAGTTCCGCAATATAAGTACATATATATATTCTTATATATGTACTTATTTCTTCATTCTGTGCCATCCGTTATCCGTTTCTCCTTTTATTTCGACACCGCAATATTATCGGCAATTCCGGTCGTTCTCCCTTCGTTCATCTCCAACTACCAGTGATACGGTAGTTCTTCAATTCCTTGTGTCTGTCCATTACTTGCGGACAAATTAAATAACTAAAAATTAATTAAAAAAGTGCATTCCGAGCATATGTATGTACGTTCATTCCAGCCCATAAGAGCGGCGTACATACACACACATCTACATCCGTGTCTCTACAGGTGCATTCCAGCACGACCCACCTCAATAAAATATACTTTGGCACACTCCGAGTGCAACTACAATCACATCAAGTGATACCAAACCTATAAACACATATATATTTATTTCCATACATTCATACATTTATTCCCATAGTTGGCCGCAATATATTGCCAGCTATATACATAACATACATAATTCCATACCATAAAAATACCACTCCCCGTAGAAAAATACCGCGCTCCATACACTACATACATACTCCGCGCAAGTGCCAATTTTAATATAAAATTCGCGATTCCGTACAATTCGTACACTCTAGCCACTTTTCACGATCGCTACCCCAACTCCAACATCCTCCACTTTCCAAATAAATTACTCGCGACCAAGGCACGGCGCACTTATAGTAATTATTTGGCAATTTCCACTGCCAATTGGCAAATTGGTGTTTCGGTCCTTTGTTGTTGTTTTTTTGTTCCGTGCATCAGAGGTGGCGCAATCCAAAAATATCGGTATCGTAACCGAGTCTTGCGTTCGACCGAAAATAAATTAATAAAAAATAAAAATACAATTTCCAAACAAACACACCGACACTACAAGAAATAAATTAAACGATCCAAGATTTCTTATTTAAACCGTTTCGTCCTCCTATTTCCGATATTTTCTGTTTTCCTTCGGTATTTCTCCCGATAGTTCTCCAGCGCCCACTCCGCAGTCATATTCTTGACTGTAGCTTCCGGTAACGCTTACGGCGACTAGGTTTATCTGCACTTTGTCGATCCAAACCGACATCAAGAGCAAACTATCGCCCATTCCAATCAACTATCGAGGATATAAATGCCATTCCGTCCGCCGTCCATCCACAAATAACCCAGTTCTGATCACGACTGCCAAAATCAGTGTAACCGGTCCTCTCCTCGGCTCAGCGCAATATAAGTCACTCATTGTTTGAGAAATTTCACTTCACCGTGATCTCAAACAATCCGAGTCGACCCGACTATTGTTTTCCAACAAGCTCGAGGCCTTTTTCCTGACAGCCTTCCATAAGTGGGTTATATTTGTTTCCTGGCGTCTTTCTGTTGGAACTCCACTCAGATCAGTCTTCTGTCCCTCCAGGACTTCCAAATCCGATTTTCTGTGCGTGTGTGAGTTCGGAATATGCCAACAGGTCACAAGGACGGCAACCAGCTTCTGCCTGTGACCTCTTCCAACCGGCTACGCACCTCGTCCGCCTCCGGAACTACGCCTACTCAGAGAATCAAGGCACCCCTCACTCCGAGAGCAGCCAGTAGCAGCCCTGCGGCAAGGACCAAATCGGTTCTGTTCCCGTCTCCTGTCACTCTTAAGGTTCCAGCTGTGACCAAACAAGATCCGAAGGGCTCCTTCGTCAGCAGCCCCGTCAGCTCTCGCCACTGCATCACAATGGCTCAATCCGCCACCTCAGTCGCTCGGACCAAATTGGCCGCCGCTATTGGCCGACTGTCGATGACTGACGAGGAGCCAGAAATCCAAGCGGACATCCGTGACACATACGGTGAATGCTATGGGGTATTTGAGCAGTGCCTCAGTGACCTCAATGTCCAACTGGCCACATCCACAGTTCTTCCTCCTTCACAGCCAGTCCAACAGGGCGGCTGTCGACTGCCTCCCGTCAATATTGAGGCATTCACAGGGGACTACGTCCGCTGGCCCACATTCCGGGATCTGTTCACTGCGGTCGTGATCAACAATCCTAGATTGTCTCCGGTAGAGAGGCTGTATTACCTCACCGAGAAGACCCGGGGCGATCCGAAGGCCATCGTAGAGAAATCCCCCCTCACTAATGACGGTTTCGAGTCCGCATGGTCGGCTCTCCGCAGCCGATATGAAAATAATCGGCTTCTGGTTACCAACCAGATAAACATCCTCCTCTTCTTGCCCCGCGTAACTTCCGAGTGCAGTCGGGCTTTGAAGGATCTACAAAGTACTATGCAGGGGGTCTTAAATGCACTAGCTGTCTCCAACGTCTGTACCGACAATTGGGATAGTCTCCTAGTGACCATCTGAGCTTCCAAATTGCCAAAGTTAAGCCGGGCGTTATGGGAAGCGTCCGTAACGGACAAAAAGGAGGTGCCGCCCTGGAAGGAAATCGACTCTTTCCTGACTCATCGATACCTAACGCTAGAGGCTATCGAGAACGACCCCTCCACTTCCCAAGGCGCTCCGAATCCGGCACCAGGCAAAGGCAATCAGAATCCGCCATCCTCCCAAAGCCAGTCCAATCCGTTCCGTTCCCAAGGCAGTCCTGTTCCAAGGACAGCGCACTCGTTCCAAAGCCACGTGAATCCGAGCAAGAGCACGTGTGATCTCTGTACCAAGGAGAATCACCCAATCCGACTATGTCCTAATTTCCTACAAATGACCGTGGATATCCGCTCCAACTGCATAAAGCAAAAGCAGCTCTGCTTAAATTGCTTCGCAAGAGGCCATCAGCTTCGCGACTGCTCAAGCTCCCACAATTGCAACACTTGTGGAGGACGACACCACACGCTTCTGCATCGTGACAATCCAGCTTCCAGCGAGTCACATTCCACATCCGTACCCAATTCTACATCCGTACCCAATTCGACAGCTTGGCCAGACGTCAATCGACCAGTACCTTCCGCAGAAAATTCAAGTTCTTCCGAACCTCATCCTAACGTTCAGACGTATTTCGCATCCGGCACAAGCTCTGTCCTTCTAGGCACGGCAATTATTAATATTTGCCACCTTGGGAAAAATTTCCGCGCCCGCGCTCTGATCGACTCGGGCTCCGAGGCAACGTTCATTACGGAACGCCTTTTCAACACGATTCAATTGCCATTCCAACGTATTCAGACACAGATCTCCAGCTTCAATCAGACAGTATCCGCTCATTCCGATAAGCTCTATCAAGTTTCCATGCGCTCCCCAACAAGGCCGGGTTTACAATTAAACGCTTCGGCCTATGTTATCCCCGGAATTGGCAAGGAATCTTCCGTTGCATCCTATGTCGCCAAGTTTATTGAAAGATCTGCCGAGTCTTCCATTGTCGGATCCTACATTCTTCGAGAGCTCACCAATCGATGTCCTGATTGGAGCCGATATCCTACCATGCTGAGCGGCTTACAGCCCAACATATGTGGCTCTCTTCTCGGCCAAGAAACCATTTTCGGATGGGTGCTCACTGGTCCCGTGTCCGATACGGCGTGCCATCAAGTTGCATCCTTTTCTTGTCAAGTTTCCAGAGAAGCTTCCAATGTCCCAAATGTGCCCGTAATCCGTTCCAAGCTCACTTCTAATGCTTTTTCGACTTTTTCATTTCGCCCTAGCCTTCCACATACAGACATCCCGTTTCGACCGCACCGTGGAGAGCAAACGTTCCCGAGGTACTAAGTCTTACCAATGCCGAGTCTGCTCTGAAATCCATCCTCTACGGAAATGCCGCCGCTTTCTCCGCCTGGATTCCGAAAGGAGGCTCCAAGCTGTCCTCCACTTCAGCTACTGCACCGCTCACCGACACTCCGGCCACGATTGCCGAAGCGGTGATCGGTGTAAGGTGTGTAACCGGAGCCACCACACGTTACTCCACCTTCCCGAGTCTCGGCGCCCATCTGGCTCCTCTGCGGCACCGCCGCCTTCATCTTCAGCGTACAGCGTCGATGTGCGCCCTCGTCTTCCTGTCAGCCGCCCCGGCAAAGGAATTCCGAATCCAGCAGCAACCTCCTTGGTTCCAAATCGGAGCATATAGAGTCTTTGCAATCCTGCAAGGGGGGGAGAATGTTTAGAGTGAGGACGGCGCTAGCGGGGCAACAGCTCTGTGGGCATTCCAGCCACACCACTGTTAGCAATCCAGCTACGCAAGCTGTTGCCCTCGCTCTCGCTCTCACGCTTAGGAGCTTTTTTCCCCCGGTGACGCGCTCTCGAGCGCATATTCACCACGCTTGCGCTTCCGCCCACGCTCACGATCACGCTCCCGCTCTCGCCTCCGACAGCCCTCGGCAGCTTGAGTAAAACAAATGCATGCCCAGGTCGGACATGTTTCAAGTGCGACAAAAAACACAGTACACTGCTGCACTTGGACATACCATCGGGCGTAAGTACAGTACCAAGAGCACCGACGGTTGGCGCAGCAAGTAACAATAATTACAACCTGTTAGCTACAGCAAAAGTAGCAGTAGAAGCAAACAATGGACAGAGAGCCAATTTCAGAGCCTTGCAGATCAACCTGATCTCTGAACGAATGGCATCAATGTTGTCAGTAAAACTTAATGATACAACATTACGCATCGAAGGAATTGGAGGTCAGTCAAAGACCAGCAGAGCACGAGTAAATGTTCTAATAAAATCACTTCACGGCGGATTTACGAAAAGAATTGAAGCATTCGTACTACCTCAGATAATTGCTGATCAACCAGCGCAGGCACTCGATGAAATGAACTTGAACATACCAAACAATTGCCCATTGGCAGATGCGGATTTCTATAAACCGGGAAAGGTCGACATGCTCATCGGAGCAGAACACTATTATTCGCTACTACTCCCAGACCAAAAACAGCCAAAGTCAGGAGGTCCGTTGCTGCAAAATACAAAATTGGGATGGATTGTGGCAGGAAAAATCAGGTCTGCACACAACTCCGCATCCATTTGTGCAATTGGACTCAACGAGCTAATGGAAAAATTCTGGACTCTGGACAATTTAGAGACGGAAGAAAAACCACGCACGCCAATCGAAGCACATTGCGAAGCTCACTTTATAGAGAACTTACAAACAGCATCGGATGGCAGGTTGATAGTAAAACTCCCCTTTTCCGAACACTCTTCAGCCCTGGGGGGGTCTTTGGAAACTGCAACGAAACGATTCCTGGCATTAGAGCGACGGATTTCACCAGACACCTGGAAAGGCTATGTGGAATTTATGAATGAATATGAAGGACTTGGACACATGAAGATGGTCCCAGCAACTCAAGTGCCGGAGAGACACTACTTCATACCACACCACTGTGTACTCAAACCTGAGAGCACCAGCACAAAGTTACGGGTCGTGTTTGATGCATCATGTAAATCAACAAGTGGAAAGTCTCTAAACGACATTCTGCATGCCGGACCCACAGTTCAGAGTGAACTTATGTCCATTCTACTACGTTTTCGTATACATAAGTACGTATTCACAGCGGACATCGAGAAAATGTACCGACAAGTGTGGATAAATCCAGAGGATCAGTTTCATCAGATGATAGTCTGGAGAGACAATCCATCTGAAGATATCAGGTACTATAGCTTAAAAACAGTCACATATGGGACCACATCTGCTCCATTCCTGGCAACGAAATGTCTGGATCATTTGGCAACTCGGAGCCAACACAGATTACCTATTGGATCTGCTGCATTGAAGAACGATTTCTATGTGGACGACTGTCTTACTGGCGCGGATACCATTCAGGAAGCGATACAAGTTCAACAAGAACTTAATAAAATATTGCTACCGTTCGGTCTTAAACTTCGCAAATGGTGCTCCAACAACGACCAGCTCTTGCAAGGAATCCCTAAAGAGAACATTGTAAACGTCAAACTAGGTGAAACATTAGAGCAATACAGCGTGAAAACGCTGGGTCTCATTTGGATGCCAAAACAAGACCAACTGCGAGGACGAACCACAAAAAGCCAAGCAACACGCATCACCAAAAGGGTCGTGTGCTCAGAATTGGCCCAAATCTTTGACCCACTGGGTCTCTTTGCCCCGGTGATAGTCAAGGCAAAAATATTTATGCAACAGCTGTGGGAGATTAAACTCGATTGGGACGATGAACTGCCATTACAACTCCAAAACGAATGGAAGGAGTACCGGGAGGACCTACAATCATTAAACTCAATGGAGATTCCCCGGCACGTATATGATGGAAAAGTGCCAGTCACCCAGGATCTACATACCTTTGTAGACGCATCGGAACGAGCCTATGGCGCGGCAGTGTACGTACGAGCCACCTACAAAAACAATCAGGTCTCTGTACGACTATTATGCTCAAAATCTCGAGTAGCACCCACCGCCAAACAATCCCTACCACGTCTAGAACTGTGCGCTGCAGTTTTAGGTGCCGAAATCACCAATCGAGTTAGAAAGGATCTCCATATGAATCCTGACACAGTATCAGGAATCTTCTGGACTGATTCCACCGTTGTACTGTCCTGGATTAACGCATCGGCGTCCACATACCACACATTCGTGGCAAATCGAATCGCCAAAATCCAGGCATTGACGAACCAATTACAATGGCGTCATGTTTCATCAGCCAACAACGCAGCAGATGTCCTTTCAAGAGGAATCTTAGCAAGCAAGCTAAGGGATCATAGTCTATGGCTATACGGACCATTATTCTTGCACGGATCAGAAGATAAATGGACAAAACCACCCATCATTGAGCCCAGCAATCTCGAGAGAAAGGCTAAGCATGTCAGCTTGCCAATCGCATCTAGCTCTCTCGGAGAAGAGTTATACACATGCAGACATAGCAACTCGTTCAACAAACTACAACGTATTGTAGCGTACATGTTTCGCTTCTGCTACAAAACTAATAGAGCACCTACAACGACACTTTGCGCAGGAGAACTAAGGCGTGCTCGCACTATGATCCTACGAACGATTCAACAAGTTGAGTTCACAGCGGATTTAAAACAATTAAAACGCTATAAAACAGTGGTTAAAAAGAGTTCGATCATTTCGTTATCTCCCTTACTAGGAGATGATGAGCTCATCCGAGTTGGCGGAAGACTCGAAGAAGCT
Organism: Drosophila obscura; assembly: GCF_018151105.1. Classification (NCBI taxonomy): domain Eukaryota; kingdom Metazoa; phylum Arthropoda; class Insecta; order Diptera; family Drosophilidae; genus Drosophila; species Drosophila obscura. The sequence continues at coordinate 38,388 of NW_024542768.1, read as the reverse complement.
CAAATTCCGTTCAATGCAAAACATCCAATCCTGCTACCGTACAACGACCCAATAGTCAAAATGATTATGCGTGAGCTTCATGAGGAAAATCTGCATTGCGGTGCCCAAGCATTAAGGGCAATTGCACGACAACAATATTGGATTATCAACGACAAGAAGATGGCTAGAAGCATCATACGTAGCTGTATTAGATGCACCAGAGCCAGACCAAAGCTGATGCACCAGATCATGGGCAATCTTCCAGCACAAAGAGTCACGCAAGCACGCCCATTCCTTAATGCAGGCGTTGACTACTGTGGACCAATTATGATCCACCATAAAATCCGAGGAAACCGGCCCGATAAGGCATACATTGCCGTATTCTGCTGCTTCTCCACAAAGGCTGTACATCTGGAGTTAGTAAGTGACTTAACCACAGATGCATTCTTGGCAGCACTCCGGCGATTCCTTAGCAGACGCGGGAAGTGTCAGACTATTCATTGCGACAACGCAACAAATTTCGTCGGCGCAAATAACAAGCTAAAGGAATTGAAAGAAGCAATATTTAGCGAAAAGGCACATGCTCTGATCACAAATCATTGGAATAAAAAACAAGTGGATTTTAAATTCATTCCTCCTCGGGCCCCATCGTTTGGCGGCCTCTGGGAAGCTGCGGTAAAATCAGCGAAAAGGCTGCTAGTTACAACCACAGAAACAGCATCCTTGACGTTTGAGGAGCTGAACACAGTCATAATCGAAATTGAAGCAATTCTCAACTCCCGACCCATAACTCCAATGTCAAATGATCCAACGGATACAAGTGCGCTTACTCCAGGGCATTTCCTGATCGGTGAACCTTTGACCTCAGCACCTGACGTCAACACCGATCGTCAAGAGAAAACTCTGGTTAAGCGCTGGGAATTGGTTTCACGCTTAAAACATGCATTTTGGAAACAATGGTCTACGGAATACCTCCACGAACTACAAACTCGCCATAAATGGAAAACCACCGCTCCAAACGTGACCGAAGGATTATTAGTTTTGGTGAAGGAAGACAACCTTCCAGTAATGAAGTGGCCGCATGGGTCGCATCATCAAAACTTATCCTGGGCAAGACAACCATGTACGAGTGGTTGATGTCAAAACATCGTCCGGCGTATACAAACGCCCCATCAGTCGTCTCGCCCCATTATTCTCAGAGGAGGTAGCAACAAAACGCTCCAAAAATGTTATTCAAGACATTGCGGAAATAAAGGAGCCACCAACACAGCGAAAAAGGTTATCATTACCTACACTAACATCCACATTGGTAGTGTTACTTCTCATGCTGCCATTAGCATGTTCACAATCAATAAATGTGACGCAATTTGCAAACAAGCCCGGAATATTCTATGAGAAACTTGGAACCTCAAGAATGACCACTTCCGAATGGACCATGATTGTATACTACGACTTGGATCCATATTGGAAGGATATGCAAGTCATGTCAGCCGGAATGTCCGAACTAAGACACATGTGCCCTGAACTAAAAAATGTTCCAGCGTGCAACTCCATATTTCAACACTTTCAACATTTGTACAAAGAACTACAAACAGGAAATATGCTAATGAAGGCCTCTCGACAACGCAGATCACCGCTGGATATAGTAGGAAACGTGGCACACCAGCTATTCGGTGTACTTGACTCTACATATGCTGAGAAAATGGCCAAAGTAATCGAAAAGGTATAAACCAACGAAGACTTTCTGCTACATCTACTACGAAATCAAACGTCAATTGTCGACTCCACAATGAACGTGATCAGGAAGGATAAGTCAGCCATGGACAACCGCCTAAAGGTGTTGGAACAACAAGTGGCAACCATCAGCCGAGAAAGAGGAACATATCATGGCGATCATCTAATTCAGTCATACCTAGGGCTCACAGCACAACTAACTCTGCTGACAACGAGTCTTCAACGTATGCAGTCTGACATATCTGATGTATTAATCGGCATTCACCATCGGACAATAAGCCCAACGCTAGTATCTCCTGAGCAATTAAGAGAGCAACTAGACCAAATCCGGGATAACTTACCAGCTGATCAAATGTTGCCTGTCACAACACAAAATGTGATACAATTATACAGGCTAATGCGAGCCGAAGGAACACTGACTACCACACACGTCATTTTCAAGGTGACACTACCGTTAGTTTCAACATTTCAGCTCGAAGTTTTCAGTATCATGCCGATTCCAGTCTGGGACTCAACAAGTTGGAGCTTGTTCAATCTCAAAACGACCATAATCACTGTAAACACTCACCGAGATCAATTCATGGGATTTACTCCAGAAGAATTTCGACGCTGCTTTAAACTACTCAACGCAGAATACATCTGCTTTGATCATCAAACAGTCTTCAATGTCGACAATCGCTGTGAGTTTCAGCTGTTTAACAATAAAACAGCACCTTTATGTGAAGTGACCCACACGAAGGCGGACATGGTGTGGTCCAAAACTCAGCAAGCAAATAAATGGATTTTTGCAACACACTCTACAATGAGACTTCAGGCAGTTTGCAACGGGTCTCCATCAACCATACAACTAGAAGGAACTGGCTTGCTCTCACTGTCACCTGGATGCACTGCTCGCAATACAGAAATAAGCATCAGTACCTTCAGCACAACAATCAGTGAAGTCAAATCAACCTACACTCGATTTGGGGACATACGCTTACCAACGACACCCCCTTCGCCAGCAACTGCACAATTGGAGAACCAGACATCAGACTATCTTCAAGAATTGGAAGATTTACGCCTGCAATTAGTGGCAATCAATCAACAAAGGCTGCCACACCATCTCAACACAGTGCAGCATCATCAAATCGCTACTTATGCTGCCCTAGCAATATCAATGCTATTGATTATTGCGTTCATTCTCCGGAAGAAGTATCAATCATGGAACCCAAGACCGTCAACAATCAACCAAGCAGAGCCACGCGGATCATCACCGCCGATCCCCATTCCACGCCGCTTTTCAGTCGACTTGGGCGATGGTTGAACACCAGTTCAACGGCCGGGAGAATGTTCAGTCGCATATTTATGCAGTAATTAATATTACATAATATACACTTATCGAATAAGTCAGGTCGACCCATGTAACGGGAGACATAATAACAAACGACAAGGCATAGTAGCTGAGTCAACAATAACCGCTTCTGCAGCAATTTCTGCCAACGATGCGATCGCTCGTCAGAGGGCAAAAACACTGGTGCAATTGCTGACTATCACAATTGCCCAATAACACAATATCATATTAAATCCAAATTAATTCAATATTAATTCCAATTCCCTTTTACCATATTCTTACTAGACTCAGCACTTTCTGTACCTTTTGTTACCTATAAATAGAAATTAAGTTTGTTGAATAAAATCAGTATCAGAAACAGTACCATCACTGCCTGTTCACTCATTCTCTACAACTGCAATCAACAGAGGCTGTCGCCGTGTCTTCAGACCCTCATTTGCTCGACGTAGGAATCCCTCTCCGCAGTCCAACTGGTTCAAGTTCTAGTTGCGACGACAAATTTGTAGACGGTTTATGTACCGTATGCATACCAAAACACACACACAAACACACATTAACAACTGGATTTTAAAGACAAGTTTCCCCAAGCCACGAAACACCTGGCCTATGGGCAAAGTAATAAAAATATATCCATCTCAGGATGTGCGCGTAAGAATTGTAGACGTTAAGACTAAAATGAATGGAATTTATAAAAGACCAGTTGTCAAGTTAATTAAATTAGATGTACGCTCTAAGAATGAAATGTAATGTAAAAGTATTGTCACGTGACTACAATACTTCGGGAGAGAATGTTGTGAATTGTTTATGTTTTACGTTAACACTTTAAGTTTGATTTGAAACCGATAAATATCGATTATAATAATGTGACCACTTTATGAATATTTTAGTTTTTAAGAAGTCTGTTAAGTGGACATCCCTAAAAAAGGGGAATAAAGTTGAAGTCGAAAATAAAGAGAAAATAAAAATTGGTCGATCGAGCCGGATATATAATATATAATATATATATATATGAATATAAATTCATTCAACAGGTACGACCCAACATTAAATGGTCCTTCGAAGCCAACAGAACGGCACATGAAAAATACAGAAGCTATTTCCCAACCATAATTTCATCAGCATAAGTGTATGTACCCTGACGCGGAGACACACACAGACAAGCCCTTCTGGAAATTTCAGTAGCATCTGAAGTGAGTGTACCCTGACACGAGTACACAAGCAAACACTTTGGTGTACGAATTAAGGTGTGTGTATGTAAGGCCGAGTACAGTTCCTGATAACTTGGACATACCACACTGCGACATAAACCCTTTGGTGTACGAATTAAGGTGTGTGTATGTAAGGCCGAGTACAGTTCCTAATAACTTGGACATACCACACTGCGACATATTCATATGTGTGCATACATTTAGAAGACAGCGAACATGCCACAAATACGTAGTGGAAAGACAACGTCAAAAAAAGCAAAATCTGATGACAGCAAGAAAATATGGCCAGTTCAATTAATCTTGGAAACGCCTCCCAGCTTGACCAAACTGTGGTGCAGGCATCGACTCCTTATCCAGCAGCAAAAAAGAAAGTACCAACGGAGAAAACAGTGCACTCACAAATGTAATATGTGACGCTTGTCTTGCGGTGTCTCATTCAGCACTTTTAAAAAGTCAACGGTTTATTTCTCATAACCGCCCTAAGATAGACCGTTGAAAATATGGGGCATCGATCGTAGAGCTTGCAGAGAGCTTTTTGACGAAACATATGTTTTGGTAAAAGTGGCAACGCCATCCCGTTGTTTTGATTCCGTATTGCACTTATATTTATTGCTAATTACTTTTCTTTAAAGTAAAAAGCAAGGAAAAAATACGGTGTTTCGTCATGTCGTCGTCTTAGTCAATGTTTTATGTTAAGATTATTTTTGAATTGTTTTGAAGTCTAGAGTAAGTAGGTTAGGGCAAGGCGGGAGCGCAATAAAAGCTCGCTCTTTCGCTCAAGGCGAATTCGCCCCGCTTTGCCACCGTAGGTTAGTTAGGCATAGAATGAAGTGTAATGAATTTTTAGAAGATAATCGTTGAAATTGAATTCGATCGAGCGCACCTAAATTATTTCGTCCCCGCTTTTAATAAATCTTTACGCCACCCAAGTATTTCGGTTTTGTTTTATTAGAAAAACTATTCTAAATTTTCATGGCGCCCCCGGGTGGACCCGGGATCGAGGCCGTCCTGAACTCCAGGCCGCTGGGAGCCCTCAGCCAGGACCCCAGCGACGGCGAGGCACTCACGCCCGGGCACCTGCTGACAGGCGGGTCGCTCATCGCCCCCCCAGCACTGCGGACTCCGGACCAGGAGGGTCTCAGCTGCTTGCGGCGATGGCAACTTGCCTCGTCAGTCAGGCAAGCGTTCTGGCGGCGATGGTCCAAGGAATATGTCCTGGGCCTTCAAATTCGGGGAAAGTGGCACCAGCGGAAACCCGACGTCAAGGAGGGAGACCTCGTCCTCGTGGCCGAGGACAACATGCCTCCACAGGAGTGGCTCCTCGGGAGGGTGATCGCCACGCACGCCGGGGAGGACGGCATGGTCAGGGTCGTCGACCTTAGGAGGAGCGATGGTGGCATTTTTCGGCGGGCCATCCACAAGTTGGCGCCGCTACCAATGTGTTGAAGCCGCTCAGGCCTTCAACGGGGCCGGTGATTCGTCATGTCGTCGTCTTAGTCAATGTTTTATGTTAAGATTATTTTTGAATTGTTTTGAAGTCTAGTGTAAGTAGGTTAGGGCAAGGCGGGAGCGCAATAAAAGCTCGCTCTTTCGCTCAAGGCGAATTCGCCCCGCTTTGCCACCGTAGGTTAGTTAGGCATAGAATGAAGTGTAATGAATTTTTAGAAGATAATCGTTGAAATTGAATTCGATCGAGCGCACCTAAATTATTTCGTCCCCGCTTTTAATAAATCTTTACGCCACCCAAGTATTTCGGTTTTGTTTTATTAGAAAAACTATTCTAAATTTTCATACGGTATTGATGGGAAAACGTGGGCTGCTGCATCCGGTGGTTCTAGGAGTCGGTCTCTTTCTCCTCGTGACCGTCGCAGAGTGCAGTATTCTGGAGCTCTGTAGTCTATCTGATTTTTAACCATATATACAGTCAGCTACCACGCGCAGTGATTTTGTGTTCGCAATTATAAGTTGGTTTCCATCAACCTCCACAATCTGCCCATATCCGTGAGTATGGTGAATTAAGAAAACGACGACGTGGAGTGATCTTACTTTATTGCCTTTTCTCGGAATTTTTGTGCCACAGACCGAGGTGTACATAACCCCAAGACCACGGCAGCACCTACCGTCCCTGCTTTTCGACAGCCCACCGGGAGAAAGAAAATCCACAGTTCGAAATTGTATCAATTGAAGTGGTGCAGTTCCCATTGGGGTAAATATCTTGACCGCGAAGTTCCAATATATAGTTCTAAAATGTAATCTTCTATACATAGGAATCGCACCACTAGTAAAGACGTAGTGATACCTAGTTATGTATGTCTGGGTATAACCTGATATAACTCTGGGTATAACCTGATATAACTCTTGGTATAACCTGATATAACTCTTGGTACAACCTGATACCTGAAAAAAAAAAAGCAAGCTGCACCTGGCTTTCTCTGCGTGGGAGCATTTTTCGTCGATGCCTCAAGGTCATTGACCCCGTGCCTAAGCCGCCGTCGATTGTAGGTTCGCTCTGGCAAACCTAATCTGAAGCCGCCTACCCAGTGGATTTATTTTTATGTGTTTTTTCTTCTCTTTCTTATTATATACCGGATAATGAAGTGCTTTTTGATTGGTCCGATTGGTGGTTCAATTTAATTGTGCTGCGGCTAACATGTACGCCCATGAAATCTAACATGTGGACCTAGTCAAAAAGGATTTCCTATACCGGGCTTAAGTTTAATATTTATCAATTAAATGGTTATTAATACAACTAAACTTTACAGTCATGCGTGTCGTTACCCAGCCCTCATCTTATCATTTGATCATCCATTCATTCACCTAATCATCTGCTAATCCAATCATCCAGCCATCTACACAACGAAAGATCTTTCTGCGTGGGAGGAAAACGTACTGTAAGTTTGTACAAATATAATGATTCAGGGAGATATAATGACTAACGTGGTAAACTGACCGGTAAAGTAACGTTTGATTTTGATTGCGACATTGGCCGCCTTACGGTTTAATGGCTCGTCCATGTGCAAACGCACTTTGATTTTTTTTTTCGTTGCCGTTAAAGTTGAATACTTTTCCAATTATGATTTTGATTGCTGTAAATTTAACTTTTGAATATCTATTCATCTACACAACTATATATCGCTCCATTTACTTGAATTACCATTACCTAACCTTATATACATAAGCACATATACCTACATACCTTATTTATATTTTTGTATTATATTATTACCTAATTGTATATCATGATTTTTTTAAGTTTCGGGAGTTAGGTTATTCTTTAGTATTTAGTGTCCGCCAACTTAATGAATTGTATGAATAAATATTGTTTTAGTATGAAGAAAGAGTAGAGTATTTTCGGAAGGGACCATGTCGCGTTTGTTGATAGATAGGTGATTCCCCGTCGGTCTTGTTGGAGGGATCCTTAAATAAGTGGCCCGTTAGGATCATGGTAGGGTGGGTGTGCTCGCACTGTTGCGGCAAGCAGCCAACAAGGCCCCGACTATAGGTGGACCCCTTCTACCTCTGCTGACCTTCTCCCTTTGATCACCCGACTCCCTTCTCCTGTTCCCTTTTCCCAACTCGTACGCGAAGTAACTAAATTCTTATATCTCATGAGCCCTAAATTGGAGTTACTTTGTCCTTAAACCCACACCCCGCCGACCAGAGACAAAAGCCGAAGCCAGCGCGTACGTCTCCTCCCGTCTAGGTTACCATCTGCTCATCATATCTATACGTTGTATGCTACAGGTAAAGATAGATAAAATCAATTGATGACAAAAAGATGATTTAAGAATTTTTGGCGCCCAACGTGGGGCCATCTTCGGCTTGCCCCAACCAAGAAAAAAATATTAAAAAGTCATCAACAGCTATGCGAGCTGCATATCCATGCAGTGTCGTTAGACTTATTCCCACTGCCTTTAATTCCTCAGATATATGGATGGCCTGTTCAGTGTCTAAATGGTTGAGGTTGAGTCGCTGGATTGTGTAGCAGTTTCTAAAAGAACTGAAACCCCCGCACGGACGTGTAACTATAAAACTGGATATTGTTAAGGACATTTAGTATCTGACAGGATAGGAAACTCCGCTAAATGGCACTTTATTCTGTTTCGTTTGGAAATAGGTTTTCAAGTGGACTAGATCTACTGCCTACCCAAGAATAGATGAATGTGCTAGTGAGAGGAGAAACTTGTCCGTACCTTGCGGATCATTGTCTAAAGTTTAGCTTGGATCAGGTTATTCAGTGGCGTAAAGCTACGGCCTGCCCGCGATCGAAAGCAACAGCATCAGTAAAGGTACATTCCCGGAGTTAGCATAGTCCTTTTCATTTCCCCCATTTTTTGCGAACTTAGTTTTTGTGTGTGACAACCATTAGTAGCTCTTTGGGTGGCAATGCTACAAGTTCCGATTGTAGTATACGGTGTTGACTGTATGCAACTTTGCCTTGAGAGATTCTCAAGAGTGTGCTTGGAGTGCAGCAACCCTGGTCGCTGATAACGTCGCTCTCGTACTGTGGTTCTGGATAACTTGGTGGTCCGCAATCCAGAACTTTCTTGTGTTGGGTAACCTACAGTATATCGAGACAGCCATTGGTTAGTCAGGGTTTTTCGGATTACTCGGATATCCGACAGTGGTTCAGAACTACCGTATGGTCCCAGATCCAAAGACCCATTGTATTAATTGTTTATTGTAAATACCATCAGATAGTCCGTTGGGGACACTTTTCCGTTATACAAACGTGGCATGGTCTCCGAATTTTTTTTGTTGAGAACGTTTATAGAATATCTCGAACGTGTTAGTTAACCAATGAGTGTAGAATAGAATTTGTTTAAAATTAGTTAGCCAGAAAATAATGTCTCTAGATTGGAGTTTTGAAGAAATTGATCAAAACGACAATTCAGCTTTAATCTGTTGCATCTGTGTGCGAAGGGTGGAATACCAAACACAGTTGCTAAGAACTGCGTGTAATCACGTGTTTCACTTGGCTTGTTTTAATACGAGACAAGGTGCAAAGACAGTGAGTCCTGCTTGCAACGAGTCCCTTCAACCAGCTGGTCCTAGCCTAGCTGAGGAATTAGCGGTAGCCCAGGCTACCGTCTTTGGCGTACCTTCTTCTCAGGCTCCCATGAGAACCCGTTCACAGGGTTTGCGAGCAGAGCCAGCTGAGATTGTTGAAGATTTGGCTGTTGGTCCCTCGAACGTCGTTCAACCCAGAATGCCAGCGTCGAGAAGCGAACCAGCTGATGCAGCCAGCGCAGGCTTGGCTCAAATGTCACAGGCGCTGACAGACGCAATGGCTCAGATCAGTTTGTTGTCTCAAGCCATGACCAAAATGACTCAGACAATGGAAGTAGGATTCCAAAGTTTGGCAAGTCAACCAGCCGTTCCTCCCACTAACCAAGCTAATGGAGCCTCAATACCTAGTGGAGAAACTTAAACATTTGAACAATTGTTTCAAATTCCTGCTCGAGAGTCCTTTGGTTCCCAAGTCAATCAGGCCAACGACTCTAGAGCATCGGTAAACGCTTGGGGATCCCAGCAGATTACCGGATTAAGACCCGATAGGATTGGGCAGATCATTTCAGGATGGAAGGTGCGTTTTTCCGGACAGTCGTCTGTGTCGGTAGAAGATTTTATATACCGCATAGAAGCTCTAACCAAGCAGACCTTAGAGGGAAATCTTGACCTAGTGGCCAGAAATGCTATTTACCTTTTTGAAGGCAGTGCTAGCGAGTGGTTTTGGCGCTACCACAAAAGCGTACCCTCCGTGAACTGGCCACAGCTAAGTACCGCCTTAAAAACTCGTTTTATTGATGGGCGTACGGACTTGGAAATTCGTGCGGCCATAGGCAACGAAAACAGAAGGCCAACGAACAGTTTGACGTATTTTACGAAGCCATTGTAGCATTGGCCGATAAATTAGTCACTCCCATGTCCGATATGGCATTGTTGGAAGTGCTAAAGGCGAATTTGTTGGCAGAGATCCAACATGAGATTTTATATATCCCGATTTTGTCCGTAGCTCAATTGCGAAACATCGTGCGCACTCGAGAAAGGTTCATGCAGTCACTAGCTAAGCCTTTTATCAGTGCTGAACCCAAACGTATTCCTATAAGACGACAGGTGCACGAAATTGCAGTAGAGACCGACCAGGAAGATGAACCGGATGACGAGGAAACAGAACTGGTAGATATCGCGGCAGTTACCATTTCCTGTTGGAACTGTGGTGAGCAGGGTCATCGCTATCACGACTGCGTAGGTGAACGAACTGTATTTTGCTACGGCTGTGGCAAACGGGATACGTATAAACCGTCGTGCCCTAAGTGTACCGCTTCAAAAAACTCCTGGAGTCGTGCACAGCCGACAAGTGCACGCAAACCAGTCAGTTCGAAAGCCACGAACACCAACTAATGGACGTTTTAACGGATCCATTACTCCCTGACGTATCCAAACTACCAGACATTCCTTTACAGACTCCTTTGTTACCCTCGGAGCCAGTAAAAATTGGTCTCCCGAACCGATCTCGCAAGCGATTGCTCAAATTCCGACAAATCTGGAAAGACAAGCGATCAAAGGTGATAGCGACGTGAATACGTCTAAGGACTGGCGACCCTATGCGCAAGTCACCGCTTAGTGGACTGATGGACACAGGTGCTTCAATCAGTTGTATAGGTGGATCATTTGCAGCCGACCTAGCTCGGGATCCGACCCAGTTCAAGCCCGCAAGAGCAGCAGTACGTACCGCAGACGGCCAGAGCCAATCAATAATTGGCAAAGTTACGACAGACGTCTGCTTCCAAGGCCGAAGTAAAACCCTAAAACTGTTCATAGTCCCATCCCTGGCGCAAGACTTATATCTGGGCATAGATTTTTGGTCCAGTTTTGATTTGTTACCAGCGTTTATAGCCCATAAGTCATCCGGTCCAGAGATTTCATCGGTATCGTTTGATAGCCCGTTGCATATGCAATTGTCCCAGCAGCAGCAATAAGGTTTGTTAGCAACGGTCAATTTGTTTCCATCCTTTGCAAAGCAAGGACTTGGAAAAACAAGCTGGTTGTCTCAGGAGATTGACGTGGGCACCGCTAAGGCCATAAAACAACGACACTACGCCGTGTCTCCAGCAGTAGAAAAGCTGATGTATCTGGAAATAGACCGAATGTTATCGCTTGGGGTAATCGAAGAGTCAGATAGCGCATGGTCATCGCCCGTGGTTCTCGTTCGGAAGCCTGGGAAAGTACGATTGTGCATCGACAGTCGGAAGCTTAACGAGGTTACGGTAAAGAACGCATATCCTATGCCTCTGATCGATGGCATTCTTAGTCGCCTGCCTCGAGCTGAGTTTATCTCAAGTATAGACTTAAAAGATGCCTACTGGCAAATTCCTTTGGAGGTAACCGCGCGTGAAAAGACGGCGTTTACTGTCCCAGGGCGTCCATTGTACCAGTACACAGTAATGCCCTTTGGATTATGTAATGCGCCCCAAACGATGTCCAAGCTAATGGATAAGGTGATACCGCCATCTCTACGGAACGAGATATTTATCTACCTCGACGACTTGTTGGTAATTTCGGACACCTTTGACCAGCATATTCGAGTCCTCAAAGTCTTGTCCAACAGATTAAGAGAAGCCGGTCTAACCATCAATGTGGAGAAGTCCAAATTTTGCCTAAAAGAGGTCAAATATTTAGGTCATGTTATAGGCAATGGAACTATCCAGACCGACATTGAGAAGGTCCAAGCAATTCAGGAGTTTCCGGTCCCGCGATCCGTGAAACAAGTCCGCAGGTTTTTAGGTCTCACTGGGTGGGCATCGCAGCGCCGATCTCAGATACTCTCAAGAGCAAACGGAAATTTGACTGGACAGACGAGGCCCAAACCGCATTCGATTCTTTAAAGGAACATATGTGCAACGCTCCCGTGTTGCATAGCCCTGATTTTACAAGCCCGTTCTCCATCCATTGTGATGCTAGCCACACCGGTGTTGGTGGCGTTTTAATGCAAACGGATGAGAATGGCCATGAAGTACCCACTGCGTTTATGTCACGCAAATTAAACCAATGCCAACGTAATTACTCTGTGACAGAGAAAGAGTGCCTGGCAGCGGTAATGTGCGTGAAGAAATTTAGAGCCTATGTGGAAGGGCATCAGTTTTCCATTATAACCGATCATGTATGGCTTAAATGGCTGATGTCTCAGGCCGACTTAAGGCTTGCCCGATGGGCGTTAAAACTGCAAGGCATCTCTTTTACAATTGAGCATAGAAAAAAAAAGTCAGAATATCGTACCAGACGCCTTATCACGAGTACATACTGAGGACTTATCCTATATTGGTATCGATAGTTTGTTAGACCTTGATTCTGACGCGTTTAAATCGACCGAGTACCAAGAACTTATCGCGAAGATTCAAGCTAATCCCGATCGTTTACCGGACATAAGAGTCAGGGATAATTTTCTATACCGTCGCGCTGAACACGCCTCTGGCGATAAGATTAGCGATGACATGTGCTGGAAACTTTGGGCGCCCAACGCTCTGGTGACAGAGGTGCTTAAAGAAAGTCATGAACATCCTTTAGCGTCTCACAGTGGGATCAATAAGACGTTGGAGCGTATTCGACGATTCTACTATGGCCAAACCTAGTGGGCGATGTAAAGGATTTCATAAATAAGTGCGAGCTGTGCAAATGCTGTAAGCACCCCAATCGGCCTCTTCGTCCGGCAATGGGCAAAGCAGGAATGACCGACCGTTTCTTCCAGAAACTGTATGTGGATTTCTTAGGCCCGTATCCTCGAAGTCGATCGGGAAACATCGGCATATTTGTGGTTCTAGATCACTTTTCTAAATTTCCTTTCCTCAAAGTAGTAAAGAAATTTACTGCAGAAGCAATTATCCCTTTTGTGGAGGAAGACCTTTTTCATTGTTTTGGAGTCCCTGAAGTGGTAGTTTCGGATAATGGTGTCCAATTCAAGTCACACAAATTCAATGACCTGTTGGGAAAATACCAAATCCGGCACTCCTACACGGCAGCATACGCCCCACAAACAAATGCGTCCGAGAGGGTAAATCGCTCGGTACTCGCAGCTATTAAAGCATACATTAAGCCCGACCAATCCAATTGGGATGAGCAGCTTAGTTTTATCGCTTGTGCGTTGCGATCCAGCGTGCATGCAGCCGTTAAAAGTAGCCCTTACCGAGTTGCTTTTGGCCAAAATATGATTACTAGCGGTTCCACATACCAGCTATTACGGAACCTTAATATGTTGGAAGATCGAGCGGTAGTGTTTGATCGCGACGACTCGTTTGAGTTGATTCGTAAAGCAGCTGCGGAAGCAATGCAAAAGCAGCATGTCAGAAACGAAAACGCTTACAACCTCCGAAGTCGAGAAGTTAACTTCCAAGTGGGACAAGAGGTATATAGGCGAAATTTTGAACAGAGTAGTTTCGTAAAAGGTTTCAATGCGAAACTAGCCCCTACTTTCCGGAAGGCTCGAATAAGGAGAAGGCTCGGCAACAGCTATTATGATTTGGAGGATTCTCAAGGTCGCTTTATTGGCAAATACCACGCTAAAGATATCAAGCAGGGAATATGCCAATCGCACTCCAAGCGTGGATCACTCTTTGGAAGGTTGAACCCCAAAGTGTGATTTCAGCGGGGGGGTGTAATATGTGACGCTTGTCTTGCGGTGTCTCATTCAGCACTTTTAAAAAGTCAACGGTTTATTTCTCATAACCGCCCTAAGATAGACCGTTGAAAATATGGGGCATCGATCGTAGAGCTTGCAGAGAGCTTTTTGACGAAACATATGTTTTGGTAAAAAGTGGCAACGCCATCCCGTTGTTTTGATTCCGTATTGCACTTATATTTATTGCTAATTACTTTTCTTTAAAGTAAAAAGCAAGGAAAAAATACGGTATTGATGGGAAAACGTGGGCTGCTGCATCCGGTGGTTCTAGGAGTCGGTCTCTTTCTCCTCGTGACCGTCGCAGAGTGCAGTATTCTGGAGCTCTGTAGTCTATCTGATTTTTAACCATATATACAGTCAGCTACCACGCGCAGTGATTTTGTGTTCGCAATTATAAGTTGGTTTCCATCAACCTCCACAATCTGCCCATATCCGTGAGTATGGTGAATTAAGAAAACGACGACGTGCAGTGATCTTACTTTATTGCCTACGTACGTCTCCTCCCGTCTAGGTTACCATCTGCTCATCATATCTATACGTTGTATGCTACAGGTAAAGATAGATCAAATCAATTGATGACAAAAAGATGATTTAAGAATTTTTGGCGCCCAACGTGGGGCCATCTTCGGCTTGCCCCAACCAAGAAAAAAATATTAAAAAGTCATCAACAGCTATGCGAGCTGCATATCCATGCAGTGTCGTTAGACTTATTCCCACTGCCTTTAATTCCTCAGATATATGGATGGCCTGTTCAGTGTCTAAATGGTTGAGGTTGAGTCGATGGATTGTGTAGCAGTTTCTAAAAGAACTGAAACCCCCGCACGGACGTGTAACTATAAAACTGGATATTGTTGAGGACATTTAGTATCTGACAGGATAGGAAACTCCGCTAAATGGCACTTTATTCTGTTTCGTTTGGAAATAGGTTTTCAAGTGGACTAGATCTACTGCCTACCCAAGAATAGATGAATGTGCTAGTGAGAGGAGAAACTTGTCCGTACCTTGCGGATCATTGTCTAAAGTTTAGCTTGGATCAGGTTATTCAGTGGCGTAAAGCTACGGCCTACCCGCGATCGAAAGCAACAGCATCAGTAAAGGTACATTCCCGGAGTTAGCATAGTCCTTTTCCTTTCCCCCATTTTGTGCGAAGTTAGTTTTTGTGTGTGACAACCATTAGTAGCTCTTTGGGTGGCAATGCTACAAGTTCCGATTGTAGTATACGGTGTTGACAACTTTGCCTTGAGAGATTCTCAAGAGTGTGCTTGGAGTGTGACCAGGGTTGCTGATAACGTGGCTGTCGTACTGTGGTTCTGGATAACTTGGTGGTCCGCAATCCAGAACTTTCTTGTGTTGGGTAACCTACAGTATATCGAGACAGCCATTGGTTAGTCAGGGTTTTTCGGATTACTCGGATATCCGACAGTGGTTCAGAACTACCATATGGTCCCAGATCCAAAGACCCATTGTATTAATTGTTTATTGTAAATACCATCAGATAGTCCGTTGGGGACACTTTTCCGTTATACAAACGTGGCATGGTCTCCGAATTTTTTTTGTTGAGAACGTTTATAGAATATCTCGAACGTGTTAGTTAACCAATGAGTGTAGAATAGAATTTGTTTAAAATTAGTTAACCAGAAAATAATGTCTCTAGATTGGAGTTTTGAAGAAATTGATCAAAACGACAATTCAGCTTTAATCTGTTGCATCTGTGTGCGAAGGGTGGAATACCAAACACAGTTGCTAAGAACTGCGTGTAATCACGTGTTTCACTTGGCTTGTTTTAATACGAGACGAGGTGCAAAGACAGTGAGTCCTGCTTGCAACGAGTCCCTTCAACCAGCTGGTCCTAGCCTAGCTGAGAAATTAGCGGTAGCCCAGGCTACCGTCTTTGGCGTACCTTGTTCTCAGGCTCCCATGAGAACCCGTTCACAGGGTTTGCGAGCAGAGCCAGCTGAGATTGTTGAAGATTTGGCTGTTGGTCCCTCGAACGTCGTTCAACCCAGAATGCCAGCGTCGAGAAGCGAACCAGCTGATGCCGCCAGCGCAGGCTTGGCTCAAATGTCACAGGCGCTGACAGACGCCATGGCTCAGATCAGTTTGTTGTCTCAAGCCATGACCAAAATGACTCAGACAATGGAAGTAGGATTCCAAAGTTTGGCAAGTCAACCAGCCGTTCCTCCCACTAACCAAGCTAATGGAGCCTCAATACCTAGTGGAGAAACCCAAACATTTGAACAATTGTTTCAAATTCCTGCTCGAGAGTCCTTTGGTTCCCAAGTCAATCAGGCCAACGACTCTAGAGCATCGGTAAACGCTTGGGGATCCCAGCAGATTACCGGATTAAGACCCGATAGGATTGGGCAGATCATTTCAGGATGGAAGGTGCGTTTTTCCGGACAGTCGTCTGTGTCGGTAGAAGATTTTATATACCGCATAGAAGCTCTAACCAAGCAGACCTTAGAGGGAAATCTTGACCTAGTGGCCAGAAATGCTATTTACCTTTTTGAAGGCAGTGCTAGCGAGTGGTTTTGGCGCTACCACAAAAGCGTACCCTCCGTGAACTGGCCACAGCTAAGTACCGCCTTAAAAACTCGTTTTATTGATGGGCGTACGGACTTGGAAATTCGTGCGGCCATAGGGCAACGAAAACAGAAGGCCAACGAACAGTTTGACGTATTTTACGAAGCCATTGTAGCATTGGCCGATAAATTAGTCACTCCCATGTCCGATATGGCATTGTTGGAAGTGCTAAAGGCGAATTTGTTGGCAGAGATCCAACATGAGATTTTATATATCCCGATTTTGTCCGTAGCTCAATTGCGAAACATCGTGCGCACTCGAAAAAGGTTCATGCAGTCACTAGCTAAGCCTTTTATCAGTGCTGAACCCAAACGTATTCCTATAAGACGACAGGTGCACGAAATTGCAGTAGAGACCGACCAGGAAGATGAACCGGATGACGAGGAAACAGAACTGGTAGATATCGCGGCAGTTACCATTTCCTGTTGGAACTGTGGTGAGCAGGGTCATCGCTATCACGACTGCGTAGGTGAACGAACTGTATTTTGCTACGGCTGTGGCAAACGGGATACGTATAAACCGTCGTGCCCTAAGTGTACCGCTTCAAAAAACTCCTGGAGTCGTGCACAGCCGACAAGTGCACGCAAACCAGTCAGTTCGAAAGCCACGAACACCAACTAATGGACGTTTTAACGGATCCATTACTCCCTGACGTATCCAAACTACCAGACATTCCTTTACAGACTCCTTTGTTACCCTCGGAGCCAGTAAAAATTGGTCTCCCGAACCGATCTCGCTTTTTGACGAAACATATGTTTTGGTAAAAAGTGGCAACGCCATCCCGTTGTTTTGATTCCGTATTGCACTTATATTTATTGCTAATTACTTTTCTTTAAAGTAAAAAGCAAGGAAAAAATACGGTATTGATGGGAAAACGTGGGCTGCTGCATCCGGTGATTCTAGGAGTCGGTCTCTTTCTCCTCGTGACCGTCGCAGAGTGCAGTATTCTGGAGCTCTGTAGTCTATCTGATTTTTAACCATATATACAGTCAGCTACCACGCGCAGTGATTTTGTGTTCGCAATTATAAGTTGGTTTCCATCAACCTCCACAATCTGCCCATATCCGTGAGTATGGTGAATTAAGAAAACGACGACGTGCAGTGATCTTACTTTATTGCCTACGTACGTCTCCTCCCGTCTAGGTTACCATCTGCTCATCATATCTATACGTTGTATGCTACAGGTAAAGATAGATCAAATCAATTGATGACAAAAAGATGATTTAAGAATTTTTGGCGCCCAACGTGGGGCCATCTTCGGCTTGCCCCAACCAAGAAAAATTTATTAAAAAGTCATCAACAGCTATGCGAGCTGCATATCCATGCAGTGTCGTTAGACTTATTCCCACTGCCTTTAATTCCTCAGATATATGGATGGCCTGTTCAGTGTCTAAATGGTTGAGGTTGAGTCGATGGATTGTGTAGCAGTTTCTAATAGAACTGAAACCCCCGCACGGACGTGTAACTATAAAACTGGATATTGTTGAGGACATTTAGTATCTGACAGGATAGGAAACTCCGCTAAATGGCACTTTATTCTGTTTCGTTTGGAAATAGGTTTTCAAGTGGACTAGATCTACTGCCTACCCAAGAATAGATGAATGTGCTAGTGAGAGGAGAAACTTGTCCGTACCTTGCGGATCATTGTCTAAAGTTTAGCTTGGATCAGGTTATTCAGTGGCGTAAAGCTACGGCCTACCCGCGATCGAAAGCAACAGCATCAGTAAAGGTACATTCCCGGAGTTAGCATAGTCCTTTTCCTTTCCCCCATTTTGTGCGAAGTTAGTTTTTGTGTGTGACAACCATTAGTAGCTCTTTGGGTGGCAATGCTACAAGTTCCGATTGTAGTATACGGTGTTGACAACTTTGCCTTGAGAGATTCTCAAGAGTGTGCTTGGAGTGTGACCAGGGTTGCTGATAACGTGGCTCTCGTACTGTGGTTCTGGATAACTTGGTGGTCCGCAATCCAGAACTTTCTTGTGTTGGGTAACCTACAGTATATCGAGACAGCCATTGGTTAGTCAGGGTTTTTCGGATTACTCGGATATCCGACAGTGGTTCAGAACTACCATATGGTCCCAGATCCAAAGACCCATTGTATTAATTGTTTATTGTAAATACCATCAGATAGTCCGTTGGGGACACTTTTCCGTTATACAAACGTGGCATGGTCTCCGAATTTTTTTTGTTGAGAACGTTTATAGAATATCTCGAACGTGTTAGTTAACCAATGAGTGTAGAATAGAATTTGTTTAAAATTAGTTAACCAGAAAATAATGTCTCTAGATTGGAGTTTTGAAGAAATTGATCAAAACGACAATTCAGCTTTAATCTGTTGCATCTGTGTGCGAAGGGTGGAATACCAAACACAGTTGCTAAGAACTGCATGTAATCACGTGTTTCACTTGGCTTGTTTTAATACGAGACGAGGTGCAAAGACAGTGAGTCCTGCTTGCAACGAGTCCCTTCAACCAGCTGGTCCTAGCCTAGCTGAGAAATTAGCGGTAGCCCAGGCTACCGTCTTTGGCGTACCTTGTTCTCAGGCTCCCATGAGAACCCGTTCACAGGGTTTGCGAGCAGAGCCAGCTGAGATTGTTGAAGATTTGGCTGTTGGTCCCTCGAACGTCGTTCAACCCAGAATGCCAGCGTCGAGAAGCGAACCAGCTGATGCCGCCAGCGCAGGCTTGGCTCAAATGTCACAGGCGCTGACAGACGCCATGGCTCAGATCAGTTTGTTGTCTCAAGCCATGACCAAAATGACTCAGACAATGGAAGTAGGATTCCAAAGTTTGGCAAGTCAACCAGCCGTTCCTCCCACTAACCAAGCTAATGGAGCCTCAATACCTAGTGGAGAAACCCAAACATTTGAACAATTGTTTCAAATTCCTGCTCGAGAGTCCTTTGGTTCCCAAGTCAATCAGGCCAACGACTCTAGAGCATCGGTAAACGCTTGGGGATCCCAGCAGATTACCGGATTAAGACCCGATAGGATTGGGCAGATCATTTCAGGATGGAAGGGGCGTTTTTCCGGACAGTCGTCTGTGTCGGTAGAAGATTTTATATACCGCATAGAAGCTCTAACCAAGCAGACCTTAGAGGGAAATCTTGACCTAGTGGCCAGAAATGCTATTTACCTTTTTGAAGGCAGTGCTAGCGAGTGGTTTTGGCGCTACCACAAAAGCGTACCCTCCGTGAACTGGCCACAGCTAAGTACCGCCTTAAAAACTCGTTTTATTGATGGGCGTACGGACTTGGAAATTCGTGCGGCCATAGGGCAACGAAAACAGAAGGCCAACGAACAGTTTGACTATTTTACGAAGCCATTGTAGCATTGGCCGATAAATTAGTCACTCCCATGTCCGATATGGCATTGTTGGAAGTGCTAAAGGCGAATTTGTTGGCAGAGATCCAACATGAGATTTTATATATCCCGATTTCGTCCGTAGCTCAATTGCGAAACATCGTGCGCACTCGAGAAAGGTTCATGCAGTCACTAGCTAAGCCTTTTATCAGTGCTGAACCCAAACGTATTCCTATAAGACGACAGGTGCACGAAATTGCAGTAGAGACCGACCAGGAAGATGAACCGGATGACGAGGAAACAGAACTGGTAGATATCGCGGCAGTTACCATTTCCTGTTGGAACTGTGGGGAGCAGGGTCATCGCTATCACGACTGCGTAGGTGAACGAACTGTATTTTGCTACGGCTGTGGCAAACGGGATACGTATAAACCGTCGTGCCCTAAGTTTACCGCTTCAAAAAACTCCTGGAGTCGTGCACAGCCGACAAGTGCACGCAAACCAGTCAGTTCGAAAGCCACGAGCACCAACTAATGGACGTTTTAACGGATCCATTACTCCCTGACGTATCCAAACTACCAGACATTCCTTTACAGACTCCTTTGTTACCCTCGGAGCCAGTAAAAATTGGTCTCCCGAACCGATCTCGCAAGCGATTGCTCAAATTCCGACAAATCTGGAAAGACGAGCGATCAAAGGTGATAGCGACAGTGGTGAATACGTCTAAGGACTGGCGACCCTATGCGCAAGTCACCGTACTAGGGAAGACGCTTAGTGGACTGATGGACACAGGTGCTTCAATCAGTTGTATAGGTGGATCATTTGCAGCCGACCTAGCTCGGGATCCGACCCAGTTCAAGCCCGCAAGAGCAGCAGTACGTACCGCAGACGGCCAGAGCCAATCAATAATTGGCAAAGTTACGACAGACGTCTGCTTCCAAGGCCGAAGTAAAACCCTAAAACTGTTCATAGTCCCATCCCTGGCGCAAGACTTATATCTGGGCATAGATTTTTGGTCCAGTTTTGATTTGTTACCAGCGTTTATAGCCCATAAGTCATCCGGTCCAGAGATTTCATCGGTATCGTTTGATAGCCCGTTGCATATGCAATTGTCCCAGCAGCAGCAATAAGGTTTGTTAGCAACGGTCAATTTGTTTCCATCCTTTGCAAAGCAAGGACTTGGAAAAACAAGCTGGTTGTCTCAGGAGATTGACGTGGGCACCGCTAAGGCCATAAAACAACGACACTACGCCGTGTCTCCAGCAGTAGAAAAGCTGATGTATCTGGAAATAGACCGAATGTTATCGCTTGGGGTAATCGAAGAGTCAGATAGCGCATGGTCATCGCCCGTGGTTCTCGTTCGGAAGCCTGGGAAAGTACGATTGTGCATCGACAGTCGGAAGCTTAACGAGGTTACGGTAAAGAACGCATATCCTATGCCTCTGATCGATGGCATTCTTAGTCGCCTGCCTCGAGCTGAGTTTATCTCAAGTATAGACTTAAAAGATGCCTACTGGCAAATTCCTTTGGAGGTAACCGCGCGTGAAAAGACGGCGTTTACTGTCCCAGGGCGTCCATTGTACCAGTACACAGTAATGCCCTTTGGATTATGTAATGCGCCCCAAACGATGTCCAAGCTAATGGATAAGGTGATACCGCCATCTCTACGGAACGAGATATTTATCTACCTCGACGACTTGTTGGTAATTTCGGACACCTTTGACCAGCATATTCGAGTCCTCAAAGTCTTGTCCAACAGATTAAGAGAAGCCGGTCTAACCATCAATGTGGAGAAGTCCAAATTTTGCCTAAAAGAGGTCAAATATTTAGGTCATGTTATAGGCAATGGAACTATCCAGACCGACATTGAGAAGGTCCAAGCAATTCAGAAGTTTCCGGTCCCGCGATCCGTGAAACAAGTCCGCAGGTTTTTAGGTCTCACTGGGTGGTACCACAAATTCATAAAGAACTATGCGGGCATCGCAGCGCCGATCTCAGATACTCTCAAGAGCAAACGGAAATTTGATTGGACAGATGAGGCCCAACCGCATTCGATTCCTTAAAGGAACATATGTGCAACGCTCCCGTGTTGCATAGCCCTGATTTTACAAGCCCGTTCTCCATCCATTGTGATGCCAGCCACACCGGTGTTGGTGGCGTTTTAATGCAAACGGATGAGAATGGCCATGAAGTACCCACTGCGTTTATGTCACGCAAATTAAACCAATGCCAACGTAATTACTCTGTGACAGAGAAAGAGTGCCTGGCAGCGGTAATGTGCGTGAAGAAATTTAGAGCCTATGTGGAAGGGCATCAGTTTTCCATTATAACCGATCATGTATCGCTTAAATGGCTGATGTCTCAGGCCGACTTAAGCTCACGGCTTGCCCGATGGGCGTTAAAACTGCAAGGCATCTCTTTTACAATTGAGCATAGAAAAAAAAAGTCAGAATATCGTACCAGACGCCTTATCACGAGTACATACTGAGGACTTATCCTATATTGGTATCGATAGTTTGTTAGACCTTGATTCTGACGCGTTTAAATCGACCGAGTACCAAGAACTTATCGCGAAGATTCAAGCTAATCCCGATCGTTTACCGGACATAAGAGTCAGGGATAATTTTCTATACCGTCGCGCTGAACACGCCTCTGGCGATAAGATTAGAGATGACATGTGCTGGAAACTTTGGGTGCCCAACGCTCTGGTGACAGAGGTGCTTAAAGAAAGTCATGAACATCCTTTAGCGTCTCACAGTGGGATCAATAAGACGTTGGAGCGTTTTCGACGATTCTACTATTGGCCAAACCTAGTGGGCGATGTAAAGGATTTCATAAATAAGTGCGAGCTGTGCAAATGCTGTAAGCACCCCAATCGGCCTCTTCGTCCGCCAATGGGCAAAGCAAGAATGACCGACCGTTTCTTCCAGAAACTGTATGTGGATTTCTTAGGCCCGTATCCTCGAAGTCGATCGGGAAACATCGGCATATTTGTGGTTCTAGATCACTTTTCTAAATTTCCTTTCCTCAAAGTAGTAAAGAAATTTACTGCAGAAGCAATTATCCCTTTTGTGGAGGAAGACCTTTTTCATTGTTTTGGAGTCCCTGAAGTGGTAGTTTCGGATAATGGTGTCCAATTCAAGTCACACAAATTCAATGACCTGTTGGGAAAATACCAAATCCGGCACTCCTGCACGGCAGCATACGCCCCACAAACAAATGCGTCCGAGAGGGTAAATCGCTCGGTACTCGCAGCTATTAAAGCATACATTAAGCCCGACCAATCCAATTGGGATGAGCAGCTTAGTTTTATCGCTTGTGCGTTGCGATCCAGCGTGCATGCAGCCGTTAAAAGTAGCCCTTACCGAGTTGCTTTTGGCCAAAATATGATTACTAGCGGTTCCACATACCAGCTATTACGGAACCTTAATATGTTGGAAGATCGAGCGGTAGTGTTTGATCGCGACGACTCATTTGAGTTGATTCGTAAAGTAGCTGCGGAAGCAATGCAAAAGCAGCATGTCAGAAACGAAAACGCTTACAACCTCCGAAGTCGAGAAGTTAACTTCCAAGTGGGACAAGAGGTATATAGGCGAAATTTTGAACAGAAACTAGCCCCTACTTTCCGGAAGGCTCGAATAAGGAGAAGGCTCGGCAACAGCTATTATGATTTGGAGGATTCTCAAGGTCGCTTTATTGGCAAATACCACGCTAAAGATATCAAGCAGGGAATATGCCAATCGCACTCCAAGCGTGGATCACTCTTTGGAAGGTTGAACCCCAAAGTGTGATTTCAGCGGGGGGGTGTAATATGTGACGCTTGTCTTGCGGTGTCTCATTCAGCACTTTTAAAAAGTCAACGGTTTATTTCTCATAACCGCCCTAAGATAGACCGTTGAAAATATGGGGCATCGATCGTAGAGCTTGCAGAGAGCTTTTTGACGAAACATATGTTTTGGTAAAAAGTGGCAACGCCATCCCGTTTATTTTGATTCCGTATTGCACTTATATTTATTGCTAATTACTTTTCTTTAAAGTAAAAAGCAAGGAAAAAATACGGTATTGATGGGAAAACGTGGGCTGCTGCATCCGGTGGTTCTAGGAGTCGGTCTCTTTCTCCTCGTGACCGTCGCAGAGTGCAGTATTCTGGAGCTCTGTATTCTATCTGATTTTTAACCATATATACAGTCAGCTACCACGCGCAGTGATTTTGTGTTCGCAATTATAAGTTGGTTTCCATCAACCTCCACAATCTGCCCATATCCGTGAGTATGGTGAATTAAGAAAACGACGACGTGCAGTGATCTTACTTTATTGCCTTTTCTCGGAATTTTTGTGCCACAGACCGAGGTGTACATAACCCCAAGACCACGGCAGCACCTACCGTCCCTGCTTTTCGACAGCCCACCGGGAGAAAGAAAATCCACAGTTCGAAATTGTATCAATTGAAGTGGTGCAGTTCCCATTGGGGTAAATATCTTGACCGCGAAGTTCCAATATATAGTTCTAAAATGTAATCTTCTATACATAGGAATCGCACCACTAGTACAGACGTAGTGATACCTAGTTATGTATGTCTGGTTATAACCTGATATAACTCTGGGTATAACCTGATATAACTCTTGGTATAACCTGATATAACTCTTGGTACAACCTGATACCTGAAAAAAAAAAGCAAGCTGCACCTGGCTTTCGCTGCGTGGGAGCATTTTTCGTCGATTTTTTCGCCTCGAGGTCATTGACCCCGTGCCTAAGCCGCCGTCGATTGTAGGTTCGCTCTGGCAAACCTAATCTGAAGCCGCCTACCCAGTGGATTTATTTTTATGTGTTTTTTCTTCTCTTTCTTATTATATACCGGATAATGAAGTGCTTTTTGATTGGTCCGATTGGTGGTTCAATTTAATTGTGCTGCGGCTAACATGTACGCCCATGAAATCTAACATCTAGTCAAAAAGGATTTCCTATACCGGGCTTAAGTTGAATATTTATCAATTAAATGGTTATTAATACAACTAAACTTTACAGTCATGCGTGTCGTTACCCAGCCCTCATCTTATCATTTGATCATCCATTCATTCACCTAATCATCTGCTAATCCAATCATCCAGCCATCTACACAACGAAAGATCTTTCTGCGTGGGAGGAAAACGTACTGTAAGTTTGTACAAATATAATGATTCAGGGAGATATAATGACTAACGTGGTAAACTGACCGGTAACGTAACGTTTGATTTTGATTGCGACATTGGCCGCCTTACGGTTTAATGGCTCGTCCATGTGCAAACGCACTTTGATTTTTTTTTTCGTTGCCGTTAAAGTTGAATACTTTTCCAATTATGATTTTGATTGCTGTAAATTTAACTTTTGAATATCTATTCATCTACACAACTATATATCGCTCCATTTACTTGAATTACCATTACCTAACCTTATATACATAAGCACATATACCTACATACATAACCTAATCTACATACCATTTACCCACATACTGTGAGGAATGATATCCTCACACGCGTGGATCTAAGGTCTATCCGGGTGTCCGGATAACCGGATAACGGCGAATTGCCGGGGAGAGTCTCGCTCAAGGGAGGGGCAACGGAGAGAGCCGCGATCGGAGGGCGCTACCAGGGAGAGTAAATGAGCGCGGAAGAGAGGCGGGATAGTGGGATCAGGCCGGCAGTGGTCCAGCGCATGACCTTTTATGGACATGCGATCACGCCACCAGCGGGGTCCCGTTGCGAAGCAAGTGGAAGGCAGAAGAGAGGCGGGATAGTGGGATCGGGCCGGCAGTGGTCCAGCGCATGATCATTTATGGCCATGCGATCACGCCACCGGTTGGGTCCCGTTACGAAGCTGGTGGAGAGCATCAGACGAGCCGATGGAAAATACCGCCGACGACTGGAGGAAAGTCCCGTTGTTGCCAGACAGCAGCGATGCGGCCGTGCGCCAAGGAGGAAATAAAAGGAGGCGCGCGACAGCGGCTCGAGACAGTCAAGTGCGGAGAGTGCAAGTGCGTGTGACAGCGAATATCAAGGAGAGTCAGAAAGTTACCCAAAAAGCGTCAAGAGAAAGGACCTGGTGTACCGCTCGCCCAACGGAAGGATCCAGTGAGAGCGAACGTTTCCTGTGCGAACTGCGTGCGGCGGACTTGGGCTTAACGCTAGGAGTCGTTGTCGTACCAGTTCTCAGAGCCGACAGTGCCACGCTTGGGGATTCCGAGGAACGGCGAGTGGGCGAGAAGGACCAAACGTGACAGTGATCATAGTGCTAAACCAAAGAATAGGCTAAGTTGTCGTCCTTAAGCGTACTTCCTAAGATACTAATAAAGAACTCGTGTATAAAGAAGCCAACCAAGTCTTTCTGCTTTGTCCCCCGGGCAACACCCAAATTCGTTGCAGCGGACAAAACCGGTTCGTTACAACTGGCGCCCAACGTGGGGCCTGGTGACAAAGTAAGATCGATTTAGGGAGGGCAGTACCGAGTTCGAAAGGAAGAAATGGGGAGACGACAATGGATCCACGCCATGAGGAAGGAGGACCTGGTTCAGTGTGGCTTAGCCTTTGGACTGCAGCTGGAAGGTACGCTGTCCGAGATGCGCCGGGCATTCAAAGACTGGGTGGAGAAGCACGAAGAGGAACCAGAATATGCAGATCTGATCGAAGAATGGGAGTTACGCGCGGGCAGAACTACGCCCACGCCCCAGACGGAGGAAAAGCAGGAAGCGTACGAACGCTTGGCCATACCCGGCGGAACAGGACAGTCGGGAGTGTGGAAGCTACCGGCAGAGGCCGCAGAGGAACTCATCGCCAGTCTGGCCGTGCCACAGAAGGGTCGATCTCCTAGCCGGCAGCGGACAGAAAGCCGAGAAAGGACGGCCATCCCAGCTCCCTCAGGCCAACGGGAGTCAAGGAGCCCACACCCGACGGGAGACGAACAAGCGAAGAGGCAGCTGCGAGCAAGCTATGCGCACGTGGCCAAACAGGTGAGAGAGTGGTCGTTCCGATTCGACGGGACGGCAAAGCCCCTTGAATTTTTGGAGCAGGTCGAATGGTCAGCGGACATGTATGGGCTGGAACTGGATATGATCCCCAGGGCGATGCCCGAGCTGCTGAAGGGGCGGGCACTTACGTGGTTTGTCGCCAACAATAAGCATTGGCAATCTTGGGCGGCGTTCTCACGCAGCTTCCAGGCGTTCTTCCTCCCGAGGGGTTATTTTGAAAAATTGCTCCAGGAGGTGAGAACGCGGAAGCAGAGGTGGGGAGAATCCTTCAAGGATTATATGGTGGAGATGCAGACGCTCGTCCGGCCATTGAAGTGCCCACCCGAGGAAGAGTTGGAATTAATCCGAGAAAACAGCATGCCGGGCCTAAGGATGTTCATCCGACCACATAGATGCAAAGATCTGGAAACGCTGATGACCCTGGCGGATGAGTTTGAAGCGCTGGAGAGGGATCGGGTGGAATTCCAACGAGAGGACCCGACGAGTCGGGCGAAGGCCCATAACCCATTCAACAAGACGGCCGGGACGGAGGTATGCCGACGATGCAAGGACGAGCCTGTGACCGACACTACGAAGTCAGCGGAGCGGAAGCCAACGCCGCCAAAGGCCGAAGAGAAGGTGGACTCCAATGTTGAAGGGGGATTCGGGAGTGACGCCCATTGGGCGCAAGCGTGCTCAGGGCGCCCACTAACATATTGCTGGCGGTGCGGCAAGGTCGGCGTGCTAACCTGGCAGTGCTGCAAAAGGGCGGGAAACGCCCCGCGACCCAAGCCACGAAGGGCCGTGCCGGGGTCGCAAGAGGAGGCCCCAACAACCTAGTCGGCGAGCTCGCCGAGGAGGAAGTGCAGCTGTCCGCGGTGGTGGTGATTGCGGGAAACGAATGGAAGGCCACGGTGGATACCGGGGCCACCAGCAGTTTCATTAGCTGTGAATTGGCGGAGCAGCTGCGGGGAGTCGGACGCGAGCACGAGACGAAGAAACGCGTGCGGCTGGCGGACGGCCACAGTCAAGAGGTGAATACACAACTCGAAGTGGAAATGGCCTTCGGAGACAAGAAGGTGTGGATGTCGCTGCTCGTGCTACCGGGCGTGATCGACGCGTTGGTCCTCGGCTGGGACTTCCTGACCGCAGTCGGCGCAGAGGTGACCTGTGCGGGGCACACGTGATCCCTGCGAAAGGCCGACGGGACGGACGGCCGGAGGAGAGGCTATCCGTGGCGGTAGTGGAGGCCATCGCGGCGCCCTCGACAGACGGAGAGGGGGTGACCGAGTCCCCAGAGGAAAGGTCGAGTGAGGAGACGCGGGAGAAGGAAACGGTAGAAGGATTCCTCGAGCGGGAATTGGCTGAGTTCAAGGAGATGACGGGGACGGCCAACGTGGCGGTGCACACGATCACAATGAGGGATGCACAGCCCATCAAGCAAAGATACTACCCCAAGAATCCCAAGATGCAGGCCGAGATCGACCAAAAGGTAGACGAGCTAATCGAGCTGGGGTGCATTGAGCCATCGCGGAGCCCCCTACAGTTCGCCGATCGTGATGGTCAAAAAGAAAACCGGGCAGTGGAGACTGTGTGTCGATTTCCGTCAGGTTAACGCAAAATCGGTCAAGGATGCCTACCCCATGCCAAGGATAGACTTCATCCTGGATCAGTTGAGAGAGGCTCGCTTTATCAGCAGCCTAGATCTGAAGGATGGGTATTGGCAGATTCCCCTGGAAGCGGCCAGCAGACCGATTACCGCCTTCACGGTGCCAGGAAAAGGGCTGTTCCAGTGGAAGGTGATGCCATTTGGACTACACTCCGCATCTGCCACATTCCAGCGCGCACTGGACAGTGTAATTGGACCCGAAATGATGCCCCATGCCTTTGCCTATCAGGACGACATCATAGTCATAGGAAAGACCCAGGAAGAGCACCAGCGGAATCTAAAGGAGGTGTTCAGGCGTCTAAAGAAGGCAAATTTGAGGCTGAACATCGGAAAGTGCCAGTTCTTCCGACAGGAGTTGCGATACTTAGGACACCTGGTGACGGGGGAGGGCATCTGCACGGATCCCGAGAAGGTGGCAGCGATAGCCGAACTACAGCCCCCAAGCAGTGTCAAGGAGCTACGTCAGTATCTAGGCGTGGCCTCGTGGTATCGAAGGTTCGTACCCGATTTCGCCACATTGGTACAGCCACTGAGCGCGCTATTGAAGAAGAAGGCGAAGTGGGTGTGGACAGAGGCGCAGCAGCAGGCGTTTGAGGCGGTAAAAGGTCAACTGGTGGCAGACCCAGTGCTGGCCTGTCCAAATTTCAGCAGGAAGTTTGTGCTGCAGACGGATGCCAGTGATTACGGGCTGGGCACGATCCTTACCCAGGAGACCGAGAGAGGAGAACGAGTCATCTCGTACGCCAGCAGAACGCTCAATAGTGCTGAGAGGAATTACTCGGCGACCGAAAAGGAGTGCCTGGCCATTGTATGGGCCATAAGGAGGTTAAAACCGTACTTAGAGGGATATCACTTCAAGGTGGTCACCGACCATATGGCGTTGAAGTGGCTTAACAGCATCGAAAGCCCAACAGGAAGAGTCGCCCGGTGGGCCCTAGAACTACAACAGTACGATTTCGAGATCGCGTATAGAAAGGGACAACTCAACGTGGTGGCCGATGCGCTCTCCCGGCAGAAGCTGGTGGAGCGGTGTATGAGAGTGGACAACGAACCAGTCGGGGTCTCTAAAACGGTGGCCCCATGTGCGTGGATAGCGAAAGTGAAGGACCAAATCAAAAAAGAACCCGAGAAGTTCCCCGACTTCGTGGAGGAAGCGGGGAAGGTGTATAGGCACATTCCCCACAGAGCCGGAGACGAGGAAGTCGCGGCCTGGAAGATGTGTGTCCCGAGAGACCTACGGGATAGAGTCATCAAGGAAAACCACGACACACCGGAGGCGGGACATTCCGGAGGAAGGAAGACCATGGCGCGCGTAGCGGGACGCTATTACTGGCCCGGGATGCATAGAGACGTGAGGGCCTACGTGAGGAAGTGCGAAGCATGTTTAAGGTTCAAACCAAATTAACAACAAGCCGCCGGAAAGATGCTGACCCAGGTGCCCGAGGAACCCTGGGTGACGGTGTGTGCGGATTTCGTGGGACCACTGCCCAGGTGTAAGCACGGGAATTCAATGCTGCTGGTGCTGGTGGACAGGTTCTCGAAGTGGACAGAGTTAGTGCTACTAAGGAAGGCCACGGCTGAGACACTCACAAAAGCGGTACGAGAACGCATAGTGGCGCGATTCGGAGTGCCGAAGGTGATAATTACGGACAACGGAGTCCAGTTTACGAGCCGGATTTTCAAAAAGTTTCTAGAGCAGATGGGGGTCAGACACCAGTTCACGGCACCCTATACGCCCCAGGAGAATCCCACGGAACGCACGAACAGGACGGTAAAAACCATGATCGCGCAATTCTGCGAGGGGGACCAAAGATGCTGGGACGAGAAGTGGCCAGAACTCATGTTGGCAGTGAACTCGGGCGTGTCCGACTCAACAGGGTACTCTCCTGCGTTTATTGTCCAAGGCCGGGAACCACGTCTGCCAAAAGCCCTATTCGATGAGGAAACAATAGGGACCGGCCAGGGCACGCTCACGCCGGACGAGAACGCAAGCAAGCTGAGAGAAGTGTTTCAGTTGGTGAGGCGGAACCTGGAAAGGGCAGCGCAGGACCAGGCGAGGTTCTACAATCTAAGGAGAAGGCCCTGGAAGCCGAAGATCGGAGAGGTGGTATGGGCGAAACAACACCATTTATCAAAGGCGGCTGAGGGGTTTGCAGCAAAACTGGCGCCGAAATATGCGGGTCCGTACACGATAACGGATTTCGTGTCACCCGTCATCTGCCGACTGAAGAGCGCCGAGGATAATCGGATGAGGACAGCCCATATTAGCGATCTGAAACCGCAACCGAGGGAGGAGGGGACATAAGGCATACCCCTAAAGAAGTTCTACACAACGGCGAAACTGAAAAAAGGGAGGAGCCGAGGCCGCGGCGAATGGCACGATCGAGCGTGAAGATATCTGGAAGAGATGAACGTTAACATCGGAAGGAAGGAAAAAAAAAAAGAAAGGTCAATGATACCCGACAGGTGTGGAATCGCGGATACGGAAGGTGAGATGCGTCGGAGTACACGGTGATCCCAGATGGGGGTCCGAGGAGGGGCCAAGATCCGGATCCACTCCAGGACACCAGGGGCGGTTTTCGAGCGTCGGGAACGATCAGATCGGATGCCGCCCGTACGCAGTCTGCCGGGCGGGGAATCGGATGATCCTCGGGTCCGAGCTGCTGTAGTGGGGGACGTCCGGAGTGCGATCGATCCGAAGACGGAAGAAGCCGACCGGGTGGCGGGCCGTCATTCGGCAACCCGGGCGAAAGGCCGGAGGGCCTGTTGTTCGCGGGTGGGAATGATGGTCAGCATCCTGGGGTGAGTCTGGGGTCGGGCTGGAAAGAGAGGAAAATGAGATGTGGGATCCCAGGAAGCTGGATAGTTACCGTGTACAAAAGCGAATCCACTCGGTGTAGTGATCGAACCACGCTATGGCCGGGAAAAAAAGGAAGGAAAAAAAAAACCTAAAACAAAGTCGTGAGTCACTCGGCTTTTTGCACAAAAAAAAAAAGGAGAGGTGGACTTATCAGAGACAAGTGTTCCTAACGACCCCGAGACGGCTGTGTAGGGTTAACGCGGCGAATAGATTGGATAAACGGTACTTGGCCGTCTCTCATTGGTGAAGAAAGAAAGACTCAGAATTATGAGAGAGAGAGCGAAGTGAGAGGCTCAGGCAAAGCCCCGTTAGGCGGAACGATGGACACGGACCCCAGGAATATAAAAAGGGGAGCGCGTCCGTCACTCGGCTCTTTTTGCACACGTGTCAGGGGGAAAAAAAAAAAAAAAGGTTAAGATGAGGCAGCACATGGCGAGATACTTGGCGGAGCAACGGAGCTTGATGCGACGGGGATATTATGCCTCGTTGTCCCGGAGCCAGCGACGAGCGAATCGGCTCTCGCAGGATGGCGAAGGGCAACGGAGGGAGGCGTCCCCTGAGCTGCAGCTCCTTGCGTCCCCACTGATCCCGTCGGAAGGGTCAGTGGGAGCCACAGTATCGCCGCTGGTGTCTTCTGGGGCCAGCGAATCCGACAGCGACGTGGTAATGACAAGCTGGGAGCCAGCCCCCAAGAAGGCTCGACCAGTGGCGAAGCGGCCAGCGAAGCGGCCCTCAACAGAGGCGGAGGAGCGACCGACGGTGAGGCGGCCACCGACAGACGCCGGGGAGCGGGAAGCCGAGGCGAAGCGGCCAGCGAAGCGGCCCTCAGCAGAGGCGGAGGAGCGACCGACGGTGAGGCGGCCACCGACAGACGCCGAGGAACGGGAAGCCGAGGAGAAGCGGGTCGCGGAGTGGCGGCGGCGGATCGCGCTGGAAGCAGCAAAGGAGGCGCTGCGACAGCTGCAGGTCTGGGAGGACGCGCGGGCGCTGGCGAAGAGTCTGAAGGCCACGCAGGAGGCGGAGCAAGCGGCCGAGGAGGCCAAGGAAAAGGCCCGGCGGGAGGCGGAGGAGCACCACCGGACGTGTGTGCTGGAAAAGGTGGCGGCCGAGTTGCGAGAGAAGGAGCGGCGGAGGGCCGAGGAGAAGAGCCGCGAGGAAGAGGCAAGGCGGGGCGCAGAGGAGGAGGAGGGTCGGTGGCAGCCGTTGCCTCCGACGCCGGGGCCCGAGAGCCGAGGCCCGGCCACGGCAGAAGAAGAGTGGCAGGAGCGACTACGTCGGGCGGAAGAGGAGGAGGAGGGCCTGTGGCAGCCTTCCCCTACGACCCCAGAGCCCGAAGACCGTGGCCAGGCCGAGCCGGACGAGGAGGAGGAGGAGCTGTGGCAGCGACGACCGCGGACCGAGGAAGAGGCGAAGTTCCCCGAAGGAGGACGGGGGCCCCAAGCCTCGTCCCATCAACAGCGGCCGGGAGCGGACGCCTCGTGGCAGCAGCAGCAACACCAGTGGCAGGGACCACAAGGCGCGGTGATCGGGCCGTACGTAACGCAGGAGGTACGTACGGCGGTGCGGGGAGGAATGGTGTGGCACCACCAAATCCTCCACATCACCTGGGCATCGGGCCCGGCACCTAGGGAGCCGGAGGCTCCGGAAGAAGCGCGGGTGTGGGAGGAGACGCCGGCCCGACGAAGCAATGGCCGCGACCCAAGGGGACGGTCGGCGGCAGCGGAGCCAGCAGTGGAGCCAGCAGCGGAACCGGCAGCGGCGAGCGCGACGGCAGAGTCGGCGGCGGCAGCGGAGCCCACGGTGGAACCGGCAGAGGCGAAGGCGGCGGCAGAGTCGGCGGCGGCAGCGGAACCAGCGACGCCAAGCGCGACGGCAGAGTCGGCGACGGCAGCGGAACCAGCAGCGGCCGGTGGAACCAGCAGCGGAACCAGCAACACAAAACGCGACGGCAAAGTCCACGGCGGCAGCGGAGCCCACAGCGGCCCACAGCCCAGCGGAACCAGCAGCGGCCGGTGGAACCAGCAGCGGAACCAGCAACACAAAACGCGACGGCAAAGTCCACGGCGGCAGCGGAGCCCACAGCGGCCCACAGCCCAGCGGAACCAGCAGCGGCCGGTGGAACCAGCAGCGGAACCAGCAACACAAAACGCGACGGCAAAGTCCACGGCGGCAGCGGAGCCCACGGTGGAACCGGCAGAGGCGAAGGCGGCGGCAGAGTCGGCGGCGGCAGCGGAACCAGCGACGCCAAGCGCGACGGCAGAGTCGGCGACGGCAGCGGAACCAGCAGCGGCGGCGGCAGAGGCGACGGCGGCAGAGGCGGCGGCGGCAGAGGCGGCAGCGGCAGCGGAGCCAGCAACGGCGAGCGCAGCGGCAGAGACGGTGGTGGCAGCGGAGCCAGCGACGGCAAGCGCAGCGACGACGGCAGCGAAGGCGGTAGCGGAGCCAGCCGCGAGCGCGGCGGGAGTATGCTCACCTGAGCCATGGGAGCGGGGTCCGTGGCAGTGGCCCGCGCCGGAAGCCAGGCGTGCCAATCCAAGCCGGAGCGGCAGGTGTCCTGTCCGGAGGAGCGAGAGAGACCGCGGGGGCCCATGCAGCGCCAGGCGTCGTGGCCGCAGGCACAGCTAGGGGCGGAGGGCCCACGCTGGCGGCCCGTAAGACGGGAGGAGTGGCCAGGGGCGGTGGAGCGCGTCCTGGCTCGAACGAGGTTCACCTCGAGGCGCATCAAGCGGCTGGTGAACGACGGAGGGGTCCGGTACCGGGTAACGGTGTCCCGGGACCACCAGGAGGTCTACCGAGAATCGGGGGCTCGGTGAAAACATAGTAGAGAGAGTAAGAATAAAAAGAAAATAAAAGGAAAACACAAACGGAAAGCAGACTTACGGGGAAGGAGGGGAGGCCACCGCGAGACGTGGCAGAGCGGCGGCAGAGGCCGACAAGCCACGGCCGAGATGAATGGGGCTGCCGATACCGCACGGTGGTCAATGCGCAGGGGAAGGCAAGCGATCCGTGCAGGTGTCTAAAGGATGGGAAGTGAGAGAGATGGTCGATGTAGAAGAGTGTAAAGGCACTTACCATCGTCCATTAACAATTCCTCGTTACGGAAGTGGAGTACGCACGCGGCCAAGAGAGTGATATCGAGTAGGACAGAAAACCATCCCTACATCATATCGATGGCCTATATGCAGCCCTGTGATAGTCGCACGCGCGTGCGCATTTCACCGATCCGGCAGCACCCCATCAGGTAAGCCCGGCAGGAGGCGTCAGAACGCGCCCGGTCCATCAGAGGGCGCCAGAACGCGCCTGGGCCGGCAGAGGGCGCCAGAACACGCACGGTTTAAAGGCGCGGGCGGCCGTTTGAAGGTAGAAGTTAACGGCCGGGTTTACAAGAGGTCCGCCGAAGGGAGTTTTCCGTTGGGAAAGAAAGGGGGAAGTGTGAGGAATGATATCCTCACACGCGTGGACCCTAAGGGCTTAAGGTCTATCCGGGTGTCCGGATAACCGGATAACGGCGAATTGCCGGGGAGAGTCTCGCTCAAGGGAGGGGCAACGGAGAGAGCCGCGATCGGAGGGCGCTACCAGGGAGAGTAAATGAGCGCGGAAGAGAGGCGGGATAGTGGGATCAGGCCGGCAGTGGTCCAGCGCATGACCTTTTATGGGCATGCGATCACGCCACCAGCGGGGTCGCGTTGCGAAGCAAGTGGAAGGCAGAAGAGAGGCGGGATAGTGAGATCGGGCCGGCAGTGGTCCAGCGCATGACCATTTATGGCCATGCGATCACGCCACCGGTTGGGTCCCGTTACGAAGCTGGTGGAGAGCATCAGACGAGCCGATGGAAAATACCGCCGACGACTGGAGGAAAGTCCCGTTGTTGCCAGGCAGCAGCGATGCGGCCGTGCGCCAAGGAGGAAATAAAAGGAGGCGCGCGACAGCGGCTCGAGACAGTCAAGTGCGGAGAGTGCAAGTGCGTGTGACAGCGAATATCAAGGAGAGTCAGAAAGTTACCCAAAAAGCGTCAAGAGAAAGGACCTTGTGTACCGCTCGCCCAACGGAAGGATCCAGTGAGAGCGAACGTGTCGTGTGCGAACTGCGTGCGGCGGACTTGGGCTTAACGCTAGGAGTCGTTGTCGTACCAGTTCTCAGAGCCGACAGTGCCACGCTTGGGGATTCCGAGGAACGGCGAGTGGGCGAGAAGGACCAAACGTGACAGTGATCATAGTGCTAAACCAAAGAATAGGCTAAGTTGTCGTCCTTAAGCGTACTTCCTAAGATACCAATAAAGAACTCGTGTATAAAGAAGCCAACCAAGTCTTTCTGCTTTGTCCCCCGGGCAACACCCAAATTCGTTGCAGCGAACCCACCGGCCGCTGAGTACGCCAAGCGCACACAAGGCGGACAAAACCGGTTCGTTACAATACCTTATTTATATTTTTGTATTATATTATTACCTAATTGTATATCATGATTTTTTTAAGTTTCGGGAGTTAGGTTATTCTTTAGTATTTAGTGTCCGCCAACTTAATGAATTGTATGAATAAATATTGTTTTAGTATGAAGAAAGAGTAGAGTATTTTCGGAAGGGACCATGTCGCGTTTGTTAATAGATAGGTGATTCCCCGTCGGTCTTGTTGGAGGGATCCTTAAATATGTGGCCCGTAAGGATCATGGTAGGGTGGGTGTGCTCGCACTGTTGCGGCAAGCAGCCAACAAGGCCCCGACTATAGGTGGACCCCTTCTACCTCTGCTGACCTTCTCCCTTTGATCACCCGACTCCCTTCTCCTGTTCCCTTTTCCCAACTCGTACGCGAAGTAACTAAATTCTTATATCTCATGAGCCCTAAATTGGAGGTACTTTGTCCTTAAACCCACACCCCGCCGACCAGAGACAAAAGCCGAAGCCAGCGCGTAAGTCTCCTCCCGTCTAGGTTACCATCTGCTCATCATATCTATACGTTGTATGCTACACAAAAGTCAACGAGGGCCCAGAAGCTACAAATTGAAATGGAACATTTTAGGCGGCAGCAAGAGATTATGCAACAACGTGCGTTACTGGATTACAAAGAGAAACAAGATCAGATGCAGCGACAATTCGAAATAGCGCAACTGGAGGATGACAACGACGAACAAGATGGCAGCCAAGATCCTGATGCTGAAAACGACGAAGAGCAAGCGGCAAGTAGAACACGAGAGTGGGTTAAAAGACAGCCTAATCAATTATTTTCTGACAATGGTGATGAAGGAGAAAGCCAAGAAAATATGGGTAATACAAATTTAATGCAGACATTCATGGCTAGACAAACTGTTTCACAAGAGTTACCTTTTTTTTCTGGAAATCCACTTGAATGGCCGATATTTATTCTGAGTTTCAAAACAGCAATGAAATCTGTAAGTTTTCTAACTATGAAAATATAAATCGGTTGAGAAAGGAACTATCTGGGCGTGCAAAAGAATCCGTTCAATCACTTTTGTTATTACCAAGTAATGTACCAGTTATTATTGATTTCTTAAAAGAAAGATTTGGAGATCCAACCCACATTATTAGACATTTGATTGAGCAAATCAAAAATTACCCTCCGGTAAAAGAAGATAAAACTGAAAGGCTTATTAGTTTATATGACACCCTTACTAATCGGATACATACATTATTGACATTTGAAGAATTGGATCATATTCGCAATCCACTTTTGTTTGACGACATTTTGGAAAAACTGCCATTATCTCAGCGTCTTGCCTTTATGCAATTTTACCAAGATACAAAAAATAATGAACCGAAAATAATAGTTTTTCACAAATGGCTCGGTAAGAAAGTTAAAGCAGCGCAGCTGTTAGGGTTTGGGCAGAGTAAAACAAAAGAAACAACTCTGACTGTTTCAAATCAATTAACATATGACAAAAAGGACAAGTCTCAATATTGTAACTTTTGCAAACAAACTAACCATTATGTATCAACATGCGTTAAATTTAAATCATTAGATATTGACCATCGATGGGAACATGTTAGTAAAAATCGATTATGTATATCATGTCTTTGCAAAAATCATATAATGAAAAATTGCAAGCGAAAGAAACCATGCCAAATTGATAATTGTACCAAAACACACAACACATTATCACATAAGAATAGACTGCCAAATCAATATTGTGACAATTCTCAGGGTTTTACAGAACCAAAGATAGAAACAGAAATTAATTATAACATAAATTATGATAACCACAAAGTTCTTCTAAAGGTAGTACCCATTTCGATTATTGGTCCAAAAAAGACAATCGAGACATTTGCGCTTTTGGATGAAGCTTCCACTGTGTCTCTTTTGGATCAAGATCTCGCTGACGAATTGGGATTAGATGGTCCTATTAGACCATTGAAAATGCAGTGGACGAATAATGAGGTGTATGAGCAGAATGAGTCAAAGGTAATTGGAGTCTGTATCAAAGGAAAGGGTCAATCATCAAAGTCACTTAGGTTAAGAAAAGTTAAAACGATTTCGGGTTTTAATCTCCCGGTTCAGTCTTTGGATGTTGATAGTTTGACTGACAAGTGGACATTTTTAAAACCATTTGTTAATCAGTCTTACTATAGGGCACAACCCAAATTGTTAATTGGACAAGATAATTGGTCGGTTATTATAACACGAAAAGTCAAATACGAATCATTCACAGGCCCAGTTGCCAGTAAGACATCGCTGGGCTGGGTGATTCATGGAATTATTGATCCTAATAGAAATTCTGGCCAATTTTATTTCATAAAATGATAGGGACGATATAGATTCGTTACAAGATCTAGTCAAATCATACTGGAATTTAGAAAA
This sequence comes from Drosophila obscura, assembly GCF_018151105.1. Classification (NCBI taxonomy): domain Eukaryota; kingdom Metazoa; phylum Arthropoda; class Insecta; order Diptera; family Drosophilidae; genus Drosophila; species Drosophila obscura. Next base: position 260 of record NW_024542768.1, on the reverse strand, counting down.
TGAACTGACTACTGTAAAGGATAATCCGATCTCCCTTGATGATAAAAAATGTTTCATAAAATGATAGGGACGATATAGATTCGTTACAAGATCTAGTCAAATCATACTGGAATTTAGAAAATGAACTGACTACTGTAAAGGATAATCCGATCTCCCTTGATGATAAAAAATGTTTAGAAATTATTGACAAAACTTTAAAAAGAAAAGGAAATATATTTGAAGTGGAACTATTTTGGAAAAATGAAAATGTTAAACTACCA